>NC_088898.1:8123628-8760391 GCF_037157495.1 Lathamus discolor | reverse complement strand
TACTGCCCCTGCCACCTGAGCTGCATGGCTGAGCTGCAGCAGATCTGCTCAAAGATGCAAGATAAATCATCAGAGTTTATAATGGGATGCATACAGGTAGCTGCCTTCAGCAGTGAGATGCACTATACCAAGTAATTAACAATGGAAAGCACAAGAGTCCTCAGATTGTGTAACAGGGCTCAGCAAAGCATCGTGAGGGACAGTGAAAACCAGCCAAGCTTCTTGTAAACCAAAAGGCTGACAATGAAAACTCAGTGTATTCTGAAGGAAATGTTAGCTCTGACAGACAGAACAAGTTGCAAAACAAGCCATCTGGAAACCTCAGTGACACTAAAGGCAGCTTCCAGTTGGGAAAATGGATAGGATGGTTCTTTGTAGCACTTACTACCACCTCATGCTGTGACGCCAGTGTAATCAGGCAGAACAAACTACTGCAGGGAATGGAGCAAAACCATGGATGAAATCATGCATCTTGGGAAACAGAAATACAAAGTGATCTTTCTCACTCCTAAACTGAGCTGAGCCCAAGGGGTACAGCAGCGTGCACACTAAGCCAGGTTTCTGTGCTCACAAAAATGGAGTGAGTAAAAAATGCGAAAAATTCCTTCCGGTGAAGTTTGACTTTAAAAGGGCTGGTTATCACAGTCACTTTTGTGAAGATTAAGCAAAGGTTGCCCCTACCATGACTTTCAGTGCAGCTCTCAGAGCCTGAGATCTGCCTTGTGTTGGGTCATGCCTATGCAATGGCTCCATTCAAACGCAAAGAAGCAGAACTCATCTTTCTTCTTGTTCATTGCTGATAACGTTCAAGAGCTCAAAGCACTTACATTGCCTATAAATAATGCACTCGTTTGGATATGAGGGGAACAAACCTAAAACTTCTCAAAAAATATTATTTTGGGTTTCTAATCCGCATACTTCTATAAGGGACAGCAGTACTTCATCTTTCCCCATACTGGCTCCTGGGGCTACTAATCCTTCTCCAAATGTTGCTTTTACACAAGAATGGAAGTGCAGGGATGCTCTGGCATGCCTGTGCACCGCACCCTCTTCTCCCAAACGGAATGTTCTTGGTTATTAAAGCAAAAAATTGTCTTGTCTTAATCATTCACCTCCATTTGCACTGTTAGTCAATTAGGAACATGCAACTTTTCAGCAAGGGATGCACACTCCATCGCAATTTAAATTGGATCCATATGTTCAGAAAGAGCATCTTGCACCCCAAACCACATTTCAGACCTGATTTAGTTATCCTTTTTTTCACTTCTGGAAGAATCTTTCTCTCTCTAAGTTTTCTTCTCCTTGCAGTCTGTTGTTCCCTTGTTTACTTGGTACAGATTGTATTATAGCAGCAAAATTCTAAGCAGAAAACTTCCATTTATTTTGACTTCCTTTCTGTAAGATACTTAAGAATTCTTCCTATTTCATAATAATGGTGATAAACCCAACAACACTGTTGCAACACTCAAAAATTATCCTGCCAAACATCTCAAAACTTAGAAATACTTAGAATAAGTCAGTCCAAAGTTATTCTCCAAAATGTTCTGTTCATTTCTAGCACAGGGCACGGCTTTGGGCCATTGTTCCATGAGGCAAACAGAAATTATTTGCAGTGGCGATGTACGTCAAAGCAAATTTCTCAGAGTCCTACTCAGTTCTAAAGTCCGGCCAACATGAAGATGCTTCACACATTACAGCATCGGGGCTAAAAGAAGTCAGTGCCACATCTGCACAAGACAGCAGGCTGCTTACAGCAGTGAGGATGTAAATCTCACTGACACTTAAACTTCTCTGGGAATGCAAGCGGGACGTTGGAAGCAGAATAACTTATGTCTGCCACCAGCTTCCAAACCCAGAATATGAGGCAGTCCCAGTACAGATGGAAAAGAAACACAAGATCTTGTGTTCCAGTAACTAAATCAGAGATCAGAGTAACATGATAAGAACTACCCCTGCAGTCAATGCAGTGAGTGTCACCCTCCTAAATGGGACAGAGTTACTACTATTCACCTTTGCAAAGAGAGGGTAACTTGAATCTGACTTCATCCACGCAGCCACTGGCTAATGGGACATTTCTCTTCCTCAGACTTTCCCCATCAGTTCCAGTCAAGGGGAGAGAGCTCTTCCAGATAGGTTTAATCAACAATGCTCCATTTCCAAGAGCAGCTTTGGAAATCTACCAAGCTTATTAAGATGTCCCAGTCATCCATCAGTCTTCTTCTGTTAGTAAAATGACTCTTTGCATGAAGTGGAGCGTGCAGCTCATTAGAGAAGTCCTGACAGCATTTGTAGCTTGGCTCTGAGAAACCAAGCACTGACACTTCAATACAAACACCATCAGCAGTGGGTGACTGGGTAAGTTTGAAGATGTTGCTGCCAATAGGAAGAAACTGTCAAACAAAACAAACCGCTTGGAAAACCCCGTTTCAGGAGGCCAAAGAACTGTGGCCATTTTCACAACTGACATTAAGAGAAGCCCCGCTTTGCTCATGACTTCCCTTTGCTGGTTTGGGCTTTTGGTTTGTTTGGAGGTACTTTGGTGGCCCATTCCCAGTCTTCAGTGTGTGTCTGCAGAAAGAGCAGCATTCCCACCAGCAATGCAGACCAGAATATCCAGTCAACATCACCACCACTGGGAGAAACCTGGTCTCAGGAAGCCATAAAGTAATTGTTGGAAGCTTCACATCTGAAGGCTATTAAGTTGCTTTTATTATGATTTCAGGTTTGTTTCAATTTAGTGTCTTTAAAAGAACCAAGCCTCATTTGCCATGTAATAAATGTATATAAAAATATAAATATAAATAAATATAAATATTATAAACATAAAATAAATATAGATAATATAAAATACAAAAATATATTAAAAGTATTTTTGAAACTGTTAATTACCATAATAATAATAATAATAAGACTTCAAAAAGCAAAAGCCATTTGTACAGCATCTTCCCTTTGGAATCCAATGTTCCTAATTGCCATTTTTTCATTGCTCATCATCTTAGTTCACTAGGGGGAAGGAAATAAGAGTCTGATCTTGTTCTCGCATCAAAGTTGATCTGAATGTCTAAGCCATCTACAAGCTCCAACACAGGGTGCAGTCAGATTTGTTTCATTTTCTTATTTTCCATTAAAAATGGAAACCTGAAGCCACAATATTTTCCCACCCTGGATTTAGTGTATCCCAGGAAAGCCTGCTACCCAAACATTTTCATTTGTAAACCAGTAAGTTCAGACTATAGCCGTTTGCACTACAATAGAAGAAATGAATGCATCAATGCACAGTCATCTGCTGCAAAACAAGCTGCTAAAAAGTAGATCCATATTCACCCTTTGGGCTTCAACCCGTAAACAAGAAGAAAAGGGGAACTCAAAACCATGATCTCTGTTATTAATTCCTCTCTCAGCAAACCCCTGTAGGCACAGACATTATTAGCGAAGATTCAAGTTTTATGCTTTGATCCTTATTATGACTGGAACCTCTAAGCTCTACCTAGGTGCTTTTAACAGATGACTTATCTAGAAGA
The DNA here is from genome assembly GCF_037157495.1 of Lathamus discolor. Taxonomy (NCBI): domain Eukaryota; kingdom Metazoa; phylum Chordata; class Aves; order Psittaciformes; family Psittacidae; genus Lathamus; species Lathamus discolor. Next base: position 8,756,870 of record NC_088898.1, on the reverse strand, counting down.
TGCACTGCTTTAGCATACTAAGTTGAAAAATACCCTGGCAGATGGTAGAGCATTTCTCTTCTCAAGTCTCACTCATTACTAATGCTGCTGGTTTGCTGCTACTTCTGTTGAAGACATTGTGCAGTGACAACCCAGGGCACAGTTTTGCTTGGCCAGCTCTGCACCATGCTCACAGAGCTTCCCCTGCGAAAACCACAACCTCACTGCCTTGCTGAAGGTTTTACTGACCTTTCTCAAAAGGCCACAGCAGCTACTTTATGAGAGTTGTGAGGAAGAGAGGGGAACTCAATCACCACAAAGTATTTATCTCGTTATTTCTTAGCTATTTCCTCATTACAGCTAATCAAGAGCTCCAAGGAATAGGCACTGAGGCAGGCAATGTTGCAGGTGTCAGGAGAACCGTCTGTAACTCTGGGTTAAGGTGGGGATGAACAAGAGGAGCAGAGAAGACAGGAACTCACATAGTCTTCAGCACTGTCTCTTCTGTAGTTGACCACTTACAATCAGAAAGCAGCGACCAACCCAGGCGTGCAAGGGCAGCTTTTGAGGAAAGCAGCTCTTCACTTCCAGCCCACTTGCCCTCTGAGCAGACAGGCAAGAAACCACAACTTTCCTACTAACCTCCGACATCCAGGCGTTGCTAAAGAGGAGATTTCTTTCCTAGGGAACTTAGGGGGTAATAAACTTCAGTTAACCCTTTGGTTGTTTGGCTTTCAGTTTGCTCCACGGCTGTATTTGATGAGAAAGCTACAGCCAGGCCGCAGCTCCTGATTTGCCTTGCCCTACCTGCTGTGCTTGGGCTGAAACAGAATAAGAGCAGCTAAATCCAGTCAGAAACCAGAGTTTCACTGTCACCGCGTTCCCCGAGCAGTGTCCTGAAACTCAGGAATCAGTGGGCTTCTCTTCAGCATTGCTACACCATGCTGGCTTTGTGCTACAGTTAGATTCCCCGCAGATGCGTTCGGGCTTCCCTGCCCTTTGTCACATCTGGGTATTAAGCAATTTTCCTCCCTAAAGGAAAAATTAGTCAGGAGTTTCTGGAAGCGCTCAGCATTGTTGTACCCGGAATTCATTCGTACACAATGCACGATTCTGACCGTGAAGTTCCTTTTCCAAGGAGCAGTCCGAGGTGTTTGCTTTAACAACAGTAATCCCTGCAAAAGCTATCAGCTATCTGCAGTGATCTGCTCCCTCCTGAGATATTTTTCTGCTAAAGACATTACTGTCTCACAGGAAATCATTACCTTCCATGCATGCACTACCTACCTCAGGCTTTTTGGTCACATTGCTACCAAAAGGGAAACTCAAAGTCATGCCTAAGCTGGGATGATCATTAGCTATTTGTATAGGTAAAGTACCTTATTCACATGCTGACCACCCAGAGACACCCCCTTTGTCGTCAGCTGGAAAACACACCGGAACTGCCTTGTTTCTTTTAAAAATAACGTTGAATAAAGGGCTTCTTCATTTCAGGCAGCTACTGAGGAAATTAGAGTATTTTGTGATCTGTTCCTTTGGATTCCCTTCTAACATCTCCATTTCGTTCAGAAAGCTGCCTTGGGTTTGTGCTGTAAGCAATGAAAATCCCCCTTCCCAGCAGGAATAGAAACAGTGGTGTAAAAAGATCAACCAAAGGAAGCCACAAAGAAAGCCTGCAGGCACATATGGAACCCTGTGCAGCAGCACAGCAGCTTGTTCCACATGTGTTCCCTGTGCAGCCAGTCTCTGCCAGCACTGGTTGTTCTGCTTCCTATCTTACCTACATCACTTTTTGGCAAGGGAGCGGTAAAGAACGTTTGCAGAGCAAGGTGCAGAGCAAGGTGCAGCTCCATGTCCATAACGGTACCACAGTCTGTAATCAACTCAATTCTGTCTCCTATATAGAGCAAGGTAAAGTCTAAAAACCGCACTAAACTTCAGAGATAGATCCAAAGCCCATGAACATTTGTTCATCCAGATGTGTAACCATTACTTACTTATGTACGTGTTGGTATATGCTGACTACAGAATCATAGACTCATAGAACAGTCAGGGTTGGAAAGGACCTCAAGATCATCTAGTCCCAACCCCCCCCGCCATGGGCAGGGACACCTCACACTAAACCATCTCACCCAAGGCTTTGTCCAGCCTGGCCTTGAACACCACCAGGGATGGAGCATTCACAGCTTCCCTGGGCAACCGATTCCAGTGCCTCACCACCCTCACAGGAAAGAATTTCCTCCTTAGATCCAATCTAAACTTCCCCTGTTTCAGTTTTAACCCGTTACCCCTTGTCCTGTCACTACAGTCCCTGATGAAGCGTCCCTCCGCAGCATCCCTATAGGCCCCCTTCAGGTACTGGAAGGCTGCTCTGAGGTCTCCACGCAGCCTTCTCTTCTCCAGGCTGAACAGCTCCAACTTTCTCAGCCTATACCATTTTAGTAAGAAGTAAGATGGCACACCAGTCTGATTTTTTGCCTTTGCCCAGAATTTTATGGATATACCACAGAAATGCGAAATACCAGAGTATTCCAAGTTACAATATATGTGTAACAAACCTTATTTAAAAATCTTGCCTTATAGTTGAACTAGATCACATCTGTATGGACTGAGGCAGTTTCCAACTCAGAGTATGAGTTGTAGCAACTGCTGTAACAGGGCACAGAGCACAAGTTACTATGCTCTGCCTCTCTGCTAATGGGGATCTGAGCTGGCACAGTGTCTCTCTTGGAGCACAAGAAGTGCAAATAGGGTCTGTCTGCGCATGTGCCCTTGACTCCACACTGCTATAGGGAATCTTTTTGCTGTTTAGCCTGTAAGAAGCTATAACTGCTTTGTAAAGGAGTTACAAAAGGAGTTATAAAGAAGCATTCTCAGGTGTAAGGAATGCAAGGCAGAAGAAGAGGAGGAGGAAAGAAGGTAGAGACTGGGGCAAAGAAAGGGAAGAAACAGAAGAAACACAAGCTTTATTGAAAAGTAAACTATACAAAAAGAGTGAGGTCTGGGTCTGCTGCAAGACCCCATAGGAGCTTGCATACTCTGAAAACGTAACCGGAGAACAGTTTCTTACAGGCCTGACTCTAGATTGTGGCATCTTTAGTGGACAGAGCAGCATCTTGAGGGGACATCTGGCAAAGGCTCAGGTAAGCAAGCAGACACAGAGGATTTCTGGTGAGTCTTTTAGGGAAGAGGAAGCATTCTGGACCATGGAAGGAAAAGGAATAATTCAAAAGTGAGACTTGAGGTGTTACAAACAGACATTAGTAAGAGAGTGTAGCAGAGTTTGAGGGGCAGAATCACCATTGCTCACTGAAAGACAGAAGTAAAATGATTCAAGAGGGAAGTACAGGGGTGGTATAAAAGCCAACAGCAAATCTTTGCTCTTAAATCTCTTTTTAGGGAACTTACATGCGAAAAAGGCTCAAGGGGAAAAGCAGTGGCATTTAAGTGGGGTGCTGCATTATCCTTTTAGCATTTCCATTCATGCTTGCTTCCCTTTCTTCTGGCTGTTGGTAGGCCTGGGCTTTAGGAGAGGTGGCTCTCTTCTCCCTGCTGCATTGTAACTGCCATCAACATCTGTAATTGCACCACGCATGCAGCAAGCAAACATTAACTTTTATGGATACATCACTTTGATGCCAACACCAGTAACTAACTTGTAATTTAAAGCACTTCATTCCATTCACTGTAATCAGTGAATCAGCCTGCAAGGTTCTGCCAGCTCTTGAAGTTATCACAGTCCAAAAGGCCCTGAGGATAGATACAGAAAGAGAGGATAACCCAGAGTCTTTAAAAGTCTATGCTAGAAAAGCAACGCTACCAACAGCAGCTCCTCCTTCATTAAGTACTAAACCAAACACAGTTTCTGCCACCTTGCTGTCCCTGCAAGTCTGTCTCACTAATAAAAACCTTTCCCAAAGCAGCGTTGGCCTCAGCTGAAATACATTCACTTACTTTTTCCTAGCTATACAGAGAAACATCATCTCACTTCTCAGCTTGAAAAGCACAACTCGCCTTTTCAATCTCCTCCATCAAGACAAATCGATCTCCACTAAATAGAAAAACAATAAAGCTCATATATCCCTGCCCTTACCGATTCTAGGACACAGAAGACTTGGAAATGACAAAGTTTCTTACACAAATCACAGGTCAACAACATTTATTATTGTATTGCAATATCAATGACTCATCGATTAGAACACATTTAACATCCTTTGTATCCATCACTGTGAAACAAAGATCTTTGACTCTTGCTATTGAGCATAGTGTCTCATAGTCCAACGGTCAAACTTTTATAACCTCCTGGGTTTAGTACTCCCCCCCTCTCATGCTGATGTCATTTGTGCCTTCTTCCCACATCCTTTGTTTGCACCTAAGGCCAGTCATCTAATTCCTGTCAGGTTTGCAGCTTTAAGTCAGAATTTAAGTCAGATCCTCTTTGGAATGGGGAGATACATATCCACTGATGACTATGAGACACTGTGCCAAATAACAAGAGTCAAAAGGCAGCCCTTTGGGTGAGACAGAGATAATGTATCTTATTTTGTGGAAACAGAGGCACCCAGAGGTTAAACATCCTGCCCAGGGCTTCAGGGAGTCACTCTGAAGGCAGAGGCTGGCCTGGGAGCCTTGTTCCTTTGCCCTAATCAATTCAGCACTTTTCCTCTTCAGGATTTATTTCCTCTTTCATCCCTGATGACTCAGCTACTGTCTAGGAAGGACATTAGATACTACAGAGGGGCTAATTCCTCCTTGACACATGCTGTAGGGTATAACATGACCCAGTGTTACCGAGATAATCAGGCCCTTGTCTCAGTGTGCTAATTGAGACAAATGGTGTAATGAGTCATGTTTAGGTGTCTGCTTCAATGTTCCCTCTTTGTTTTCTGCTCCCCAGATTAATGCCTTCATTCCTTGGAGGTGACTGCCGATGCTCCTCCTCTCGAGGCACCACTGCTAGGATACTGTGTGTGCTTGTACTATCTCATTTGCAAAATATTCTGCTTATTCAGATTTGCTATTTTCAGTCTTTGGAGAATTCTTTTTCTATGCCAACTGTTTCTGAGGTTAAAAGCAAATGAGAAGAACAGAATCAAAACAACAACCCCCTTTCCGGCCCCCTCTTTAACATTTGAACCTAAACTGTGAACTCATCACTTATAAGCTTTGCCATTTAGGATTATGTTGAAATGATTTTATCAGCCCAACATTAGTCAGTTGTTAATCAGGAGTGTTTCTATCTGACTTCCAATATGGGAGCCCTTACTCACAAGGACATGGATGGAGGAACAGAGGACAAACAGTGGTACCCAATTTTTACAGCAGGGCCTGGTATGTGGTATTTGCCATGTTCATGTTTTCACTTTTGCAGGGGAGAAATTTCCCCACAACCAACTGCTTGAAGAAACACCATCTAATCATTCCCCCAGAGAGCAAACCCACAGCTTCCCAAGCTGAAAACACAGGCAGTTAAAATGTGAGCTAAAACCCTAAGACAATATTGTGACACTTCCTCACTAACAGACAGCAGAAATTTGGGACCACCTACTTTCCTCTTTTCATCCCAGTAGGTTGCATCCAGAGCACAGCAAAAGGATTTCCTTTCATGTCCCTAGCTGTATCTCAGGCAGCTGCCCCAGTCTGGTTTCTCCCCAGCTGGTAAGGAGCACAAAGCAGTCAGAATCACTGTGACTCACCCTATATACAGGCCCAGTGGTCATACTCTTTGCTTGTGTCTCCACTGAAGACCCATCTCAAAGGTCTTTGCAAGCACCCATGTGCTTCTGCCCCTATTTGAGAGCAGCTAGACATGACCTTACTTCAGGCTAACAATCATATGGGCCCATTTACAAGGTCCCTCAAAGCCCCAGGCTTGTTGCATTGCTACACAGCTTCTAGACAAAGGCCAATTCAGACATAAGTGGCTCAAGCAGGCACTTAAATACACACATAATACCATAGAGCCAGGCTCTGCACTTCTTCAGACAGATCTATTTCTCTGTTGCAAGATCTCTTCAAGGCACAGAAAGGAAATAGCCTTTACATAGACACCTGCAATTTTTCTTTTTAAGGGCTGTATAATCCCATATATCATTTGAGAGCATTCAGCAGATGTGGCTGAATTCAACAGTTGCATGTTTTCCCTTAGCTTGCAGTCAGTGCTTAGAAATGAACAACTAGTCCTCTCAAATCAGAATGTTGTTTAGTGTTAACAGCAGAAGCTAAACTTACTAAAGCTAGAGGTTTTTTGACATAGTGAAAGGCATTGAAAGAATGCCTCCTTCTCAGTGGACATTAGAATCTTCCCCAAGACATCTACTGTGAATTGAGTCAAAGTATGAACAGAAAAAGGCCAAAACATCCCAGTGAGCTGCACTGTAACCATCCATGGTCATACCCAGCATCACTGAATTGCTGCATCTCAGGCACAGCCACAGGGGAGTTCAGCAAAAGCTGGTCAAGTATTTAACAAGAGGGCATAAATCTGTGTCTAGACAAAACTGAAAGTGAATACAGCGGAATTTACTGCTAAAGGCAGTAGTAAAAATGGTGGAAAATTGCTTCTTTTGACAACTTCTAAAGAAATTACCATGCTAGCCTTTCATAGAATCATAGAATCAACTAGGCTGGAAAAGGCCTGTAAGATCATCAAGTTGAACCATTACCCCAGGACTGCCAAGATCATGTATCTCATCAGAAACATCCATGTCTACAAACCCATCTACAACCAGAGTTTCCATGCCCCCCCCCCCCCCCCCCCAATGCAGTAGGATGACAGCCACACACAAGACAGGAAACACGTTCATATAGGACATGACCCATATGTAGGCTGACATAGCTTTATAATCAGCAAAACTTGGCTCTGTGCTTTCACTCCCATCTGAGACAGGTTAGAGGCAGACAGCACCAGGAGGGAAGCAGAGCACCCATGCCTTTGGATGTAAACAGCAGTCAATGATGTGGCAGCACATAGGATGTATGGAGGTGTTAAAGCCAAGTGGAGTGACAAATCTTAGCCCCAAGACAGAGCCTTAATTCTTTAGTAAAGTCCTCTTATGTGGGGTAGAACATATCCCATTTAGATAAAGATAGAAGCTGCCACTTAGACATCTCTTAGCTGGCCCCAGGCGTGTAGTTTCATTTATACCCTTCCTAACAGACTGAATTCCAAGCTTGTTTGGTTTTTGTTTCCAGCCTGGAAGTACGATACATAAACACAACACAATCACATCTGAAACAAGTTCCGATGAAGAAGTTTGTTTCTGGAAAGTGATTAAACTGCCACCAAAATATTTGGCTGCCAGTGTAAAGAAAGGGGGTTCCCCTCTCTGCTGGGCTAGTTAAAACTGAAAGACAGCTTTATGAGTTCTAAGTGTTTAAACAAGGACATGTCAGAAAGTTGAGTCTGAAACAACAAGAAAACATTTCTTTTTCCCTTTCCATTGCATGTTCTGTGATTTCCATCTGACCCTTGAAGGCTGCTGCTCTTTCAGGGACATAAATACCCAAAGGAAGCTCTAGATTTCCAGACATTACAAACTTCTTTTAATTGCAAGAAAATTATTCAGCTGATGTCTTTATATAGCCGATGGAGACTAAACCAGGCCATTAGCTTCATAAACAACCCAACCCTGTTTCAGTTTTGTCCCTACACCTGCACATCTCTTAGTGTACTAAGCTAAAAAGCTGGGTTATGTCAACACACCAAACTGAGCCTTATTGCAGCTAGGGAAGAGCAAACATGAGAGTAATTGAACTTGAACTTTCTAATGAATAAGTTGAAGGTAACAGCTGCTATTTGACATCTGGAGTTTAGTTAGTGGGGATTAGGAAAGTGCTAAGCACCCTAATACCTGCTCCTGCCTTCAGCCATTCTATCATGCTGAATGGGCAACAGCATGCTCAGCAAGCACGGCTTTGCTGTCATGTGTTCCAATTCAACACACTAACCCTTGAGGAGAAGCAGAAAATCTATCATTCCTACGCACACAGACGTTCTTATGGCTTTTTGGCTAAGTATGCCCACCATCCTTCTTGCTGCCAAAATAAACACAATTCCTGGGTTTTTATTTGAAGAACAATCCAATTACATGTTATTCGATTTGCACTGAATGTATCTGATCCTGCACAAAGACTTAAAAATCCAGATAAAAGAGGTTATACCAAAGGATTCAAAGTGAAGAGATGAAATGCAAGCCGATACTGGTTTCAAACCCAAGGTCAACATTACTTTGAGAAACACAGGAGAAGCCTGAGATGTCTTTTAGCTGCTGCCCTCCCTGCTCTTGCCTGCTTCCCTGCCCATCACAGATTTCAGCCTCAGACGGTCCTGAGTCTGGTCATCACGCTCAGGAGTACTGCCAAACCTCTGCAAGGACCTGTTACCATCCCAGTTGAGACCTACAGCTTCAAGAGACAGAATCTATTCTCTTGGAAGCCCTTCAGATCTCCTCCTCTGCCCCTTTTATTTTCCTTTGTTTTCAATGCAAAAGCAGTTTTCAAAAAACAAAGGGCCCAAGTGAATGATTTAATAAATTGTGGATCAAGTGAAAACCAAACTGTGCCATACACTTTATTCAAACAGCTGGAATACACATACATATATCTTTTCAATGGGCTTTAAGAGGAGAGGAAGTAAGGAGGGGATATGGAAAAGAAAGTGTTTTAAAGGCAGCAAAGCTCTATTGCAGATTTCCAGAGACCTCATGGGCAAGCATATTCCCCAGAGGGCAACGAATGAATGGGGACTACACACAGAATAGTTTTATGGCGTGTGGTAGGGGAGGTGGAAGAAAAGGTGTTTGGTAACAGGGATAGAAGGAAATGCCAGAAACACAGAGGGGAGAGAAAAGTGCTGGTGGAGACGAGATCACCCCTGTAAGAAGCTGACCTTTGACGGGGCTCTGCAGAGCAGATGCTGCAGTTCTTGCTCTGTGAATGTGGTGCTGGGGTTGGTAATAGGACGTGGCTGGAGGGGGTTTGCACAGGGAGCTCTTTGTAGCGGTATCTTTAATAGTCTCTTAGTCTTCCTGAGGCTGCTGGCAGAGGCTGGAAGGGAGGCAGAGGGCAGAGTCAGATGGAAGAAACAATTCAGAGGGCTGAAAGACAGAAGAAAATAACAGCAAAATGGATTTCCCCATGGGCTGCAGTGGCAAAAACATACACCAGAGGTTCAGGGGCTTGGGAAGTTGAAATGGAAGATTTAAATTCAAGGTGAGATAACAATTTCTTTTAGGAGCTCAGACTATTTACATTCCCCTTGTAGCTGTGAATGAGCCAGAATAACCCCGAGTACCCCTCCATTTTCCTGTACTGACAGGCTCAGCCTGTGCCAGCCAGGAAGCTTAAATCTGCATTTGTTTTCTGATCCACTGTCCCCTCTGCCCCTAGCAAAGCTGTACACAGGTAAATCATTCTGCCAACCTCTCCAAAGAAAATGCTTTGTCTTTCCTAGCATCCAAGTGCCCAGTGACCCAAACCATAACTGTGCTCCTGCATTAGCTCACTTCCTTTCATTTTCAGATCTTATTTCAGTGAAAATGGAAAATAACAGAAGCCTAAGGGCTCTCTTAGATGCGTTCACCTCGGAGGAGAGTTTGGCAGAAATGGATAACCCTGTTGCAGACTGCTGGGAGCTTGCTCAAGAAGCCACACATACACACACACCCCCCCACACCTTGCTGTGTTTAGCTTTTGCAACTGTTCTGATCCCATTATTTTAAACCTTGATAAATTCTGTAGGACATTCTGATAGTAACAGCTAAACTCTGAGTTTCTTGCTCCCTTTAAGGTATCTCTGCTCTCTGATGCCCTCCTCCAGACTGCCATCTCAAACTAAAGAAAAACATTGAGAATAAGTGAAGGAAGAAAAGTTAGAAATAGATGAGTAGTTTCCACACCCATCCCATGCATCACCAACAAATCACCATCAGTCAGTCCCTCCTGGAGATGAGAGCAGACAGGTACCTTTAGCAGAGCATCCCTACAAGTGTCACACCTTCAAAAATAAGTTTCACTGATTTTAAACAGCTCCTGTTTCCAAACATCAGTAGAGGACATGCTCACAACCACAGAACCTGGGACGACCTGGGAAGCACTTTGCTTACTTGCTTACTTCCTTAATTCTTTGTTCAGTCTTGTACATGTGGCTTTTACCTCTTGGTTTGGGTAACTGTTCCAAACGCATATCCTTGTATCTGTCCATACTGTAGCCACTTAAATACAAGGACTTTGGGTTCAGTGATGTGCTGATATGGCCTGCTGCTGCATCATACTGGTCAGATGTGCAGTGCCATATCTCCAGCTGCCACATACAGCCAGTCTGTTGATCTGACAGTACTACGTGGCACACACTCAAACTAGAGAGTGATTGTACCCAAGGATGCACTAGAATCCATACAGAAGCTAGTCAGCTGCTGTGGGGCTCCTCCTAAGTAAATACGCACCATCAGGTGTGTACTATGTGATCAGGTAGATCAAGTATAGGGCCAACGGCGAAGTTCTCTGGTCTGCGGTAGGGAGGCAGTCTGCTAAAGCTGGAGTCAGATCCTGTCCTGCCAAGTCCCAATTTCCTACAGAAATGCCTTCTTTGACTTTCTTCCATTTGGACACCACCTGCCTTTAATTCTTCTTTCCTTTCTGCAAGTAAGCAATGGCAAGCTGTATCCCTACTGAACATCGCATCTACTGAGAACTTCAGAAATCCGTCAGGATTTAGTCAGCTTCACCAAATGATGCCAGCTAAGGGAAAAACCACAAATATGCCCATGGACATAAAAGAGCCTGGTCCCCGTTTATATTTGTACACAGCCAGCTCAAGGGGAAGCAAACACACAAGGAAACAATTGCAGTTCAACACCCTTCTCTGTCCATTGCTCATTTTTAAAGCAGTTGTAACCTGCTTCTACACTCACAGGCTCAACAGATCTTCCCTGTTCCACAAGGAAGAAACTGGGTTCTTCCACTTAAACAAGTTAAAGCCTGAGAATTTGAGTACCTGCTTGGATGCAGGAGATACAGGTCTGAATCTTTTCGGGAAAAAGAGAAGACCGAGCCAGAATCTTACACCTGCCTCAATGCCCCAACTTATGGTCTGAGTAAAGGGAGGAACACCACCTTTATGACTCTCTGCCTTTCTTTACTTAGACTCCAAGCACAACAAATGTTTGCAGTAAAATTTGTTTCTTAAAAGATGGTTTCATTCCACAGAGAAATGAGAAATACTGAAAATATAATTTAATAGAAGTAGGTATCTAAACCGGGGCCAAGACTAAACAGGCAAACAGTTACTCAGACAATCCACCGATTAAGGCATTTTGGTTTTCTTTCCACTTCCAACCCAGTTTCTTTCTCCACACCCTTCTCCCAGTTCCCTTCTGATTTCCTCTCATTCTTTCAGCTTTCTCCACAGGGAGCTTGGCCAGGCCATTGCAGCTGCAACCATGAACTGTACCCAACCTTTGATGCAACTTGGTGTGCCATTAACTCAGAGTACCTTCATGGATACACTGGACTCATGCAAAGCCTTGACTTGCTGGGTTCCTTGAAGCAAGGCAGGACTTAAGCAGCAGAAACCTCCTATTTCAGGAGACATCACAGTACTTTTTTACAGGGACTGATGTCAGCTGGAACATGTGGCAATTGGAAAGACAACAGTTGTACTTTGGGAACAGCAGAAGTTGTTTCCTTTGCTTTGTAATTAGATCTTCAAGTTGGCCTAATCCATCTGCTACATAAACCCAGCATATTCTTCTTAGCCTCAGTTGCTCCAGCTGGAAAAAGACTGTCAAAAAGACTGCTCTAAAAGGTGTCCTTAAGCCTGTTTTGTGGCATAAACTCTAAAACTTAACAACTACTGGATCACATGTAATTGAAAAGAGTCCAGCAGTTAAACACTGCCTCAGGACAACAGGAGAATGAACATACCCTCTGAGCTCTGGAATGGGAATGTTATGAAACAGTTTGAATCCAAAAGCAGGAATCACCTGCACCTTCTCTCATAGCTAAGGTTAAAGTCATTCTCAAGAAATTACATAGTTCTAATTCTACCTGTTATGCTTTGCATGCCCATCTGGAAGCATAAACTCTAAGTCCCAGCTTTCCAGTAGCCTGTTGAGGAGACACCAACAAAGGGGCTTGTGGGAGTCTCAGTGTCTCCTATACAAATGTGGACAACGATGCTAATCTCTATTGAGAGCTACAGTGAAGAGTGCTACACCAGGACGTTATTAGCAGCAGGTGAGTACTTTCTGAAGATTTGTCCCCTGTTTTACAAGAAAATTGTGTCTGTAAGCTCTGGACTGAAGAAAACTTTTTAATTCCAACTTTGCTGTGAAATACAGAAAAAAAAACCATTTCATAAGCCAGTTCTCCCATTCTGTAGAAATAAATCTCAGTATGAGATCCACATGGGCTACATTTCCTCCTGGGCCATTCTTCCCCCCTTGGCAACTACAACAGATTTCTCCCAGCAGGAGACATTCTGTGATGTCTGAACTCCACCACAGCGCCAGCACATCAGAAACCCAACAGTCCTCATGCCTAATTCTGTTCTAACAAAGTTGATCCACGGGCCATTTATTTTCATCAGAAGAAGAAAGTGCTTGAGAGCAGCTCTGCATTCAATTTCTTCATTAGTAAATTCAGTTTGGGTTACCCTCTTCTCCCCCTCAGTAAGTTGTTTTTAATGTACTAGGCAGTCTTGGGGCTTGTTTTTTACCTTCAGTTGTGGCAATGTAATTCTTTATTAGACTATACTTTAAAATGGGTCAGTGAAGTGATCCTCAATGAACAGACCTAGTATACGTACCAGTGCATGAATCCATACCACTTCTCTTTGTAATTCCCTTCCTGACACATACATCCCTGTATTGTTTTGCTGACCTAGTTTTGAAAACCTCTATACCAAGAAAGTTATCCCATATAAGTGAGGACAAGATTTAGCAGTGTGAGGAGCTGGTTTTATCACAAGCTTTTCTATGAGAGCAATCTCAAAACCAACGTATTACTTGGAAATTATCCTGAAGATCTAAGTCACTTTGAGAGGCTTCGTGTGTTATGTCCTGGGTTGTGGGCACACAAAATAAATACTTATTCCTCATTAATAAGGCACAGAAATGAATATTTATGCTCTGTTTCATAGACGCATAAGAAATGCAACAATTGACCCGAGCTCAGTGTGAACATTTTGTACTGTTTTCCATAAAAATCGGGTGTCTGCTTTCCTCAGCAAAGTTGAAACTTGAATTAGAAACCTGAAAAACTTTCCACTGAAATGCTTAATTGTAAGTTCTACTTCAAAATAAATGCATCTTCAGACAAGTATTTTCAGTGCTTCATCAAGTGTTTGAGTAAAAGGTTTTGGTGGAAAACCATATCTGACTAGCGCTGGTAACCACACAATCTGCCACCCAGGGCACCTTATAACCATGATCTTGTTTCTGCTTAGGAAAAAGCAGTCTTTGTGACAGACGCAGTAGCCAGGTATGCACAAAAACCCCGCAGAAAGCACACCAGCTCCAGCTAGATCAAGAGATCTAAACAGCAGCTCTTGCTGTGCTGATGATGCACAGGTATCTGAATCTCTAAAGACCCTTTTTGACTTTATCATGATGTTTCATAGACAGCTGCTCATTATAGTCTACCCGTATGCTAGATTTGTTACAGGTACACGCTGAAAAACAAGTTTTTACTTGCCTTATTTACTATTAAAAGAAAAGAAATAAGATTTACAGTAACTCAAGGGAACTCCCAGGCACCACACTATGGACTTAGGGCAATGCTTAATTTTACCTGCATTAATCATAGCTTAAGTTAGTTTCATTCGTAGTAAAATAAAGCTCACAACATCAAAGCCCGTTGTCCTGTGTCACAATAAATTGATAGGTATCATACAGCACTGGCTGAGTGACAGGGTTTTGATCAGAAGCTGAGAACCTTGCTTCAAAGAAACAGGTAAAATGTACCTAATCCAACAGCATGAGTTAGGTTTGGGGTGTTGTTTTTAAACAATTTCACGCGACTACTGTAACTTACTTCAGTTCTATGGAAAGCAGAGGCCAGTCAGCAGGAGAACCTCAAGAAGTTAAGCACTGATTTCAACTCTCTTCCAGCAGCTCAGGATTTAGTGAAGAACTTCCCCTTGCCCCCAGCTTGTCCTGGGTATGAATCTCATTAGCTCAGTATCATGAAACCACAGAGTGAGACAGAGCATAGCTTGAGAAATGAGCCCAAAGGAGGCTAAGAACCAGAGCAAATCAGTGCAAGCGATGGCAGGACGGGTGCCAAAGCAATCTTTGCAGTTGTTCTCTTCTGACTTCGGGTGGCAAGAGAGCAGGGGTGCTGTGGCACAGCCTGCGGCTTCACAGGGTGTCGAGGGAAAGAGATTAGCTCATCTCTCCCTGACAGACAGGAGCTTGGCCTGTGTTTTTTCACAAACATCACCTTTCCCAAGGGAGGGAGAATTTACCCCCTTGTCTGTCTCGAGCAATAAGTGTCAGTTATCAAATGCAAACCTGCCTCCTTCCAGTCAGCACTTCTCCAGAATGACAAGCAGCTGGAGGGAAACGGCACAATAACCCATTGAGTAGGAGAAAGAGAAAGCTTTTTGCCCCAGGGCAGCATTACAGGTCTTTCTGAAGCTTAAGGAAAGGTAATTAGAGGTCTTGTATAATCTATTCCCCTCACGTCTGGGCTGTAATGGAAAAAGGACCTCCACAGCTCTTGTAAGAAATTTAACATATTGCTGGAGACTCTTTACTTTAAACACATGGCACTTTCAGTGTAGTCCCCAGTCTTGAATGCTGTGCAAAACACGGTGATGGTAACCTTTTCAGTACAATGGCTTTGCAGTTTCTGTATTTCAAATGCACAGAACAGTTTACTCAGTGGAATGCCTTTCACCGTCAAGAAGCTGAAGAGTTTTCAGCCAAGTCAAACTTTGGGTAGAAGTCATATGGGGAAGATTCGCCTGCACTTGTGAGGGAGAATTAAACCTTCCTAATCCAGTGGTGAGTGTTTTGGTAAAGGTACTGACAAAACAGCCCCAGATAATCCTAGTTCAGAACTCAGCCTGGATCTACTGGAGAAAACATTTAAAATTTACAAATTAATGTGAAGAACAGACTAAAGCCAGTGCCCTCCAAAATCCCTGCCACCATCAGAGCTCCTAAAAAGGATTATAAAAGGAAAAGCTGCCCCAAAACAGGAAGGTGTCAATCACGGTGGGGAGGGCTCTCTTCCTATAATGAAACCACTTTAAAAGAAGAAGAGGTGACAAACTGAGGAATGCAGAAAAGCAAAGGAAAACAATTTTGGGGAAACGGCTTATGGGGTGTTGATAGTGCTCAATATCTGCCTGGCACAAGAGGTGTGTGTGGGGAAAACCCGTGTGCTTCCTTAAAGAAGGCAGCAAAGGAAACAGAAACAGGAGAAACATAAATTAAGAAACCCAAAAGACAGAAAACATGGAGCTCATGGCTTTCAATGTGTCCTACAGAAGCAGGACTCAGCACTGTTGAAATGACAGACCCATCTCAAGAGCTTTTAAACACATGGAAAGTGGCTACCTCTTCCCAGGGACTCAAAGTCTAATGGTAGGTAAAGAAAGTGGTGGAAAGGGGAATAATTACCCAGTGTTCATAATGGGGAGCAAAGAGACTAAGTTACTTGCCACACAATAGCTTGTGTTTCAAATGCCTAATCCCACAGTCTAAGCAATAAAGACCACCCTTCCTCCTGACAGTCTATTTTTAATTGCACACAATCCAAAGGAAAGGAAGGCTCTGTCACTGGGATGTATTAATCCTCCTAATTAAGTGGAGTAGTTGGAAAGCAGTTCAGAAAACAAGTGAAAGAGTGAAAAGAAACCAGCTGAATAACATCAGAAATAAACACGAGATTTCTTGCTAAATATGACACTTCCATCAGTCAGAAGCCCCAGGGGAGAGCAGTGCTAGAGACAGATTGGTATTTCTTGAGGAACATTAAAAGCCTGAGAAGCACTTTAAGCAGTACAGTGTATAATAGCTCCACAGAGCCCCACTGGAGGGGTTACAGCAGGCAGGAGGGCTGAATTATATCCCTTCAGCTCCCACTGCCTGAAGTAATTCAAGGCTGTTTACTTGGCTCAGCATCTTCAGTAGAAATAACTGAATTTGAAAACTCACCATAAAATAAGAATCTAAACTGAAGACATTAAAAAATCGGTAACCTTTTTGAAAATGCCTCGTCCTTTGATTCAGCATCCCAGTCCACAAATGGAAGAGAATGGAAATCACGATCTTCATAGAGTGGTCAGACATCTCTGATGGCATAGACAGCCATTGGAAGCTCTTGTAATTAAGATACTTTTAAAGCTCCATCACTAGTGTACTTGCAGACCAACAGCTGTACTGGCAAGTCAGATGCATGTTACAAATCAGTACTAAGGTGATTCCCCCATCTTCAATAGGAGTAAGTATTTTAACAGGTGTGCTAGATTGATAGTCTTTATGGCTCTTCCTCTGCAACTACAAAACACTTGTGATTTCCTCCTAGTAATAAGTATTGACGAAGCCTTAGCAACAATTTGGGTCTACTACTCAATGTTAATTACATTCGCATTTTCAGGTCATGTAATTAGTCTTCATTGCATAGTTATCAGTCTTTGTTCTCATATTTTGCTGTTCCCCCCCCCCGCTTCTTTCAAACTTGGTTGAAGCTTTCTTTTTCCACATTTGTCCTTTTCCTGTTACACTTTTTGAGCTCTATAGTAGCTTTTCCTCACTCTTTTTGGACTCAACACTTAGAGTCATTGAAGATGGCTCTACTATTGCTGGTTACATTCTGGAATTCATTATTATTTTCCTAGCTCCCTTGATCTCTTTATCCATTTACCTCTTTTGAGTATGATGATACATAGTCCTGATAGTTTTAACATTTTGACCATCAGTA
Source organism: Lathamus discolor (assembly GCF_037157495.1). NCBI lineage: Eukaryota > Metazoa > Chordata > Aves > Psittaciformes > Psittacidae > Lathamus > Lathamus discolor. Next base: position 8,739,959 of record NC_088898.1, on the reverse strand, counting down.
AATTCCTAGCTTGTTCCATTGTCAAGTCCTTGAGCTCCTCAGCCACACGACATCATTCCCCACTTCCCTTTAAAACCAGCTCAGACTTACTTTTGCTTCTTATATTACATCCCAAGCCACCGAGAAAATGAAATTGGTTGGAAACATTTCTGCTGAAGGCATAAAAGCCTTTAAGTCCTCCATTCCCAAACTCAAACAATGGAATAAGAAAAGCCCTGTTGCCTCAGCACTGTATAGGCAGCAATTCACAAAGTTACAGCAGTGTATGAAGGTCAGCAACGCAGCCAGTCCTCCTCATCTGGAATTCCTGACACACAGAAGCTATTGTCTATCCAAAATGAGTAGAGGAGAGTTATTGAGGTTTTCTTCCTCTTTCAGAGTAAAGAAGGTCAAACACACAACCAAGAAAACACCCAAGTCAGCAAAATAAGAAGTAATTGTGTTATTCCAGGCCAAATATGGCCATAAGGAAAGGAGGAAAAGGCCTTTTGACCATGTGAAGAGAATTGTCAAAGCCAGCTTTTATTTTATTGTTCTGCCATTTCAGCACAACTGTAGCCCCTGCATTTCTCAAGAGAAAAAAACCTACAAAAATTAAGAAAAGCTACAAGAATTGCCAAAGAACAGAAGTTGACAAACAAAATGAAGTCAAATTCCTGAGAAATGGACTTCAGTAAACTTTTTATTTGATCCTCTGAACTCTTAGAGTGAGAAAAAGCAGGAAAAAAAGTCTCTGCAACTAAAGCATTCTTGAGGACTTTCGAGGCCAGTAGTCAGAATGCACACAGCACATTAAATCACAGATCTTCACTTAACCTCAAAGACTTGGTTTTATCAGTACCTTTAAGTTTTTTTTTCCCTTGAAGAATGTGTAGTTTTCTATTTGAAGCTGTATTATAAATTGAAGTCTTAAAATACTGTTTTGACAGTAACAAGTGTTTTCTGAAACAGAATTTACACGAAGACCTTTGGCTCTCCCCATCTGAACAGATAAGCAGGGAAAAGAAGATTCTGGGCTCATTACAACATCTCAGCCCTGAGGTGAGGAGCTGAGCTGATCAGAAAGCATTTCCCATATACTAAAAAGCATTCTGTAGCTGCAAACCTGGGGAAACTGTGTGACACTGGAGTCTCCACTGAAAAACCTTCACAGCTTTCAACCACTAGTATTTAGTTTGGGTATGTATTTATTGAGAGTGGTTATAAAAACTTGATTTTCAGGATATGGAGTATAAATTTCTATTTTTCTTACAGAAAGTCAATTTAATCAGTGAGGCATAAAAAGTCCAAACTGCAGTACAAAAAAAACCCCAGCATTGGCAAAAATGGAAATAGAATCTTTCTAGCATAATGCCATTCCAGAAAATAACACTGTGCTCCTCCCAGGAGGGCTGACATTTAAATACTTATAGGATCAAATGCTAATGACAGAAGATTTGATCAACTTTGCCAATGAAGGATACAGCTCTATAATGGCTCCTCGAATGCTTATAACTGTGCTTCCATTTAAGTGGAGCAATAAGCAAGGATTTCTCCGATTTTGCCTTCTGTTGTGTTTGATGCCAGAAGACTCAACAGCTTCATCAGATCACAGGGAGGGGCCTTATCTGTACCTCAATCCAAATCAAGAGAAGCTGTTATGCAGTAACAATTAATGAAGTAAGTTTTCTAGTAGTTTATTATATCAGCCCTCCAACTGCTCTTCCTAGATCATGTTCTTACTGAAATCATAAGGCAAATTCACAGTACCTCAGCTAATCCTGCAACATCACAGAATCCCAGCCTGGTTTGGGTTGGAAGGTACCCTAAAGCTCATGCAGTTCCAGCCGCCTGCCATGGGCACAAGCGCCTTCCACTAGAGCAGGTTGTTCCAAGCCCCTTCCAAACTGGCCTTAAGCACTGCCAGGGATGGGGCAGCTACAGCTTCTCTGGGCACCCTGTGTTAGGTCGGTTAAGTTGATGTTGCACTGGTTTAACAGAACTAGATCTGAATACACTGGGAGAATAGGGATTGTTCAAAAATCAACTGTGAGCCCAAGGTGGTTGTGGATATGCCATCTACAAAATACATCCTTTAATTATAAAGCACTGGAATACTAATTTAAACACAAAATACAAGTTTTAACAGCTCATCTTCTGGACTTTCTTGGTACCCCTGAGAAGAAAAGTCTTATTCTATAATGGAGACAAATTGAGACTGAAGTATTACATGTATGTAACTGGCATGACACAGGAGATGCTGAGCTAGCAGTTTTCTGCTGGAAAAGCTTTGGATTATCATGACAGGAAAAAAAAGTTCACCACATAGGGGAGTAGTTGTTGCTTAAAGTAATGATCTCCAATGAACAGCCATGATTTGATGTCTTAGAGGATGCTGGATAAACAGCACTTCCCAAAATGAAGCTTTGCCTTTATATGAATACTAAAGTGATAAACAAGTCCCACTGCAGCCCCCCATGTACTATGTATTAACCTTTTCATTCCCACAGGAGAAGCACAGGAGCAGTCAGCTTCCTCCTGATACTAATAGAACGTTCATTCTCTAAGCTGAGGTTTTCTTCACAGTAATTTTTACTTCTCTTTATAGAATCATAGAATAGTCAGGGTTGGAAAGGACCTTAAGATCGTCTAGTTCCAACCACCTTGCCATGGGCAGGGACACCTCCCACTATAATAGGAACCATAATAGGAAGTAGGAATCTACTACTACCGAAATCCTCTGATATAACTATGTAAACCATGATAAAAAGGACATTAAGTATCTGCAGGAACAACATGGACTAGAGCAAACAGGTAAAAAACTACTTGAGTGTTTCCCCTCTCTGATCACATATGATCCTTTGTTGTTTTTGTCACTGAGGTCTCCATCAGCATGACAACCAAAGCTGACGGCATTCTTAAGCACCTTTTTACCATTCAAAAGAGCAAGTTAAACCCTTAAATACCTTCTGGGCCCTGAATCTTAATTCAGAGAGAGGCACTCAGCAACACCTTATTCAACCAAGACCACTGCTGCCTCTGGGTTCACTGGAGTTTTTACGGGTCAATTCACAGCTCTACATGGAAGAACTTGCTAATTTATTGTCCTTGAATACTGTAATCTTACAAAGCTCTAAGTGTGTTTCTCATTAGAAGTGATACTGGAAGTTCAGAGAGTGGTGGATGCTATTTTGTTTTCTATTTTTATCACCACTTCCAATTAGCTACTTGTTAAATTGACTTTAGTGTTTGGCGTTGTCTCTATGTAAGTATGTGTTGTACCTTAGATTTCATTTCACATTATGCCTGCTGAAAGAAATGCACATACCCCCTATCTGCTGCTAATTCTAACCACAGATAGAATAGATTAAGCAGTGACAGGGGCAAAAGAACTCAATAAAAACTATCTGGCTGCATTATGGAATTAGCAATTGCTTCATAATTCCCTGCACATAGAAGATGAGCTTTTCTTTCTCCTGGCAGACCTCAAAAGTGGACTTTTATCATGAGAGACAGAACATTAGAAGGTTTCAAATTATTGAAGGCAATAACAAATCACAACTCTTTCTTCCTGCCCCCAAAAGATTAATGTAAAGCACCTTGGAATTTGTCTGCATTAAAAGATTCATATGAAATAATTGTTGCAAAAATACTTGACAGCCGTTGTCAAAAGCTGTCCTTTGAATAGCTGACATCTCCATTAAAGCCCCTCTCAATTAGCATTCCATTCAGCATTAGTAAACGGTAAGTGTCAAGCAGTCACAATATAGTCCCAGCTGATGCAACTAAAAAAGAATCTAATGCAAATTCCAGCAGGCTTCAGATGTAGTTTTAAAGCACTTTCCTTAGAGCCCAGCTTTTTATTTGCTGACAGATGCTTTTGTAGCCCTGCTAACTTCTGAAGCCAGCAAGCAGCAATCACCCAGGCAGAGGTTGCATCAGCAAAATAAGTACAGAATAAGTACAAAGAATAAGAGTCCACATTTTGAATGAAACTTGAGCACATTTGCCAGTATCAACAGGTACCACACCATTGTTTCTTGGAGATTCATCTGCTTGGGTAAACTGTCCCAGTTCTCTCTGGCAAAAAAAGGAAAGCTGCTGTCAAATTTCACCTACATCAGCACCAATGAAGAGTAACACCACAAAACCAGAATTAGTTCCAGTTTATAGCAAGATTACGGAGGTTGAAGCCCTTGAAATTTCAATTTTCCAGTCAGTGAAATGAAGACAGTAAACAATAGTTGCCTGCCATCAGAGGGAATTGGGCTGACACAGGAGTATTCAGAAAGTTCTAGCTCAAATAATTCACATACTCTAAATTTGCTTCAAGTACCCAATGCCAGTGGTTTCAATCCACTTACACCAAAAGACGTTTGGTCAGCTTTTTTTCCCTTCTACCTCAAAAGCACACTCTATGTTCTGCTGCTGTGGCCAAGTGCAACACAGATGCTTCCTTAGCATGCAGCCAGACACAGGTCTTCTTACCTGGCAGCAAATCCCCTCGCCAGGGCACTGCTCAATGGCCTGAACCTGTCTTCATGCAGAAAAAACAAGAAACCACATGAAACTCAACTTCATTTCCCTTCCCACTTGCCAGCCTCCTCAAGCAAAGAATTTTTGCTTCAGGCTTTTTAATTAAATCTCCTCTTCTACAGCTGCACCACATCAGCACCAGGCCCATTATTTGATTTCCAACACACCTTTAGAACCTACAGACACAAAACCTACAGACCTGTAGAACTACACACATGAAACAGGAATTGTTGGACTGGAAGGGTGAGAAGCATGGCTGCTGGTGCTCTTGGGTCAAAGCAGACTAAAGAGGATGCTCTCCATGTCAGCAGAAGGGCAGAAAGGAATAAGAATCCAGAAACCTGCATTCACAAGCTTGAGAAACAAACGCCCCCCCCCCCCCCCATGTGATTTTGGTTAAGTCACAAAACCATATTCAAAATGTAATCTGCTTTGTAAAAATTGTAGTCTTGAATATCACCATTGGCTGTTGCTGAAATCTCCCATCAATGCCTCAGTTTACCACTTCAAGATTCTTTAGCTTTACTTGCACCTCTGTGCATTACCAAAACGCTTCAGTGTCAGTATCATGTTGTTAAGTACCCATGCTCTGGCTCTGCTGGAATGAGATCCCAGTGCTGCAGCACCCTCCTGTTTGACAGGGTGTTCAGGACTCATGAAAACAAAAATGTCTCCACTGGAATACACTAATAACCATAAGCATCTTCTAAAAGAGGAGCAGAGAATGAGATAATATTCTCTGTTCTCACATACAGCTTCCTAACCTTTACAAGGCAAACCAAGGGTAAGGCTCAGAGAACATCTGCCAGAGACATAATGATTGTTACAATCTATTCCCATACTGGTTTGGGGGTGTGCTTCATTAGCTTATCTATACAACTAAGAGTTAAGAGGTTTGCAGATATTACAGCTACAGGGAACAGCCAATACAATGTCTATCTGTAACAGTTGTCAGGTGAAACCAGTAGCCATGTTTAGTTTCTTTCCCCATCAAATGGGAAAACAGACTCATTACAATGTTTTATTGTGATTTCATGGAGAAAGTGACATGTGTTGAGAATTAATGTTAATGAAAAAGAACCAAAACCTCATCAATTTGGAACAGAGTGTCCTGGAATGCAAGAGAAAGTTTAGACCTAAAATTCAAGATTCACTTGCACAGCACGTAGTTCCCATTTTCTGCCAAAGATGACAAAACAGAAAACAGCAGATCTAATAAAAAATAACCTAAAGCCCACAATCTCAGTACAAAATAGGAATGATACCTAAAAGTGAATTACAACCTTTTGACTAAGTTGTTATGCAAGAGAGGCCACACATGAAGCAACCACACAAAAGCTGGACTGCAGTGCTGCAAGAAATGGAGGCATTGAAAGGGAGAGACATAGAGGAGGGCTGGAACTTTGCACTGAGACAAAACCACTGAACATCACGCTGCTTCTTCAGCTGGGGCTGGTGAACTCCAAAGTGAAACAATACAAAATCCTATTTGTAGTGCCAGGCCCTTCATAAATAGGGAAGCCCATGAAAAAAGATAATTAATAATTAAAACCAGAGCTGATTGTTGGCACATCCCTTGCTTAATGGAAGGCACTGCTTCCTCAGCCCTCAGACATGACTTCATTTCAAACTAGGTGGCCATACTTCACCCAAGGCCCCTGAACAGTAGAACTGTACCACAAAATGCTGCAAAAATTTGTCCTAAGAGCAAGCTGGAGTCTCTCCACCCCCAACCAAAACAGTTTTACATATCCCAGTCACAGAATCACAGCCAGAGTTCGGTTGGAAAGAACCTTAAAGCTCATTTAGTTCTAACCCCCTGCCACGGGCAGGGACACCTTCCACTAGAGCAGGTTGCTCCAAGTACCAGTCCTTTCCTTCCTTAGAAAAGTCCATTATTCTTCTCATTCAAAGCAAGAGCTTCAGAGAAAAGGCTGGACTCATGGACACATATTCACACCTATAATGAGGGAGATGTTTTGCGCTACAACCAGTATTTTTAAACAAGGAGTTTAAATTCCTCATGGGCCATTTCAGAAAGCAGGCAGTGAATAACTCAATTAGGAGCAACCCCGGTTACTCCAGAGCTGCACATACAGAGCTCTTGGGGACAGCTCCTGTGGCCAAGTTTAATTCAACATCCACCTTCCGTGAGGGCTGCAAAGGCCGGGGACGATGGGCCCCGCGCCCCGCCCGGCGCTGTCCGCGCCCGTGGTGCTGAAACCCGGCTGCACGGGCAGACAGGCAACACAGCACGCGATCACTTCACAGGAGTTGCAGTAGCTCCATCGTGCCATTGCAGAACACCAGGTTGGAAGGGAGCTCAAGGACCATCTGTTCCAATAAAAACTCAGCATAGGCAAGATGCCCCAACACCCTGTCCAGCCCAATGTTAACAAACACTGGGAGTCCACCACTTCCTCAGGCAGATGGTTCTAGTGGCTGACTGCTCTCATTGTGAAATGCTTTCCTTTTGTGTTCAACTGTAGTCTTCCCGGGAGTAACTCATCTTTTCCATGTGACTCCTTGTCAAAAGAGAGGCTCATCTTTGTAGCCTTTCAACACTAGAATATGGCAATAAAGTGCCCCTGAGCCTTCTTTTCTCAAGGCTGAACAGTTCCAGCTTTCTCAGTCTTTCCTCAACACAGCTATCAGTCCTTGGATCATCTTTGTGGTCCTTCTCTGGAAACTCTCCAGTTTGTCCACATTTTTTGCACAACAGAGGCCAAAAATGAGCACATATTCCAGGTTTAGCCTGATAAGTGCTGAGTAGAGTGGGATGGAGACGTATTTATCTCTGCTGGTGATGGCCTTGTTGATGTTCCCCAGCACCCTGTTGGCTTCCCTTGCTGCAACTGCACACTCTTCGCTCCTCTTGAGCTAGTGTCTCCCAGGGTGCTCAGGTCCCTTTCCAGAGCTGCTCCCCAGCCTAGTAGATCCCAGACTGTGCTGCACTTTTGGATTGTGTTTACCCAGGTGCAAGACCTTGTATTAGTCTTCACTGAACTTTCTGGTGTTTTCATGTTCTTCTCCATAGTGTAGGATGTACTTTTCAACAAAAGAGGCTGCTAAGATCTCTCCCCCTCCCCCCTTCATATCTAGACCAAGATACCTGTGAATCATCACCAGAAGTCAAAAAAACTGCACTTCATCTGTATCCTAAACTACCTAGTAAATGTGCAACTCTCATTTTGCCTCAGTCTTGCACATTTTTTGAGAGCAGAGAACCAGTCACAGCATCAGAATGTACCTTCAGGATGAAAATTATCTATATCACTTTGACAGATGACACAAAATGAAGCTTTAGGGCCTTTGGTGCATCAGTAAAGGAATAAAAATCTGTCCACCTAAAGATATCTCGAGACATCTTTAAATGGGAAAAACAGAAACTACCAGTCAGTCCACCTTTTTGATATGGTCCTTACCATAATGCTAGTAGCAGGAATTACAGGTATACTCCCCAGTTTACCAAAGGCCTTCATGAACCTTATCACAAGCACCTAGAATTAACTGAAATCAAGCATATTTATTAATTGGCCTAAACCCCCAAGTTGTTTCTATTCCAGGTCGGGACAAACATTGAAAGTTTTGCTCTACAGTTGGAACATCTGTGGGTCTAAACCTCAGCAAACCACAGAAATAAATGTCTAAAATCAAACAGATGTACTGTGCAGTTTTAAAATGTCCTTACGTTCACTACAGTGAAAGCAGCACAAAGCTGACCAAGCACAAATGCTTTCACACTGCAGCAACTGTAGCTTAAGAGAAAGATTCATTAAAACCTTTCATGGAAAATTCACATCTGTGAACAGTGATAAAAATAGAAAGGCAAGAAACAGCTTGTTCTTAGATTTTTACTGTTTGCCAGCCAAACCCTCTGTAGTTCAAATAACTTCTCTCAACTCTGCTTTTAAACAGCATTATATATATTCTTATAAGTACTAGAAGCCTGTTTTCAATAAGATTTAACTTAACCGGCTGAGTATATATGTACCAGACTACACACGCTGCTTGTAGGTTTCTGTTGCTTGTGAGTCTTTGGCTAAGAAGAGCTGTCACCATGAGATCATCGCATAGTTCCAACAACTTCACAGAACAGGATCCTTTTTTCTTTCTTTTATTCCTCATGGTTCTTTGGTATCACTTCCAGAAGCTTTAGAACACAATTAGTACATCTTGAAAGACAGCAGCTCCTCCAGAGACTTAAGCCATTGAAATTAGAATCTCTGAAGTAACAGAGTAGGTATTGGGATGAATTTTTCCTCTCCAAAGAGAGCAGAGCTTGATGTCCTGCTGTGGTGATCACATGCTAAGAACTGTGATGAAGCCATCTGTTATCTGACAGATTACATTTGCACCTACCTTTATTCAATTCTTTCTCTATCAATTTTATCTTGTCATTCCTGTGCCACCTGAACAGCAGTCTCCATAGGATTAATTCTTGCAATGCCATGAAAAGAGGGCAGTTGCACAGAGCTTTCCAGAAGTGTTTCAAAGAAAGAAAAATTCCTTATGAAATGGCATTGGAACAGACTCTTCTCCCTCTCCAAGAATACAACATTTTGTAATGTAAAATCTTCCCAGGTCCGAACAGAATTTCTTGTCATATATATATAGGTCATATATATATAGTTAGATCAGGAAGGATAAGTGACAAGTGATTATGGCACATGTCTGACATGCTTGTGATGTGGAACATCCTTTAATCTGTAAAGAATTTCCTTATTTGAACCTTAGAACTAGAATCATGTCCCAGAGATAAAGAAGATAGGTCTTAAGAAGAGTAATCACTCACTAGACCATAGACAATTCCACACACTTCAAATGGTTGAGAATTACTGCAGCAGAGCATGTTGAGAGTTATACATGGTGGTGAACAATAATTTCCGTTCAGGCTTGGGGGTCAGAACTGCAGATGCTGTGAAGAAATGAAGCCTTACTGAAGATCATATTGTACATGGAGTCAACAGGATGATTTTCATCCAGGTATGCCACTGACTTGACTGACATTTTACATCATTTCAAATCTGTGCTTTAGTTTGCCATTTGTAAAGTAGAAATGAGACAATTCATTAAGAACAGAGCCCAGAGACCTGCAGGTTTTGCATTACTGTCCCCAACTGCATTTTGTTTTCTCTTATTTGACATCATGTACAAGGAAGACTCCGTATCAGACTAAACGCAAACAAGCTGCTTTCAAATGTGGTTAACCGGGTTACTTTAGATCATCTTCAGCATCACATCTGACTGTGTCCCAGATCATTTGCATGATAAGAACTGAAGATCTCATGCTCAAATCAGCAACTTGGCCCTGTTTTAAATTGCTGCTACAAACTGAGCCGGGTTTTCTGTATTACAATAGGTGGAATTTCCAAAATTATCCCTACAGGTCTTTTCCAGAAAGAAATCCTGTATTTTTAGAGGTTTGGTGTGGTGTTTTTCCAGTGTATCTCTCTTTCTTAACACATATAGTATCTATTTCCCTGTAAACCTCCTAAATAGTTTTTATACCCTGTTTTTCTTTGAGTAGGCTTTTCAATACCTCTCAGGTGTTATCCTGTCCCTAAACATAGATACTTCTTTAATTTATCTTCATCCTCCTCTTGGTTCAGTTTTCCACAATACTTCAATAACCCAGCAGATAATCTGGCAAACAGATTCCTAGACTATATCCTGGGTGTGCTACCCTACAGCAACAGAGAAGCTGGAAAGCCAACAATAGTAATTGTTTTTCAACAGGAAAGACACCAGCTGGAAATGAAGCTAGTTATTTGTTGATAAGCATCAGTAACTTCTCACCCAGAAGTGAGGAGTTCCATGGGATTTTTATCTACACTACTGCAAATCATTCCATTTACTTTATTCCAAATTAGTTTTCACTGAGAAAATTAAACTTTTTAAAGTAACGTTTGTGGTCAGAACCACATACTCTCTAGGACCTCACACATACAAAGCTCTCAGGGCTTCTCTTTAACAATGTGTCCTCAGTCTGACTCTTAACTCAGGCAGTATTTATGCTGCTCAGGCAAGTAAAGCTACATTTGCTACAAAAGCTATAGAATAGCCAAACAACATTACCTGTTAAAAACTATGATCAGCTTGATATTGTGTGCTTTTTATAGGCCTTCAAAGCTTAAGGTGGTAGAACAATCTATATAAATAGCTCTTCCTGGTCTGGGGGGAAAGGTTGCTTTTTCGGTTGTTGATTTCCCTTGAGAAAACCTGTACTACCTGCAAGAAGACCCCACAGCATCTAATGCCTGACTATGAACTTCCACTGCCATGACTCCCCTTGGAAACTGCACACCATATGTATTATAAATAACAGCTTCTGACTAAACTACACAGGACTTAAACAAGCTGATCTCTTCCCATTATGAAACAAACCAAAACAACTGAAAACCCAAGACTGGCTTTTTATGAGCTCTTCTCCCACTCCCAAACTCCTGCTTGTATCTCTCTGCCTCAAGCTGAGATAAGACATTTCAGTATAACCAATGTTTGGTGCTCATTTCTCTGCTAAAACTAATGCCTGTTTGGAAGCCCGATACGGGCCACAGCTCCCAGAAGCCAGTAAATGGCAACCTTCATTATTGGAAGTGCATCTCACTAAAATACTGCCTAATAAAGACCCGTTAGGGTGACCAGGCTTGATTCCCTTAATATGCAAGTTGATTTAAGCCACAGAAGATGACAGGTGATGAAAAAAGAAAGAAGAGGAAACAGTGATGGTTAGTAAGTAATTGCTAGCAAGATCTATGCAGGGCTTTCAGCCACACTATAAATTCTGTAAAGTGAGAAAACTTGTTTGGTGTATTATCCTCATACAGAAGCTGAGCAATGCCTGAGTAGCCTACAAAAGGCAAAAACCACAAAAGTCTGCCAAATATTTGTTGCCTGGGGCAAATATTTAAGTGCTACAAAATATTTAGCAGTTGGATTTTATGTTGATGCTTGAGGCGCTGGAGAACACGTTTCCTAGTTTGTCAGGATGGTGAAACCACACAACTTAAGGTTACAGAACTCAAGTTTTAAAACTAATGCTGGTCTTACTGTACATAAATGCAGACAGGCAGATGGTAGAGGGTGACAGACTCAGATATTATTTGAATAAAACAGCAAATGTCCACATAGAATCATAGAATAGTTAGGGTTGGAAAGGACTTTAGTGTCATACAGTTCCAACCCCCCTGCTATGGGCAGGGCTACCTCACACTAGATCATGTTGTCTGAGGCTCTGTCCAACCTGGCCTTGAACACTGCCAGGGAAAGACCATTTACCACTTCTCTGTGCAACCTGTGCCAGCACATCACAACCCTCACAGTCAAGAACTTCTTCCTTATATCTAACCTGAACGTCCCCCATTTTAGTTTGAATCCATAGGCAAAAGACCTTGAAAATTCATCAGCTTCACTGAGGTGAATGACTTGTGGCTTCCAAACTACTTTTTACTTTATGCAGGAGTTCCAGTATGTATTTTGAGAACGGCAAGTTCATAGACATAATTCTTTAGCTGAATTTTTTAAGCCACAATAGTTGACTGACCCTGACTATTTGTTCCACCTTCTTTGGCTCCAGTGAAAGAGCCAGACTGAATGCAAATTGGGCTATGTACTATGAATAAGTAAGGCATTATTCAAATGCTGGTCTATCCAGGCACAGCATCTCCTGCAGATATCTTTTCATCTCAGGCCATAAGCTCATAATTCTCTCCAGTCAGTAAAAGGAAAGAGGGGCCTTTCACATGCTTTCTGTAAGGAGGCTGGAGAAGGAGCAGCTCCTCTTCTCCTTGCTGCCCAGGGTATGAGGCACAGCTGGGTCAGATGTGCTTAATTCTCAGCATAGCAGACTCCAAAAAGACGTCCCTCCATCTAGCAAAGCTCTCCCAGCACATACATGTCACCACAGCTGCTGACTTCCCAACGAATATTAAGGAGAACAGAAATTAAACTCTGTTACGGGTATGAATGAAATAATAATTAGGGGCAAGTTTTAGTTTCTACTTAGGCCAGCCTAGTTAGACAGTTCTGAATAAAGTACTCAAAGCTCTTTTGAGCAACATTTAAATTGTCACCAAAATTCTCTGGAGTTGCAATCCACTTGTGTGTTTCCAATCAGACATTATCAATATAATCATGCAAACACACAATATAAGCATTATTAGAATATATCTATACCATAAGCTACCCACCTGTGTTATTTCAATACCAAATGCCTTTAATACTGTGAGGTCCCAGTCTTCAAAGTCAGGCTTTGTAAATATCTATAATGGACCTATATAGGAAGACTCCAGTGTGTTCCACCATGGCAATCTTTGTTAAGAAACAAAGATCTTTGTGTGTTTAAATGCATTAATGAGAATGGATATTAGTGTCCTGCGTAGCATTGCAAATATGTGCTTCTTAGCTTTAAGAAGCTGTGCATGTCAATGCCTAAAATACTGCTATGAATAAAAAGTGAGATTCAGTGATTCCCTCCCAGGGAGTTGAAATCAGGTGAAGTAAAAGCCTGAAATCAGTTCACCGATTTAAAGCCTTTGGCCAGAATTCTAGGTTTCTAGACTTGTAGCAGCCAAAGCTATCAGATGTCCAGAGCATTCAGACAGCTTCACTCTACAGAACACTCACATCTGGCACATTCCACACATGGCCTTTGGTCCTGTGCAGGTGCATACGAATTCTTCTAAGTCATTAACATTTAGCCTATTCCTTCCAGCTAGATTTGCCAGCATACAAATCTACACAGAAGTGAAAAGTTTCAGTATGAGAAGATAAAGTTCCTATTAGAGTTCTAATTCAGCAAGTCTTTGAAACACGTGTCTAATTTCAGCATGAAGTAATTCAAATGAAAGGCTGAAAGCTGGGAACGTGCTAAAGTGCTTTTCTTAGTGGCACTGAAAGAGTAGATGAGCACTGGCTGAATAGTAAAATCGAAAGTTTTAACTGGTTAATAACATCAACAAGAAAAATTCTGATCTCAAATTGTCATGCACTGTTTCGTAGTTTTGTTTTAAACAAATTATCTCTAACAGTGAGGTAGTTTTAAACCTTAAAGTATCAAGTCTGAATCTTAATGATCCATTTACACTAATGAGCCCCTGTACTAAAATGTCTTTTCAACACTGGAGAGGGTCCCTAGTCCACTTACATTAAATATAGACATAGAAACAAGAGGGATATAACCTTCTAGGCAGAATGAATACTGAAGACTTTCCTTTTCTGCTGTTTTTCCATTACAAACCTTCAGTCTGCAGCCACACTAGGTTAGGTGATGACCTCCATAAAAAGCAGAGTCACAAGAATAAGCATGTGATTTCAGAGGAGAAATTAAGTGGAATCAATAATTGAATAAGTTTATTCAACGCATCCATACTTCCTCCCAGAACAGATCATCTTACTGCTGGGAACATCGGTAACATCTGGTATGAAACAACCTGTCATAGAGCAAAGGTAATCTTAAAAATGAAAGAGTAGACAGTATCCATTCATGAACTAGTATAAATTATGACTATAGTTTGTGGTGCTACTGTGATTAGTAGTAGTGTTTTTGATAAATAATGCCATTAGCTCCAAAAAAATATGGTAAATTGTTTTACCTTTCATACTTTTAAGTATATAGTAGCAAAAGGATGTAGAAGGCTGTGCTTTCTCAGCTCCAAAGCCAAGGTGAAAGTCCACTGCAATAAACTACACCCTCAGGTCTGGGATTTTTAACTACCTGAAAGTCGAGACATCATGGAATCCCATTGGAGCCGTTCCAGACGCCCTGCTCCATCACTCAACCTCTAATCAGAACCAGTTAAGGGGAACCTGACCGCACAGCTCTGACTCAAACCTTTGGCATGCACAGAATAAATAGAAAGTAACAAATTATTGATTTAAAAAACAACTCTTCGAGCAGAGGTGATATCTTAACAAATACAAGGAGATTTCAGAAGGATCTATGTATGTAAAGTCCCCCGTTGCTAAGGAAAGAAGATATTATACACCCAGTACAGGAAAGCTCCAGGGCTCAGCACACCTATTTCTTTCCCCACCTTCCCCTCCCTCTTTCTTTCTACTAATTGTCTAACTATGTATGTCTGAGGCAAGAATTTGTCACAGTTTTCCATGCAAGAAGCCAAGCTCAGTAGCAATACATATGAAATATCAGGGTTATTACACAAAACTTGCATGGCAAAAACCAAAAAATAATTCAAAATTTGAAATTGATATTTGGACACAGGCCTTGCCTATTGTACATCAGAATAAGAGCTTTAATTTAATTACACGTTCCTTCTTCTCAGTCATACTTACTGCAGTGTGCTCAAAGTTTAAGCTGCATAGTGAGTGGTGTACAAATTCTGTGCAGAACTTCTGCACCCCAGCAGTGCATGAAGTGCCCTTATTGCTCATGTACTCCCTGAAGCAAGGTGTTCTTCAAAAGTGGCTGTCCTGAACTGGCTCTGGGCTGCTAACAGAAAGCAAAATGATGCACTTTGAAATGAAATCAGTTCCCTGATGGCAATTCTAAAGGAAGAGCTTGGCACAGAGCTCCTCCATTATTTCTACCCCCAACATCAGCTTTTGTAGTAAAGTAATCACAGCAGAATCAGATCCAAACTGAATTTTGAACTCCACTTGGTTTTCCTACAACCCTCCCTATTGCTGGAAATTCCTATTTCCCAAACACCTACACGCTGCTCCACTGTGCCCAGCAACTGCAGATCTCCATAGCAGCACATGTTCTTCCTTAGTGATCTGATGTTCTACTCTCCTCTCCTTGGCAGAGCTTGCAAGGGACTTTGCATGCCTGTTACAGATGTGTCACAGCAGTGGGTTTACCTCCAGTTGCCAAGTTGATCAAGCAGACTGTAAATACACATACAAGCATATACTAACTGGGAATTGTACACTCCTAAATACCTGGGATTGACAGAAGGGGAAGTCACTACGTGCTCCTTATGCCCAAAGGACAGAACCTGTCTGACAAAAATTTTTTGACTGGAAAGAAAAACAAATTTTCATCCAGGACTGAAGGAAACCAAGTTTCCAATATTGTGGGAATTAAACTGAATATTGAGAGCTGACAATGCTGTGAAGATCTTGTGTTTCTTTGTTGCTAAGGAGTACTGCACTTCGTCTAGATGCCTGACATGGAAACCCTTAAAGCATTATGAATTCTGTTGCTATGGCATACATACATATGGAGATACACACACATCCTGCAAAGCACCGATTTGTCTGGCAGGCTGGAAAATATAGGACAAAGGGGGAATCTTTCTGGATGAGTCAGTGTGGGAGCTGCTTAGAACCTTCCTGGGCGGTCTGGGTATTCTTCTGGCTTTTAATGTATTTCAGTAAGGACTGTAGGGCTTGGTGTAATCCTAATGATTCTCTTTCCCTTGGCAGCCTTCCATCTTTGTGAGGTAAAGGCTGAGGTTTACAAGAGCAGCAGAGGAAGAAAGATTAGTAAGTGATTCTCAGTAACTCTCTAACCTCCATTTCTTTCAGTGTTGGCTCTCATCAATTCTTTCCCCACCATTCCTCAAAACGCACTTCAATTACTTCATCGTTGCCAAACAGAACCACAAACCCCCTGTTGACTAAGTCATCTACAATAAAAACCAAACACATGTATAAATACATACACACTCTATAATAACCCCTTCAAATCTAGAGCTTAGAGTGATTTAAGACATTCTAAATATAGTACAGGCTGTGGGTGAAAATCCTATGGGTGTTTTTTCCAGTCTGGGAAATAAAGCTTTCATCAGCCTGGAACACTGGTTCTAATAAAATTGAGGGAGTGCCTTTCACTTCGTGTTACCGATAATGCCTCAGGTGGTGCTGAGCAGTAAAGGTTTAGCACAGACACTTACAGATGGAAGCTTTAAAGGAGATCCACAGCTGTTAGAAGGGAATCTGAAGGGCTTCTGAGCCTACTGAAGACAGCTTTGCATGAAGATGCCGGTCTGTTAACTGTGACAGCAGAGACAAAGGACACTGAGCTGCTCGTGAAAGGCAGGACACCTCTGGCTAAGGGACAGCTAGAGAAAGTGTGAGCAGAATAACACTGCTGAATCTACTAGAGCTCAGTCTGCCAGTGTTCTAAGAACAGATCAAGGTGGACTCTCACACCAACAGCATGTAATACTAAGAACTACATAGAACAGGAGCTCCGATGACCTGGCTTAAGCCAATCGTAGCCTAATTAATTGCTTTTAGCAATCACTGAAGTTTCTTGTACACTCTGCCCATCCTGTCTAGGCTGTAAGTACATTGAGACCAGGACTGTCTCACCACACTGTTCTCAAACAGCTTATAAAAGTGGAGACCATGACATGGGGTTGATAAGATAGCTGAAAGAAAACCATGAAGGTATAGATGATTAAGTGGTTCCTCCTCACCACCTCTTGCCAACTTCTCTAAGCAAGAGAAAGCACATTGAGCTCATACATGGATCTGCGCTTGGGGAATACCTTCTTAGGACATAAAGGACCATCAGGCTACTGAAGACCCGGAAGCTATTAACTGAAATCAAGAGGATGAGCTAAGTTTAAGGTGGTTATTGAAGAAAAATTAGGCTTTTGGCTCAAGGAATGTGTGCAGAAAGTTAACAGTGGGTGACATTTCAACCTTCTGAATGCAACCTGTAACTTCAGCTTTCATGGTTTCTCTGTCCTGCGGCATTGTAGCTGATCCTAAAGAACCATATGCAGCTGATCTTCTATACTAAACTAAAATAGGGGACAAATGCAGATCTAAAATCCTCTTCTAAAGCAGTGCAAAGGACATAATACCCCTATGTGTTCCAATTAGAATCAGTTGCTGCCTAGCAAAACGATAGACAGAAACAGCAAAAAGCCCACTGGTATGACCAAAGGGTGGAAGGAAGCCTCAGTCAGCAAGTGGCTTCTGCAGTAGCTTTGAGCATGGTGACATTAAAACCTCACCTAAGCACCCCCCTCCCAGCAGCTGTCACTCATGAGGTGCTATAGAATCTGTGCAGCTCACTTGCCTGTAGCTGGCTATTGCCATTGACAAGCTTCCATTGATAGTGCTGGCTTGTGATCAGGCCAGAGTGAAAGCAGGATGTATTCCCCTCCAGCTGAATGTTCTGTCTGCCTGTTCTTTAACCTCACTGATATAAACTCTGTACTTCCCCTTTCTCCTTTAGTGATTAATTTCTGTTTCAGCCTGATGGCGAGCTTGGATGTTTGTATTTGCTTTTGCTTTGATTTGTTGCCAAGGTATGTCTGAAAAACATCAAGGGGTGATGGAAATGTTTAAAAACATATTTAAACTCATTGTTTCTGCATGTTACATGGGTTGTTTCCCCCTCTGAGATGAAGCTAAAATTCTTTAAACATTGTTCTTCCTCATCCTGTCTCCCCACCTCTCCTCCCAGCATGCCACTGCAAGATGCAGGTGTTATTCTTCGATGGGATGCTGCTTGAGATCAGACCATTGAGTTTGCCTAAAGAAAAACATCAAGATAGCCTTGTTTCCCCAAATTTTACAGTGCAAAAGGGTACCTGCAAAAAGGTAATTATTTTTACCCAGTTGGCTCTTCCATGTAGCAGCTCCCTATATCTGGGGTTGGACAAGGATGAACTATTTACTTGTGAGCTTTAACAGATGAGTATAACTGCACCAGCCCCAGTGAAAGAACACTTGCACTCAGACTATTTCTTTTTAGGAATTTTTAGAAATCCCCTTCTTTTAGGATACTTTAGTATCCAAGCGTAGGAATCTGCTTTATTATATCTTTTTCTGGTCTGTAGCTGGTTATACTTGATGCTTACTTCATATTTGGTTATTGCTGGAGTCTTTGGTCACTGGAAGGCTGCATGTAGCAACAGAGTGGATTCAGGACGTGAGAACAGTTCTCTTCAATCTTAAACCAGTCAGAGCATGGGAACTGAAGTCATTAGGGCACTATAATAATCAGGTTAGTAACACAGACAGGGGGAAACAGCATGTCTTTTGGGATGAAATCCAACCTCTCAACTCTGCCATTCAGGTAAGACAAATGTGCACCATTGGAGAACAAAGCCACACATTACGTGACAGCTTTGTCCATTTCTGGGTGCAGTTTCTCATTTCTTCTCAGTAGAGCAAAAACTGCATACTCAAGCAAACTCATAGCCACAAGGCAAAGCACTGAAAGACCAGTGACAAGTGGTCCCCCTTTCTCTGGCTTTCCTAGCTAGAGCATCATTTCTTCTTACTTTGCATGGATCAGATTTGATGTTTCACATCTCAGGCTTTTAGACACAAATTAACAAACAGTGACAGAAGTATGAGAGAATGCACATATAAGTGGAAAACCTGCTTAGGAAGAGAAAACCCACACAATTTTGAAATAATTAGTTTCATATTCCTTTGTAGGAACAGTAAAGAAATCTAGAGGGCTACAGCATTACTCCACTGACTTAAGTAGTAGGTTTTAATTTACAGTCAGCATAGGTAAAAATAGCAAGAAGAGAGAAGGAAAAGGTGAAGCTTAATGATAGAGGTGTTGTTATGTCAGATGTATGCCTATGACGAAGTGAAAACCTAGTTTTGTTAGAAGGGTGAGACTGTCACACACAGAAGAAAGTAGTAGCTCCAGCAGACGCTCAGAAACTAAGCAAAGACTCCTTGCCTTCTTCTGTAGCCTTCTATTTGTAGCACCATATTTGTATTTAAATAAAGCAAACAGAGTGGAAAAACACTCCCAAAGTACACACTCCACTGTGTACATAGTGCTACCACTGGGCAGAAGATGAAAGAGCAAGTCATTTCATGGTTATTAATCATGTAAAGCAGTGACACTATTTAAACACCACAGAAGTGAAAGTACACCAAAAAGCAGTTATTTTACTTATTTTAAAGAGGTTACTATCCCTAAACAAAGTCCCTCATCTTCATTTTCCACCCCAAAAGGAAAAAGCAAAACCCAAAATAAATGCAGGCTAGTTTCCAAGATGTGCACCCTGAGCAAACAACTGGCCATGAACACGAGGGTACTGGCGACTTATCATAGCCATTTGGCTCTTGTTGCAGCAAGTACTCAGTAGCAGGCAGGAACAGTTTGCATCCATTGTGCATCAGGGTGTACAGCATAGGCAGATATCTGCACTGAACAGAAATGGAGCTTGTTTTTCAGCAGCCTCTCAAGAAATCCTTTACCAGATGTCACTGTTGTTGCTAAATACTGGTTTGATCCACACAGGTGGAACTGGAGTTTTGTCTCTCTGAGCTCTTCTTAGGATAAGGTATTTAGGTCTCAAAAGATAGCAAAGCAGGAAAAAAAGAGATCTTAGTATTACGTGGTCCCTATCATTGCCACCTGAGTAGAGTAAGTGACATTAGGGAAATGATGGTGGAAATCTTATGAACTAACCCCTGCAGGACTTTTAATTTCCAACAGATTTCCTTATCTATCCTGTCACCCGCTCATACACTGTCATCTGCAATTCTAACCTGAAGCAATGAAATTGCTTGAAAGCAAGTTTGGATCCAGCTATTCTATGCACACACACACAAAATCTAGTCTTACATTTCCTAGATACGTTAATTTGGAAATACTTCCCATAATTTTTAGACTGGTATAACTAGGCTTAATTCCAGCCCATCTCGCCTCAAAAACAGCACAGGTCACACTGATCTATGTTTAAAAAGCAGAGCTTGCAGCAAGAAAGGAAAGTGAGAGGAATGGAGAGAAAGGAGCTGTATCTACCAAGAAGTTAGAAGAAGCTGGAAGTTCTTTACTGTGAAGGTGGTGAGGCACTGGAACAGGTTTCCCAAAGAAGTGGCAAATGCTCCATCCCTGACAGTGTTCAAGGCCAGGTTGAAGAGAGACAACTATTTAGCCATGTTCCTTTAAATCACAACATGATACAGCTTGAATGCAGACCAAGTTCTCTCTTCCCCTGTTAAGGCGGGAGCTGTTTAGCAGCCATAGGTATTTTTCCACAACAGTTCAGGGTAGTAGGAAATATCCAAGCTGCTCAGAACAAATTCTTCACCTATTTCACTCAATTTTGTGAAGAAATATAGCATAGATGCCTTCTTGCCATACCCTGTCCCTCCCAAGCCCAGACATGCACACAACACCAGGACTCAGACTGAATCTAAAAGTGAAATTCTTCCTCAGATCCTCCCTTTGAAATAAACCCATTGTCTGACAGCACTAGTGCTGCACTGGGGTCCTTCTCATTACTGAACGCCTAGACCTTTGTGAAGGAACATAACCAGGTGCTAAATGGCTTTTGAGTTATTACAAAGTAAAAGCTTATTAAGAAGTGACTACATATCAAACCAGAGCAAGAAAAGTTTAAGGAGGGGACAGTCTCTTTGCAGAGATGGTAAATAAACTTCAGAACACAGCATCCAAACAAGTGGCAGGATCACTCCCTGGATACTCCAGGAGGAGAGGTCAGCATCTCTCCCTCAGTACCTAGAGATGGACTGTACTAAAAAATGCTTTAACAAAAGAAGTTATGAGGTCCCATACATGGAAATGTACAGCCTGCAACATGCACCATCTCTGTCTGACCTCTCACAAGAGCTCCCTGGCGCTTAAACTGTGTGAAGCCTTTCTTCTGTCTTCCTTTCAAGCTCAGGCGTTTGCCTCTGGAGAGAACAGCCTAGACAAGAACAGCATAGAGTTGTCGAGTCATAGTTGTGCTGATTTGAACAAACATGAGTTAGGCCAAACTAAAGAACTATTGCTTGGTGCTCAGCAGCAATTATGGTTTTCCTGAGGCTTTGGTCAGCTTTGGAAGGTCAGACTATGTATTAATCCACCTCCCCAGGCTTTGCTAGCTGATTTATACTTTCTTAATCATCACTATGTTCTCCACGGGCAGCTCCCAAAGCCACACAGTTGTCTGATGCCATTTCTTTTGCCAGCCATGACTTAATGATAACCTTCTCACTGGCAATTCTATTTCAACAGCAATCAGCAATTACCTCGCTGGCCAGGATTCCAGCTGTAAAGTTCTGTATATGTTCTGCACATCAGCATGGTTAAGAAGTCCATACCCACATATTTCCAGCATGCCCACAACTGGCAAGCATGATACCAAAGAGAACAGAAGGGTGGGAAAGCAGTTCACTGCTCAGCTTTAAAGGCGAAGAGTAGAAATAAGGCCGAGTTACAATAGCACAGTTTGTTCGCTTACGCAACAGTGTTGTCGGGCCTCCTAAAATCCTATAATGAAAAAAGAGAACATTTCATTGGGCCAAACGGAGGCATTTTATAGACATGGATGCCTACACTCGACTTCAGATGTTAAAATTATCTTGAATTGTTCTGAGTAAGCATCCCAGGGTAACAAAGAAACACCAGCTGTAGCCCTCCGAGCTGTGTAGCACTTGGGACCAAAGCACAGCTCTGCTACACCAGAAAGCTGATGGAGTTTTATTGTTGCCTCCAGTTCCAGAGGCCCACACAAGGTACCTAAACCGGTGATCTGTGCATTGCACTTCCCTGCATGACAAACTCCTGCGACCATCTGCACAGGTCACTCTAGGCTAACAAGAATAAAAAAGGACACATGGCCTTACATCTCCTAGCTTGATTAATTTAGAATTAATAAAGCAAACAGACAAGTTCTTGTAGCTTTATTAATTCTGACAACAGTAATTCTTGACTTGTATTGACAAGTTCTTCTTGTAAATAACTATTTAGAAGTGTATGTAAGTGTAAATCACTACTTACAAGTGGTAGAACTGGTATTGGCAAGTCAAGTTCCCTCAATGTTCAATCTGCTTCAGAGCTGGAGCTGCCACACTTGCACCCTGTGCAGCCACTGTCCCAGTGAGCTGTTCTGTGTGCATTTTAAATTAACAGTTAGTATGCATTTACTTGCTTTCTGTTTTCCTTCCTTTAGTCCCTCATCACTTTCAGCCTATAAACAAGATGTTGCCTCTTCATTCACTCAAGGTGAGCAACAGGACTTGCTTTCTTTTCTCAAAACTATACGGCTTTTCCGTTTCAGAATAGCACATGGACACTTGTGCTGTACCTGGTCTGAGAACAAACAGAATTCCAGTGTTCTGCTTAGAGACAAGGGCTACCCTCTGTGGCCTAAACACATATTGCAGAACAAAGCACAGCTGCAGACACAACTTCATGCTTGCTTGAAACCCAAGCTCAGATTCTTACATCAACCATGCCAGCATAAGATAGAAGTTACTGTGGTCTCTTGCAAATAAGTTACTTTAGACATTGCTTCACAGCCTAGCTGAATCTATTATCTGTCTAGGACTACTATGTACTTCCTTAGACCATGCTGTAGGCATACAGCTTATTTCTTGGAAGTTACAAAGACCTCTTTTGGCTCAGGGGACACATTACTGTAGAATAGAATCATAGTATCTCAAGTTGAAAGGGACCCATAAGGATCATTAAGTCCAACTCCCTCCTCCTTGCAGGACAACCTAAACCTAAGCCATATGACTAAGAGTGTAATCCAGACACCCCTTGAACTCTGACAGGCTCAGTACTTCTGGCACATGAAAAACATCTTAGACTTGGTTTTAGCTTAAGAACAACTCTTTTTCTTACTGCAGTTGACAAGATAGATTTTCCTTTAAAAATTATAGCTAGGTAGTTGAGACCCAGAGCAGAGCAGAAATGTGGCACAGAACCACTGCACTACAGAAGTTCTTATTTCGAGACCGAATATTCCCAGATCTATCAGCAACTTTAGGCAAGTGTTTCAAGTATGGGGGACTGAACCTGAAATCCTACTGCTGTGAGACTGGCTGGACCTGGGTCAATCTTCAGGAGAGATAGTATTCCATCTGCAGACTATAAATGGAAGGATGGAAAAAGCAATTGACTCCAATTCAGAAAAAGGGTGTTCAGCCACCCAGAGACCCAAGATGCATCTGAAAGTTTCCCCTGCTCAGCACAGAGGCAGCTGTTTGAGAAGTCAAATCATGAAGACAAAGGCAAAGTTCAGTTCTCATCTGAAGCCTCGAGTTTCTTTCAGCTCCTACAAAGCCTGCCATTTCAAGTGCCTGCTTCTAAAGAGCATCTCTAAGCAACAGAGATCTGATTCATCCCCAGTTAAAGTAGGACATTCTGCGACCAGTTTACATTGGATTAGACCCCAACCTGGATAACCAAGTGGCCCAAATCTACACAGAGAACAAACAGATACAGGCCCAAGCTACATGGGTATAGTCTGCAAGAGATTTAAGAGCACTAAGTGCTCTGCATCCACAGATCAATGCAAACTTAAAAACCTTGCTTTGTTTTAAGATGAGCTATACTTCTTTCTACTCCCAGATGTATTAAGCAGAGTTAGAGCTAATACATAGATTTGTAAGAGAACAGGGCTGAAAAATGGCTCTATATATGGAAAACTCCTGTAATGCAGATAAGAAGTTTTCCCAAAATGAGAGGTTGACTAGGATGACAGCAAGAATTTTGGCAGAAGAGATCTTTTGTGGAAGGGCAATCATTTATCTCTGTTCTCCTTCTATAGCTCTAGGAAAAGCAATCACTAAGATTTATAACTGGCCATAAATATGCTCAGTACCATTGCACTCCTAAAGCAGCCCAGAAGGGACCACAGTGTACACTGAAGATTTGAGACTTCTCAAAGCGAGTTTAGGAATACATCTGAAAAAGGCCCTAACACGTAACAGTCCAGACACTTGAAAACTGCTTATAGTAACCTGTTACCTCTGCTGTAACATTAGGTCACCAACAGCTTTGTTTCAAAGCTTTCTGGAAGGCCTTCTCTTCCCCCTCCATCACTTTTAGCTTTCCTCCTTGGATACCAGCCAAAGTTTCAAGAACAGCAGTGATGAAACAGCAACTCAAGTGAAAACAAATTGGGACTGAACAAAGGCACCCTCACATACCGCCTGCCCCATTGGAGCCAAGGCTTCTTATTTCGTTAGTGACTTTCAACTTATGAAGCTGCTACTACACTAACTAGAACAACATTTCTTTCAGCAACATTTACCCAACTGCTTCTGCCAGCTTTAGCCGTGTGAGCTCAACCAATCCTTGCTTTGCAGCTCTCCCACTGACCGGCTTAAGCTCTGGCCCACACTGATTTTTATCGTCTCAGCTTTTCTTTCTCCTGCTTTAGAGTTAGGCAGCTCCCTGGTTCAGGATTTCTGTGCTTCATGTCCAGTGGGCAGCAAATCCCATAATCAGCAAGAACACACAGCAATTCTCTCTTCTAAGAAATAGTATTGGAAGGAACGAAGGGTGGATGACACTGCAAGGTAAGAGCCCGATTGTTCCTAGTTATAGAATCATAGAATCATTTAAGTTGGAAAAGACCTTTAGGACTGTTGAACCCAACCATTAACCCAGCACTGCCAAGACCACTGCTAAACTATGTCCTTCAGCACCCCATCTACACATCTTCTAAATACCTCCGGGGGTGGTGACTCCACTGCTTCCCTGGACAGCCTGTTCCAGTGTTTGACAACCCACACAGGGAGATGCAACCAGAACCCAGCCCATGAGGTATAAAGTGATATCTCAAGGTGATTTAGGAAATTCTCTCCTCCAGTAACTGGCTGTTTAGCACAGATTCTGCCCTTCAAGCAAGCATGCCTAGCTGTCAGTGGCATGAGATTTCAGCAACATGTTTCAGGACCTACCTCAAGGCTCAAAGCCTTGATAGTTTCCATCAGAGAATGAATCCTTCCAGAGGACTGAAAGAGGTAGGAAGAGCATGTCTCTTATTAGACCAGTGTACATGCAGAGAAAAAACACTGGAGTCTGACATTTTATTAGCTTCACATTTCCAGGAACCTCTTGGAAAAGGGCAAAAGCAGACGGAAGAGCAGCAATTAAAGTTCAGTGCAGAGGTAAGAAATCGTTGGCACCAGTCTCAAGTTTAGTATCAGAATTTTTTCATATCTTGATGGCACAGTTAGCTGTAAGGCCTTTTAAAATAAACTCAGCTTTGGATTCCAGACACATTCACTACTTCTGATTTCATTTATTGTAATTGCAGCACGGCAATATCAGGTAAGGCATGGATAAGCACCCTTTGCATTTAAGATGTGCAGCTGTGAAGTACCCAAGAGCAGCTGACCTACCTAATTTAAGGTAAAAGAGTGAGATGCCAAGAAGAGTAAAATCAACTGGTTGTCTTCAGAGTAAAGGGGGAGGACAACCTCTAGGTTTCCAGTGTGCAACAGTTACTGTCACTGGATCAATTTTCATACATCCCCAAAAACTATCCTGGAGGGCAAGAGTTCAACATCCACTGATCAAGGTCTTAATGAATCCTAATTCACACTTCTGAGCTACAAAAATAAGAGAGCATTGCAGTTAGTGACAAACCTTTGAAAAGAACTCTTTAATTGCAGCAAACTAATATAACTTCAGTTTAGTCACCAATTCCATTGTCCTAGAGAGAAGTAGTTCTATCAACGAATTACTACTTCTTTCTGGGGATTTGTTTAGAACTATTTCCTGTTGAAAACCAAGCTGAGTAGCACAGAAACATGGCACTTCCACTGAAGTACCATTTAAATCCACTAATAATATTTCAACAGGCTTTTGTGTGCCCAGAAAATAGACAAACTCAGGAGCTGCAAGTAAAGGATTGAGAGCAGTTCAGCTTACAAAAGTGCAGACTACAGCATTCCCCAAATGTACAAACCTGTCCCTGTTAGTGTTGGTCTCAGCTGCTTGTTGACTAATGACAACATATTTTCTTCTAAATAGAGGGAAGGGAAGAATTATCTTAAATGTAGAAGTTTTGCTCTGTAGAAACTCCACTCAATGGATACTTCAAGTGTATCCATCATTCATATGACAATATCAGTTATAGACGAAGTCTCACAAATTGAGAATATACTCGAGTGTTCAGCATGAAAGATTGCACTCTGCTGGAAGTGCAATGAACTGAAATACTGCCTGAAGCTGTATGGCAAAGTAAAGCTAATCCCTGGTACAGGTTAACATAGCTTGGTGGATCAAGACAAGGATATAAAAGAGCAGTATGAATGGAGAGAGCAGCAGCTGACAGTACAAGGCCCACATCACAGTCAAACAATGCTGTTCCATCAGTGAAAAAAGATTGGTCAGAAAGCAAAAGCCATGAAAGTCCTTTTCAGGACTGACATTTACTTACAGAATTCTATAAAAGTTAGTTTCAGGAAGTTTTATTTCCACTTTTACCTCTTAAAAGTTTTTTTACTCCTCTGTATCCTTTTCCCCTCCACCTCTTGTTTGCTTTCCCTCCTACATTCCATATTTTCTCTTCTGCTATGAGAATAAATAAAATAGACCAGCTTGTGAGTTTACCAAGCTTTCCAACATTCACATTTCATGGCAGTATAAAGAAAAAGAGATTTTTTTCAATATAAAACTCCTTAGAGAAGCCCTTTCCCAAGTCCAGGATCAGCAGTTCTTATTGTGCCCCAAGCAAGGTAGCGGGAGGCACGCAGCAGGCATTTCCTTCAGCTACTGGCTCTGTAACTGAAGGGGATGTGACTGCTCCTTACACAGCCTGCTAGGGCAGAAAAGCCGAGCCAAAGGACTGCCTAAGTGGAATGAATCGGACCTTGGAGAAGGCAACTAGCAGGGTTATGCTCAAGAAAGAAATAAAGAACGAGATGCATGAACTCCTTTTCTCCTGTGCTCCATGAGCAGCAGCTACGTGCTGCTTCCGTCCCTCAGGACAGACTGTACTGTGCTCTTCTCCACACCACTCAGTATGTTATGCCCAAGGTTCCATAAGTATCCTGGGGACTTAGAGTGCACTGCTGGAGGAAGGAAGGGGGAGGGCAAGATGACTTATGAATAGAACTATTCACCATAACCCACGGTGGGCATTCTTTTCAGCTTGGAACAGCAGCCAGGCTCTCCAACACTAACCACAGATGGAGGTTCTGCCAAGAGAGATGCTGAGAAAGGGGAAAAAATCTCCTGGTTGATCCATATTTAATCAAAGTAAGGTACTGCCAAGACTCATATTATATAGGGACCTAAGATGCCTCTGTATTTTGAATGGTAGATTTTGCTGTTGATAACCAGACCTGGATTATTTTTTCATTATGCAAAAAGAAAAGCAGTCCAGTCCAACCAGAACTATTTGTACATTAAAGCCAAGCTCTGGGAATAGCTGTGGTCAATTCCATTTTCTTCTCCAAAATGTTGATCTGTTCTACTGTTTGAGAGCTGAAGCCAAACAAGGGAGCACACTAACATCAGTCTGCCTAAACTTTAAAGGGCAATATTCCCAGAAGTTTTTCTTAAAAGCCTGAGATGTGTATTGAGTACAGTTTTTCCCCAAAGGATTTTCATTTTAGTTCAGGAGTAAGCCACAAAAAAGTGATTCATACAACTCAAACACATCATCAAGACATCAAGAGCCAGGAAAGCAGATTTACTTTAGCACCCATCTTCTTTACTTCTTTCATATCTAAGTGACACTCCTAAAAGATATCTTCCTCCTCTTGAGTGGTCTCCATGCTCTCCAGAATTTCTGGATTTCTCACATAAATCAGATTCTTTTTGAGTGTTTAAGACCTGAGAGTTCAGCTGCGAGTGCCTTGCTAACAACTCTGCTACTGTGGACAAAAGCTCAGATGGACTACCAGTCCTTTGTGGATCGAATTATCTTCTGCCTTGTGTAAGGTACACTACCACAAGAAGGAAATCCAAAATCATTCCCCTAAAATAATGGATTCATTAGGCTATCTCAAGGGGATATGCAAACAGTGTCAAAAAAGCCAAATACTATTTGCTACATACCTGATATGTAAAAGCCTACT
The DNA here is from genome assembly GCF_037157495.1 of Lathamus discolor. NCBI lineage: Eukaryota > Metazoa > Chordata > Aves > Psittaciformes > Psittacidae > Lathamus > Lathamus discolor. The sequence goes on along the minus strand of NC_088898.1, from coordinate 8,711,705 downwards.
GCAGAGCTGGGAGTTACTGCCACAGCCATGGAGCATCTCGAAAACAGCTTCTGTAGAAAGATCTTGCCCTAAAGCACTATAATTACATTTTGCAGAGTTCAGACTTCTAAAAATTCAGATAAATTTTCATTAGAAGCATCTGTTTAGCTCAGGTTAGCATAAGGGATTGGAATATAATCTAACCAGGTTTACTCCTATTGCCTATTTACTGTGTTGCACTATAGCAAGTTTGTACCTGAAGCAATTCGTACATGGTGGCAATAAACAAGGATCCACGCCACAAATAGTAATCCACCACCAGAAAACCATCCAGAGCCTTTTACTGAACATTCAGTACATGCTTTCTAGCATCCAGAATAATTTTGGAAAGCCTTCCCATTTGTGGGGCTATAACAGGCTGGGCAATTTGGAGAAACCCCTTTAGTCCTTCAGTGCTAAGCCATTAAAGGAGCTCATCTTGACAGTGAGGTTATTTAGACTTTAAAGAAGTTGAGAGCAGATGTCAGAATTGGAAATAACAAACTAATACACCTATAGCAAGTCCATGATTCTAGCTCGAGTAAGATAAAGGAAAACTCTATTGTCCTCACTTCACTTGTGATCATGATTCATCAGGAAAACACAGAACCAGAACTCCACACAAGCAGCTTCAACCTCAGCTGCATTTTTGCATTAACAGGGAACTTAGGCTTGGAAAGCAGAAGCATGTACTTAAGAACCAGAAATCCTGTGCAATAGTACATACTGAATGCAATCAGAAGCCAGGAATACAGCATTTGTAGGAACTGGCAAAGATCTACAGCACTGGAAGATCCACATCTTCCATCCCTAGATGGGGGGTTACTATAACACAGGCTGCTGGCAAGAAATTAAAGACCCTATAAAACATGCCTCTTAACAGTAAAGAGCCTTAAGGGGAAAAGCCTCAAGGAGGCTTAATGGGATACTGAGGTATAGGAAATGACTCTTCAAGCAGACACATGCTCCTTCTCTGGAGGTTTGATGGTGGCAATCAGCATACAGCACAGAAGCTAGAGGTCATTGCCAAGGGCTGTGCTGTGCACTGAGCTGATGCCTTTGCTTCCATGCTCCAGAGCATCAGCTTGAATTAGCACTGCCCAGATGTACACAGACCTCCAATTAGATAGTTCATGACCCAGGACACAAATAGCTTTAACAAAGTATTAATTCCACTTCAAAAGGCAGGCCCTTTAATGAATTTATAGAAGCCTTGAGGCTGGAATTACCATCCAAATATTACTGCTCTTAAAAAGGAGGAAGTGAAGAAGGGAGGAAGTAGAAGTAAAGATAAACCCTAGCCAGGAGTGCTGCCAGCAGACATGGAATTACCTGGCCTGGTGGCTGGGACAGTGAAGCAGCTGGGGAAGTAACAGAACTGCTGTAAAAGCCTTGCTGTAGCTTCACAAGTGCAACATTGAAGGCATATAAACTTCAGGCAGATTGTAGCCTTCAGAAACAAGAGTGAGGCTTTGGAAGGGTTCAAGGCAAACGGTGATGCGGGTAAGGAAGTGCCTTCACTGGGTTTTTAGCTCCCCATCTGAAAGGCACTGCAAATTTACAGGGAAGCTCAGAGAGGAATTGCCTGGGGCAGCACACCCTACCAAGCTTATTAGCCTGGGCTCCATCCTGCAACTCCTTGCTCTTTTTACTGTCCGAACTGGATGAGCAGAGACATCTAGCTGGGAGGCAGCACAGTCAGCAGCAGTTCAGCATTGATGGGGAAAGAGTGGAAGCACAAGGGAGAATAATCCTCCATACTCTGCCACTGACCTGATATATGATATAAAGACAAATACTTACCTTGTCTATCTCTGTGTATTATCTCCTATAAATACTTCAATCCAGCTAATGGAAGGGGCCTCTAGCACAACTTTAAACAATATCTCTCACATCCCTGGTGGCTGTTGGCCAGTAACTACTATACAAGCCTCTGTCTTCATCCTCAGTGATCCAGTTTCCTGTCAGCTATGCTTGTGTTTCACACCAGCCAAACCAGCTCTGATCCCAAACCTACACAGCTACAGTAGTGCAGTACTAAACCTGAAATAGCAAACTATCTCAGGTACAAATGTGAAGCACCTGAGATACTCTGCCTGTGTACCTGCCTTAGGCATAGGCAGAGAAACCAGTGACTCCTAACATACCAGGTAGGCAGAATAGACAAGATGCCTCATGATTATGAAAAGTAAGAACAATCTGCTATCCTGGGAACAGTAAGACCACTGCAGGGAGGGTGAAGGATTACATCAAAGCAGACATTGTCAAACAACTCTTGGGTGCACTGAGTATGTAATTTTAACATCACCCTTCATGCCTATTGAAGCATGCCATCAGTCTCCAAGGTAGATGGCAGTTTTAGAGCCCATCTGCCCAGAGAAACATTTCTTCCTAATACTGCTTAGGCCTCTTTGCCTTGTAAGGTAAAGGAAAGCAGAAGGGAATAGTTGTTAAATGAATGGATTAATTGCTCTCAGAAGTTTTAGTTGTCTACATGGAAACTCAAAGCCCTCAGGAGCAGCATGGGTAATAAGTCACCAAGAAGAGAGCTGGTGATGAGGGTGGTTTTACAGGTCTTTGGCACACAGGAGAAAACCCCACATTCTATCCATATATAGAAGGAACTTCATTACCTAGTCCCCTTCAAGAGAATGCTAAAGTGGGCTGCTGGTAAATGCACCTCCTTTTCTTTTCTACACCCACCTTACTTTAATCCTACCATAATTTCAATTAAACCTCTTGCCACCTTAAATTCCTAGTGCGCAATTGCCTGCCTTGCCAGCCTTCTTACGCAAGGGCCCCAAGAACTGCAGCCCTGTATTCACAGTACATTCAAAGACGTCTCTGCCAAAGCTGTTAGTCCATCCATTCCTTTGCCTCAGCAAGTTGCATCTCGCGTATCAGCTTTGCTTTCTTACTGCAAGACTTGAACTATATTTGGCCCGACACCACAGGGATTGCCCACAGTTCCATTTGTGGTCATCCTTCATGCAGCCCCTATGGAAGCTGGGTTTATACACCACAGTATTTAGTGTGTTGCAACTATTAAACACTCTTACGACTTTCACCATCAGAAAACTGAGCCAGAGAATAAGCTGCATGCCCACAATCTCACGGGAAATAGACATAAACTAATGACTCAACTTGAAGTCGTTAAAGTCCTACTTTCTCCAAGCTCAGATGTAACTATATCGAGCCCTGAAAGACTGTTCAGGTGCCTAAAATCAGTCACATGCTCAAAGTAAGCTGTTGAGAGGAGACCATCAAAATATTATGTACGTATTTTCTTAAACGGTGTTAGGCAATGTATAAACTCTTGTGAATAAGGCACTGAGCAACTTGTCCTACTGCCAGTCTCACTGCTCTCATATCAAGACCCTGAGCAAATCACACAGCCTGCTCCCAGCATGGGCACTTACATCCACCACACAGACACAGGGAAGGATTGCCCAGGGTGGACACCGCAGTTGTAATCACTTGCATCCAATTACAACCCATCCGCAGGGGCCAGAAATAAGCCATTTTCTTTCAAGACACTATCATGTTGTGCATCTGATCAACAAGCAAGAAACTGAACATGGCCTGAAATAACTCATGAAGCTGGCTGCCTGGAAAAATCAGTTTGCTAAAAAAAGAAAACCCTATATAAAAGCACATGCCTTTGTCAGACTCTTGCTGGTTTGCAAGCCTCCCAGGACTACTTTTTATGAACACAAAAGCAAACATAATGCTGGCAAGAATCCCACACAGCTTGTATCTGTCCAAATCATCAGCTATGTTTTTGATTTAGCTACAATTTAGACAGCCAGCTTCAACACAGTGAACAAAGCAGAGCTGTTCTGAAGATGCTCTGAAAGCAAAAGGGAGAAAAAACATTCAGAAGCAAGAGCAGCAAGGTCAGGCAAGGTTCCTAGGATCTCTATGGAAAGGGTGTTTGGTGCCTTCAGCACTTGTAGATCCTAAACAGCTTGAGAAGGTGCAGAAATGAGAGCTCTTCTGTGGAGCTGGGGGATTTTTCTATTTTAGAACAAACTAGCATTTGTGTTTGCATTTGTCCTTGACACTGTGCAAGGCCTCTTTGATCAATACCATGTCTTTGTTTTGTCGCCTTTAGTGTTGTCAGATGCTGCCTTTTCTTTGTAAAACATTATTTCTGCAAGAGCCTGCAAGGAGCTCCTATGCCCCTAACAGCAAAGGAAAAGTAGTGGCATGAAAGTCTAAAGTATTTGAACAGGCAAGCAAGAGTCGCCGACAGAAGAAAGGAGGTGGGTACTACACGTGGATGCATTTGATTCACCAAAACTCATGCGAAACTGTCCAGATACCCTGTTTCTGCTGAATGCACAGAAAGACCTTCTACTGATTTCAGTACATCTAGAAGCTAACACGACACTCACAAGCCCCAGGGGACTGCTACCAGAACCAGATTCTGCCTATTCTTCCTTGTTCTTGTAGATATGTCAGCTTGCTTTAGTGAATCAATAGGACTGGAAGCCATTATTGAGTAATGCAGACTGACACAGAATCATGCATGAACCATCTGAGCAGGGCCAAAATCATCCTTCAATTCAAAGATCTTCCCTAACCATCCTGCTTTTGAACTGTAACATCAGCCTACTCACAACAACCTCATCTCCCAAGAAAATTTGGGAACAAGTTTTCATATTACCTTAGCAGCATTGGAGGAAGAACACTAGACTATTGCTCAAGCCTAATTTCTGTAGAGAAAAATACACCTCTATAAAAGCATAATACATCTCGGGTATTAAATATCAGAGCAAGAATTGCAGCATTGACTGAAAAGTTTACACACTGAAATTGGTTTGTATATTTTAGGATCCAATGTAGAATTTCCAGAGAATAAAAGTAGTAAGTGGTCTGGCAAAGCAAACACATTCTTGCCAGATTAAAACTGTGTCAATCCAAAATAACATTTGACCCCCAAATTGAACATATTTCATTTATATTTTGAAGGCACTTCCAAAAAGTAAAACACACAAATCAAGGTTGTTATAAAAAGAAATAATCTCAAAGCTGAAAGAATTTAGTGTTTAGAAGATGCCAAAGATAAAGCTGTGACTTCATCTATGAGTTATGAAAGATGCATTTACTAGTTTGGTACCCATGCGGCATGTTAAGGAATGTTTTGGGTGCTTAATAAACTGACATAGGAGATAGCAGCAAAAGCCTTAGCTTTCTGACAGTTCACTCTTTCAGCCTAACCTGGGTGACGGCCTTTTGGATAACTTCTTCTCTGTCTTGGCACAGTATCTTCTAGAGCCTTTCAGTAATTATTTGCTTTGTTTGAAAGATCCTCAGCCCAAAGTAACTGGAAGTAACTTCACCAGTTAAGGCACTGAGTCAAAGAGACTGAATTTGGGGAAGGATTCCTGAATTCAACACCTGAGAGGCGTTTTTCATGGGAAGTGGTTTGCAAGAGATTCCCGATTAGGTACTGCTAGAGCTGGTGAAGGCAGCTGAAGAAAGAGAGGCAGAAGGGTCACAGAACAGGGACCTCTGGGCAAGTAGAAGTCAGAGTTTAAGTAAAAACCCTCCACCACACTCACAACTGAGGCCATGAGCATCTACAAAAAAGATAAAACAAGCCCATATAATATTTCCCTCCAATATTCTCCCAAATTCAGGCTGTTTTTACCTCTAGGAATTCCCCAATTCGACACCGTTTTTTCTACCGCAAGCCAGCTGCACAGCCTGGTTTCTCCATCCCATACCTAATCCAGCTATTGAATCTCCTTGTCTCACACTGGTGCTGGATTACTGTGACTTCTGTTCTGGAAGCAGACTGCTTAGAAGTGGAATCATTGTAAACATTTTGATTTCCAAAGACTTATTTTTCCTGTCACTCCTACTGCTTCTCAGAATCCAGTGAAGATGGATGTTCACATGCTAGTCTACCCCTCGATGAGGTTATTACCCTTAATACCCCAAGTTGCAGACTTTAAAGAGAGTCTTCATTTCTTGAGGTTTCCTATGTAAAACTGAACTAAGTAAGGTTAAGCAGTTTGGTTTTCCCTTTAATTGATGTTTACTTTCTGTCGGTGCACACATGTCAGTATTTCCTTATATTGCTCAGAACAGGATGAAGCATTGCTAATGCTGACATGAGGAGTCATGTGTTTCTTATTTATGCTAAGGCACATACACATCACTCATCTCCAGTTCTTTTGAGAAATGGAATCAAAAAAGGTCCCTTGACTAAACAAACTGTCCAGTAGCATAAATACTTTTCCTTAAGTGCTTCAAAATGTTTGATTGTGAGATAAGAGGCAGTTGTTTCTGCCTTCTACAGCCTTCACTGGCAACAAGAGATGTGACTCTTCAGATCTGGCGCTGTTCCTCTCACAGCCTAAAGATACTCCACTTGCTCAGGTGATGGCTCCTTTCCCTGGCATCACCAACCACTTCAGCAGGCACACAAAACACACCCTTTAAGTACACCCATACTGAGACATTCCAGGTTCTTTGACCTCCAAGGATCAGTTTTCTAAATGACTGTTACAGGAATAAGTTACCCTTCCCTAAAACAAATAATAAACCAGATTTAACTAAAGAGAAGAGTAACCTGCAAGCTTGATAGCTGATTTAAGGACAGTAAGGAAATCTGGAAGATAATGCGGCAACTCCTTGCACAGCATCCACTATTCCAAAGAATTGATATGGTCCAGGGAAGAGCAGGATAACTCCTCTAAGAACAAGCATACTTCTCCTAGCTACTGCAAATGCCATAAGCAGAAATAAGTGGCACTCCTTTTTCCCCTCTCAGAACTAATTTATCATGAAGAAAATATACTTAAGACTTGTGAGAAGACTTATTCATTTCAATACATCTCTCCCTGTTCATACACTTCTGATCAGAAACCCCATATGCCTTTCCCAAAACAAGACATTTTAATAAGGTCTGTCAGGAAGGACTTCAGCTATCTACTCCCTGCAACTGCCATGCAATTCAGACTGCGTATGTGATGGCCAAGACCTTTGAGCTGTATCTGTTCTGACTAGACGTTTTATGATCATAGTTCGTTTTGCTTGAAGACACACTCACAGGTTGAGCTTTTAACACTGCATCTAGAAAGTGTGAACTAGTCTGGGGCATTTGGGTCACACCAGCAGTGGTGTTTACCAGCAAGTAACTGATAAACTAATTCTGTAGTGCCAATCCTGAATCTTCAGACTATACAGCAGCAGCCTAGACAGTCTGCTCATCCCCAGCTCAGGAGAACTGATCATGGTTTTCTTTGGCATTGAATTTTTCCAGGAAACTCTTTGCTTATTTTTGCAACAGACTTCAAAGGCAGATTACTCTAGAACTAGGCAGAGAGCAAAATCAATTCTCTCTTTAGCTTCTGCTTGCATCAATTCACTCCCTTTTTCCTTCTTTTCAGCTCAAATATGTACTTCAAATGCATATATTCAAGCATGTCCTTGAGTTCCTTGCAGTTGAAACCACACCCTGGCTTATGTGCCTGTGTATGGATCTCACCAAAGCAGACCTGTTTCTTTGCTGGTCAAGGCTCCCCACATTGACAATCAAGGAATATGATGGAATCTGGGGATATGAAATTTCCCACAGTCAGGGAGCACAAGACCTTTAATCCAACTAGGCAAGCTATGGATCACTACCCGGGTACTGGACTGCATCCTTGTTTCTCCTGGCTGGTGTTCTCCTCCAACCCAGCTGGATCTATTGAGTACATAGAAGATTCCTACCCAAGAGTTAGAAATCAAGCTCTTCATATAACTGGTTGAGATTTGGTGATGTTCAGGCTTACACACACAACACTTCATAAATACAAAGTAATGAGGAAGTCATGATCTAGATGGGAGGTAGAGAGGCTGACTGCACACATATACCTCATATCAGAATCAAGCTCCTTAACACTTAGAACTTCAGGCAACTCAATTAGAGAGCTTTGTTTTGGACCCATGCCTGTTTTAGTGTAATAGTTTGCATCATTTTAGGTTTTGTTAAGATCAGCTTCTAGGGACATATACTTCTTTGACACAGCTAATTACTTAGAGTATTTGAGGGCCAGTTTCCAAGCTGATTTACTGGCTGTGCTCCTTTTAAGCCATGAGACACTTGCATTGCATCACTTCCTTGTCAGTAGTTCCAAATTGCAACAAGAGGGATGCAACCACAGTTTCTGCCCCAGATCTGAAAATGACCACCTGAGTTATGCCAACAGCCCTCAGATTCTGAAGCTGCTGTTGAAGTATTTCTGTAGTGATAAATGGTCTCTCCCTTAAACACAAGTAGCTGTGAAGAATCCGGGGATGATTTTTTGGAAGTTTGAGACACACAGGAGCACACCAATCAGATCTTAAGTAATTATAATGTAGCTACAGGATCCTACTCACGTTTGACTTTGTCACTAGTGGCTTTGTCCTTTGGAAACTGAAGGACTTGGTCACATGCTGAGAATATTAACATTTCTCAACCAATCTTACTTCCATACTGCCATCAACATCCTCAACTAAATTCAGGAGGGTGAGAAACACTGATCTCCAAACATCCCTTCATGCTGTTGCAGCTATTCCCTCTTTCCCCTCAGCAAGATGATGGGGATGAATTATTCATTACAGCAAAGGAGCTCCAATTCCTTATTCTGTGTGCTCTGGGGTCAGAGTACTGGGTTGTTTTAGCACTCCTACTAAGAGTTCCTGAAAGCTGTAACAGCAGCTGATGGATCTGCCAGGCACAGCTTTTTAAAAACATCATCAAGTTGCTAATGGAAACTCCAGCCCTTCTCTCCCTGTTGTTTCATGCATAAGTAGTATTTCACTCATGTTAAGCATAAAAACACTGTCCCTCCACACACATTTGATTCAGTGCCAGATCTCCAGCGCACTTTCAAGGGCAATAAATTAAGCATTGATGGAGTTATGTTTACATTGCCTCCTAAGGAAACATGGGTGTGAAAAAACAGTAACAAAATATGGAGCCTAGAGTCTGAACCAGAGTTATGCCTCCCTTTGGTCAAACAATATATATAAAGCATTGCTTTGGGCATTATTCCACTAGCTGTAGGAAATGCTTGCTATTATTATGGCTAATTACACCAATTTGTATGAAATACCTAACTTGAGCTTTCACACCTAAAATCTCCATCCAGTTCTTCTGGTACCAAAGTGCAGACACATTCCCTCCATTCATTCAAGTCTGGGCCTAGAAACACTGAAACATCCAAAGCCCATTTCTCTGTGGTGTTCACCTCAACCATACTGTTATACAGCTGATACAACACAAAGGGAAATCAGGCTGCCTAAAAAAGCTGTCTTTCCATTTCCCTCACAACAAATCTGTGGTCCAGAAAGTTTTGCAATCCTAGTTTTATAGATTCATATTTAAGTGTGCACAAGAATCCAAACAAAGGAAAAGCCCCTGAATCCACCAATGAACTGAAACCGGCACAGCCTGTTCCAGTAGCCATAGTCCCCATCACATAAGCAAGAAGCTCATTTATTGGTACTTCTCTCTCATTTAAGATTATCCAGTAAAAGGAGGCCTCAAGAACCTCAAGTTTCAAGCAGATGCACTACCAGCATAACTACAGTTCCCAATAAGGCTGTGCCAACCCTGAATACTTGCAATCCAGACTCCAGATTCTCTGGTGTTCTCAGGGTCACATCCTTTCATTTACATTTGTTGCTCCATATTTTGACTTGGGATCCACAAAAGACAGCTCTTCCTCTGGTTATCCCCCCTCTTCCTCCTCAGTTTTCCTTATCATTTGGCTCCAACATGACTACTGAACTACTTGTCTGTTGTGACTGTCACTCACAACAGAAACCTAGCAAAGAGCTCTTTAAGCCTCAGTGTTGATCCCAACTACCATTCATTCAACCTCAAATCTCAGTTTAAAACTCAATTTAAACTAATCTAATTCACATTAATCTAATTCAAACTTGGTAATGTTTATCTGTAGGAAGTCTGGAAAGCTTTGAGGGCTCTACTTACTGCTAAAAATAAGCCAGTTTAGGGTAGATAACACATTCACCTGGATGTCAGTTTATCCATCTCAAAGAGGGAAGAAAGCATCAGCTGAACTGAATAAAACAGAGGAAGATACCTTTCTGAAGTGAGACCCCTGCCACATGCAGGAACTCTGAACTCTTTTGTTGTTATTGTCCATCTGAAAATCCTGCCAGGTTTCATACGGAAAAACCAAGTCTTTCAACACTCACAAATCCAAAGTTTATAGTTCAATCCTTTTTTTTCCACTAACCACCTCTGATTACTTGCCAGGGGTGGAGTCCAGGGAGTACTTCCTGTTGAGTACAAGCACATGCCCTTGTTCTTCACAATATCTGAACGGTGAGCAGTGGAAGCAGCAGCTATTAACGCATTTTCACATCAGTACAAGCATCATACCAGATGGAAACTACCTCATCCATGCCAGTAAAAACTGGAGACTTGGCATATGATGGATAGATAGAATCTTCTTTCCAAAAAGCAGAAGACAGCACACATTAACATTCCCGACTTAAAAAACAAGTCAAAGGGAAGCCTAGATGGCTGGGACATCCCACAGTATTCTGTGTGTATGTAGGAGTGCATCACAAAAAAAGCATAAATTGATATGGACGCTAAACTGAGATGACTCTAAATTACTATGAAAAGCCAAGCATACTGAAGTAGTAAGGAATAGTGAATTCACATCATCAATTCACATCAGCAAAGATGGAGAGCAGCACTCTCCTTCACCAGATGGCATGTTCTGACACTCATTTTTCTAAAGCTCTATTTAACCACCACACAATCTCACCAGATACCCTCAGCTTTCATTGAAATTCAGGCAACCTTTCATAGCATGGGAGGGAGAGCACACAGACCTTGATTAATGCTCTAGATAGAGCTGACCTTATGGTGGGATGTTCTACAGTAACTGCATAAAACAAGACATGCACTAATCCTATGCAGCCAGTAAAGTCATTGTCCTGGGTTCAGCAGTAGCAGTTATTTTTCTCCTTAGTAGCTGGTGCAGTGCTGTGTTTTGATTTTTTGGTCTGGGAACAGCGCTGATAACACCGGTGTTTTTTGTTGCTGCTCAAATGTTTGGTCTGGCCAAGGACTTTCTGAGCCTCCTGCTCTGCCAGGGAGGAGGGAAAGCCGGGAGGAAGCAGAGACAGGACACCTGACCCAAGCTAGCCAAAGAGGTATCCATACCACAGCACGGCATGGCCAGGATGTAACGGGGAGTTACCCAGAAGGGCTGGGACTGCAGGGTTGGATGAGGTATCGGTCGGTGCTCGGCTGGGGAGAGTGGGGTGAGTTATTGGTCGGCTGGTACTGAGTTGTTGTGTTCTTTCCTCTTGGTATTTCCTTTATCATTATTATCATTGGTGGCAGCAGCAGTGATTTGTGTTATACCTTAGTTACTGAACTGTTCTTATCTCAACCCGTGGGAGTTGCATTCTTTTCAATTCTCCTCTCCATCCCTCCGGGAGTACAGGGAAGGAAAGAAGCGGGGGAGTGAGTGGATGAGCTTTGTGGTTGGGTTTAAACCACAACAGTCATTTACATAGTTTTAACCTTGCATGACAACAACATACTCGAGTTTTCCAAATATTCACACAGCTGTTATTGGGTTCTGAGCTATAACAGATTCTAGTCTGAAAGCTAACAGAAATTGAGCATCTTAAGGCGGGGTTTGGTGGATCAAAATGTATATAGGCCAAACCAAATTACAAAAGCAAGATCTCGGCTATTACTCAAGAGGTACAAAGTAACACAGGAATCCTCATAAACCTCATGAAACACAGCTGCTTTTCCATCCAAAATTCAACATTTTTCAAGTCAAATCAGTTTTATTAAGCTGACCAAAGTCCTGATTGTATCCATTTTTCCGACCTCTGAAATTATGCACTTGTAATGGCTCTGAACCAACAATTAGACTTTGCAAAACCTCCCTAACTCTTCTATAGCATAATCCTACACAAAACCCTCCCAAATCATGCAGCTGGAAAGCACAGAGTAGCCTACAAGTAATAGTCTCAACTACTGGACTTATCCTTCATATTTCTACAAGGCCATCTTAGATGATGCAATATGTTCTTTGAGATATCAGGGTGAACTCCTGATGAGTTCTGGCAAGTGCTCCCTGAGCCAAACAGCTCTTCTTAAGTGAGTTATGTGGCAGCTCAGTGAATCAAAGGCAAGCTCATAGCTGCACACAGTAATTTGTGCACGAGGCTGTGGGAGGATATAGATGTGCCATGGGGAAAAGAGACAATGTGGAGGAGGAAAAATATAGGAAAAGGTGTCAGGCAAGAGAGCTGGGACACAGGGATCGGAGGTTACTCTTTTCTGCAAATAAACCTTAAAAGATTCTCTGAACTTTTGAGAAGTCTCTTCAGTTCCCCTGGGCAGGTAGATTACAAATGCTCGTCTCGCATGGACAAGGGTATTTGCGAGACTTCTTATGAGTCTTCTTCTAAGTGATGATCACCTTCCTGCCTTTGGCAAGTCTGGCTTTGAGTTTTAGCAGGAAACAGCTTGTTATTAGTATGTTCATAAAGAACTGAGTGGATTTGCTGCCAGCGTCAGTCTTTGAGCTGCCATTTAAAAGTAAATAAAGGACACCTTACATGTGCAACCCCTCTCACCCCAAATGATTCTAGCAGCATACGTGTATCCCTAACTGTAGCTGCAGGAACCTCTCAACAGAGAGGGATGATAGCAAACTTATCTGAGCATCTTTCACAGGCATGTGAAGCCAGCATGTGGCTGAACCCTCCTGCACTCCAGCCAGCAGCATTGAGTGTCCTTGAGCATTCCTGTGAGGACAGCCTGGACGAGAAATACTTGGATGAGAAGGAGAAACCACAACCTGAAAAACAATCATTTTCACCTTCACATGTTTATAATTTAAAAAATAATAATCAGTTGCATACGGGCTTTGTGGTGCCAAAGTTGCCACTGAAATAATGACAGAAACAAAGTAAATATCAGCCAAAATAACAGGGCTCCAACACAGCATGTTAACAACAGAAAACACTGTGCTGCTTCTGGAGAGAGTTATAAGTCACCACACACACACGCACACATCTCCCTGTAATGAAATTCAGGACTTTGCAAGGCACACAAGTGTGCTGTACACACCTTTTCATATAAGATCCTATGGTAAATGTAGCTTCTTATCGCAGTAGGATGAGACTATATCATATGCTGCTTCTTAAGTTAAATTTAAACGATGCATCAAAGCTTTGGTTTCTGACACTGCTGCCTAGTTAAAATACATTTACTGTTATGCTACCCCCTTCACAGCATCCCCAGAAAACAGGAACAATATATATATATTATGCACATTATATATACACACATACATGCATACATGTGCATACATATGCACATTATATATATACACATATATCTTAATTGTGTACAAGGTACAACATGGGATATAAAAGGTATATCCAAAGCCAGTTCTCTCTTTTTGAGACAGTCAATTACCTGTGCTCTATAAATACTCAATGCCCAAGTTAATAGAACAATTTCTGGTTTGGTTCTGTCACTACATTAAGGAATATTAATTTCACTCTTTGCAGTCAGAGTAACTGTAATAAAGAGAACATTTAATTTCAGTGCATTTATAACACAGAAGCTGTAGTCTGTCACCTTGCATACATGCTGTCATTTAACACTTATGCAGAATGCTACCAGGCAGAACGTCTTGCCTCTACTTTATCCTTCCTTTCTAGTGTTGTAAAAGGTGTAAGAGGATCCCGTCTTCCCCTCAAACAATTCCATTACTATTTTCAATGCTCAACGCTCACAGTAGTAATCCTCACAGCAGTGAACATTACTCTTTCAACTGAAATCAAACCTCATTCAGAGCTGAGGAGTCATCACAACATGAACTTGAAAGACCGATTGTCAACTGCTGTGGCACTGCAGGTTTAGGACTAATAGAAAGACCAGAAAGGAGATATTTATGCTTTAGGGAGTGCACATGCTCAGGCTTTTTCCCTACTGAGAATACAGTAAAGCACACAACCCCCTTACTTCTGTCAGACAGCAAGACTCTGCAAAGATGAACCCAGGCAGCCAGTACCCAGCACTCGATTGTCCTCTCTGAAATTCAGTGTTGACTACACATTGTGATACATCCATCACCTGAGTCCAGTGCTCAGGACCAAGATCTCGAAATCAAAAAACATAGCTGCTTGACATTCAGCTGCCTTGTAAAACAGCATCTAGGAAGAGATGGAAAGGAGCACATGGCTCACAGGTGCTTTGTAGACTCTTTAAAGAGTTTTGACTGCAACACTTAAGGGCCGATCTGACTGGCTTCCAGTGAAAGCTGATGTTCTAAATGTAGTAGAGTGAGTTCTAGAAGTTAACTGCTCAACTTTAGAGCTGTGTTACCTCAAGCTCAATTAAACCCCAGGCGAATGCTCATTGTACCTTATTTTATTGCATATATACCTTTAAGTGATGTCCAACATAGAATTAATTTTATCCAACAGGGAACTATAAAAATATGGAATCCAAAGTTCCAAGCCTTCACTCTGCTACTGCTATAGCTGGGAACATTTCCAACAGCACAATGCTTTCTTGAAAAGTCATCATTTAAAATGTGACCTTAGGTGATAATTTCTGAGAACAAGCAGAGGAACATTAGCTTGAACATACTTACTTGATGATGGACTAGCAAAGAAAGTAGCCAGCCTGCTATGCCTTCTGCCACCCCTTCAGAATGCACCAAAAGGTGAAAAGCAATTCAGTAGTTAGAGAGTTTTGACACAAAACCAGGGAGTTGCTCATACTCCCAAAATGGCGCAGCTGAAAGCTGATGTACTATTCTGCTTTGAAACCGGTTGCAAATTCATGCCTAAGAAAAATGGTCACTTTACCTGCTGAATTAATCTATTGTGTCAAGGTCAACAGAGAGTCAAACAGACTGTGAAAAGATGTTCTTTGAAATAAGTTCACAGATAGTTTCTTTTTCGTTTGTTAGCAATAGTGCTAGAGCTTTAGAGGACAACATACTCACTGCCGAGTCACAATCAGACACTTTAATGAACTGCTGTGCTTAATTTTATGCACATCAACAGCAGTAGAACCACCAATCAATTGAAGCATGATTCAGCATAACCAGTTCTAGCAAAACTATTAAGAATAACCCAAACTTGGTGATTTACACTCTGCACCTATATAGGTTGTGAGAAAGGCATAGATACCTTCACGTCTAGCACAGCATATGTAAACTTGGTACAAGATTGTGACTCTGGATGAAAACTTCACATCATTTTCTACCATGAGAAAAATGTAGTGAAAGCTGTCATCCACCTGTAACCATCTCCTTTTATTGTAGGAGGAGCTCCTTTGAAGGGAGGAAAGACAAATCCCTCAAATGACACCTTGGAACAGTAAGGCACATATACATCCCTCTACTCTACAAGATCACTGTGATGGATGCACTCAACCCCTTAACCAAACTAGCAGTAGTTTGGTGGAGGCTCCAAAGGATGTAAGGGACTAAGCCAAGTTATGACTGACCCAAAAATTAAAGTTAGCACAGGATTTCCTCTTCCAAAGTCTAAAATGAATATATATAACATTAACTTCCAGCTTTTAACACCACCATCTGAGCTTGGTTATAAACAATACCCTGATATACCTGCAAAATCATAAGAAAGAGAACTTATCTGCATCATAATTCCAGAAAGGCTAATAATAACTGATACTCCCAACTCATTTTATCCAAAACACTAATAGAAGTATAAGGCACAGAAAGCAAAACTGTGTTTTCTGTAAGGACTAGCAAAAATTCTACTCTATCTTCCCAAAGTAGTAGAAAAAAAGGATCACAAATAGTCTAACATAAAGTAAGGAAAGAGACTTGCTTTGAGGGAGGCAGAATGCAAAAACTTACACCAACAGTTATCACCTAGACATGACTGATTAATCCAATCCTATCTGATAAGAACAAAAACACTTGTCCATATCTCATCTTTCAGTACATAATACTTGAAAGTCTGCAAGAAATTCAGACATCCTATTGCCGTCCTTCAATCATTCTCAGATCACTAAAGAGGAGAAATAGTTTATAGTGTAGCTGGAAAGGCTTCTGAACAACTCTTACAGATCAGTAATAAACTGCTATTATCTGGCTTCATATTCCCACCTACTGTCTCATGTAATGTGGAAGGAATGAAAAAGAAGAATACAGGCAGAAAGAGCGGCATATAAAAACAGCTTCCTCAGGCCTCTAGAGAGGAAAAATAGAATGCCTAAGAGTTGTTTTTTTATGAGGACTAGCCACATTAAATGTACCATTACATCACCATGATAGACACTGTAAAGCTTATATAGCTTCAAAGTAATGAAACACTAAACATATCACCTTAGACAAGAAGTCCCCTGAATACATCTACAAAGCACATATTTCCTTCACTTCATCAAGGACACAAGGACCAGTTATGCCATAGAGCCCCATCAGGAGCAAGAGGAAATAGAAGCAGAGACAGACCTGGAAACAAAGCTACAGTATAGGCACAAAGTCCATCCAAGATGCAGAGCCAAAGCCAGGACTGGAGATGAACTACAGACGTGCATACAAAGAGTACCACCAGAAAATGACCAACCTACTTTTCTACACCCATGTCAACTGCAGCTAGCCAAATTCATAATCATCATTTTGGTCTACAGGGAGGGAATGCCATAATACAACTTTTCTTGGACTTACTCAGGAAGTCTTCTTACCACAAACCACCAGGAAGTTCTCTTACTCCCTTTTAAGCTGGGCCTTGTCTTCTACTGGCAAACCAAAAAGGGAAAATCCCTTCGTTTTCCTCTTATATCATTGACTGAGGTAAATTAGCCTTTAAATGAGCATATCAACCCTTTCCTCACTTAGGTAGTGCTTCTCTAGTATAAGAGACTGAGTGGTTAGAGTAATTAAGAGTGAAGACTTCAGATCTCCACCTGTGAACTTGCCATATTCTCTGGTAACTTAATGAAGGGTCTGATGATTGCAAGGCTTTTCAGGGAGAGCTGTCTTACTCCAGGTGTTGTATATATACTAACAAGGAAACTTTGTCAGTGTGTTGCAAGCAGTTTTAAAGAAAGACATAAATAAGAAGCTGCAAATTAAAACTCACGAATAAATGCCACACAACAGTCTTGCTAACAAAACTGAAGTGGAAGACCAAAGCAACGTTTCTCAGAATCTTCATGAGTAGGAAAGGGGAAGGCTGTTATAGTTTTGTATACTGAAAACCTGCCTATCCCACAATCTATACATAAATGGAATCACAGTCATGAAAACTTGACGCATTTCCCAAACAGTGTTAGTCCCTGGCACCTACTGGAGCAGTGGTTCTGATACTGGAGTATCACAAAAGGGAAAAAGAATGGATAGGCTTAACGTAAATGTAAATATTGCCAGTCTGAAGGTTCCAAAAATCTAAGACTGTTTTAAAAACAGAAGACTGCTTACTTTACACTTTGGTAACTCTGCCTTTTGGATGCACCCAGACAACATGTCGGATTCTTCTTCCAGATGCGCATAGGTCAAGAAGCACGGATTTGGGGTAACAACAGCTGAACTCTTCTTGCCACTTATTGGGCCTGGAAGCTGAGGCCCTGTAAAATGCCCCAGATCCTTAGATCTTCACACTCATATCACAGCTGTTAGCAGAAAAAACTCTTTCAAAGCTTTTTTTAATGCAAATGGAAATTTTAAGCCTTCTCAAAGCACCTTCCTAGTCACTGATTAGAAGGGAAGATGGTAAAAATCTGTTGAATTTGACTAGCAAAAGCTAGCAAGAAGAAAAACATTTATCTGAATGATAATGAGAATGTCATTTGCACTGGAAGCCTCTCCACACTGCAACTGTGTCAACATCATTATTACTGCATTTTTCCCCTTGTTAGTTAGGGGATCCTTTAAGGTGTTGCCAAGTGTCCTTGTCCCAGCCAGATATAAACCCTACGCTGTTTTCCTTGCAGAAGGATTTCCTGTAACTATTCCCTCTGTCTTTCATAGTCTCTAAATACGGGCTGTGTGGCAGAATGGGTGTGACAGTTTATTACTAAACCACTAAATAAGCAGTCAAACTTGGGGACATGGGGTGTGAATGGCATTCGAAAGTTCATTTAACTTACTTTGCCTTCTATCAGTTGTATTTAAGATCCCAGCTCTCATGATTCATCATACATTGAATATCTGATTTTTGCCTTACAGCCCCAAATATTGGTGTATGGCATTTGAACACAGACATTTTGTTCCTGATTTTAGGCATTATAGATGTAGAGATAATCTTGAACAGGCGAACCCTACAATTTCAAAAGCTAAAGGGAAAAAAATCTAGTGACTTAAGGCAGTCTTGTGATTAATTTCTTTTTAATGCTTGGGCAAAGAAACACTGACTCACTGTAGCCATGTCAAACATCTCCAAACACCCCTGACAAGGCTATTGCCTGGCCAAGATTTCTGCTTACATGTCCCAGCTGTTTACAAGGCATTTGTGTGGAGGAAGTATGTGGCAATAAAGATGTTTCTTCTAACTGAAAAATGGTTGAAGGGATTTTCTTCCAAATTCCTCAAAATAAGTGAGCAAAACCAACTGTGGGCAGGAACTAAACACCACCAGTTCACAATAAAGAGAACGCTTAGGACTGAAATCTTTCTGTGCCTTTAATCGTGTATGTAGCTCCCCTGTGTTAACTAAGGAAAGAGGGGTGCCATTAGGTATTCTTCACAAGGTGCTCCTGTGGACATCTATGAAGTTCACTGATCTGTACATGTAGACTAGCAACATGTTGCAGAATTTTCATTTGTGCTCTACTTGTAACGCTAAGACGAACGGAGAACATCTCAGCGAAAATGTGTTATCGATGTTTCGCAGATTTGGGGCACCCCACTTTTATACTATTTACATTCATTCCACCTGCAGCCAGGTCTTAGCAAGGCTTTTATGCAACAGAACTGCCTGACTCTTGTGACTTAAAGACTGACCCCAGCTTTCCCTCTGGCATTGGGTTCTGCAGAATACCCTTTTAAATTGGTGTCTGGACTTTAAAAGATGAAATCTGCCAATACTTCTAGGTGCTGTCTCATCTGACTCACCTCATCTGTCTTTGTTTTTAAAACGCATCTGTCTACATGGTTGAAGGTCAGGAGGAGAAGCTGTAAAATGGGTTGTCCACTGTATTTTGGGAGGTCCAAATGCCTCTGTTTCTATCTCTTTCAGCTCAGGATAAAGATCTACCTCATTCATTCCCCTTAAAAAGTCCCCCATGCACAAAGGAAGGTAGAGGAACCAAGATAAACACAATCCTTGTAACCATAAAAAATTATTGCATCTCTACAACTTTTTCAATTCTTTTATAGATAGTTTTACAAAAGTCAGTGAGATCTTTGGTGTTTGTTATAGCTGTGCTCATTCATGTTTGCATGTTCATTTGCTTCACACTGGCTGTACCTTGCACAGGCTGCGCATCTCACCTCAGCCCAAAATAGAATCATAGAATCATAGAATCAACTAGGTTGGAAAAGACCTTTAAGATCATCAAGTCCAACCATGACACCAGGACTGACACTAAACCATGTCACTAAGGGCTTCATCTACATTATTTTGAACACTTCCGATTCATACGGTTCATTCTGGTTCATACTGGAACATATGGTTCTCTACAAATGCTTGAGACCTTAACTGCAGATATTTGGCACACAAGGTAGGATTAACCTGTTTATCTAGAAGTTAGGTATTTAGTCTAAGTCTGGCTTGTATTACAGCCAATGAAGAAACAAGCACTTTGATCTGTTGCATTGAACTCATGCAACTACTTTGGGTAGGCAATGAGGATCTTATTGGGCAGAGAAGGCATTCAGATAGCCATGGAGTGAGCCAAAAAGATTTCTGCTGTAGCATATGCAGCCCTGAGAAATAACTTGGGTAGAGGAGAGTCACAGTGGCTTAACTTGACCTTTCTGGACATACAAATAAAGATAGACCCCTGTTTCAGGATCACTGTTTGATACCACAGGGATCCACAGTTCACCCTGTGAAGACTGTTGGATGTGCATCTTGAGTGTACATCTGGTTTTAAGAACCCTAGCGCGCAAACAAAGCAGTTTGGCTTGAGACTAGCAGGCAGAAAGCCCACAGCATGTTTATAGCAACAGTTTTTTGGCTTGTATTTATCTGAAGGGTTCCACTTTAGGTTTAATTACATTCCGTATAAATCATAGGTAAAGCTTTAAATATAACTAGAGAGTTCTCCTAATGTGGAACAGTTTCAAGGCTTATGCAGTTTCTGGAGAAAGAGCATCAACCAGCCAGGCTTGAGCAACAACCAGACCTATGTGCAGACCAGACTCATGCCACGTCCTGCTGGCTGCACAAAAGGCCCAGAATCAAATGCTTTGGAGTTTCCCAAGGAAATGTAAATGCTGATTAAGTGTGTAATTTCTGGAGGTGCGTTTCTTGCCTGTCAGATATGCTGTCCTAGGAGCTCCAGCAGCTTTTTCCACAGATGAAGTGATTTCAGGGTCACTGTGAGCTACAGGCACTCTTACCTGAGGCTATCTTCTCTTTGCATGTGATTTCTATGTCAGAGGTATGCATGTCTGCATATGTGAAATCTTCTATTTCAGAGACACAGTCAAATGACTATTCATGTGTTAAAGATCTGATATACATCAGAGTACTGAGAGAGAGAATCCTCAAATTCTTGTGTTTTGGAAGATTAAAGGTAAAATACAGGAATAGTATGGGAGAAAGTACAGCGTGGTGCCGTCACGAGGCTTGCTTTCCTCAGTGTTTCCACTTCAGCTTTCACATCGCAGGCCCCACTTGACCTCATGACTTAGAATACCTTAAGAGATAAAGTGGTTCTTTCTTCCACAGAAAGTACATCTGAAGGGCAGCTTCTCTCCTGCTTCTTCCAAAATCCCTTTTGCTACTGTTCCCAGCTGTGTGGGTGACTTGGGTAAATGCTTATCCCTGGGCCTTTCCCTGGCCTCCTGCTCCCTGGTACACAGTACTTCGTTATCCATACATGAAAAGCATAACAAGCTTAACCAGAGCACATACGATGGACCCATATTCAAATGCCAGGCTCCCCTGGTGTTGCCTCACCCCACTTGCCAGGAGCACTCTGGAAATGGGCAGGATCTCCATGTGGGAGTCCCACATGCAGGGGCTGCATGGGAAGCTGCTGCAGGAGAATGGGTGGGCAAGGGTGGTTTGCTGCCTTTTTGTGTATAGCTGTCAGCGGAGAACATTATGGAGCCTCTTCTTTGATGCTTGGTCCAAGTATGGAAGTTCTTTGCCTTGCTGTTGCTGTGCCATGGAGTAAGGGGGTGATTCCCACAGCGGTTCACCTAGATCTACTGGGGTACAGGTTGTGCCTTGCTTGGGTGCTGCTTCATGTCTGAGCTCTTTGAGGTAGAACTGATATTTCCTCTGAGAGGAGGAAAATGCAGAGCAGGCTTCCCTTGCTGGGGTGCAGGGGAAGATTTCATCTGTGTTGTGCTGTATGGTTGCACTTGGAATGATACACTGTGCAAAAGCATGATTTCCTTCACTTGAGTTTCAACAGTGGAGCTCCCTCTGTGTCTGTGATGCACAGCTAAAAGTAATGGATGCTAATGATGGTAGTGTAGAAGAAAGGAGGTGAGAGATGCTACTTCCTGGTGAGAAATACTGCTGCTTTCATTTTCATGTAAATGGCATCTCATTTTGAACTGATGAATCTTATCATATCCCCATCAAGTATTTTACAGAAGCCAGTCCTCCTTATTACTGTTACTGTTCAACTTGTCGTAATTGATGGTTACATTTTTCTAATGTATATCTTATAAATATGCATAGAAATAACCTATAACCGGCTTAATTTTCTGCTGTCTGGTATCCATTTTCTTTTTCCTATGCAGAAAGTGCAAATGGCTGTGAAACATGACCATGTCAGTGTGTCTCTAAGTATTAATTTGCAGGTACCCACATGGAAATTAATCTCATTTTTCCTTGAACAAAACAACTGTCCACTGATTTTCTGTTATAGAAAATGTGAATCCCTGGTATATGGGGAAGTTAGGGAAGGTGTTGTGCAAAACAAAGCTCAGGCACAAGGGCTAACAAATCCTGGCTCTTTCTCTGACCTATCTTTCAGCTAGCTCAGCAAAAGGTGAAATTCAACATGTTACTTTGAAAAGCTGGATGTAACTCTGTTGTTAAACTAGGCTGCCCTTTTGGTTTGGCAGCTTAAGCAAACAGAGTCACAGGGAGAAGAAGAACAGCACTTTGAGTGACCTGGTCCTGGCTTGAGGTGATGAACAGGAGCCCACTAAAACTGGAGTTAAGCATGAGTAGGAGAAAAGCTTGGGAGGTCAGGGTGCAGGCACAGAGAAGCTGAAAAGGAAAGGTGACTCAAGGAGCTAGTTTGAAAGCAAGTTTTGCTCTGACTCAGAAGAACTGAATCAGTTCTCGCAGTTCCAGCCATTAAATCAACATTTTGGAAACAGCAAATGGAAACTTAGAAATAAGGAGCTCAGACAACTCAGACTGGTGGAGGTGTGTTTAGGCTGCTTGGTTAAGGTGAACAACCAGATCACCAGAGCCTGCATGACTGTTTACATGAATCTTCCTTCGTAAATAACATTCCTGCAGGGGTGTCTATGCATACATACACTTAACAGTCATAGTTATGTTAGATTACATCAAAACCCAAACAAAATCTGATCTAAGCCTGTGAATGATGCCTCTGTGAATGGCTTTAGCAGAAGGAAAGCAGAACTTGATGTGAAAAGTGTGTTTTCCTGTTTCCTCTTCCTTCTCTTTTGTGGTGCAAACTCAGTATGATTGATGTAATGCTTAAACGTAACAGGGCTTGATCTTCAATGTGCCTGTGACCTAGGATGGTAGCCGTGTGGCAATGTCATCCAGTTTGACCAATCTTTCTCATGTAAATGGATAAGTCTCTGCTGTGAAATGGTGCCTGCAATTTCCCCACCCTTAAACAAGGTTTCATTTTCCATTGTCTAATATTCATCTGCCTCCTTGAAAGAAGAATGGGGTTCAAGAGGAAGCCCATTCTGTGGCCAAAGTGGAGTCCCTTAGCGTTTTATTTCTAGTCTGAAATCTAATTATACTAGCTTTAGATAGAGAGAGGTTTCTGACCTTGTAGCTTTTCTAGATTGCTTATATCTTCTAAAAGCGAGTGAAAACCAGATAATCACATCACTTGCCCTATGCTTGTTCCATGTTCCTTTCTATTTGGGTCTCATCTCTGTCACACTCATCCAGCTTGCTTATAAATCCTGATGCTATGTTACGTGTCATTTCTCGACTCCCCCAACAGCATTATAGCAAAGAAAATCTGTGATGCCTGCTCTCATCATCTACTTTTGTAAGGAATGAGAAATCAGGAAAGAGGAATTGCGTTGTTAAACCAGCAAAAGCAGAGAAGAGGGGAAGTAATAAGGGGACAGACTTGCTTCCAAAAGTAAGAGCTTGACTTAGCCAGGCCTCATCTACTATTGACTTCAAAGAATTAAAACTCACAGAGCTGGATGCTGGTTAAAGAGGCTTTAACTCAGTGCTAAGAATGTGCAAACATATTCAGATAAGATAAGCACCCTGAGCTTTTCCTTCATAATCCTGAGGTTTTGAAGTCGTACTAGAATAAGAGCAAACATCCTCCTCATACAGTTTTGTTCTGAGGTTTTATTTGTCCCATTGCTCCTTGTCTTCAGATTTCCCATATCCTGAGCTTCTTGTTTCCTGGTAGGCAGGACTTCAGAAATAGCAATGCACTTGAAGGAAGATGAAGAGCAATTGGAGGAACCCTGGGGGAGAAAAACAAGAAAGATCAAAGGTTTAAAAACAACCATGACCTTTGGTGTAAGACTGAAATAAATGGTTTATTAAATGTAGAGAGGAGAACTGAGACATAATGTTCTTTAAATGCGTAAAAGTTTGCTGCAAGAGATTAAACTGTGCTCCATGAGCAGTATAAATAAGAATACCAGTGAATGCTTTGAATCCCAGGAAAGGAAATTTTAGGGCATGTGTTCTAAGAGATGTTCTAAGGAGACTGAGGCACTGAATTGCCTTGGGGATGTGTGTAATTGCTGTCAATGGAGAGTTCTAAATACAGAAGAGTCCAGTATTTCTTGGAAAGGAGGTTAATTAATGCCAGTACCCAATCTGTAGGGGGAAAATCTGACCCTTTCCAATCAGTGGGATATTATGAAAAACATCCTTATGTGTGTTTCCTTTTCAGTATCCACCTCTTTAACAGAAAAATTTGTTATAATAAAAACTCGAAAAGGCCTTTTAAAATATTGACGTACCATATCCCATGTTTTGCAAAGATGGTGTTTTATGTTTTCTTCAGATTTTGGTGAAAATTGAATTGCCTTTTTTTTTTTCCTGAAATTTATGATGGTCTTACATCCCCAAGAATATTCCCCTTTTCCATAAGGAAAGCACATGAGTATTTTCTTCCCAGATCTCTTCATGCTTAGAGTAGCATTAGAATCTTCATGCAGCAAATCCAACCTCAGACCTTAAGGGGACTTTGATTACACATGCAGCTCCAATAACTGAGGGCTAGGGTTAGGGTTAGGATGAGCTACTAACAAAGTGCCACCAAAATATCAGTTGGCTTGGGATGATCTGAAGCCCTCCAGAACCAGAAGAAAAGGAGAAAGGACTCCTTTTCCTTTCTCCATACATAACTGGCTATTGACCTGACAGTGTTGACTAAAAGCACCAGTGACAGGCTTAGGAAGAAGAGACTTTGGGAGTGCTGTGGACTGGACTACAGCAGATTTAGCCCTGTCTGTGGCTGACCCACCTGAAATGCATGAAGGAGGCAAGTGCCTGCCCTGAGCTGCAGGAGTGCTCAGGCTGTGAGTCTCTGGGACTGCTGGGCTTTAGGACTGAGCTGTTTGATGGGCAAGCACTGAGAACTGGCTCAGGCCCAAACTGTGTCTAGAGTGAGCAGAGCTGTTAAGTGTTCCAGGTCATAAAAAAAGGATTATGGTCAGGGCTGTTTGATTTCATGCAAAACACTGTGTTCTATCTTTTGATTGATAACTTTTCAATCCTTCTGAGCTGAGGCTTACTGGTGTGTTTGAAAAAGATTTCCGGTAGCCCTCTGCCCCAGGACTTCCTTGCTGGAAAGTTACTCATTTGTTCATGTTCCCAAAATCAGAGACTTACTGGGTTGCTCTCATGTGTAAGTTCTTTAAAGCAAAGAAGAGAATTTTGTGGCTCTTCATCATGAGCAAGCCTAGAGAGAGCGAGGCCAGTTGTGCAGCACTGGGAACATAAAACAAAAATAGCACGATCCCAAATAGCCATCTCCTTTAGTGTTTAATGCTCACCCTGATGAGGACACTGTTTTCTTAAACCTTGTCCTTAAGCCTGTTCTGGGTACGCCCCACACTTGTGTTGGACAAGTGAATGTGGTGTTTGTGCCTGACCTGGGCAACAGTTCAGCAAAAGAGAAATTGTCACCAGGATTAAGGTGAGCAGGATGGTGTTCTACCTCTTCTTCTTGATGGCTTTCATGTATCTCAGTATCCCATGTATCTCAGTATCTCAGTGTACTTTATTTAGCGCATGTCACTGTGGTAGCAAATCTAGCTTCTAACTTAGCCATGGTGTAGATGAGAGATAAGCCTGACCAGCATTTGTGTCGTGAAGTATTAACTGCAAGGCCCTGCTAGGAGCTGAAATCTGGTGCTTTTCATTAACTCTTTGATGAGAGCAGTTAATCTGCTCATCTCAGGGAAAATGAAGTCTCTGTCTGACCATGGTAAACACGCTCCAGAAAAGCAAGGTTTGTTTATGTATGGTCTTGATGAAGCACTCAGCTTCCACTAGAGTCCTTCTGGGGAATGCTGGAGCCCAAAGGGGTATATGGATCCAAATCTTACAAATCATCCTAGTTTGTGGGATGGGCAGGAACAAGGCTGGGAAACTAAACATTTGTGACCTTTGCAGAAAGAAGCAATTGAAATCTAGCTGTGGAAATAGCGTAACATCTGAAACTGGCCATTCCTGCAGTAAAACGTTTCCAAAGTGTTGCTAAAGTTTGGTTTATTGAAGGTTTCAAACAAAGCCGTGCTGGCTGCTGGATGATGGGCCTTTAGACTCTGCAGCCCAAACATCAAAGAAGGGCTAGTGTGTTCCCTCCAAAACTCATTTTGCTTTTCATTTAGCTGGTGGCTATGAAATTGCTTCAGTCTGGGGAGCTGGGAAGCCCGTAGTGCAGCCCTGTGCTATAGTGGACATAGATGTTGACTGACTGGTATGATGCTGTTGGAGGAACTAGGGAAAAGGGGTAAAAAGGTTTTTCAAGGTTGTGTCCAGTTTCTGGCTCTGTCAGCCATACCTTAATGGCATTCATAAATGCATCAAGATGGATTTTCAAGTCAAGACTGAGTCTCACTACTCCTGTGAGGAGGCTGCATCAAAACTTTATCTATGATGGTTAAAATCCATCTTATTTCCAACCTTAGCATATGACTGCCCAGCTTATGGCCGTTTGTTACTGAAAGCTTTGAACAAGGCTGCTGAACTCCATTTCATCAAGATCATATTCTTGTGCCTTTTTTAACCAAGCTCTCTCCCTTCTTAACATTTACACTCATGAATGTTACTCCAAATATTATGCCACCACGTCATATTGCCAAATGGCATGCTCTGCTAGAGGATTGGATTAATATGAAAACAACCCCCTTTCCTCACCTTTTCTTAACCCTCTCATAAGATTTCCTAAATCTTAAGTTTCTTCTTCCTCATATACTTTATCCATGTTTTCCTCATCTGTTAGTGATCTGTTCCCGTCCATCCTTGCTGGAACGTGAAGCATCACTATCACATTCTTTCAGCTCTTGCTTTGCCAGACCAAACTCCCCCCGGTTCTGAGTCACTTGTTTGCACCCTACTCTGGATTCATCTCCAGGAGTCCTCTGGAATGGGCAAATGCCTTTCTACTGTAAAATGGTCTCCTCCTCACGGAAGAGTTTTTTGTTTGGAAATACTGCGAGAAAGGGCAAATTCTGTCAACACATCTTTTACAAAATCTAGCAGATTTTTCCAAGCTGTGTGCTTCATTAACTAGAACTCCTTTTCCAAGGAGGCACATAGAAAAGACAAGGGGTGATGGCTACGTTCTGATTGGGGAATTTTTCCCAAGAGGAAAGTTTGTCACAAAAGAAAACTTAGCCATTGGAATGATCTCCCCAGGGAAGAGGTAGATTCCCCAACTTTGAACACTTTTAAGATTCAGCTGGATAAGATGCTGAGCCATCTAGTCTAGGTCATGCTTCTGACAAGAAAGATTGACCAGCTGTTCCTTGAGGTCCCCTCCAACCTGGTATTCTGTGATTCTATGAATATTGCTTGGGCAGAATTCTTTACTGTAAGGGTGGTGAGGCACTGGAATGGGTTGCCAAGGGAGGTTGTGAATGCTCCGTCCCTGGTGGTATTCAAGGCCAGGTTGGACAGAGCCTTGGGTGACCTGGTTTAGTGTGAGGTGTCCCTGCCCATGGCATTGGGGTTGGAACTGGATGATCTTAAGGCCCTTTCCAACCCTAACTGTTCCATGATTCCGTTCTCTGGGGCATCTTGGCAAATTCTAGATTTTCATTGCCATGGATTTACTTCTAGAGCCTTTTCCCTCTGTTAAATCAAGATGGAGTAGTACATTTTCCTCTAGGCCAGAGGGATAATTGCTCTATTGCTTCTAGTTTCAGATGTTTCTAGTTTTGGATGAGAGTGGCGAGGCACTGGAACAGGTTGCCTGCCTGAAGAAGTGGTAAATGCTCCACCCCTGGCAGTGTTCAAGGCCAGGTTGGACAGAGCCTTGGGCGACATGGCCTAGCGTGTCATTCCTGCACATGGCAGGGGTTGAAACTAGATGATAAGGTTCTTTCCAACCCATACCAGTCTGTGATTCTATGTTATTTGTGATCCCCAGAATATCCTATGGGTATCCTGCAGCTTCTCTGGATCATAGAATCATAGACTAGTTAGGGCTGGAAAGGACCTTAAGATCATCCAGTTCCAACCCCCCTGCCATGGGCAGGGACACCTCACACTAAACCATCCCACCCAAGGCTCTGTCCAACCTGGCCTTGAACACCGCCAGGGATGGAGCATTCCCAGCTTCCCTGGGCAACCCATTCCAGTGCCTCACCACCCTTACAGGAAAGAATTTCCTCCTTATATCCAATCTAAACTTCCCCTGTTTAAGTTTTAACCCATTACCCCTTGTCCTGTCACTGCAGTCCCTGAAGAAGAGTCCATTCCCAGCATCTCTATACCCCCTCTTCAGGTACTGGAAGGCTGCTATGAGGTCCCCACGCAGCCGTCTCTTCTCCAGGCTGAACAGCCCCAACTTTCTCACCCTATCTTCATACAGGAGGTGCTCCAGCCCCCTGATCATCCTCGTGGCCTCCTCTGGACTTGTTCTAGCAGTTCCATGTCCTTTCTATGCTGAGGACACCATAACTGTACACAGTACTCCAAGAAAAAAGCACTTTCTCAGTTTTTCTCCAAATGATTCCCTCCAATATTTGATGGTGGGAAACATGCTTCTGACATGGGCCAGAATCCTGGTACTGCTGAGGCATCCTTATGTCACGGTTTCTATATAGTCTGTGCAGCAGGGTCACAGAACTGAGGGTTCACATATCCATTGAGGCTCATGAGCAGTCATCCTCGGGAGCCCCTCAGCTGCTGGCTGAAGGGTGTGCTCTCCTTGCTCAGTCTCTGCTGTGAGAGTCAAGGACATACTGTCTCACTTGTTCTGACTCTGGCCTGAGTTGGTTTGTGCAAATATTAACATTGGCTTTTCCCCTTCTCAGCCTGCCTCCTCATATGGTAAGAGACCACATGTATGAATAATGTGACAAGCATTTCTTTTGGTGGGGTTGGAAAATGCAACTTTCCTAGAGTTAGATCCGGAACTGGCAAGTCACTGCTGCCATTCAGTTCTTGGACTTAGCAAAAGAAGCAGCAACCCCTTTTCATTAGCAGGCATCTGGGGCAGATAAAAGGCCTGCTGAAGTCAATGGGCACCAGAGAACTGCATTGGAGAGTATTTACTTCCAAGTCACAAGGCACTCGTGCTTTGTGTTCCCTCTGGGAAGAGCGACTGCTCTGCTGCTTTTAGCTGTGTGCGGTTCACGAGGCCCAGGGTGACTCCTCAGATGGCCAAAGAACATGGTTAACCATGGGAGGAAGCACATAAGCAGGATTCCTCTGCTAAATTGGAAGTCTAAAATATATTTGCGGATATCCTGACAAGAGGGGACTACCTTGGCCATACCAGTTCAAAACTTTGCTGGCAAAATGGAAATGTGATTGATTAATAAGAAAAAAGGTCAAAAAGCATATGAGTATTGTACTCAGGATTATGGAACAACTCTTTACATTTCAACCTAAATCTGATTGCAGTCCTCTTCTTGCAGGCAGGTTAGAGCTGGCTGAAAATAAAATTAAGCAGCTTTGATTTTGGTCCAAATATAAAGCTGAAATACTGAAATAACATGAAAAGACATTTTTCTTGTAGTAATTTCTGACCACATGAAAATAAGGAAGTATTACAAATCTTTCAGGAAAGCCTGACTTTATGACATTTCCAGCATCATTTCCAGATTAAACAGATTTGGCTCGATGCTCCAGCTTCTTTAGGCTCATCTGAAAGAAACACATTGAGATTTATGTCAGCCTGGGCTTTACTCCTTATATGAGTCCTAC
This sequence comes from Lathamus discolor, assembly GCF_037157495.1. NCBI lineage: Eukaryota > Metazoa > Chordata > Aves > Psittaciformes > Psittacidae > Lathamus > Lathamus discolor. The sequence goes on along the minus strand of NC_088898.1, from coordinate 8,681,936 downwards.
TGCAGATTCTTTAAAGCTCTATTTATGGATATATTTAGGGGAACTGTGCAAATCATTCAGTCTGAATCTCCAAAGCCTGGATTCTGCTTTCAGCAGCAAACGTGGGATCACTGGGCAGATCAGTGAGAGTCTAACAAACTATGGACAAGTCCAGGTTGGATTTTAATTTTGCCTTTCCTCAGTTTAGAGAGGAGAGAATATTGAGGAATGGGAGTGCTGCTGTGTGAGTTCTTGCTGTCCCACAGGCTGCTTTCATTTTTAAGCTGGCTGTGTAACTTCTAGAAGCTATTTAGGTATCCAGTTGCTGTTGATTTTAATCAGAGGTAAGGAGAACCTGGTGAGGGTTAGCTCATGGCTTTCTGAGCTGATGTCAGTGATGATTTTATGATAATGCCTGAGTTGAAGCTCTGTTTTGCCAAGTGTAACTGCTGAGCCTGCTGGGACCATCCTACAGAGTGTCTGCAGTCTGCATTATTGTTTCTCTGAAGAGGCATTGGTAGCCTGCTTTGGATTCCTTCTGTAGGAATAAGGTTAGGGGAACTCAAGCCCAAATAAGGTATCACCTCTCTGCTTCAGATGTGCATGCAGCAGGCGTATCATATCACTTTGATACACTAAAGTACTGTTAAATATCATGGAGTGCTTCTTTACTACTAGGATTAGTAGGACCGTTCAAGGATTTTTTGACTGTTCTGAAGGAAAAGCTATTGAATTGATGTCAGTTGTTACAGGGAGACCTTTTAATTTATTTGCATATCAGAGATATGCAGAATAATTCTTCATCTGGGGAATCAAAATACTACTTCTTATGATGTCTATTGTGCTTTTATGCATTTTAGCTCTCTCCACATTCATCTGAACGTAAATGCACTGGGGCTGCATTACATAAAGGCTCCTTGAATGTCACATTTGGTGGGGGCTTTGTTCTTAGAGCAACTTTCTGGACTGTAACAAAGGAGATGCAAACAATAGGTTTTCTTATGACTAACAATAATTGATCTGCTTTATTCATGCTACTCTTTACACGAGTCAGATGAAACCGGACAGGACATGTTTTGTTCAGTTGGTTGGGAAAAATACAAATTAGCTGGAAGTCTCTAACATTTAAAGCAGCAAATCCCTGTGAAAATGAAATTGTCCTAATTCAGGAAAAAATGGCTTTCACCATAATGCCCATCTTTCTGGCAGCAATAATGTTGAGCAGTTTGGTATTTTGGGCTTTTGTTTTTAATTAAAAACAAAACTAAGGTTTTTAAAGGAGATTTGGCAAAGATGTTACCGTAACAAAACCTAATCATGGTAGATATTTTTAATTAGATCCATGCTTCTTTCAAAAAGAACTTTGGATTCCCAATGGGGATGATGTTTACAGCTCTGGACCTTCAGGATTTTAACTTGATTATTTGCAGGCAACATAGTTTGCCTACTTATACAACAGAACAATAATTGTGTAATCACCACTGTTAAGTGAAAACTCACATGATTTGGGTTGTGTTTAAACTCAGCTGGTTCTTGTTTCCTAATGGGTTGCTATTCCCTTGTACACATCCTCAAGGAGAGTGAATTCGGTAATTTGAAACAGCATTTCATCTTTGTCTTTTCATGCTTTATAACTTTGTTATGCCTTTTAAAACGTCCCAAACTGCCAGGGAAATAGCTTCTAGTATTAGTTATCCGCACTAATTACACACTTCTGCGTGGAACTGGTCTGGTGCTAATGGCTCAACAAGAGTTTTCCTAGTGAGTGTGTTTGCTCTTATGCATGAACAGCTTCCCACAGATCAGTTTGCAGACTTCAGCTTTTAATGGGCCACAGAGACTTGGAGGGTTCTCAAGAACATGGTGGAGGTAACACGAAGTAATGGAAGGACAAAGGATCAGAGGCAGCCATCACAAGCGAACGTATGTATATGTGTGAGTAAGAAAGAAAATAGATTTCCTGAAGGAAACAAATCTGAATAATGCTCCTGAGGAATTGGGAATACAATAGTTCCCACACCAGGATCAGACGATTTGAGCTGAGCACATGGCTAACCATTCAGACCCTGCAGAATTTTAATGCCCATTTTTGTGCCACACCAGTTCCCATATTCTATAAGCTGTCCTTTAACACTGCAGATCTTCTGGAAATAAAACAACAGGGAAAGAACATCTAATTTGTCCTGGATAAGAAATGGTATAGAACAAAATAACTAGGTTTCCTGTAATGTTCCATGGGATGACTCTATGTAGTTGTAGTACAAATCACTGTTTGGGAGTTTAAATTGAGAGTGCAGTAAACATAAGGTTATGAAATACATGATTTCTGGCTCATTTGTTGGAAGAGAGAAAACAAGAGAGGTTTCAGTATACTCAGAAATACTGAGTATTTCCGTTATCTATTTTGTGCCTTCTTTGTTCTTTCCTTCCTAAGATTCTCTTCTTCCTTTATTGTTTCTTCATCATCCTCTTTTTTACTGCTTCCATTGTAGTCCCCATGGCCTGGAAAACTGTCTTAAGATAACTGTGGCACTACAGTATTTGGCCTGGAATGTCTGTTGAAATGAGAGTAGAGGTGATCTACTACTGCAGGTAGTAGAAGCTTGGCTCTCTTCCTAGAGGCAGGTTTAGCCTGGAAAGGTGAAGTGACATGATATCCCAGCATGTAGAAGTGCGGCATCCCACATACAGATCCTTCCCTTCATTAGAAGACCAGGAGGGCAAATATTTTCCATAGTTACTCTGCCATTGTCCATGTGGCTGTTACATTTTGTTGAGTGCTGACAATTGCTGCATTCATGAGCAAGATGTCTGTTCTTTAACCTCTGCTATTAGCTAGTTTGACCTTCCTTAATCTAAACTAAGCAGAGGACAATGGATCATATTGTGTCTGATTAACTCTTCTGAGCACATGGCTTAAAGTCCCCTGTGCACTATCTCAGCCAGGGTTACCTCACTGTAACCACAAAAGAAAGCTGAATCAGCCAGCAAACTGAGCCACAGGTAGTGTCTGAATCCAGCTGCTGATGAGAAGCATTTTCCCCCTCTTCCCAAGTGTTTTCCTATAGCATAGTGTCCACTGGGATGGCTGTGGAGGAAGTATTACATTGCAAGGATGTGTGTCTCAGTCTCTGACAGCCTTCCATGACTACATCACTTACAGCATGAGAGTGAAAACCTTGCTCCTCCTGGAGTGAACAAGGCAACCCTGCTGCTGCCCTGGGAGGAAAGACATCATCTCTGGTTTCAGGAGCCACTTGGGAAGGAAAGAGAGGATTGTTGAGTATTGTCTGAGGAAGGCTTTATCTCTCTATTCTTTGTTTCTAATGGCTGAGAAATGGTATTTACTGGAATGGGGCAGACAGGGTCAAGCTTGAGACATGGATTTAATTCCTTGCATCTATAAACAAAACCACCTTTCTGGCTGAACAGAACATGATGAGAGAGAAGAGACAGGGACAGGAATTTAAACATTACACTCTTTAATAAAAGAAGGGAAGGAAAATGTTCACAAAGGTGACAACTTTGCAGCCAGTCCTGCCTTTGCCTGGTCACTAATGCAATGAATGTGTATTTGCAGCTACACCTGGCACGTAGCATATGTGCACCACACAGAAACAGCACAGAGGGGATTATCCATGGTTCTAACTGCTTCCTCTTGGATGCGTGGTAGCGCATGCAAAAGTGGGATGTGAGGGAAGCTGCTCTTGAGACCTGGGATGAGAGAAGTGGTGGAAATAGCAGCGTGTGGTTGAAGACAGTGGTGACAGGGGGTGGCATTTGGTCACTTATAAAGCTGGAACTCAGAAGAGATTTCAGATTTATACCGTTTTCTCTTGGCAAACAGTGATGCCCCTGGAAATAAAAGGACAAATAATCAGCAACCTCAGACTCAAGAGAAGCCTCACATTTGGTGTGAAAATATTTGTGGACCTGTTGGATCCTCTTGTTCCATCAGCCTTGGCTATTGTGGCTCCCCAGAGCCTTAGCAGCCAAGAGGGGCTGAAAGCGCTGCAGAGCTGTGGTGTACCAGGGGCTGTATTACTTACCAGCATCCTCCTCTACAAACTTTTGTTGTATGACAACATATTGTCATACATCTGCACCCATAGTTTCGTGCCAAATATTCCAGTACATTATACACATATAACGGGGAGTAAGGGTAAGAGAACACTTTTCATTATTGGATAGAACCAGAGCCTTAAGTTATACTTAGTGACGGACAAACAAGGTGTTCAGATTTGATCAGTGCAGGCAGGTATGTAACCTGTATCCTCACCACACTATAGACAGATATTTTTATCAGGCTTGGGGGCATGGAAAATAGCTGTTTTTAATGTTGAAAGTCTGTTCTGATTGTCATTCTGCACTGAAGTAACTTTCTTTTTAACCCTTGACTGCCCTTTGAATACAGACCCATTTCATGATACACTTTAGGAAGTTAGAAGGGCTCCTTCAGAGCTGTGGGCTTTAAACCACCTCAGGATGTCTTAAGTGCAGGGAGTTTCCATTATGGAGCTTGCTTGGCTGAGATGTTTTATCCAGATATATTCCAGCTGCTTCCCACTTCTTAGCTGATGCAGGCTTTTGCTATTTTCATAGGTAGGCAAAAGAAGCCAGCAAATCCTTATCCCTTTTGCCTCCCCTTTCCTCTCTCACACACGACTGACAGGAAAATAAGCACTAATATATCATCTTTTAAATAAGAGGGAGACATGGTTTCCCTATGAAGTAATGGAAACACTGACATCATGTTTGGAAGAGCTTTTTCCCCCTTTCCCCTTCTAATTGCACTGAGTTTTTAAAGCCAGGGAATAAAATCTTCTCAGGAGTGGGAGAAGGTTCCCCATAGGCTGCTGCTTGTCTGGGCTTGGTATGACTCACGCTGCTCCTTTTGCAGTTCATTTACAGATTGCTAGAACCAGGAGCTGGGAACTTAGGCAGCAAAGGGAGAAAGCAAAGAGGGCAAGTCAGTTGCTGAAAGAGAAGGAGGAGGAAACGTTATTTATGCAAGTTCAGTGATTGGTTCCTTATTTCTGTATTGTATTCTTTTTCTTTCCACTTTAAAGGAAATGGCTCCTATAGCAAGAATGACTCACTCATGAGATGCTGCCAGTGATGGGGGCTTGCCAATCTCTTATTGTGTTAACCTTTTATCACAGCGTGGTGCAACTGTATGGTTCCAGATAAGACCACAGCTGTGAAGGCAGAGGAGGGAAACAGGAAGGGGTTTAAACCCCATCATTTATAGTCAAGCAGCAGTCCTATGTGTCTGCAATGAGAAGCAGCTCTTTGATGGCTGTTTGAGCTGACCTGAAACAGTATGGAGACGTTTGTCCTCTGTAGTACTGTGTCCACATAAAACCGTGTCCTGACTTGTATAGGAGTTCTGTGTCTTGACAAGAAGGAGGAAACTCCACCAGGCACAGGGACAAGACAGGTATAGCACTATGGCAGCTCCCTCTGCTACTTCTCAGGAAGAACATGCAGCAAGATGTTGTGATGACATCTGCTTCCCAGCTCTGCAGAGCTCTTCACAGATCCCCAAAAGGCTCCTAACTCTTCACTAGGGAGAATTTAGCCTTGTGCCAACAGAGGCAAGGAAAGGAGAGAAACAAAGGAAGGGACTGCAAGTAATGTAAGGAAGCGATCTTTCTAGTTTCGCTGCTTTGCTCCCTCTCTCTTTTCTCCCATGTGATAAAAAATGACAGCAAAATACAGGAAAGAACAGACAAATGAATCCATAATAGGATGTGTGATCATTCAGTCTATGAGGGAAGCCCAGAAGTCACAAAAGGAGTCCAAGCTCAGCAAAGAAAGAAATCAGGACACTCTTCAGGGCAGGACTTTAAATCCAGCTGACTTTGCTTTGTGACTGCATTGCCTGCTCTGAAACACTTGCACTTGCAAATAACACTTGAATTTTCACTACCCTGAGATACTTGCAGCCAGCACGGCTCACATTCAGCAGTAACAAGACAGTGTAAAGATGGTTAGTGCTGGAGACTTGATATTACTCTACCCCAGCCAAATTAATCCCAATAAAATCTTCCAGCAGTGGCTAGAAGCTGTTCTGCAAGAGCTGGCTGCTGATTCCCAGTTCAGAAACATACCTGAAATGTGGTACCACAGCTACACTATTGGTACATCTGCACTGCTAAATAAAAGAGGTCCAGGAAATGAGGGAACACAATCAAACAAGGACTCTTGGTTGTCTGTATTGCTTTGTTAGGTCTCTTTTGGGTAATTTATAAAGCTACATCTGAAAGCCATTTGGTTTTGTACTCAAGGTATCGATTTAAAACACTCTTATTTAACAGAAAACTACTTGCCTTCCTCTTCTTACCCCATTTCTTTCTGGATTCTCTGCAGTAATTCCTGAACGCAGCTTGGAAATGAAGATATTTACCAGCCTAGAAAGATGAAAAGGTTTGGTAACAAAGCTTGACATGCCAGTCTTCTTGTCCTCAGCTGGGAACTTTCCTCATTGACGGTTTGTGTGCTCTGGACCATTTCAGTGACCTCTAAGATAAGGCTGCTTTACAGAGGGCTGGCTATGGGCAGTGGGGGTATGAATCAGTAAGGAAAATCTGATGTTAGAATAGGGTATTGATTCCTTCCTGGTCCTCCCTATTCAGCAATATAAACACAGTCTCTGGAATAACTTAAAATCCATTGGTACATCAGCTTTTTTACAGTGTTCTTGATGTCATCCTCACTTCCTACACGCATACACTGGAAGGTGCAGCACAAGACTGAGTCTTTTCATACAAGTTTGCAGTTCTTATTGCTACTTATATCACCTCATATCCTCAGACCATCAGATTAACTCCATCTGATACAAGTTTGGACACACATTAGTGTGTAGAATTGGACACAATTGGACTGTGCTTAAACAGTCATCCCAGTAGTGGCTGTAGTGGTGATCTGCTCTACAAAGGAATTAAGTACTCAGGAACCTCTGTGCTTATTTCTGTAACTATCTCAGACATCAAGGGCTGTATCAACTCAAAGTCTGAAGTTCAGAGTTTGCTACCTCTCGGATATCCTACTGCTACAGGATATGGAGAGGTTCTCAGATGTGGAGCAGGGAAGTGATCAGACTTTAAATAAAAGCTATTGGAAATGCTCGTAACCCAGATAATTTCATTTATTTGCTTTAGAACACATATGACTGCCATAACCTGTTAGTGCAGCTGGGAGGAGGAATATGCACAGCTGGGGGCTTCCAGGTTCTTCATAACTTCTTAAAACACTGTTAATGCAGTAGAAGATGAATGTATGTGCTTCAAATATTTGTGTGAAGAAGGTACAAAGCATTTCTGTTGGTACTTTAGCCTTACTAAATAACTTACACCAGGAAGGAGTGTGTAAAGACAGGGTTATGACTGTAGTTAGATACCCTACAGAAAAACCCTTGACGCACTTCTCTGAGCATGCTTTAGACCCGTTAGTGTTACTTTATAACTTGGATATTAGGTGCATCAGAATCGTGCACCAAACCAATCCCTTTTAGACAAAATCCCTAGGAGGCACATGAGCAATGTGCAGTTTTAATCCCTGTATCTGATATACTTGAAGTTTGGGGTTGTTTTGCTTTGAGTTGATAGAATGGAAATTCAAATATTACTTTGAGAGTATCATAGGAAAGTCTAAAGTGAGGGACTGTAAATAGAGTTTGAGCTGACGTTTCAGCTTGGAAGTTAGGGGAAGGAATGAAGCGAGGCAGCCAGCATGAATGATTACTTGAATCTTGCAGGAAAACTTAACCTTTAAGAGACTCCTCTCTTTTTTCTACTGATATTGTAATTTGTAAAGCCACATCTGAAGGCCATTTGGTTTTGTATTCAAGATATCAATTCAAAACACTCTTATTTAACAGAAAACTACTTGCCTTCCTCTTCTTACCCCATCTCTCTTTGGATTCTCTGCAGTAATTCCTGAACACAGCTTGGAAATGAAGCTATTCACCAGCCTAGAAAGATGAAAAGGTTTGGTAACAAAGCTTGACATGCCAACCTTGGTATCTGCAGCTGGGAACATTCCTCATTGCCGGTTTGTGTGCTAGCCTGGAGGTTGTAATTATATCTGATCCAGTGGTCACCTGGAGCAGCTCCGTTGTGCTCGGCAGTATCACATATCCAGAAGCAGCGTGGGCACTTGCTCTGTTCTTTAGGGCAGCACCTTGAACAGCCTCTGCAGAAGCTGTTTTTTATAAGAACCTGTGAAGAGAAGTGAATGAGACACAGAATGCGTGTCTGAGAGAATTCCCTAGGACTGGAAAGTGGGAGAGTTGCCCACGGATCTTTTCCTTTACATTCCCTCTCACTGTAGGATTATAAACATTCAGTAATGTTTTAAGTCTTACGGCAGTTCTGGGAGATACTATCCTCAGTTTGTGCATAAGGTCTTGGATGATCCATTTGTCCAGAGAGGTACTGTTTTACGCTGGGAAACATTTGATCAAGCCAAGGCTAGCACAGAAGTGCCTTTGGGAAGTTAGTGAAGCTGGCAGCCAAAGAAGAGATGATGTTTCATCATGTGCCTTTAAAAAAATGACCCTGCTGTTCTGCTCTTTGTGCCCTTTTGGCTTTGTATTCCAGAGCACTGCACGTGAGCCCTGCTCCAGGTTGCTCCAGATTGCTATGGCAAACACACTGTGTGCTCTTGCTTGTTTACTACATTCTTAATCAGTTCTTTTCTTCTTTTGATTCCTTTTCTAATAAACCCGTTTTCCATAGAAAGTGACATTTTATGGCCAAAGCTTTTTCTGCTGCTCCTGCAGTCATAAAGCCAGTGCTATTTCAGTTGTATGACACGGCAGCTGGGAGAGTCAACTGCAACGTGATCAGACAAAAACAATGAACTGTAATTTACTTAGGTACTGGTATCCAAGCTGAAAGGCTGTAACAACAACAGCCACAACAGCTTACGTGGTACCCTAGTATATATTCAGCAACTGAAAACTATTTCACTGTGAATTTTATTTACGTTGTGTCTCTGCTGTTTTCACCCTTGGTAGACATAGCCCTCAGAGCAGCCTATGCATCTTTTCAGAGCAGCATCTTGAACAGCCTCTGAAGGTGATGTTTATTGTGCTTTAGGTGACAGCATCTTCATCAAGTCCCAGAGGACCTGTTACCTGCTTAAACAATGACTAAAATACTGTGGTCATGAGCTGTATTGCAATATGTCACCTCTGCTGGGAATAAGCTTGTCTGTCAAAGCTGGAGAGGAAGGGAATGATTTTATCTGGCTGTAGGATACTCAGATCTTGCATTCTTCTGCCAGTTTTCCCTTTCCATTGCTGAATGCAAATGTATTTCACTTTAAAGCAAAATTCTGGCTCCAAGGAAAATACAATGTAAAAAATTCTATGGAATCGACTGGAGGCATGATTTCAAGTGTTTGCACCTTATTTTCATTTATTAAACCCAGGTAGTCCATCAGGAGCTCCCTGAAGTCCCAGGACCTGTGCTCCTTTATGCTTGAGAGCAACTGATTCCCATTTTCTGCTGCTTAAAACACTCCATAAAGTTTATGTGGAGATATTTCCTTACAGGTTTGTTTCCCAAAGGCTGTTTCCTTCTCATGCCATTTCTTATCCAACACTTTATCAGCTATTCTTCTGTTTTTTTGACTCTTTTCCCAGTAAGTTCAAAGCAGCCTTCATTCCCAAGCCTTCATTCCAGTCGCCATGACTTCTGGCCTTGCCAGACACAAGTGTTGTTAGCTTTTGTGATGCATTTGACATTTTATACCCATGAAAATAAGGACAGACTCAGCACATCGATGTGGCTTCAAAAAATGCTGTGATGTAATTCCATATCTGAGTGCTTTTGGCATACATACCTATATTTCAGGTAATTCTAGACTCTAAGATAATAAATAGTTCATTCTCAGAATGTTATTATGCATTGGACTGATAAGCTCCATGACAGCTTCCTCTTGGATGTTTATGATGTGCTGTTCATAACTCTTTCAGTATCAGAGAGCTCAGCCCTGTCCCAGCAACTCATCTATCATTGATCTGTGAATCCAGTGAGGGGTTGATCTTCCAGCTTATTTCAGCAAGTAAAAATGTTACTAGATCTTTCATGAAATAGAAACATACCGAGTCCTCCCAGCCCAGTGCATAGTCAGAGTCCTACCTAAAGTATCCCAGTTTAAAGCAAATCATGTTCCACCTGGGTGTGTGTCGGAGGTGAGTGAGTGTGGTTATCTTTTTTTACACTTTGGGACACATTTCTGATACCCTGGAAACAAGAAGTTGTTTCTCTGAGTCCACAGATTGACTTGGTAAAGTCTTTTAGGCGATGGGAGAGGCTGTCATCACTGGGAAAAAGGCTGATAAAGAATAAGCAAGACTTTAACAGGTCTCTGGCATCTAAGCTGTTATTTTCATGATGGAAGAGGACGATCTGTATCGACCAGACAGACATAGCAAGTCTTTATTTAATGCTTAATGGGAATATTGCACATTTATGTTTGAAAACAACAGCAGTTGGCTTTGGCAGACTTCTATGGAATATTTTACCTGGAATCTGCATGTACAGAGACACTCAGCTGTAAAATGATTACTCCCATGATATTCAGGAAGGAATGCTGTAGGGTATATGGGAGTGTACTCATCCTCATCCTGACCATACAAGCCACCATAAAAATGATGATGATTTTGACTTTTGAAGTCAACCCTCTCTACAGGGTTCACATCTTCACAAGCCTCGAAGACTTTAATACGGTTAATGCCATTAACTGTATGCATGGGAGCAGTGCTGTAGTAAAACTGAATCTGTTAACTTAAAACCCTAGGCTTAAAGAGTGGAGTTGAGCTCTCATAGCACAAAAAAGGATTGTAGAGAGTTGACAGGGATAAATTAATAAGACTTTTGTATTCAAAACCAGGCAGGTATTTATATGAAGAAATTGCCTCCTTTAAAATGAGGTTCTGCACACTTCTGGAGAAAGAAAAACCACAAAACCAAGAAGCCAAAATAAACCAGCTGCTTATTTAAGCTGATCATGTAGAAAAACTGAAGTTTGGCCTATAGAAAGTATAAACCTAGCTGGATTCTTTCTCCACAAGAGAAAACTGGATGGACACTATGGGTCATGAGAACACTGGCTTTGTCAGTGGCCTGACTTGCTCTCTGGACATTATAAGGTGTTTTGAAGTGCTATAAATATAAGCAATATCTGTCAAAAGGTCCTGTATGTAAAAATAATGCAAATTCTGGATGCTGGCTAGTTCAGACAGCATATATATACTCTGTTTTCTGCAGAGCTGTGTATCTATTTAGTGTATCCTACTAGGAAATTCTGAGGATCTTGATAACATTTTCTTAATTGAAAGTACTTTTTGGGAACTCCAGCCTCTCACATCTCTCCACAGCTGACTGTGGTATGTGCGTTCTCCCATATGAAAATCAGTATCTATCCAGAATCCAAAAAATTAACAACCTGAAACCAAGCTATATCAACTGAGAGAGCCTCATTCTGCTCATAAGCTCTGGGGAGACATCAAAAGCTCATGATCTTAGCCTGGAGATTGTAGACATTCTTGTATCGTGCTCATATCCTTAGTGTCCAAGTCGTATTAACCAACTTGACTAACATCTGTTATGTGGTGTTCTGTCATCCTTTCACCTCTTCCTTCCAAAGTTAATTTTCACAAAACCCAAGCTGCATTCCTTTTAGTAGATTTTGCTTCAAATAACTGTTTTGTAAATGAAATCACAATAGCAAAACAGAACAGCAATGGTCATAACACAGCTCCTCTATCTTTTCCTGTTAAATATTTCCTTCCTATTCCAGTTCATGCGTAGAGCAGAAAACCGCACTTAAAACATTTATCCTTTTCCATCCATAGCTGCCTATGGAGCTGTGCTGGGAACCAGAGCAGGGGACTGATGATGTTGGACCAGTCTCACTCACAGGACAGGCATCACCGTTACCCTGAAATGTCCAGGTCATGAAGGAGGAACAATATTGATATTGCCACTGGCCTCTTTATCTTTTTTAACTATTTTCATGTTTAGGATCATGAGAAAGATCTTTTCTTAATATCCCACAGAGAGGAGCAGCCTTCTGGTTGCAGCTTGCTGTCAGTGTATGCTTGAATCCAAAGTCCTGATGTGATGCAAGTTCTGCACATTCAGAACTGCATGGATTTCACTTCAGCTGGCCACATGCCCATGAAAACTGTTCACTGCCAGAACAGGCAGATTTATCCTTCGAGCTGACTTTTTCCCTAAAAGACAAGGATTTTAAATCCCTCTGTTACCAGCTGTTTGTTTAAAATATCTGTGATTTAAGGGCCTTAACAGGAGTTACATCTATGCATCTGAAGGAAGAGTTTGCACCAGTGCCTGTTGTAGGTCATGGGCTAAATTAATTCATGTAATAACCTGACTGAATTCAAATCCTACCAGGAGTAAGCTGTCTTGGTTTTGACTTTGCTGGAGGAATGAACAGATCAGAGGAGTGTGGATGTTAATGTAATGTATGCTTGGGTGTGACTTTACACCCTGCCAGGTCCCCTCTGATCACTCTGAATGTATCTCAGGCTACGTTATAGCATGGATCTGTGTGGGTACCAGTAACACTTACACCACAGGCCAGCTTGCATCAGGATAATCTAAGGTTATTGTCCATTTGTCCTCACTTAGCATGAGCAACACAGATTCTGGCATCAGAATGAGTGTGCATGGCTCCATGCACCGTCTAGGTCACAACCCAGACATACCCAGCCTGTAGAGACCCCAAATGCTCCCCATATGCAGGGGTAGACTGTACTGAGTGGACCAGACGCTCCTTGTGCATGAGTAGCTGAGTGGGGCTCCCTGCAGAGAGTGATTCACTGTCTGCAGGCGAGCTGTGGTTGTGTAACTGGATCTTGCTGCCACCTGCCTGAAGCTGGTCTGGGAGTCCTTGCAGCACATTCGCGTGTCCTTTAGGGAAGACTTTTGGTATTAAAATAAACAGATGGCCTGGTGGTTTATGATATCATACCTATTGTTTCCTGTGAATTAATGCACCATCATTAGTGGGTTCATGTCTATACAAAGAGTGCTTTTATTCCCCTCTCCTTTCTTCATCGCACATACACGCTGGGTTTCTAGCATCTATTTTACATACTTTGGTTCTTGTCAATGTATTAAGCTGCTCCTAATGGGATTTTAGGGTTGTCATGTGAATTTGGGATGCATCTATGTGGGGAAATGCTAGTCATATGTCCCTATTAAGAGCTCTGTTGACAGCTGTAGGATGTTGGATACTCTGAATGCATTTTTAGGCATGAATGCATGCCAGCAATGTAAGCATAAGGTTAGATTCCAAAGTGCTGTGAAACTGTTCCTTGCAGACACGCCAGGCAAGAAACTTGCTGGTGGGCAGTGTCTTTCCTTGTGGCATGTGTTTAAATGGAGGAAGAAATTAGGGATGGGGTGAGAATGGAGAGATGCAACAGGAATGGGTGAGAATGGTCTGTGAGCAGTCCTTAAACTCACACAATCACAGCTGAAAATTGGATGAGGCGCTATTTTTCACTATGAATATATTGTTTGAACAAGCCCTCCTAGGAAGCACCATTGATTGGGCTGGACACATGGACAGAATCTTGCCTTTTGATTTGGGGTCCTGAAAACCTTGCTGTACTACCAGGCTGTAGATTCAGGATAGAGCCTTTATGAGTATAAGCTCTTGGATTTTGGGCCTATTCTTCCTTGCTGAAGAAATCATGGGCAGCTTGCTCATCCAGAAGCTAAAGGACACAGGCTGGCTGAATTAACGCAGTACAGCTGGTTTCTGAGGTGTGCATGTAACTCTTAACACCTAGTTATTTGCTTTTGCATGCTTTTATCTTCTTCAGTTCAAGATGCTGCAAGTAGTGCAAGAACTGTGCTGTACCACACCAAAATGGTGTTTTCATAGTATGAACATAAAGATGCTGCATGCCTTGGGATGTGCCATGAACGCATACTGGGAACTCCTGAGGGTGCAGAGTCTCCTGGAGCAGTGTAAGGTAAGGGAACCGGCCTGGTGCACTCTTGTCTATGTTACCTACTGAGCCCTAGAACCTGTATTTCCCAGAACTCGGTCTAGTTGTTGCCCTGAAGATTTCTGGTTGGCACAGAACATAATTGTACATGGTACAGCTAACAATGGTATGGTATTGACTGTACCCACCAGTCCCTGAGGTCCTGAACTTGCCCTGTTCCATTTACCACAATAGCCACAACCTGTGTGACTGCAGGGGAATCTCTTGAGCTGGGAGTTACATTGTGCATTGGGGTACACTTTAGGTGTATGAGCTAAACACAAATGCTAGCTATCTAAATGGCATAGTGCAGTGGCATGCAAAGATACTAAACCCTGAGCTTAGTAGGTTGCCAAGCTAGTATACCATTTCACCTGTGTTACTTTCCTTCACCAAGGCTGACTGACACAGCTGTACTAAGCCAGTCAGCCTGTTTTGCTTGGGAAGGATGCAGTGTATTGTATAGAAAAATCCACTTGTTAGTCAGTACTGTGCAAACTTCTTCTCTCTTCAGTGCTTTCTGAAAACACTTGTGTACTTTGCTGTGACCTTTCTTAGCAAGTCAGCTTATTCCCATCTCTCCCCTATATTTTCCCCTAGACTGTTCTGCTTTCCAGTACATGCTTCCTCTCACCATGTTCTCAAATGTACCAGCCCTGATCTTTGCTGATAGCCAGCCTACCCATTGACAAATGCATCTGCTTTTGGGAGTTCTGCTGCCCTCACTGAACAGCTTCCTCACAGACAGACAGTCCTCTGGGGAGCATCAGTAACCCCTCAGAATGTCGGGAGGAACAGCAAATTCTCATGCTCTCTGTTCTGAAGTAGCCTCCTACTCGAAGGAGAAATAAGCATTTCTCTTACAAGCAACGTATCCATTATTTGTGCCTTCTAAGGGTTCCTTCTGCTGATACATGCCTCTGGGACACACAAATCATTAGTTTAACCCGATATGTGTGTTTTCTAGTCTTCCATTTTCAGGGCAATGAACACGTTGGCATTTATCCAGTCAATCTCCTCATAGCAGCACAGTTACAGCCCTCTTGAATGGAGTATCTGTACATTTGTTCACATATTACATTATGGTAATGCTAAAAATATTCCTGCAACACTGCTCCGGTCAGGACCCAGCAGAACAATTGGATTTGTCTGCTTTCCACATGGTACTTCAGGCAGAAGCCTGAAGCCTAAATGACAACCAGAGCCTAAATGACATTATTTACCTTGACTGTCTCTTTGTGTCTGCCAATAACGTTTTATGTTTCAAATTGAAATTGGGCAGAGAGATGGAAGAATGTGCTCAGTGGCTTATTATCCTCCAATAGAACATTCCATTGGTTCCCAGATTCATACTGCTCCTGGTTCTCTGTCTTCTTGCACTACTTTTAAGCCAGAAAATAGCCTGCTGTCTGTCACAGAACCAGAGAGGGACAGGTGCCAGCAGTACCAAAAGCTTCCACAATGTTACCCCAGGTCAGTGCAGGCAATCTGCACTTCCTGGGGCAGAGAAACACGTCCAGGTTTGTATCTTCATAAAATACCTTCTTCCAGTCCTGAACCTGACAATCCTGGAGGTATGATCGATACTACAGCTGATATGTTAAAACAAATAGTAAAGACATGGAACCAACCTTGACAACTGTCCTACCCTGACCAGTTGGAAACAGCTAGAAATAGAGCATCTGTGACATAGCATAGATGTGCCAGGTCTGCCAGATATCAGGAGCACACAGAGGCCACCCTCTCTCCCAGATTCTTACAGGCAAGCAGTAGTACCTTGAAAGCTTGAGATGCAATTCACTGTCTTAGAGAAAATTGTGACAGCAATCAGGGTTACATTTAGGAAAATTGTATGAGTTTCCTGTTGCATTTTTGCTTCTATCATCATTTGCACATACACCAGCATGCGTGAAGTAGCAGCTCTGTACGTAGGCAGTACCTTTCCCTCTTAGTGAAGTGCAAGATAAGTATTCATGAAACGGTCTTTCTTACATGGTCATAATGTGAGGTTGGGAACTACTGATGTAATGGGAACTGAACTGAACCAAAACTCTGATCTGTCAGCATCCAAGTTCCCTTTAAAATTCATCCTGTGAAAGAAGAGTCCCCCTGCGTCTCATCCAGCTTTAAGCCTTCAGAGAAAAAGCTGGAGGATGCAGATTTCTTCCTGCATGACTTGATGCTATGAATCCAAGCTGTTAGGTGTCTATCTCTGATTGTTTAGCCTTCGGGTGCAACTGCAAATTTGCCTTCCTTTAAAATCTTCCCTTGATCTTGTGTAGCTAAGGAGCCCTCATCGTTCTGACAAGTTCGCTTCACAGCTTTAGAAAAGGCAAATTTCAGCATAGCTCTCGGAAGTGTCAGTGGTCAGTAACGATGTTTTAACGTGGATAATAAAATGCCAAATTCTGTTTCTTTTAATCGCTAAAACTGGACTTCTTAGAAATGAGTAGGAGATATTCCATTGCACCTGAAACAAGCAAAGGAAACATCTGAAGTGGATGGATGCTACACTGCAACCCAAGAGCACAGTGTTAAATTCCTGGTTCTGAAGGTCACTTCATGTGCGCCCCTGGCCAAGCAGCTTCAGAACAGGAATATCCCTTGTGATTATTCACCAAGTAGGTTAACATTTCTTTCCCTGACAGAAGTGCTTTGGGAAGAGAAATGTGGTGGTTTAGGGGTAAGTGGACTATCTTTTGCTCCTGAAATAAAGCCTGAAATAAATATTCTTTATTGAAAATAACCATAAAAAGCAGTGAAGTTCATTGTGGAAAGGAGAAGTTTTGCTGGTAACAATAGCAACAGTTTCCTAAGTGACAAGGCAAAATGCCAGTCTGGTCAGGAAAACATAGCAATGGTTATCTGGACAGTACAGGAAGCACCATTCGGTCCACTTCTGAGGAACCTTCAAAAAACCTTCTAGTTAGATTTGACGCGTTGAGAATGGCCCCAACCTCAAAGCATTGGGCAATGTACAATTGCTGACTTCATTATTTGGCATCCTCCTGGTGTCTGACTGCAGAGGCCAGTCTCCCAGAAGAAGCAAACAGGGTGCCTTCGCTCATGCTCATTTCCACCCATGAGACTGCTGTCTCCTTGTCTTAGCTATCACTTACAACTATCTCATTCTCCCAGTATGTTCAAAAGGAGGGAAGAATTAAAGGGAACCCATCCCAGTGTAGAAACCATCTGGGCACCACAAATTCTATCAGAAAAAGAATCCAAGATCAGATCCAAGAGGAGGGAATCTTCACACTGAAATAAACAGTTGACTATCCATTTGGAGTGTGTGAATTTAACTGAAGAGGCTTTCCGATTGCTCTGCTCTTCAAGCTTGCCAAGGCCAGGGGTGAAAGAGCAGCTTGGGAAAAAGATTGTTTGAGCTTGCTTGCTAACAGCACTTCACAGATAAAGAGTTGTGAATGATGCACAAAGTTTGACAAGGCCTGTGGACCATACATCATCTGGTACGTAGAGTCTTTATGTTCACAAGGTCAGGTCACATGGAGCCAAGATGAACTGTAGAAGTGCTGAATGTGCCTTAGTGACCCTAAAAAAACTTATCTGGGTTAACTGGGTTAAGTAAGTAAGTAAGTGGTCTTTTGAAGGCAAAAAGACAGGGAACGACTTCCCATCCAGTTCTGGAAAACAGAGAAATAATCAGATGCGTCATCTCCGGCAGCAAAGCTCATGGAAAAGATTTCAAATCACATACTGCAGTTTACTCGCCCTCAGTAACACTGAGGCACCTGTCCTCACATGGTTCTGAACGGAATTACTAAAGCCTAAAACTAACTTCTTTTTGTTTAAGGACTTTCTAGCCAGGTTGGTGTGTGGCTTCGGAAGCTGTTGCACACACACAAAGGGAATGGGCAGGCTGGGTGTGCACGAGACCTTCCCAAACTGTTCAGAAAAACACATCACGGCACTGGAACTTTGTAATTCTTATGCAACTCCGAGCCAGTGATTTCTCAGAGACTTGTCATAACACAGTGGATTACATCTTGTGTTTGCGATGGTGACATCTTCATTTTCCTTATCCTGGCAGAAGTTCCACCTTTCACAGTGACATAGGTTGGAGGGGTGTGTTCAGCTTTAATGTCCGGTGTAAAAGCTAAAGATGGGATTATGATTTCTTTATAGTTCTGTAGTACTTGATTAACCTTTAAACCATCCCTTTGAAACAAATATATTCATGGTGTGCTATGGCATTAGGGAAAAGCATTAGCTTGTCCCAGAGGGTGGAGGATCACTAGGAACAGTCTGAGCCAGCATCTTCAGATAATTTGCTTTGTGAGCTCTGGTTACCAATGTCCTGTCTTTGACATCCTGTTTGGTTTAGGAATCAGCTCTCAAATACATAAATGTTCCTTTTGTATTTTTAAGACTACAAAATATTAATGAAGAATACAAAGGTGTCCTGGGTTCAGCAGCAGCAGTCATTTTTCTCCTTCTTAGGAGCTAGAACAGCGCTGATAACGCCGATGTTTTCAGTTGCTGCTCAAATGTTTGGTCTGGCCAAGGACTTTGTGAGCCTCCTGCTCTGCCAGGGAGGAGGGGAAGCTGGGAGGAAGCAGAGACAGGACACCTGACCCAAACTGACCAAAGAGGTATCCATACCACAGCACGGCATGGCCAGGAGGTAACGGGGAGTTACCCAGAACGGTTGGGACTGCAGGGTTGGAGAAGGTATCGGTCGGTGCTCGGCTGGGGGGAGTGGGGTGAATTATCAGTCAGCTGGTGCTGAGGTGTTGTGTTCTTTCCTCTTGTTATTTCCTTTATCATTATTATCATTGGTGGTAGCAGCAGTGATTTGTGTTATACCTTAGTTACTGAACTGTTCTTATCTCAACCTGTGGGAGTTACATTCTCCTGATTCTCCTCCCCATCCCTCCGGGAGTGGGGAGGGTCGGGGGGGGGGGGTGAGTGGACGACCTGTGTGGATTGGTTTAAACCACGACAAAAGGTTAGTGAATTTTGCTCCAGAAGGGAATCCATGTGTGAATTACAGCATGGGCAACATCCTAGACAGAAGTTATCTGGGAGCATCATAAAACACAGTGGGAATGCTCACTGGTTAAGAATGCTGCTGCTGTCATCTCACATAATTTGTTAATGTTTGGTGTCCTCAAAAAAGCAGAAGGGAATTAGGCCTCAAAATTCCATGAAGATTCACTGGGACTTGGTTACAACTTCTACGGGCTGTTGTGTAAACCAACCCGATTACAGTCACCTTTGCGCTTCAGCACATTCAGCCTCCTCTTGTCACTGTGGAGGAAAGATGATCTTGTGCGAATGTGAATACTTCACTTCTGCTCTGGTGTAGGGTGAAAGCTTGTTGTGTTACATTCAGTATATGAATTGCATAGTAACGTGCAGTATTGATTGTATTATGATTGCAATTACATTTGCAATTGAGCTGACTGTGTTCTGGGTGTCATTATATTGGAAGTCACCATCACTGCTTACCTGTGGCCACTTTCATTTTCCCTTGAGTCATGTCTGGAGTGGGAATTGACCTATCAAGGCAGAGCAGCAGAGGCAGGGCTGGCTCTGGAATGCTGTGTTTGGCTGGCAGTGCTGATAGGGATCTGACACCCACCTTTGGGTACCCAGAGAAGCAGTGCTCACCCAGTCCAGCAGCACGCACTAGAAATTCTGTGGTGGGGTTTGCTGTGGGTGCACCTAGAACATGCTTGTGTGGCTTCTGGACCTGAGCAGGTCTGACCACTTGTGCAGGGGGCCAGCTAATGGTCTGGCTGTTCCCTGTGGAGACCATCTAGTGTCTGGTTTTAACCTCTTTCAGCTCCCAATGCAACTTCCACCCATCCTCTGAGAAGGTCTCACAAGGGCAAAATCCCCTCCACAACCACTGTGGCCTGACACAACAAAGAAGTCGAAAAAGAGAGGAAGAAATGTGCATGTGTGAATGGTGAGGGTGTGAGAGCCCTGAGGGCACTAATAGCTTTAACAACCCTGACCAGCTTCACCTGGGCCCCTGACCCTGCCAATGGGCTTCAGAGGTAATTTAAGCTCGGCTATGGGGTAGGCTTGATGCTTTCTAGTTCAGTCATGCTGAGCTACAGGCTTCATTGATCTGGACCCTGATCCATGAATTGACTTCTTGGCTCAGCATCAGACCTTTGTTGCCTCTCTGGACCTGTTTGTGATCACTGGGCTGTGTCTGACACCATTTGCCATCACTGAACCTAATCCTGACTTGTATTTTCTCCTGGCTTGGATTTAAACCTAAGTCATCACTATGAAATGGCCTGGTGATTGGGTTTCTTGGTTGAACCTGGCATGTCCTGCTCACATTGCTCTTCTGGTGAAGTTCCTGCTCTTCTGGCCTGTGGACCACTCCTAGCTCCCTGTCCCATTGGAAGCTGCTGACACTACTGTGCACTGACTGAGGGGACTATGAAAGGATTTGGATATCCCTGCCAGCATGCCCATGAGCTTGTTCGGCATGAGCTTATGAAACAGTCTCCACTATGACTTTGCTTGCAGTAGCAGGGAACCAGCCTTGATGACTTAGATGATTCCTCCCAGTTGCATGCTGCTGAAGTGCACCTGAATAGGATGCAGATGTACTGAAGGTAAGGTCAGAATGACCTAGAATATCCTAAAGAAATGCTTGGTGAAATGAGGGGACTAACTATATTGCTCTTAACCACTGAGAAGTACACCTTTGAAAACGTGTGTTCAATATATTCTTCTGGTGAGATTAGGGGGTATTTGGAATAGCTCTTCTGGTTTGCTTAGAAAGCAAAAACTCTGGAGAGTGATTAGCAGGAGCTGTTTTTACTGTTAACTCTATTCAGGTTTCTAAGCTGATTAAACGAGGCTTTGGATCATGTGTGTCATGTCTCAACGCTGTAAGGATGAAGTGTTTCATGAGTTTCAGGAGCCAGAGCAGACTTTCAGTTACATCATAAGAACTCTGGTTACACTTTAAAGGCAGCATACCTCTGCCTCTTGCTGGTTGTTTCTGCCAGCTGTGTGCTCTTAAGTCATTGCTGTTGGTAGGTGCTGTGACCCAAGTTCCAGAAGGGACTAGGGAATGAAGAAGTAAGTGCTGCTATTCTGTATATACACCACATGGAAAGGCTTTGATGCTTCAGAGTTTAGAAGGGGGGGAAAAAGCTCTAAGCAGGGAGCCATCACCTCCAATAAGTCCGGAAACACTGGGGACAGGCTGTGTTTTACGTTACATTCCCTTCAGTATCTTGCAAGGTCTTTTCCAGGGAAAGTGAGATGTTTTACTTCTTTCTCTTTTTCTCTTCTTCAATTCAAAGTGTCCTCGGACTAGAGGGTACAATCAAGGTAAGATTTCCCTCTCTAGCCACAAGGCAACAGCTCATCCTCACCCCCTCATCTGTGTAATTGAAGCACTCTAAATGTTTTCTGTGAAGTGGAACACCTTCCAGAGAAGGAAAGCGAACGTTCCTTGCTCCTCATCTGCGGAGCAGCCTCCTGTCTCCGGCACTGTCCTAAGGAGCGAGAGCTCTGATGTTCACATTGCTAAAATGGAGAAATGGAATTTAGGAACAGAAGTGAGATTAAAGTCACAAAGTCTTCTCCTTTCAGTACAGGCTAGATCAAGTCTTCATTATTTAGCATGCAGGAAAGAAGGAGACAAACAGTAGATTAGAAAACAACAAAACATGATGTGTTGTCTTTCTCTCAGAATAATTGTTTTAGATAAGGCACTTGGCAGAAAGACCAAGCATGGTCTAATCTAGGAAACAAGTCATTATTTAGCCACAGTTATCTCCCAAATAGTGATTGAAAGTTCTAGCCTCCTAGTAAAGGGGGACTAAAGACCAGTCAGCTCAGTGCTGAAGGTCACTTTGTGACATGGAGTTGGTCTGTGTGGGTCACGGGGTTTTCTGTGAAAGAAGTCCATTTGTGTTAAACAGATTTTTATCCAGAAGGGATTGGTTTTGCCAAAACACAAAATCACAACCAAAATCGAAAGAAAAATCCTGGAATTCTGTGCCTGCCCCCATTTCTGTGTGAATACTTTGCACATACTGAATGTGGACAGGCATCTTCTTAGAAAATGGTGTGAAACCACCGGCTCATTTCAAATAGACCATCAAAGCACTGTAGCACTTGAATGTTCTTGTGTTTTTTGCCTGTAACAAATTCACCAAGAACATGCCTTATTTTGTTGATGCTTTTGGTTTAATGCATGTACAGAGCTCTCTGGTTGGACAGGAAGATTCTTCTAAGGCCAAATTAATACTTTCTATCTTTTGTGTGTGGAAAAGCTGGGCTCTGATTTTCCTGCATATTAATTCCTTGCAGTGAAAAGACTTTGAGAGCCCTCTGACCCAGGCATCACATGCCCTTTGAATTTGCCTTGTGACAGGAAAGGCACATTCAAACCCCACTACAGGTTTCTTGAGGCCCGAATCTCTGTTTAAACTGGCTGAAGTTAATGATTTCACTAGGATTATTCCTGATTTATCCTGCCATTTCTGAGGGAGAATCAATATGGTTGATATTCAGCTAGCTAAATAGAGACACATGGAGGGAGAAGAATGAGGCATGAATATACACTTCCAGAAATGTGGAAACCAGTACTATATTATATACTTGTGAGCAGACAACATAGCACTTACCTCACCTGTGATTGCATTGAAACTCCTATCAGTCAGAACAAATAACCTAAAATAAGATTATAATACTTCACTATTTTTGAAAGCTTTTATCCAAGAAATGCAAAGCTGAAGGAATTCCTTGCTGGAAGATTCATCATCCCTAGAGTGGTTTGCACTGTGTATTTCCCCCAAATCATTTTCATATGAGGTCTGGAATGCTTCGTGAAATCCCTCTATTTGCCTTTGGGGACTTTCCAAAACTCTTCCAGAAAGTCTAAAGTTTAAGGGATTTTCTGGGATTATTTGACTTCAGCTGGAGCGTGCCTCACTTCACTCCAGACAGAAGAGAAATAAAGTCAGCGTGTTTCTCTGGGAAGCTGAGCCCGGGTGTATAAACACAGCACTTCCACTGGTAACTCGCTGTTGTAGAAGACTGTAAGCGTGTGTTTGTGCACGAGAAAGGCCCCTTTGCCACTCAGGTTAGCAAATCATTATCATGATATGGAAAAATTTCTAAAGCACGAGGAAATGAGTTTATAGAGTAAAGAATTTCTTGCCTAAAGGCAGGCAGTTCACTGGCCAGTTGTTTTCCTGCAAACAAGAATGTCCTTGTCGAAGCTGGGTTACAGGATGGAAAAAAATGTGGAAAAGGGAAAAATGTGTGGGAGGACGAGTGTACAATAGAGAACTTCAAAGGTGGTGAAGTCTAGGACAATGTATGTGACAGCTGAGGAAAACATGTCCTTGTCTGCCAAGAGCCAGCTGGGAAATGGGCTTTCATGGGAGATGATGCGAATGCTGCATCTTTCAGCAATGTGCAAAAATTACTGGTTTAGGGAACTCTTCCTCTGTAATAAGATGACATTACCAATGAGGCACAATCAATGCGCAGGGAGAAGGGGATGTGTTTTCATGTAAAACTGAATGTGCTAGAGCAGTTCTTTGAGGAAGACACATCAGCAGGGGCTGTAACGATCTAAAGCAATTCTTTTCAGCTGTAACCTGCCAAAATATGCATTAAGTATTTAGCCAGAAATTCTTAGTATCTGTCATTTAAAAATGAATACCCTTCAAGATGAAAGAAGCTGAAATTCCTTCTGAAAGCACCTTATTTCTCCTTCCATACAAAAATGGCACTCAGACTGTTCACTGCACCAGGAATTGAAATCATTAAGCAGGCATTAAAACTCAGTAAGTGATCAACGTGAGCAGAGAAATACCAAAGTTAACTATTAGCTCCCGAGTGCAGATACATGTGGCCCTTCCTAATTCACTACAGAGCTCTCTAAAGCCATGCAGGTTGCTTGAAGGGTGCAGTCAGAAGCAGCCTAAACATCCTTAACCAGCAGAGTAGCTAAGACTGATTATAAAAGCCTAATAAAAAGGCTTTTCAGTCATGTATTAAAAATGGCAATTGAAACCTCCCAAAAGAGATGGAAGTCTCTTCAAAATCTTACTGCTGTAGCATTCCCTGGTCTCAAGAAAAAGGGGGAAAGGAAATAGAGATATGAAGAAAAAAACTCTTTTTCTTTAGCAACGGATTATGTTACAAGACAGATTTTAGCAGCTTATTCCTATTTCACCTGAATGGCTGAAGTTTTCACCTCTTATCCCAAAACAAATGTAAAAGGATATAAAAGCTCCAGTACTTTTATCTGAGCTGTACTTACTCTTTCTTCTTTTATCACACAATAAACTACCCAGTAAGCTTCGGTCTTTCCAGCTCTGGTGGTTATGAAGGTCACTGAAAGATATCTATTGCAATTCTGCAGTCATCTGGAAATGTGAGCGTGTCAAATGCCTTGGTGCTGGCAGCAATTGCCTGGCCTGCAGGCAGTAACTGACCAAATCAGTGCCTGCTCCTAGCCCTCCCCCCACCCATTTGTAGGGGAGGGGGCCTGCAGATACAGTAAGACTTAAAGGATTTTAGGATTACCTTTGTGCTGCTCTGCGTTCTTCAGGTGCTCATCTATACGAGGGTTTAGCTCCCACAAGCTGTGTCAGACATTCTTTAAGGTTCCTTCTTATATTTCAAACTTTGAAAGAGCTGTGATGCCAGAAAGCAGTAAACTCAGGCTGGTTCTTAACATACTAGCTGTTCATTTGGCAGCCTAGCTGTTAACAGGCAGTGATGAATTGCTATCAAAGTGCAATGGTTTGGTTATTAATTTCGAGAGGACTGAGGGACCTTAGATCTTTTGGCTCTTTGGAGACTACATACTGAATGGCTGATGTGAGGGAAGGGCTTTGATATCATCTAGAGTGGATTGCTTAATGCACAGCTGTCGCTGAGCTATATGTCAGCTCACAAAGCCAGTATGCAAGAAGACTTCATTACAAACTCATGTATCTTTTGGGGACACACAGATGTATGAAAGATGTCTTTGAAGGAAAACCTAAAATAAGATTAAGAAGGTCTTGTTTGGGAATATTTCACTGTATTATGGGTCCTGATCAGCAAACCCTTTTGGTTGCCCTCTCACAAGGATGACATTTTCTGATGTGGATGATTTGCACAAACCAGTAATAGCCCAGCCTGCAGTAAAGGCTGAGGGATGGGTAATAACCAAGAGCTGCATACTCATCTCCGTCAGCAGCAGCACTCCTGGTGACATTAATGGTAACTGTTCATTGAGGCAGGGACAGAGAGAGTCTGCTTTGTACAGACTCCTTCAGCTGCAGCCTGTGAGAGTTTCACTTGCCCTGGAGTTTTTCTTGAAGCAAGGAGGGTGGGATGCAGCTTGTTCCAGTTTCATGTTAGCCACAGTGGTCTTCTCGAGATGAACCTGGAGATATGAAGATAAATCCAGCCAAGTTCTGTTTGTCTTACTGAATCGATTGCACAAAGTTTGACACAAGTAAGCATTTCCTGTAGGTTATTTGGCCAAGTTTAAAAGCCTCTTCCTAGGTGCACTGTGTTTCCTGTGCCTTTCAGAGGGGAATCCTTGCTGCCAATGTTTTATTATATTTACTCAAGGGGAAGCAGTGTGTTTTCCGCAGTGATCCAAAGTCATCCCTGCATAAATCCAGGGAAGCTGGTGAAATTGTTGCCTACAAAGAAAATGGTCTTGTTCTTCACAAGGCTGAGAGAAAATTGCCTACAAGTATGAGAATGTGTGAGGAAGATTAGGATGTGACCACTAAAGATGGAGTCCACTTGGCAGGCTTGACCATATTTTTGCTTTCCTAAATTTCTTTGTTAGCTCCATCTACGATCTTATTAGTCATGTTGTCTTTCTACATCTTCATTTGCACCTTATTAGTTTAATACCTTGTGCTATATGTTTCTGAAGAGTGGAAAGATGGCTTTTCCACAGTTGTGGCTATCCAAAGCTCAGGATTTGGAGTAATTTAAAGACATGCAAAAAGGCCTGCTGGGATTCTGCAAATGTGTGAGGGGAGAAATAGAGCAGCTAAGCTGGCTGTCCCTCTTAAAGTACTTCCAAAACAGTATGTCTAAAATGCTGTATCCTTCACTTTTCAAACTAAAAATGCATAGCCTCTTGGACAAGTAGACCCTGTGAAGACCTGATCCTACACCTGACAGTGAAATTGCAGCTCTTTTTGAAGTAACCAGTAATGTAGTGAAGATGATGCAGACCCTGGTTTAAGTGACACCTTTACTTACTTTCCCAGGTGCACCTTCTGAAGCAAGGCTTTGCACTGTCATCTATCAGTTGCTTGTAACTAGAATATTTGTTGGATTCTAAATCACAGCTGCTCACACATTAGTTTAGGTTAATTTAGCCACTCAAACTAGCACCCCTTTCTAAACAGTGCTAACATCCCAGTTGTTCCTCCTACCACAGAGGCACTGAGACATGAGCAAATAAAAGTAGGTCTCTCAGCCATCACAAGCATGAGAAAATAACTCTGCCAGCGTAGCAAATGAGTGTTTGCATGTGGGTTTTCTACTTTGTTTTTGCATACAAAGCAGCAAATTAAAACCCGAAACAATTGACACGTAATGTGACAGCAAGCTTCTTGAGCTTCATTTAATGTTCAAATGAGCTTGCTTAAATCTGAGCGAGAAAGAAAGCAAAGATGTGTTTTCCCTAGATCCTTAGAGAAAACACTGAGTATTCCAATGGAAAGTACTAATCTAGGAACTGTCCCCGGGGGTCCTCTTAAGAAGACTAGCTTGCACTGACATCATGGAAGTTGTCTGGGGATCCAGTGACCTGAGGTCAGAGGGGCTGATTTTGGTAAAGAACTGTTTTGGAAAGCTGCTAGAGCTGGCTAAGTATTCACATCTATTTTAAATGAGTGTGATATGAGAAATCATTAGAGTGAATATGCTTGTCTTCATGCCCTATCTCTTACTGGTGGTTATTTAAGTGCATGAATCCATGAAAGAGTAGAATTTAAGTCAAGCAATTAATCAAACACAGTTTACTAAACATAGAATTGTTTATAAATGTATTCTGAAGAGCTGCCAGGAAAACATGCACTGTGTGGGTATGTGGGTTGTATTGGCTCTCAGTTTTGCTACAGATCCATATTTCCAACACTGAAAAGCTTAAGGGTCCTCAGATTTAATTCAGCTCTTTGTAGACACTATGACAAGGTGTCAGTCTAGGTTCCAGATTCACCAGAAAGGGAGGAGAGAAAAATACCCTTTCCATATGTGACTGTATATTAACCTCTTGCGTGTCCTCACCACTGAGGTTAGAGTCTCTGCAGAGGGATGGGAAATGTGGGCTTGACACTCTCCAGGCTAAGAGTGTTTTACACCTTGGCGTTCTCCCACCATTGACTAGAAACAATCACATATTCAGTGCTTCAGCAACATCCCTGTCAGGGTTCCTTGCCTTGGTTTGTCCCGGATGGAGATGTTTGCCAGAGATGGTTACCACTCTCAAACCTGAGGAGCGGAACACCATCCTGTGACAATGCTGCTCAGAGAGGAAGAGGAGGTGGGTTCTTGGGGTTTATAGAGCTCTGCTGCACAGACCAAGTGCACCTCCAGCTTTGTCATTTGAATCCCTTCTGTGCATTTGATATTGTGCTTTCAGAAGGCCACTGTGATAGAGTCCTGAATGAAGCCCCAGCCTCCTGGCTTAAAATCCACTTGGCTACCTCCATTCTCCTGACTGGGGTCTCTCTTCTTTCTATTATGCCTGAAGAAAGATTTCTTTTGTTGTTAAGAAAAGGGTTTTTTTTTATGTAAGCTACAAAGGACAGTTGAGACGCATTTCCTTGGTTTTGTACAATGTTCAAGCTAGAAGCTTTGAGAGTCCTCTAAGTTTTAGCTCCGCTATAGATCCTATAGCCAGTATAGCTACTATGGCCATTAACTTCAATGACAGTATTCTACCACCACATGATTTTTTTGAGTTATTCTTATGGAAGCGTATTTAAAGTTTGGCAAGGCCGAGAAAGGTGGGAAAAATCAAAACCATAGTTCCTAAGTAACCTGAATTAGGTCTATTCTTATGTGCATTTTATGGTACAGTTTCAAAAAATCCAATAATTTTTTCCCCATGTAACTCTGTATTACTTATGATGAGGATGAGCAAATATTCTTCTTATTGTTTAGATCAGTCGTATGCTTTATTTACCAGACAATATTCAAGTCCATTCAGAGTTTTTATGTTTGGGTTTTTTTTTTTTCCCTATTGTGCACATTTCTACAGCATTTTAGCATTTACAAAACCCTTTCATATGAATTTCCATTACTCTTGGATACAATGGGATGGGGAAATAGGGATACAGGATGTAAGTAACCTCTAGCTTTTGGGTGCTTATTGAGATTCTTAGTGGCTGATTTTTCTGGCGCACTCAGCAGCAGAGAGCTCTCCATTTGTTCCCAGCTCCCACCGAGTCCAGCTGCAGCTCTGAGGACTTAGCACTTCAGCACATCAGGCTCCTGGGGCTCAGGTCAAACAAAGAACACACAGTGAGTGGCCACCTGGTGAAATGACTGAGTTGAGCCTGGTGGGGTACATGGTGGTAGGAGCTGATATCCAGCCTAAGTCTGTATCCAGCTGCCAGAGCTATGAGATCATCTTTTCTTTTCCAGCAAATCCTTCCTCATGTGAGTCTTCCTTGAAATGAAGTAGGAGTCTAAAACTTTCTATTGTTGTACAGCACTAATTCAGTGCAGGACATTTCTGTTGGGGTTGTTTTTAACCCAAATGAAGTATCTTGGAGTATGAAGGGATAGTGTGTGGGGTCATGGCAGAGCTAGAAGGAAGCCAGCAGCTTTGAAGGAGGTAACGTGGTTAAGCACAGGCATCATATAGATGCAACTTCGTGATAGGAGTTGCAGAAAGGAAAGGAGAAAAGATGTTTTACACTCATCAATGCTGGTTTCCTTATAGCATGTCTTTGTTAGAAGACTGTTTCCTTATCTGTCTGCTTCCTGAGGGGTGCAACCTCAAAAGGGATATGGAGTGGTCATCTCTGGTATTGATACAGGGAGGCCTGTTATGGGTCCTAGTGCCCTGCTCTATGTTTGCCCTGAGCTCCAGAGACATCCCTGGCACCTTTGCCTTGTGGGTACTGTTCATCAGACTAGGGGATTTTTCCCCTATACTCCATGAAAAACCTTCAAAAGACCCTTATTTGCAGCCTCTTCTTGCTAGGAGCAATGAGAAAGCTTCACGTGTTTTGGGGCAGGGTTCATCAATGCTTAGAGATGTATTGCTCTGGAGGCATTTATTAGAGCTTTAATCATCTTCCCAGAAATGACAGAAAAGCAAAGGCCAGTGTAGATCAGCTTTTGCAATTCTCTGTTTTCTGGCTATGTATAGAGCTGGTTCCTACCACCAAATGCCTTAAGGAGAGATAGAAATGTTTGACTGAGAACAGCGAAGCCTTCAGGTGGTGCTGACAAAATCACAATGGCGGCCAGTGGTTCAAGTCCAGAAACTTTCTCATTTCTATTTTGCTCATTCCCTCTGTAGTAGTTTTAAGAAGCTCTTACTCTAGAAAGGATGGCTAGATCCACAGTCAGCCAGAGGGCTGGTGAGGGGAGGAGAAGCAACTCCCTTTATATGCAAAGGATTACGGATGAGAAATGTCCCTATAAAGTTTCTCGTAACTGCCTTGGCATGTTGTCTATTTTCTCATGGTTTAGTCTATCGAGCCAAACATAGGGCACAGAAGCCATACACAGATGAGCTGAGAAGGCTATTTTTGTTTAAGGTGGCTTAAAAAGGCTATTAATAATTTTCACTCTAATAATATTCTCAGAAGCTTGAGCTAATACTTATTCAAGTGTCCACTTTCAAGTGGTACATGAAAATGCTTCTTTGAGTTTTCTGTCTTATTTTTAACCATCATGAGGACTCTGAGTCATCTCAGCTTGCGTTTGCAGCCTTTGGATAACAAAACAGGCAGAAAAGTAAAAATCCTGACCATGGTTCTGTGTCTTGAGATGCCTGGTTCCATATATCTACCACCAGCCACACTGTGACCTCTGCGATAACACCTCCTGTTAGTTTGCTGTTTGTTCTATGGGTGTTTCAATACCTGGGCCTCTAAACCAATGACTACCCCACCTCTTTAGTGTTCGGCTCTCCTGGAGTTTTGACCGCTGCTTCTTGAGAAAGTGATGATCAGTCATAATTATTTTAAGAGATCGTGGTGGCCATAGAAACTGATTGAAACGAAAATACTCAAAGGGTAGGAGAACAGAACCTGAAGAGCTCTTCAGGGAACCTGTTTCTCGTTGGGTTTACAACTGCCAGTCAATAGGAATCACAATTGGGCAACAGCAGACTAAAAATGTTGTGCGTTGTTCTAACAACAGTTACTCTAATAACTTATCAGTTACTGTGGTTGATTGCCTTACTGACACCCTTAAAGCAAACTCATGTTTGCTACAGATCTGCTTTAACTAAAACAGTAATTAAATTGTGGGCAGACTAGAGATAACAATCATTGTTTTCAGCCACAACTATGGTTCACCATTTAGAAGCCTCAGACACTCCCTTGTTCAAGGCAAGGCAAGAGCAGCAAATACTGGAAAGTATTTTGTTGGCTTTGCACTTGGGTAACCGCAAAGGTGCTGGACTAGTCCTGGAGACCAAAAGCTCTGTTTGCAGAAGGGGCAGATCACTAGCAGTTAATAAAAGATTGCCCTACCCAGGAGTCTCAGTTCCTTGCTGGCCCAGAGGTAACCTCTTTTGCAGCACTTAATACAAAATAAGACTCCTTTCTGAGCCTGTTGCTGAGGTGTTTGAGTTGACTTGAACATTTTCCCACCAACTGCACAACATGGACCTTTGACTTATTCCTGTTTAGCAAATGAATTGTTTTCAAATCCACGGTCTGTGCAGTCACCTAGAAGTGAAAATTGTGACTTACTGCTTGTCCCTCCTGCAATCTATTCCTTCCACAAACAATATGTATTTGTTGGATATAATAGTGACATGGAGAGTTTTGACTCCAGAGAGTACTTGAAGAATCACATACCTATTTCCACATTACAGCCATAATGTTTGCACAGCTGCTTTTACAACCTAGTATTCCAACCACATTTACACGAAAACCCTTTTAGTTTGCTTATGCTTGTATTTTGGTGTTCAAAATATCCAGCTTTGTGAGAGGTGAATCCTGTAACTTCAATGTTGATTCAGTTTAGAAAATGATGTGTCTGGCACAATACTTTCTGGTTTCAGTATGATAGGGTTGATAATACCAAGGGCCTACACAATTTGTTGTATGGATCACAAAGTGTCATTTCCATCTTTCCATGTAAAATTGTACTTCATGAGAACGGAGGTAGGCCAGAGTTACGATGAAAACCAAACTAAAGCTCCTATCCTTTGTACCTCTGGGAGAATCTCAGTTTCATTTGTCCTTCATTCCTGCCTTTACCCTTTCTTTTTTATCTCTCTTTTGTTCTGTTTCATGTTCAAGTTGTTAGAAAAAATGCAGCTGTTTGATTCACAGTGAGACTTGGTCTTAACTGGGTTTCTGATTCCTGCTGAATACGGTAAATGCCCATGTTCAAACAGCTGTAGAGTCTACAAAGGCCAAGTCTATATATGCTGAGCAAGCTGACTGGGCAAATGTGTCTGATTCCTCAGGCACACTGGGAGATGTTTGCCTTTGATTATTTGCAAGATTTCAACCTCTTCTATATTCAGTACCTCTGAACACAAACCTCTTCAGTACCTAAGGATGTGAATAGCTTGAATAATCACAGTAGAACTCATTGCTAGTCAGAACCAAGGCACAGGGAGATCTTACCCAACATGTTCTTTTGCGAAGGAGCTTGAATCCATTCCATTATTTCATCAGCCAATATTTATGGTCTTCCAACCTCTTCCCCATGGCAGCTGGCTCAAGTTTGAAAGCAATTAGAAGTCTGAGCTGATGTTTGTCAGTTGTAGGAGGGAGTAACTAAGTGCTAACATCCAAAACCAATTCATTTTCT
Source organism: Lathamus discolor (assembly GCF_037157495.1). Taxonomy (NCBI): domain Eukaryota; kingdom Metazoa; phylum Chordata; class Aves; order Psittaciformes; family Psittacidae; genus Lathamus; species Lathamus discolor. The sequence goes on along the minus strand of NC_088898.1, from coordinate 8,649,919 downwards.
CTTTTGGAAGGGGTCTCTTGGGAGAAGACCCTTTTCTCTGGGTTAAATTTTTCATAAAGTAAGAGCCAGAACTAGTCTGGGTGCAGCTCTGGGATGGAAAGAACCTATTTTGCCCAACTTCTGTCTCATGTTTCTTCTTCCAAAGTCTTTCACAGGGGATCCAGATCTTCCCCATAGATTTCTACCTAACCTTACATACAACTTTTTCTGAAATACCAACTGTAACACTGCATTCCATAAGTGTCCAAACAGCATCTTTGTCCAAGGTGTCCCACAAGTGACCTTGGTCCTCCTCGCTAGGCAGATAACAGTATTCCTAAATTTAGAACTGGGTTTCAAGTTGGGGAATAAAAGAATACATTATCACCCCTTCATTTAGGAGTCATTTGGATAATGTGTGTGACAGCAGTATCTGGGTTTGGATGACGAGACAGTTGAAAGTGTGTAAGAAACAATAAACTTCATTCTACAAGCTTTTCCATTTGACTTTTCAAAGTCACCTTTTCTTTCTCCTGGTATTTCTTCTCCATTAGCAGACTTTACTGTATGACTGAAAGGAACTGTTACTGCTTCACTGTACAGAGCAACATTGATCAATTCATGCCAGAAATGCCTCACTTCAGCAAGCCTTGAGATTGAAGCCCTCTCGTTTTCAAAGCGCGTGTCCAATTCGTGTGCTAAAAGAAACCATCTTTTCTCTCTCTTTCATAGATCTGTATTCTAATATTAAAACAGTAACTGAACAATTCCCTCTCCTCCTTAATTCCCTATTGCAGTGACTTCTGGGATGGAGATGGTCCTAAATTGGACATCTGTTTTCAGGATTCAATCTTGGTCCTGTCTGAATTTTTAGTGCCTCTTTCCTACAGTCAGGGCTGATGGCAGTATGAGAGCCAGTAGGTAGCACTGCTGCTGCCTGCCCTTGTCAATCAGATTTTGCTCCCCTTGCTGACATCACTGCATCATGGTCCTGGAAAGGAAGCTGAGCAATTGTAGGGTAGGAAAGAAATCACTGGAAGGAAAATTACATTGGTTTGAGGTTAAGTCCACAGTTGTAGTCCAAAGATGCCCTAGGACTGACTGTCCTTTATAGCAAGCGATTGAGGGGAACACTCACGCAGCAATCTGGCAGACAGAAACCTTGAGATAGCCTGTGATAACCAGAGCAAAAAATCAGGGAGTGGAGCCAATGGAAGCTGGCCTGGAAATGTACAGTCTAAAAATAACATTTCAAGAAGTTACTGCTCCTAGCTGCATTCTTTGAATGCCTGTTTATTCAGCACGATGTACAGTGTGTTGTATGCTCCATGTGCTATACATGACTTATCCTGCAGCTTGCAATCATCCTGAATAATAAAGCCCCAAACCACTTTACATATGCAAAACTTCAGTCTATGGATTAAAGGCTTAGCACCAAACTGCTGGGCCAGACCACCATGCCTGGAAGCTGGTAAGCACTTCAGGAAGTTTCATGTTATGTCCCTGTGCTTCTCTCCTCCACTGTTATATCATCCTTTTAGCTTCACGTCTGGACCCCATATCACCTCTGGATGCCTGTTTACATACCACTGTGAGACACATTTTTCATAGCTTTATTGAGAACTACAGCAGGAAGTGAGGAGCTGGTATTTCACAGCAGAGCTGACAATAACTTCACACCTTTTTTGAGGTTTTTCTTGCCTAGGCATTTTTTTTTTTGCTGATGACTGATGAATGCTGTAGAGTCTGTATTGAGTATAAAGAGCTACAGTGCCAGAGCACCCTTCTACAAGCAGGATTATCCTTGTCTCTTGTAAGCTCTCTTCCAGACTCTTGTTTCTTCCTGTTCACACACAAGGGCTAATCCCCCCAGCAACCAGTGGTGGTTCAGGTAAGGAACAGCATGGGCAAGAGATGATGTCATGTTTTTGACTCCTTCAAGGAGCTTTTGAACAGCTGGAAGACTTTATGACTAATGAATTGTTAAAAATGGCTCATGTCAAGAGGTCGCCTCTGCTGCTGCAGGATGTGCCAGTGACTCCAAGAAAAGGCAAATGGTTTATTTCTCTGAGCTAGCAATGACTCATTAACATCTGCCTTTTTCTATTTATACGTGTGAATTCTCTCATTGACTTGCAGATTTTCCTTTCCATTCTCTTTTACAGTAAGACTGTTACTATTTCAGCCTATTTTAGTCCTTCTATAGGCAACTTTTTCCACTGCCCTCTTCCACTTTGTCCTTGGGAAGGAGTTGCTGCTGAAACCCCCTTTCACAAGGGCCACGGCTCTTTCAAGCCAGTTTGTCTGGAAACGGTGGTGTTAGGAGATCCTTCAGTGCCAAAGAACTTTCACAGAACATTCTTCTTAGAGGCTTATGGAGTGTGGTACTTCTGAGAGAGGTAGATCTGAAGTGACTGGGAGCTTCTATACCAACTGCTTTCCTGTCTGTCTTTGGCAGGAGCTTTCCCCATCATTCTCCTCACTGCCAGGCTGTCTAACCCAGCATGCTGCTGATCTTGTCAGTTTGGTAAGATCTATCTTTAGCTTCCACCTCTGCAGAAATCAGTTGGTTTCCATGTTTCATCAAAACACTCTCAACCAAATTAAACCCTGTGATTTTCCATTTGTGTTCTCAGCTGCCAGCAGGATGCTGGTGGATTTCTTTAATGACAGTCTTGGGGACATGCAGTTGTGCTGTGGCATTCTCTGCTTCCAAGAAATGCTGTGTGTAGGTGCTGGCAATGTCTCAGAGGTGAGGGTGCTGACAAGGCAGTGTCCCTCCTCTTCCTCTGTGCCACTGTGGCCCGAAGTATGGTGGGCAGTTCTCAGAAATAGAGTAACTCAAAGTCTGGGTGCTGGGGTGTGACATGCTCTTCAGGGTAGCTTCAGAATAAGGTGGTTCATTTAGATTTGTTTAGTGCTAATGTTTGTCATGAAATGGGCAAAAAGGTTTAAAGGATAAAACTGAAGCTTTAGCTGTCATCTCTCTAATGTATAAAGGATCCCAGTCTTTGCATCTCCAGAACTTTCTGGACTCTAAGCTCCATATAACTAAACTTTTCCACACTCTCTTACATTCCTTCCCTCCCTCTTGTCTTGGTTGACTTTGGCCAGGACCTCTCTGCACTCCCAGTTCATTCAATTCAGACCCAAGTTTTCTTAGAGATGCTTATATTTGTGACCACAACAGCAACCTCCATTTAAAGAGAGGATCTTTCCACTTCAGTTCACTTATCTCTGGGGTTAGAAGATGGAAACTCTTTGAAACCTTTAGCAGTGCACCCAATTTGAAGCAATGAGTAAACAGATTACCTTATACCGCCAGGAATTCATAGAAGTTTAAATAGGATAGAAATACTACATTAGGCTTATAGCAACATCCCTGATTTCTGGTGATACTCTGGAGTTTAATTCCCATAAACTCAAATAAATGTTTGGTCTTAGTGATACAGGGAGGTCAAATCTCAGCTCATGACACTCTGCAGGCAGCGGTTACAGCTATGTGGAGCACTCTTTTGTTCCGGAGCATGGTTAGAGTTTACTTGAACACTCATGAAAAGAGATACACCTGCTTTTCCTGGCCTCCTGTCAGTGTGCAGGCATGTATGTGAAAGTACATCTTTCATCTGCTGACTTTGGGTTGTTTCTGTGCTTTAAGGTCTCTGTAACAAACTCACAGAATCAGAGAAATATCTGCTTCATAATAAAATGCTCAGTAAGTGGTTCTGAGAAAGGAAAGTTAAAGAAATCCCAAAGAAATGGCTTGGTTATTCCCAGAAAGGAGTGCTGGATGTAGTCACGTAATCCCTGGCTTCGCACTGCTACGTGTTGCTGTGTTGCAATCAAGACGTACTTAAACTTCCACAGTGAATTAATTTATCTGTTGCTCTGAATGTCTTGTTTTGCTTTAGGAAATATGACAGCATTATCCAAAAATGTTCTCTTCTGAGCTGATTGCAGAGATGAGTTGCTGGAAGGTATCAAACATTTACAGCTCCAAAGGGAGAGAGAAGTTTATGCATTGTAAGCGCTTCAGGTATCGCATCCTGCTGACACAGAAGGCATTTATGATGTAGAAACAATTTGAACTAGAAGTTTAGACAGCAGGGACATGATGGACCAAGACTTTGCCTGGTGTGAAGCAGTGTCGCTTTACTTGACTTCTTTAGTGCATGGTTCATGATGGCTGAGGCTCTGGTTCAAGGACAAGCAGTGAACAGACTGTAGCAGGTACAGGAATTGGGTGTAGAAAAACAAGTTCACTGTTTATACAGATCTTTTCCAAATGTTTCCAAAGATTTTTGAGGAGACAAAATGATGTTGGAAAATTCAAGATTTTTGTTTTATTATTTACTTTTAATTCTTGGATTTTCCATGTGTCCAAATAGGCTGATGGATTCTCAAAGGTAACTTAAGCCATTCTAACTGGAGCAGTTGGAAGAACCTGGGATGTCAGAGATACCCACAGGAGAATGAAAAGGGCATAATCAGTCAAGTGAGGCAGTTAATGGCAAATTAAACATGGAAAAATGCATTTAAAAGTTGTTGGCTCTGATTTTGAGACTATTTTGTACTAGATAGCTTCCCTGGTAAACCTCCAAATATACTTGGATCTAAAGTGTTCCTAGACACTAGCCAAGCTGCCACAGTCTTCTTTAGTTTCCATGATCCATCTCCTCTGCAGCTAATCTAGAATGTTCTACTTACTTTATTGACAGCTCCATCACCTTTGGACTCAAGTCTGTGGTTAATGTGTGTGCACATTCTTAACTTGCAGTAAAAGCACTGAGACTTGATACAATGCAGGAGGAGACATTTTTAATCAGATGCTTCATTAAAGTCTGTCCAATCAAGGCAACATGAAAACAGATGCTCAAATTCCTCTGTTCCTTTCTAAAGTCCTGAATCATGTCATGTTAACCAGGAATCCTTTTTGTTTCAGTGAAAAACAAAACAAAAGTTGATTACAAATCAACTTGTTCAGCTATTTGACAGTGAAAATAAAGATAGAACCAAGCAGTGAAACCTCATGGAATCTTTCAAATATGAACCAAATGTATAAAATTGGGAGTTTATCTCTTCAGTAACCTAAAACTGGCTGGTATCCATAGCTTCCACTCTTCTCTGTGTGGTAATCTGGTCCAAGGTTGAAGGTAGCCAAGCTTAGTTTAACTCACCATAGGTATTTCTGTAAAACTCAGCTAAACTCCAAGTGTAATCTGTAAAGAAATCAAGGCCTGACAGCCACGACCATGCTGGCTGCTTGATATCAGCCTTGTTAAATATATCTGCCCATGTCGCTTGTCTGTCACCCTGTCCCTGGTGTGAAAAACATTATATAAACTGCATTGTGTTAGACGGAGTTGCTGGAATTCAGGCTACAAAATGTTGCAAGTCACATTGTGTTTGCACATGTCCAGGGTCCAGGGGATCTGAAAAACTCATTTACCTCTCCTCTGTTTGGAAGGTTTTAAAACTCATTTGGCGTTTCTGTTTGGAAGGGTTTAAAGTCACTTTAAGCACAAGCTGAGAGACATCCCTCCCCTGAGTCTTTCCTTCGCTTCTTGCTCAATCTGCCCATCAAGCTGATAAAGGGGTTCACCTCTTCTGAGGTCAAGAGAGATGCTAGAGTGCGGTCTTAGAGCTGATCTCAAACCTGCAGTAGGACTCTGTGCAATAAATCAAATTGTTACACTGCTGATGTGCTTTTTTTGCCCAGGAGAAAGCTCCCAAATCTGTGTTTAACTCCAGCTATTTTCTAGTAAAATACCACTGAAAAGTCAGAATGTCTGTGAGCAAATGGACTTCACTGCTTGAGTGGAACAGGAACTTAAGATACCATTCCCTAGTCTCTGGTATGGCAAGTCACAACCCAGGTTCTCTTCCATTGCTAACATTATACCATAGAACCATTCAGGTTGAAAAGGACCTTTAAGGTCATCAAGTCCAACTGTTAAAGCTCAGCTTGACTCCTACAAGTCTTCTCTCGCCAGTCTAGGCAAAATGGGCATCTTGCGATGTGCATGAGGCCAGGCTTACTGGCGTGTCCTCTGTATAGCCTGTCTCCACGTATTGCTGGCTCCAGCAGTGCAGAGAAAGGGTGAGTTCTGTATAAAGCAGAAGGTGCAGAAGGGAAATGTTTCCTATTTACACTGTATACCTAACAGAACAGAAGTGTGAGGTTCATACTGCGTAATCCTGATGGACGCAAACAGATCTCACCCCCTGGAAATATACAACTTATATTGATCTCACATAGAAAGTATCAAAGCTCAGATCTGCGCCTGAAATCCCATTTAGTCTTCAGTGTACTTTTAAATCTCTGTAGCATTTGGTGCTTTGGGGCTGGATTTACATCGCACTTAGAGAAAACTGGATCAGACACCAGATTCTGGTCCCCATAAGCCACTCAGCACAGTGCTCCTTACCCCTGTGACTGCCCATCTTTTAGCTGCCACGTAAGTCTCTCCTCCAGCACAGCAGTTTCAATTCACGCTACTGGCACTGTAGAAAACACATTCAAACCTCACTGCAGTGATTTGTTTTCTTTCATTCAGTTTTGTTTCACCAGCTTTACCGGTGCCAAGCAGAACCAGCCCTTTGGACACTTTATTTAAATCCCCTTTTTGCTGTGACTGTCGGGTGTACCCTCCCGAGTGACCACCGAGCACTGCACATGGCCAAGCTTGCCAAAATGCTCTGAGAAACTGCTCTTCCCTTCTCTCACTCCCCACACTGCCTTTTGTGGTTCACTATTTAGGGATCTGGACAGAAGAACAGATGGAATAAATCGTCTGGAGGTAGCCAAGTGACTGAGCCACTTCTGGGAAATGCTACATCTCTCTGTTGGATTTATATGTGAGATGCCCAGAAGTCACTCTTGTGTCAGGAGTGTCAGGAACAATTTCCTTTGCAAAGCTCTGTAAATCTCCGAGTCTGTTCTGCTTCCGGGAAGGCTCCCCAGCAGAGACTCCTGGAGCCTGCTCACAAGGAGTTTCCAGCCAGCTCTCCTCTAAACCAGCATCCGTGTGGTTTGAGCACGCAGGAAAGGGGCCAAAAGCACCATCCATACATCACCTCTGCGGATGTGGCATATAAGCAGGGGAAAAGGGGAGGCACACTTTAAATCTTACAAGAGCTATTTTGTTTTCTCTTCCTTCTTCACTTCCACCCTCCTCCTTCCAACCCCCTGCTTTTCTTGCAGTAGCTGATAGGGGTGGTAAAATTCCAGGGGGCCAAGAAAAACTGTTAAACACAGTGATTTCTAATGGTTCTCTCGAAAATTGCTGACAGATGCTGGTCCTGAGATCAGAACAGCAGAGGCTGCCAGCGGAGGCTTGGGGCCAGCCATTGATTCCCTTTGCTAATAGTGAAATCTACGGTAACTTCAGAGACTGTGTGCTGCTTTTCTCAGAGTTTCTCCCTGTCCTCTGATCTTCCCTCTTATTCTTATTCCCTTCTCCGTCAGACTTCACCCTTTCCTCTCCATTTCATAACTTCAGTTTATAACTTCCCTCTGCTCCTTTCTTCTTCCTCTTTTTGCTGTCTAGCTACTGGACTCTATGGATGTTTGCCCAGCTTCGACTTAGCAAAAGGGAAGTGCAGGAATTTGCCTGATGCAACAAGTTTCTCTTCTTTTTGGAACCTCTAATTCACAAGACAGCCTGTTTGTGTCTCCTAATAATAGATGGATAGAGCGAATGGGGGAGATGGATGGGGGTCTTGCTCGGTATTAAGGTCAGTCAGGGTCTTGCAGAAGGAGATGGAGGTAAGCTGCCAGCTTAGGAATGTGTTTTAATTCCAGCCAGACGTGTAGCTGTGTCTGTGCACACTGTGGCTGAACTACTGTTGCATCCATAATGCATCCCAGCGCCTGGCATAGCAGCCTGGTCTTTTTCCTCACTTCATACCATCTCCTTGTGACAGAATATCCCTAACGGGAAGTTCTGCAAAGGAAGAGATTAGCCACGGTTTTGGGTTTGCTGGTGGAGCTTGGAAAAGCCCTGCCACAAACCCAGACGTTGTCAGGAGTTTCAGAAACCAAGTCAGGCCCTCGGATGTGGAGGAGGGGAGGTGTTTGTCCCTGGAAAGGTTCATGGAATTAGGATGCCGCTGGAAACTGCTGTTCTCCAAGGCACAGATTTTTGTCTGTATTCAGGGTTATGTCTCTAGTTTACCTTTCCCTTGCTGTGAATGTGGAAGCACCAGAGGTGCAGGGATGAGTATCTGGGAACTGGATCTGAAGTCCTTAATTTCAAGTAAATCCAGGTGCACAGCTGAGGTACCAAATCTGCTTTCTTTGGTTACTTCCTTGTAAGTGTGCTACAGCCACAGGTTGTTGTGTAGGATATCCATACTGGGTATGGAGGAAAATCTCTTCACTAGGAAGACCATGCAGCACTGGGCGAGTTACCAGAGAGACTGTGCCATTGCTATCCCCCGGGGCTCTCTGCCTTGACTGCCTTCATTGAGGAATGGCTACAGTCCCATAGCTGAATGGGAGATGGGACTAGAAACCTCCAGAAATCCTTTCCAAGCACCACTTCAGTGATCTGTGATGTTCAGATGCCAGTTGGCCAGGGCAGGAGGTAAGCACAAGTAGTCAGAGTTCTTTCCCCTAAAAATACCCACTTCTGAGATTCCCAGCTGAGGCATATCCCTGTTTCAACAACCTGATCATGAAATGATGGCTACTCCTTACGCTTTATCTTCAACACTGGTGTCAATAGACCTCAAGATAGCATACAGAGTTGCCAGAAAGTATGACCCATTCAGAGCTGTGCTGCTTCACCAAGCCTTGTTTTCGCCAATAGAGCAACTCACGCATGGAAAACTATTTAATCCCTTTTCCTGCCCGCAAGGGGCTCCAGTATATCCCCTCTTCCTTATCCAATAAGGAAATGCTGGAGCTGAGTTCTGCCAGTGATGTGAATCCCCAGCTTCCTGGCTGGCAGCATTCATGGCCATGCTTGCAGGGTGTTTTGCTGTCTTACTAGCAGCTGTCAGCACCACTAAGGGAATGCCTCTCACTCAGACCAGCAGCCACAGGAGATTAATGTGCAAGATCCTAGAGGAATTGTTTCTTCTGGCTGCTGATGTGCCACAATTAGCACCTTCATCTCTAAGCTGGTACTTGCTTCCTTGTTCATAAAATGATTGTAGAGGATTTCCTTCCAGAGGGCAGGGAGAGTGCCATGTCAGAGAGGCAGTGATGATGGATTAGCTGAACAGCAGCAGAGCTTGGGAGCTGTGCAGATACTGCATTGCTCGTGTCACCACCTCATTACTGTTGTTGGGGTTTACGGCACCATAAATATTTGGCTGCACTGTTTTCCTCCCACTGCAGACAGTGAAACAAGGGAGCCATCAGCACCTCCGAGGAGGCACTCAACATGATGCAGGAGTGAGTTCAGCCCCTGTACAAAGGGTACTAAAAGAGCAACCCAGGAGAATTTTGAGCGCAGGCATCTGTAGGCCAGGCTATGCATCCTTTCCTGAGGCTGAAGGGTTATAACAAAGCTTCAATAGAAAACCTCAGGTCCGAAATGGGGATGAGCTGTCCTTTTGTCCCAGACTTCCAAAGCATAAGAGGTAACCACACTGTGTGGTGTCTTCTGTTGCTAAAGGGCACTGTGAAGTACAGAAATATATCATCTTCACAGTTACATCTACACCACCACTACTGAAGAGGCCGAGTTCTGCATTTTTAACAGGGAAAGTCTGAAAGGTGAAGCAGCTACACGAGGGCATCCCTGTAACTGGTTAAAGGAATTCAAGCAACTGACTCGCTGGCCTGCATCTATTTTCACTGTGGGCTTCAAACACTAGTCAGCAGAGGAGAGCCTGCTCAAAGCTGCAGCCATTTCTGAACCATGAGCTATCCCCTGTGCAATGTAGTCCTCCCGCAGCTTCATGGGGACCATGGCCACTCTGTCATGTAATGCAGATAAGCAGGAACCATGGTATATGGTCTAGGTGAGGCTTGTTTGTTCTTCAGCGCTCTGCTTGCCTGCAGCAGGTATGGGTACGGTGCTATTCTCTATCTTCTGTAGAAGATACAACTGAGACCACAGTGCAGACTGCAGCAGTCACAGATACTTAATCCAAAACCAAAAGGAATTACATTGCCTCAACCCACAAGCACCTAACCACAGATGGGCAGTCAATGCCTAATGTCGGAAGCATGACTGGAGTCTTCCAAAATCTTAAAATCCAAGTGCTACCTGGAGAGCAAAACCACTTGTGTGGCCTGTAAAAACTGGTGAGGAGATATCAGTCAAGTGACTTAATTCACTCAGGAACAGCAGTGCAATAGCACAGATACACAAAGGAACTCATTGCACTTTGGTATTTTTGGCAAAATACAAGGCATATGTAATTGTGTTTTTCATTGCTGAGTTCACTGCCCCATCATAGCGAATAAATAGTGCTAGAGGCAGTATATATATCTGGGTATATATTTCTATAAATGCCTCTGTTACAATTGCTATTTATCATTTCTATTGTAGTAACACCTAAATCCCATCAGAAATTGCAGTTCTGTTGTTTTAGGCACTGTACCTATCCAAAGTGCGTAACACAGCCTTTGTTTTGACATGAAACCTTAAGTAATAGTCTTAATACCTGAGGTGTGAGTGGAATGGGAGAATGAGTACATCAGTTTGGCTTAAGTATTAGGGCAGTGATCTGTTTGTGAGGGCACCAAATGGCCTGAGAGATGCTTGTACGTGACTGTGGGATGCAGGGTATGAACGTGCACCATCAGAAAGAGGCTACAGATGACACAGGTTTCAGATCCTCCTCTAAGCTCGAATTCTCAAACAAGAAGAATGGAAATACAAAGAGAAAATACAACCCTGAAATGCAAGTGCTTTCATGTCACAAAGATGTAGTAAATATGAACTCAGTGGGATTTTACGTTCCTACCGACATGGTACTGTGCCAAGAGCTGTGCAGGTTTTACCAAGTCCACCAAGGGAGCTCATACAGGAGGAGGAGGAAGATAATGGTGTCTTTTCTTTGAAGTGTTTTGTTTTCTGCCTGGAGATACTCCCATGCAGAACCAAGCTGTGATGAGAGAGAGATGGGGAACAAACAGAGGTCTAGAATACATAAATAACCATGACAGGGCCTCTACAGAGCCAAGGTACTTTGCGTGTGGGAAGAACTAAGCAGGGTGAAAGAAAAGCTATAGGTTAAACCTCAGGAGACTGTCTGTGCTAGAAAATGACTCATTATTAACAACGCTTGTCAAAAATAAGTCTCTTCCCCCTCACACAGGATTAAAACCACATTGGCTACTAAAGTGGACAGAGCCAAAATGTTTTCAGTACCTATTATAGAAAATGTATGAGACCCCTGAGCGAGAAACTGCTGTAAAAGAAGGTGGGAAAGGTTTGGCTTTTTCTGTCCTAGCAAGCAGGTAATTCTTCAGGCAGAGGGTACCAAGCAAGAGCTCCTCTCTTCCCACACATACATCAGAGCCACCAATGACACCAGAGCTCAAATTCCTGTTGTGCACCAAACCAGGACCTGCACAGAGATCCCTGATCATTCGGGTGAGGAATGACATGAGATCAATATCTGACTCATGTTGTCTTCCTTGGCCTGTATCTTCTGTAACTGTAGGGAAGCACAAGCTGGTGCCACTCTAGAGCTGTGAGCATGTACTGCTTTGTGTCTAGCCAGCCTGCCCTTGCATCTCCCCTGGGTTTAAACCCTGGTGCTAATGTGCTGCCTTTTATGCATGCTTTCAGATGGAAGAGGAAGTGTTGAAACACAGACCCAAGGAAATGGTGTTAATGTCACTTATACCTTGATTATGTCACTGCAGGGCTGCATCTGTTTGGTGCCCTGCAATAAACTGCATTTCTGGTCCTCCTCAGGGGCCTGTTCAGGCTTAGTCCAGAGCATTTCTAGCTCATGGGCTTGTGTTTCTTTGCTTGGAAACTGAATTGCAGGAAGGGCTGAGCAGGGTTGAGACTTGGTCCTGTCACAGAGTTGGAGCTTTGCCTGTATTTACACCTAGACCTGGGAACCGGGAAGCATTCCTCGGTCCTACAGCATCGCCTGGCTTACTAATCATGGCCTCATAAACCTGGTTACATCAAACACCTTTAGTTCACACCTGCATCATGGTGAGCTTATTAAAAATCAGGAGTAGGGATATGAGGGGAATTCCTCAGCCTTTTGGATTTCAGAACTGGAGGCAGACCAGTTCATATGAAGCTTGCAGAAATGCACTCTGTGTGGTCCGGCTTGGCTTTGGTGCCGATGGAAGTTGTAACATTGGAAATAAACAAAATTAACAATGAAATACTGAAAAAAATGACATTTAAAACCGAAACAAATTAAAGCCAGAGGAAAGTTTGAAACAACAAACTCTATTTTCCTCTTCTTGGCAATCTCTTTTAATTATAATCTCACACAAACACTGTCGTTTATAATCTGCACTTAATTTATCACGTGTAGTAACCTAAAATCACACAACCAACCTCAGATTGTTACCTTTCTTTTCTAGATGCTATTGTAAAAGCTTCAGAGCTTGCAAACGAAGGAGGATCTTTCACTGGTTGTGGTGCTTGGGAAGTCTGTTCAAATCGCTTCTTAGGTGACCTCATTAAACGCTCCGATAGTATTTCAGTGCTTTGCTGTGATTGATTTCCGTGGAAATTTAGGTGCCTTGCAAGAGAGCAAGTTACAGGACGGTGACTGGCCTCTGTATGCTGTAATGTGAGAGCGAGCTGAGGAAACCTTTGTGGGTTTTACCTTTCACTGAGAGTGCAAATCAGCCGACACAGGAAGTTCTTGGTGTGTCTGAGCCCTTGGATTGGTTATTCCTCTGATTCCAACGGGCAAAATGAAGAATTCAGTATTCACCTTCAGAGTGAAGATGAGTGTTTGTGTTCATAAAGTTGACTTGTGTTAGAAAAATACTGGGATATATAAGAAGTGCCAGTAAGTGGATGACCGTATGATTTCTTTTGTGTGACTTGCTGATGGGTTTCTGATAACAGGGTTACCACATGTTCACCTGGAGAGAGAAGTGTTCCTTGTTAATTATTAGCGTTTTGATCAAGATTATCAGAGCTGCCCAGCACCTTTTGGAAACGGGTGAATAATTCCCTTATGTGACAAGAACACAAAGAACTGATTTCTTCTGGTTGCTACTGTCCTTCTATGTCGTGTTCTGCTTTGTGTTAGTAAAGGTTTTATGAAACTGAGTGATGCCCTCAGGAAGCAGTCACAACTTCAGGAAGGCTCAGGTTTGGGTAGTTCAGCTTTTCTCCAGTTCCTGGTTTCAAACAGCCCTTGGGGAGGCAGCAGCTGTGGGCAGCAGCTCAGACTGGAGAAAAGACACAGATGCATCCAATGTCTAGCTGGCAATGCTGATATGCTGCATGATGCATGTACAGTAGGTCAGGGTGGGTGAACGGATAGTTTCAGATTTAGAGAGAGTCTGTATCCTTCTTGCAGCACAGGCAGAACGTCTGTCTGAAACAAGCCTGAAAAACCTCTCTTAAAATCTTGTGATTCTCAGTGCTAGATGCAGCCAGGAGCTGTTGAGCATCCTCTGCCTTCAGCCCTGGCAGGGAGGTGCTGGTGCAAGCACAAGTGACTCTCACTGTAAACTATGTTTAGAGAAGGCTCAGGGGACACCTTGTAAGTCTTCCAATACCTGAAGGGGGCCAGCAAGAAAGCTGGAGATGGGCTTTGAACAAGGGCCTATAGGGACAGGCCAAGGGGAATGGCTTTAACCTGCCCGAGGGGAGACTGAGCTGAGCTCTTAGGCAGAAGCTCTTCCCTGTGAGGGTGCTGAGGCGCTGGCACAGGGTGCCCAGAGAAGCTGTGGCTGCCCCATCCCTGGCAGTGCTCAAGGCCAGGTTGGACACAGGGGCTTGGAGCAAGCTGCTCCAGTGGAAGGGGTCCCTGCCTGTGGCAGGGGTTGGAGCTGGATGAGCTTTAGGGCCCCTTCCAGTACAAACCAGGCTGGGATTCTATGATGATCCTGTGGGCTGGATTTATATAGTTTCTCTAAACAAAAAGGCATCAAACACTTGAAGTACCTAAATAGACCTCCACAGCACTGGGTTGTGCTGTGCCACCACTATGTGGCCACACTCTTGCAGGGCAGGAGAGTAAGCACTGCTACAGGGGGATGTGGAAGACACCAGCTTGTGCTGTCTCTCTGGCTCACCTCTTTGCTGGATTACTTGAACAACCTTTCCTGTGTCTATGTCTTAGTTCATGGCTTTGTGGCTGGGACTGAACTGCTGAACTGGTGCTGGTTGCTCTGTTCATTCAGAGCCTTTTAATGATAGCAATAGTCCGCCTAACCTGTTGATGGCACCTCTGATCTTCTCTTCAGACACAGCTCATCCATCAGGGTTCTCCTTTTTGTTATTCCTCTCGATAAACATTTCTCATTTTCCAGTCTATCCCTGAAGAAGACCTGGGACCAGGACTGCAGTGATTGTGGGGATCACGCCGGCTAGTGACAGCAGCACGAAATGCACTCGTTCACTGGCAGCTGGCCCTTCCTGCCTTTCTTGTTTCCCTTTTTCCAGCTCCACACCCCCCCCCAACACCCCCCCCCCCCGCTGACGTTTGTGTGGAATAAGAGAAGAGAAAATTAACGAGTAAATCATAGGAATTTAAAACGTCTCCAAGGCAGATGGATCCTATTAGCTCCACTTCTCGGGCCACAGTAGTTTTCCAGTGCTTGGGACAAAGTTCTGAGCAGTCAGATTTGCAGACGTGGATTGATGTGGCAATTACAGGCAGCAAGTCAAGTGTCAGAGAAGATCTGTACCAAGGCAAAGACAGAAATTCTTTCATTTCGTCTTCATAGTAGGGGTAAGTCAACAGGGTTAGATCAAAAAATTGTCTCTAGATTGAGAATACAACAAAATAGAACTGACAAAAGCCCAAACCCACCCTTTTTTCTGTCTATTTTACATTCTCTATAAGAAAAACTCTTCCCCAAGAACCTGGACAATCAGATTGCCAAAGTGCTGGATGCCCCTGGGATGATTCTTGTGACATTCCTAGTTTTTCAGCTGTCAATCAGTTCTGTGAGTCCCTGCACCAAATCCTTAGGGCTCACAGTTCTGGGCCACTTTGTTAGCTTGAACATGGTGCTGTGATGCCCACACATACCTAAATGGCACAGTTACAACAGTCATATCCTCCTGACAGTGGCTGAATTAACAAAACCAGTAATAGGATCCAAAATATTAATCAAGCAGAAGAACTCCTTAGTTTTTCATTCTCCTGAATCAAATACCCCTTATTCTGCAATACAAGGTGAAGGAGGAAAGTACAGAGGGCTGATGGATGCCCTCTCTACTGTGCATGCTCCCGTGTCACTGTTTGCTTCACTGTTTGTTTGGACATGTCAAACCAATCCTTGGGACTTGCTCTGCATTGCACAGCAGCTTGTCTTGTGCAAGGCACAAACAGCTTTAGCCTCAGCTGCAAGACAAGTCCAAGGGCTGAATCAGGAGGAGCAAAATAACGTTCGAAGGATAGCATCAGGGGGTATTGGACATGACAGAGATTAAAATGCATTTCAGGGAGCTCCAGAAGAATTCAACAAACACGGATGACATGACAGCAATGGATAGAAGAATTCTGTACAACCTTTCAGGCAAAAAAACAACTGTCAAAACCCTTCAGCACGCTCTTTAAAACCTTTCACACAAATCTCCCTTTTCTGCCAAGACAAACTTTTCCCTTTGAAAAGCAGGAAACATTTTCAAAGCACCTTTCTCCCATCATTTAGTTATTATGATCTATTTACATGTCACCCAAGACACTGTGCCCTTGACTTTGTATCAGTGGTGACTGGCAGAAAGCGAGAGCAGAGATGGGCCAGCCAGGGTACCTGCTGGTGTATCTCCCAGTGAGACAAAGAGTTGATAGTGTTCGTTATGCATAAGTGGAGCAACAGTAGGACTAAAAGGCTGATTCAGTTCCTCTGAGTGGCACTGGTCTGGACCTAGAAAACCAAAGACAAAGCATGTACATGAAATCTTTTCCTTCCATCTCCATCAGCTGATGTAATAAAGTAAAAATTACATTTCTCTTCACAAAGCTCACTGATGTTTTGTGCCATCACATCTCCGAAACTGTTCTACTGTGACTTATCGTTCTGGTGCTGTAGGAAGAGTGAAAACTTGTAAAGGAATCAGAGTCCCAGACTGGTTTGAGTTGGAAGGGGCCTTAAAGCTCATCTGGCTCCAACCCCTGCAATGAGCAGGGACACCTTCCACTAGAGCAGCTTGCTCCAAGCCCCTTCCAACCTGGCCTTGAACACTGCCACAGGTTCTCTGGGCAAAAGAAGGTACAGAAGTTAAGTGAAGGCTGAGGAAATGCTTTAGAACAGGATCATAAATTGATTAAATAGGTTTAACTGGTAAAAGAAAATGCTGAGAGGTGAAGCAAATAGGTAAGTACATTCCTGGGGGGAAAAATCAAACATTGGGCCATGCTGAGCTCCTCGGTTATACAGCAAAATAAGAAGCAGCAGATAGCTCTGAAGCTGAATAAACTGGAGTGAGAAATTCTCTGTTGCTGGATGTTTCCACACAAAGCCTTTCTGGAAGAGACATTTTAGGCAAACAGAAATTATCTGGTTCAGAATAATTAGGTGAAATGTAATGGCCAGGCCCACATGAAATGTTGGAGTAGGTAATATAGTGATCCCCCTTGATCTTAGCATCACCAAGCATGTTCTGCGGCTGCCCACACCATGCAGAGCTGTCCGATAGCTATGCAACCAAAGAGTAGGAGTGGAGGCAGAGGTTAAGTGACTTGCCTGAGGTCACATCATGGAGCAGGAAAGCAAAACCCTTGTCTCCTAACGGCCCCCATCTCCCCTGTGTGCTGTCTTGCTCTGTATTTCCAACTGTGTCTTCTCCTCCACACATCCTGTTGGGACATTAAACCCCGAAAAAGGCAGTTCAGATTAGCCAGAAGGTCTGAGGTAGTTTCCTGTTCACATAATGACTTTTCGAGCTAATGAAGCTGTTATCCTATCCTTATAATGGTAATGAATGGAAAATCCTGAGTATTAATGTCCTCAAGCAGATCAGGACCAGCGGTTGGCCTTGATGATCTTAAAGGTCTTTTCCAACCTAGCTGACTCTATGATGTGTGTACTGGTGGCTGGAAGGTCAGGTAAGATATCTACATGTGAGGTGGTGCTTATGGACCCTCTGAAATGTCCTAACTCCCGCTGGTTTTGGCAGAATATGTCAGGTCAATGCATGCTGGTTTACAGAGGCAGTTGTGTGTCTGTATTGCCATAAAGCTAATGGGGAAGCTGAGGCACGGGGTGGCAATTGAATTTTCCAAGGTGTTCTGGCAAGTCCCTAGCAGAGCTGCATGAAGCAACTTTGGCAAATGGGCCTTGTTCTAGTATTTGCTGCTGTCTGACTCTGACAGGAGTTCTGGAACTTCCCCACCAGAAAAAAGGAACCAAGCTGGATAGTCAAACTTCTGTGAGACATCACTGACTGAAGATTTGGGATTAGTCTGCAACTAGTTTGAGAATGACTTTCATTTTCATTTATTTCTATTCCCCTCATAGCTGTTTCCCGTATCTTACAAATGAAAGGTACCAGATATTCCTGACAGATAAATGAAGTGTCAGTGTCAAAGAGTATTCAGTAAATAATCACCTTAGCATGAATACTTCTTTGTCCCCTTTGCCTGAAAGGCACTTTCATGGCCTTTTTCTTGGTTTAAAGCTAAGTGATGCTTAAATTCCTGTGCATTTCAGTTCTGTGGTGGATCAGACCTTTGAAGGTGCACCCATCTCCTGTGAAAGGCTGGCTGGTGGTGTGGGGCAGCCGGTACATATTCAGTCTGGCAGCTACTGAGTTTGAGAAACCCACTACCTTCTGCTGAGGACTATGGCTTGTTTGCCCTTGCGAGTGCATAGGATCTGCTGGCTTCTTATCTTGGAGAAGTAAGACTGTTGTGGGCTTGAAGGTTAGGGTTCAGGGGAGAACTCTCACCACTTGAGGGAGATGAAGACCCAGCAGTAGGAAAGAGGGAGAAATAGGGCCGCTTTCGGAGGCAAAGTCACAGAGCATAAGAATTTTATTATTACTACTACTACTATTATTGTTATTATTGTTTTAAATTTATTTTCCCCCAAGGAGAGGAAGGAACATTATGTACTGGAAGGGTCATACACTACACAGCTTGCAGGAAGAAGGTGGTTCTTGTAAAGCTGCTAACTAGGTTATGGGTGAGGAAGGGGATGAAAAAGATCACAGATCAGTGTAAAACTGTTTATTCAGGCTCAGCGCATCCTCTTACCTCCCATATAACCACAGTGTAAAATCCAAACCCATCTAAGCCAAAGCAGAGATGTCTAAGCACAAATGAAGGAAAATAACCTACAATAATGTGGTACCTCCTTCCAGGTCTCTCCATTCTATTTCACATCATTAAGCTCCCAGAGATGGTGTGTTAGGACATGGATGCTGCATGACTGGATCTGGAGCACACTCACAGAGGCACTGCAGGAAGATATTTACAATGTGGGTGATGATCCCTTTAGGCATCCCCTGGGTTTGGCCCCATAGTTTTACTCTCAGTCCCCACCAAATACCCAACCAAAGCACAACCTTCAATCCTGGAAAGTGGAAGCACTCATGGAGTGCAGCCCTAGTGAACAAGTACATCCTGTACAGATACTGTTGCTGAGGGGCTGATGACTGCCAGCAGGAGCAGCCTGGCTCCACGGGGTCTTCCTCCTGAATTCCTCTCATCGGACTATTCATAGTGAACAGTTTTGACTCAGTGTCCTGCACAAAGATACTCACCAAGCAGTTTCTCAGAAGATGCTTCAAAGCCTGACAGGCATCACTGGAGCTGTTGTCTTCTTTTCATTTCTTTTTGTAAACTGACTTGAAGCCAATATCAATATTTATCTGCAACTAGGGAAGTGTTTCCCTGCCAGGAATTTCAATGTTCTGTTTTCCTCTAACTATAAATGGGGCAATTACTAATGAGAATATTTCCAAAATGAATGAGTGGAACATTAATTTCCCCTTAGCCCCAGTCTCTAGTCATCCCACAAGTAACCCTTTACATGCTTTTAAGTCTCATCTGACGGTTAAGTTGCAGGCTCCATTACAATATATGCTTTTATTAAGATATTCTGGCTATCGCTATCCCTCAGACTTCAGTTGTTTTGTCCTCATTAACTCTTGTTGATGGGTGTATTTCTTCTCTGTCATAAAAGTCTGAAAGGTACCTGAGGAAATCGTTTAGCCAGCCCCATGCCCAAGGCTGGATCTGCTGTGCGTGAGCTGTGGCCTACAGATAGCACTGACCTGCCTGCTCCCAGAAACCTGCAACCTTGTCAAATCCACAGGTTATTCAGGCGCTTCAGTGTTCCTGCACATTCCCTACAGTTCCATCAAAGCGTCCTCAGCTACTCTTTAAACTTGTGACTTGTCTTTACCATCATGGCAAATGTTTTATTCCCTTCCTTTTTTCAATTACCTTCCACATACTTGAGCACTGTTATCATGTCTTTCCTTTGCCTTCTCTTCTCCAGGCTTAAACAGATCATGCCTTTTCAATCTTTCCTCACAGGTCACATTCTCTAGAGCTCTGATCATTCCTCTTGCTTTTCTTTGGACTTCTTCCAAATGATCTTCCAGTCTTTCTTGATGTGCATCAAACTGAACAGCCTGCCAGCTGGAGTCTGATGGTGTGAGCACACTGGCAGGTGATCTATCAGCTTACAGAAAACAGTAAGGGGATATAAAATAGAGGCTGATGATTATGTGTCATCTGCTCCCAGTATGTCCACTGTTATTCTACTAAGTTGCAATGTATATTGGTGTGCCAGGTAACATCACCAGACCGAAGCAGCCTGATGTTCCTTTCCACCTACACTTTGGCCAGCTGTGCTGTGATTAATTTGTGATAGTGGGAGGTGAGATGGGTTCCAAACCTGCTCCTTTGAAACCATCCCTCATTATTAACCTACTAAGCCAAATAACAATGTTCTTTGATGATAGCTCATGCCCCTGGAGAGGAAAAAGGTTGGAAGAAAAGTTGGAGAGAATGAGACGTTTCATTAATTACCCCATAGCAACTTAGTGGGAGGCTGGATATTTTCCTAAACTCCCAAGCTGTTTTGTGCACACATCCTCCCCCACATTTTTTTCTACTTGGTACATGATTTCCATCTCTCCATTAAACTCTTGGTGTTGCCAGTTGCCAAGCTGAGATCCTGCAAATTCTCCCTTGATGTTGAAAACAGGGTCACTTCTATGAATCACTCAGGCTGAGTTATCACATGCCAAGACTCTGGTGATGGATAGACTTTAATGGAAGCTGTGCCTTCACATATTTATGCGTATAGATCAGCCTCCAGCTGTGGAAGGATTCCCTCTTCTCTATCAGTTCAGCTTGGGATGTGATCTCACCACGATTTGCTTTCTCATGGAAGACCTCCAAGTAAAGCCTGGATTACTGTGGGAAGCTGTGCTGTAGACTTAGTAGTTGCCCTCTTCCATTTCGGCTTCCAAGCCAGTCTCTTATTGTAAAGTTTGCACGGTGTCCATAAAACCACCATGCTCATGGCAGAGGATTGAAACCAAGTCCCGCACCACCAGTATCCCAGCTCCCTGTAACTTTAGCCTGTAAAGTAGCAATTTAATCCGGCAGTTACATTTTTCTTTCTAAAACTCAGACCTCACATTGCTAAATTAGTTCCTGATTTCCTTTCAGAGTTACGGCATCAGAAGAAATTACAGGACCAAAGTAGGTAATGCTGTGTTTTCCAACATGCTTCATTAAAGCATGCACACAAATACCTCCTTGCATAACCAGGCCTAAGGTCTGGGGATGTTCCAGTCAAGAATGAGTCTGACAAGTTCCTGTGTGATGTACTGTAGGTTACCCTGCTCTTGCAGGGGGGTTGGACTAGATGATCTTTTGAGGTCCCTTGCAACCCTTGGGATTCTGTGATTCTGTTCTCTGCTCTGTCTTGTCTCTGAGCTGCTGGTGGATGTGAAGCTGTTCCGCTTCTCTTTGGCCTGTTGATCAGTCCTTTAAAACAGAGAAAAAAAAAGATGTTGTGGTTTAGCATTTTGTTTCTTTAGGATTTCTTGTCTTACTGTGATGTAAAGGGTAGGGCCTATATTATTGTCTTTGGATAGGAATTTGCACAGTTTAAAGACCTGCTCTTAAACCACTATAGATTAAGCCTGGATTATTCAATGTTAACTTTATGGAAACTCAAACACTAACGTTGGATGTTTGTAAGATTTTTATCAATGTATATTTTTGGATTAACAGTTAATTTAAAAAAATCCCTCTGATGCTCTTATTTATTTCAAGTAGATTGTGGGCAGGAGGTGAGATTCAAATACAACCTCTCAATAACTCCACACTGGATTCCCAGTTACAGATTGCCAGCATGAGTCCATCAGTTGCTTTTATATGGAAAATAACTTCATTTAAAAAATGCCCTAAAGATCAGTATTGCTAATGGTGGACATTGCAGAGTGGAAGAGAAAATCCTTCACTGTCTACATGCACCAGTTCAGATGATGTGTTTCCAGTCCTAACAGAGGCTGAAGGAAATGCTGAGCTGTGTTTACCAGCACTTGGTCTAAGCTTGGAGTTTGCTTGAGGATCAAGCCTGAGCATGTTCCATGCTTTAGCATATCCCACGTACCCATCCATGTAAGTGGGTGAGTGCAGTCAAGTATGTTCCAGTCTACCAGTAGCTATCTCCCTTCATGGTGATCTCTTATTTTAGATTCCTCTCTCCCCACCAGGAACCCAGGCCACTGGGAAACTGGGAAGTGGGAATCTGTGTCAAAAAGCAGCAGAGCATCCTCTGTACTTTTCATACAGGCACCTGCACTCAGCTGGATGACCAGCATTTTTGAAGCTGGGATATGCTGGGGCTGAGCACTGTGGACGAACCTTAAATTGTATTTGCAAGGATATTTTTGTTTTAATCCAAATTGTAATTTGGAGGTACCTAAACTTGCACAATGACATGGAGATTTTCTGAGATTGTAGATAAATATGATCTAAGTACCACAATAGGTGAGCTGGAGACTTTCGTCAGCATTAGGTAGAACCAGCTTGCAGGTCTTGACACCCTAACAGCTCTTCAGGCACTGAGACGACACCTCTCTCTTGGCCTTTAACATAAATCCCAGTGTCAGTCTTCCCAGTGATTATTAGTGGTGGCAATCCACAGGCCTCTGACTTCTTTACTGTGAGAGTGACAGAGCACTGGAACGGGTTGCCCAGGGGGGTTGTGGAGTCTCCTACACTGGAGATATTCAAGGCCCGCCTGGACAAGTTCCTGTGTGATGTACTGTAGGTTACCCTGCTCTTGCAGGGGGGTTGGACTAGATGATCTTTTGAGGTCCCTTCCAACCCTTGGGATTCTGTGATTCTGTGATTCAATTCTAACAGTCTCTCAATAGTTTATTTTCAAAGCTTTTTGGTTTGAAATGCCAAAATGAATCAGAGAAGAGATCCTCCACACAGCATTAAAAATGTTAAAAGAGAGTAGATTAGGGGCATGTCTTTTTCCACTCTCAAGACTCCTGGACTACATCACCCTGTAAATGCCTTTACTTAGAGTTATAAGATGATTTTGGAGACCTTGGCCACTCAGTTAAAGGATACCTGGCTTTCTTTATATGATACATAGCCCCTTTTGGTGCTGCACAGAAAGCACTTATGTTTCTTGTCTTGTACCAGTACAAATGACAGGATTGCAGACTCTGGCTTTATTTTCTGCTGTGCATTGTCTATCAAGAGTGACATGTTTGAAACTTGAGGATGTCATTTGATTCCATTACAGAGTTACACAGCTATATGAAAAGCAGTGTTTTTGTTTCAGTTATAGGTCTGGTCCATGGCAGATAAGTGTGTACTCACCCAGGTATCTTCACAGCCCCAGATGACTCGCTCTCAGCTCATGCTCTGGTTGGTATAAATGATTACGCAGAAACAACCCTGCATCAGGCTCAGACACAGGAAATGTGTTCGAGCCATGCATGAACTTCCTCATAGGTGGGAAGTTTGCATCTCCTTAACCAGCTGTAATGACCTGGAGCATATTATCATTGTAAACAGTTGAAATAAATACTGTAGTCCATCTTGCACTGCTGCATCACTTGGCTTTTAGCTCAGTTGTCTCTTCTGCTCCCATTGGTAGTCTCTTTGCAAAAGAATAGACACACCACTATCAGTGCTATAGCAGGTCAGAGCAGGAATGAGTGTAGTGTCCCTTGGTACACTCCACTGTTGGTAGAGGGAAGTTAAACCTAAATATAAACCACAGTGCTGTGCTCTGTGCTCTCTGTCCTTCCCTTTTTCCAGTGGTTGAGGGTAGGTGGAGGTACTTACTTTCTTACTGTTGCTGTTGCCTTTAAAACTCCAGAGAGGAAGGGATTTACAGCACGAGCAAAGCTCTGCTTAGAAGCTGGTTTAAAGCATCCTAAGAATTGCTTCCAAGCTTTTAAAATATATATTATTATCTCTCCCCACTCCAAAAAATGATGGAGAAAAAGACAAAACATTCCCTGTCACACAGCAATCACTCTCAAACACTGTTTCCTTAACTGTGCCTTGTATTACTGGCACCTCTCCCATTTCGATCTCCTGCCTTGCTCTGCAGTGCCTGGGGGACTGTGTTATCATGATCAAGTGAGGAGGAAATTACACAACTGGCATCCTGCAATATTCCATGCAGGAATCGAATGCTGCTTTACCATGAAGTCATTGGTTTCAGGCTGTACTTCCAATGCACTTCAGTAATTTCAGTTACTGGATACAATTTTTAGACTGGAAAATAGGTGTACATGAGCTGAAGTGGATGTGATCCCATTCGGAAGAGAACTCCATGTTTCTGTGTGACAGCTGTCAGGAATTCACGTGCCTCCAGAGACTTAGGGCCTTTCTTTCACTCCAAGCAGTGGCAGATGTTGTCAGGATTTGACTTCTCAGTTCTATAATGCTGTGTATCTCGGCCCAGCAATGTGCAGTAAGAGAAGCTGACAGTAATCCTTGCTTGTGGTAAGGTGTCCTCGGTATTTTAACTAGATCCTCTTGCTTGTTGAACAGGAAAGTTTCCACTTGTCACTTGGCTAGAGGATGGTAACCAGATGCCTGCACCCTTGATCTCCATAAGGAATGAGGTAGTGAGGGCACCAATTAACTCCTGTTGGGATGTACAGCCAGACTGATCTGAATAGCAGATCCAGAGTGAGTGCAGTGAGCACAGAGCAGTGACCTCCCCTTGCACAAACACCATGGTTCATCTGGTTAGGCACCACAGGCATTCCTCTGTGATGCCCAGATACTCACAGGCTGGCCTGAGCTACTGCCCTGTCTGAGCTGGGAGTTCTGCAGGAATCCTGGAAAGTCAGCCAGTGCCATTATGCTGAGGCAGAGAAAGCATATGCATCCGGGCTTTCCCAGGCGCAGGGTAACCTCTCAGCTGCTACATTTAAGCCACACATTCAAAGTTCCTTCCCTATCCAAGTTTCTCATTCTCTATAAATAGGCAGTGCTGGCTTCCCTCAGACTGCTCTCTCAGTGAGGACAATTCATTCTGAAGACAATCACATTTGCTGATATCCCTGATGAGGCTGTCAGGAACTGAGGCTGGTACTTGGATCGGTTGCATGCCTGTTAAGAACAAGCTCCGAATTCACTTCCTCCAGGCAGAGAGCCAGACCTACTGACAGACGGAAGTGCAGTCGCTCTTAAGCAAGACCAGCCCAGCTCCTTCAGATCCATCCTAAATCCACTGCTGTTTGCAGGGAAAAGGCACATTCAGCGCCCTGTGGCAGTTGTTTGATGACTCCCAGCCCTGCTGCCAAGCTTTACCTACAACCTAGAGGCAAAAGGACAGCTGATGCGTTTAATTCCCTGCTGACTAACATGGAAGAGCATGTTTTCAACAGAGGTTCAAGTCTAGGCCAAGCAGCCAGATCCCATCAGCTCCCATTTGTAACATCTCATGGGCACTGTCTGGGTTTATCTGACATCTGACTTTGAGGCTCCTGAGAAGCCAAAGTGACAAGAAAGCTCTTTGAAAGTCTTCGCTCCCCCTGTAACTAAACCTTGCTATCTGCAGCATTTCTGATAAGCTCAGAGAAGCAAGTTTGTTTGGGGCTGGACTCTCTGTGAGTCTGGGAGAGGAATTGAAGGACTATTACCTTCTGCTGTTGGTTTTGCTTCTTTCTCATGGGATGATGAGGGGCAGAGCCCCCCATCCCCAGCCATAGTGGGAGCTGGCTCTACCTTTCTTCAAATGCAAGCCTGTGGTTGAAATAATGTTCCGTGGAAACAGAAGCCCTTTCCAATGGCCTGCTGGAAACTGCTCCTCTTTGTGTGGCTTAAGAGACTGAACCCAAGATTTTTGTCAATAGGATTCAGAGGAGATGCCTAAAATCATCCTGGCTTACACGGGATCCATGCCCTGTCTCTGACTGCTTTTACGTTTTACTGTAGTTCAGAGGACATTTACCTGAAGAGGGGAAGAAGTCAACGTGGAATAACTCCAGAAACTGGTTTTATACCTCAAGGAAAGCATTATTTTTAAAGTCTGTCCAAAACTACACATTTGAGGTCCTTCCTCAATACACTGGTGTTAAGGCAAACATTTGGAAGTTGAAACTGGAAGGGTCTGGCCTGGGTTCAAACCTGCAGGGAAGTGTTGCCGAGCCAGGCTGAGGGCTGTGTGAATTCACAGAGATAACCTGCAGTGACATCCTTTATACTGCAGAGCTGACACCAGTCCTCAAAACCAGGAGGGATTACTCCACAAAGGAGAGCCTCGAATAGGAGAAGCTGGTGTCTATGACTGCTTTGGTTTGACACAATTAACAGAAGCTGGTTTAATGCTGCCAGGAGTGACAGTGCCCTCAGGCTGGGGTTGCTGGAAGCAGGTCTGCTGTAAGTTGTCCCACTCTGCAAAGGCATCCCCTACTGGTTTCCAGGGGTTGATTTTTATCAATGTGTAGGGCAATTCCCTACCTATTAGCTATTCCTTTTGGACTGCCCTGTTTGTCTTTTCAGACAGTGTATTTAAATACATTTTCCAGCTGGGAGAGATTTCAAAGGGTGAGGGGAAGACTTTTGGGGAAAGGATGAAGAGCTAAGAAAAATCAGGTCTGTGGCTGTAGGGGAGGCTCCGGAAGGGAAGAACAGACTGGGCTGGAGGTTTTATTAACCATGTATTATGTTCAGTTATGCACCCCCAAGTGCACATAAAGGCTGTAATAATCCCTTTGAGTGTCTCCAGCTCCATTCCTGTGTTTGGTGATGTCACCAGTAGTGGGTTAGAGGCAGAAGGAAGAGGGAAAGAGAATTGTGTTCCTTGTTTTGGATGATGTAGGAAGCAGGGATGTGTAAAAGCGATTCTTGGCACAGTGCTTTTCTTGTTTGAGGCAACCTGAGCTGCACCCCATGTGTTTCTTATCGGTGGCCTAAAATAGTGGTTGAATCCACAAAACCCTGGCACATCAGCACACCTCCTCGCTGCGGGAGCTAAGGGGAAGTTCACCCTGCTGCAGTGCCAGCACAGGAGAGGAGCTCCCGTGCTTGTCTGGTAGTTGTCTACCTCGAGCCTTGTTTTCATTAGGAAAGAGCAACAGAGCAAGTGCCAAGTCTTCATGGTAAGCTGATCCTAAATTAATAGTTAGCACTCGACCCAAATAATAATTACCACCCATGTTACTCTCACATGGGGAGCTGGAGGGTTTTTTGCTTACCTGGAGTGTGGTTTTTTTTTGGCTTTACATATCTAAAATTTAAGCTTGTGTGGAAGAAATGAGTTCTTTGAATTTAATTTCCATTCGATGTTGCAATGTCAGGAAAGCTTGAAAAATCACTGTGAAGGTTTCCTTCCAAGCAGCAGATGCTGTCATTGCTGGGAAGGAATTCACCCATGAGCATGGCTCTGCAGAGATGTCTGCCTGCCACGAAGCTCTGCTGCCATCCTGGATCCCTCGTGCCTGCCAGTGACATTCAGAGCCCTGGAACAGAGCTGACATGTCACAGGCTCTGTGACAAGCAAGCACATTGGATGGACAGTGCCTGAACCACTGAGGTTCATGTGCCTAAATAAGCACAAAGCAGGAGGGGAAGCTGTACTCATTGAAGGAACAGGCAGGTCACTGGTGTGGCTGCTCCATGTATGGTTTGGACAGTGACTAGAATAAGTCTGTAAAACGAAGTGTGTCCTTCACTTCAGCGCCAGACTGTATATGCACAATACATAGGTGCTTACTTCAGTTCTCAGAAACACATAATTTCTGCTGTCACCCTGCAAGGGCACGTCTGTGTGGCTAAACATTGCTTCCACTAAATGGGATGGGATAGGGGGAATTAAAAGTGTGTATGTCAACATGCAGAGGGAGAACAGGACTGTCTCAAAACTATTTTGGTTCTGTTTTCCTGGGGATGGATTTGACCTGCCTCTTATTGCAGGATGCTGCGGAAAAATCAGTGTTATGCCAAAAGCACGGGCAAATGCTGCAGCCTGTCTCACTGCTGTCTCCCAGTGCCTTGCCCTAGCGGGTGGCAAACGAAATGCCCTGTTATCTGCGCCTGCTTGCAGCAAACACAGCTTCCCTGCCATCCAGGCTGCTCATCAGTCGCAGGCGATTCTCCTTCTGTCTCACACATAGACTTGAACACAGGCTTTCACCCCATGCACAAACAGAGCTCTTTAGTCCCAACTTTCCTCAGATTCTTTGCTTTGGGGAAACTAATGGAAGTCGTAGGGTAAAGGTTGGACTTGATGGTCTTAAAGGTCTTTTCCAACCTAGCTGAATCTATGAGGGGAAGCACAAGAGCAATGTGCATTGAAAGCTTGCCACCTTCCGGACATTGAAGAGTACTGTGTCTTCTACAGGAAATGTAACTATAGGAAAGGAAGTCCAGCCACCGAGTGTGGGTATGCAAGTGTCAGTGTACGTGTATGAACTTCAGGGATGAAAAAGGAAAAAAGATGGCTAAAGGAGGATTGTGCATTGCGTAGGGCAGCACTCTAACCCATCTTCACAGAGGCTGGAGTGCTCATTTTCTCCTTTGTGTATGTTGCCGAGCTTGTGTAAATTAGGGATTTATAGCGTGTGCCAGTATTCATCCATCCACCACATATCTCCTCTTTTCCCAGTCCCACCTGCACATCTGCCCAGTGCTGATGGTGTGCTGGCCCTGTCCTCTCCCACTGCACACCCTGCAAGCAGCAGGACCCCCCTGTGCACACTCCCTCTCACATGTGTTTTGCCCAGGAGCGCTGAACGGTGCTAATGCCTGTGAGACACCAAACCCAGAGGTCCTGGGCTGTAACACGAAGCAGAGACACAAACCTGTTTTCATTCATAAGCCACCATGATTTGGATTCAGGGCTTAGGAGACAGGAGGCCATGGAAGTCACCCACTGCATCTACCTGTTGTCCAAATGCCACAGAATTCTCAGCCATGGATTTCACGCCTGGGTGAAAATGCTCTGGGGATCCTACTGAGAGCTGTGGTCTCCATTTTTAATAAACAGGTGCAGTAAAACAAAATCCCATGGTAATAATAAACCCTAACCATGGGGCTTCAACATGGGACTTTATGCCATGGGCACAGAGCTAAAGGAGGGTATCTGCTGCTCAGAGCATCTTTTCTCTGGACTAACCCACAGATGTGAACAAAACCTTCCTCTAGCAGTGAATAACAGTGATGGGATCCTGACAGGGTTTTTTACCTGAAAGCAAAGCAAAAAAAAAAAAATACAATTTTCTTTATTTTAATTAGTTTTAGACGAGTCCCTCATTTGTGTTGTGTGAACAGACATTTGTGCAGTCTCAGTACAGCTTTACTGGTGTGACTGAACAAGGAGAGCTCTCAAAATCCCCAGCATCTGTACAGCTCTTCCAATCCTACCCTTTCATTGAAATTTCACAGCATTCCCCAGTAACTCAACTCTCAGCAGAGAAGCAAGGCCTGCAGGGGAGCAGATTTCTTTATGCAGCTGTATCAGATCTCAGTGACACCCTGTGTACGTGCTCTGGGTGTTTACAGGTCTGCGAGCAGTGACATAGCTACCCCAGGGACACGATGCTCAGACAGGCCCCATGAAACCCAAGGCTCAAATTAAACGTCAGTGTATTACTGCAGAGAAAATCATGGCTATTCTTTCTGTGCCAGGAGCCATAAACACAGATTTGATTCCAAAATAAGGTCAGAGTTACATACTCTTGAGAGCTTCAAAAGCCTTTCAGCTCCTATTGAAGAAAACAACTGCAATAGAAAGCGATCAACACACCAAGGAGGTGGTTTTATTTTTGCCAACAAATACTCCTTTTTCTTTCTTGCTGGAGTAAATTGGAGCCAGAAGTTGCAAAACCCCCATACATGCAGTGTCCAGCATCTCCCCCTAATATTGATACCTAGACATTCATTTAAAAAGCAGCAATAAGCATCTTATAGGATGAAACAGCATCTGATGTACTATTTCATTTCTCCAAACATTACAAATCACTTCTTTTCTAGCCTTGTTAAGCCTGACCTGCCTGAAAATCAGTTCAGGTGACTCAAATGAATTGCTTTTGCTCTGTCACCCTCCCAGCCTGGTGCTGCAGCAGAAATTGCTTTGAATAGTTATGTTCAGACCCAGGGGCTTGGAGCAACCTGCTCTAGTGGCAGGGGATTGGAATTGGATGAGCTTTAAGGTCCCTTCCAAACCAAACCAGTCTGGGATTTGACTTCAAAAGCAAAACGTCAGAAGAACATTTCATCCCTCTCTTGCCTACAGCGCTGCTGCTTTGCTCTCAACTTTGCACTTTGGGTTCCCATGGACCTGCATCCCTGTGTTTCCTTTGGGATGCAGAGAAAGGCTTCAATCTCTCCTGTCTTTCTGCAGCCTTGAAGTACTGCCTGAGCCTTGGTGCGTTCTTTCCTCCTGCTGTTGCCTGCTGCTGGTGAGATGGTACATGGCATAAACTGCCATCAACCCTTCCACAACAGGATCAGACTTTCCCACCCCTTCAGGTCAGCCCAGCAGTAGCAGAGATTTTCCATTAGCTTCAGAGGCTTTTATAGCAAAGATGATGGTTGCAATAGGCATGCAAATGAGTCAAGTCATTTAAACTGGCATCATCTTAATTACAGCAGTGTGATCAACGTTTTTGACCATTCAAATTGCCTACCAAAACCACAGCAGGGCACATCGGGCAGAGCTCAGAGAACTGTGAGGAGAAGGGATTCTAAGGGCACTTTGAATGTGTGAGGTGGAATCGGCCTCCAGAAGCTGAATCCCTGGGCTAGATGGTGATTTGTGCAACCCCCTCCTCACTGGGGTTTCATATGAACCAGCAGGCGTTATGCTATAAGGCTCTGAGACCAGCAGGAGCAAGGGTGTGTGTAATGTGGTTACAGCTCCTCTGAGGCTCACAGAGCACCCTGAAGTAGGGAAAAGTATGCAGTTGCTGTTGTGTACACTGAGTAACAGCAGGTCTAGGCTGCTTTTCCTTTTTGAAGTACTCAGGAATTGCGTATCTGTCTCCCAGTACTGCTCTTAGTCTGGCTGTCATCACAGAACTGTTTCCTGGCTAATAACACACAGGTGACTTCTATCATCAATCACCTTCAGCAGGGTGTGTGAGATGAGATAGAATCATAGAATAGTTAGGGTTGGAAAGGACCTCAAGATCATCCAGTTCCAACCCCCTGCCATAGACAGGGACACCTATGCCACCGTAGGCAAAAGACTGATGTTTTTTTGGGTTTTATACCACAAAACAAACTTCAGCCCCAGGATATAATGCATGCAAATGCAGCAGCGTAACCACCTGCAGCAAGATCAGCCCTTGCACTCATCTCACATCAAGGTGTCTCTTTGCCTCATCAGACCACCACAAACGATGCAGCTTCCACAAGAGGCTGGAGGGCAGCAGCGCAGTGCTCTCACGGAGAGGCAGCCGGGGGGGCTGGCCGGGAGCTGCGGAGGGCCTTAGCCGAGGTGAGGCGGGGGGGGCCGGGTTTGGGGCCCACTAGATGGCGGCAGCTCCTTATGGTTGTGTCCTTAGAGCAGGAAAAGCGGAGGGTGAGGTGGGAAGCAAGGAGCTGGGAGCGGAGCTGAGCGCCTCAGGTCCTGCGGTCCTGCACCCTCATGGCTGAGACCTGGGGCAGCCGCCGGAGCCTTTGCCTGGGGGTGTTGGTGCTGTTAAACACTTGCTTTGGGAGCTGCGTTAAGTGCAGGGGGAGGCTGAAGCGCTCCGGTGTGTAAGCCCTGCAGTAAGGGCTGCAAACGTGTCCGTAACCCGGTGCTGAGAGCACTGCCAGGCGGTGCTCCTGCATGCTCGTACCCGTGCGGCTGCTGGAGCTTGTGTATCCCCGAGCCGGCTGCGGTGACCCAAGTAGGGCTGAACGGCCTCGCACAGCGTGTGTGAGCATCACATCTGCCTGCGGCGTCCCGGGGGTCTGTGCAGAGCTGCGGCCCCCCCCGGTATGTAGCGGCTTTTGCTGTGTTCAGAATCGGACTTCTAGATGCCAGCAACAGCCACAGGTACAATGGGCAGTAGATACGAGGATAGAGTCCTTATTTGTGCCAGTGCAGCTAACAGCCACGTGTTCAGGAGGAGGGACATCACATCCCAACCCTCCCCAGGCTGGGTGAGTCCGCCTTTGCCTTTGTTGTGCAGATGAACCTCTTCAGCACTCTGAGCCCTTTCTCTGCAGGGTTGCTGGAGCTCCTAGCAGTTAATGTGAGCATGAGCAATAGGGCACAGGCTTCGTGGTTTCTTTTGAAGCACAGTGGTAAAGAGAAAGGGAGTTTTGTAGCTATCTATGGTCATGGTAAAGTCTGCTGTAAAACAAACTAGTCCAAGGTTATTCTTCGTCCCAGTAGTGCTGCTTGGTGAACGAGAGAACTTGTATATGTGAAACTCGGCAGTTTCGCCTCCTGTCCTTCCCTGGAGTGGCCCCTCGTTGTGTTCTGTGTCCTGATGCCGCTTTAGCAAATGTAGCTCAAGATCTACCTTGTGTTGTGTGAACCTTGGACGTGTTCACAGTGTGAAATCAGTCCTGGCTAAAACCTTCACCCTGCAGATGCAGCAGGATTGCCATGTTATGCTATTTATAGACAGGATAGAAATCACCTGATGAAGGTCGGGGGAGAAAGTTGTGGTGAAGCTGTGAGGTAAATAAGCACTTGATTCATGGGCGATGACAAGGAGAAGAGGACAGTTATGTTAGCGCAGACATCTTAATTCCCTTTTCACTGCTGTTGCTGTTAAAATGGTCCCTCTGTTTTTGCATGATCCTGTGTACCTCTGCTGTGCAGTGCACACCCGCCTCTCCTTTGTCAGGCTACAGAAAGCATCCCTTTCCCACTGCGGGTGTGATGCGTTTCAGTGCAGTAAGCGTTTCTGAGTGTTTGCCTGCTGCGTAGCTTCACTGAGGTGCAGTGCTGGGAAGAGCAGCTCCAAAGTTGGTTACAGATTTGTGGGGAAGCTTTCAGGAACTGGGTAGTTTTCCTGATGTTTCAGTCTACTTGTGTAGCTTTGTAGCAGAGTGCAGTCACCCCTAGGAGTTGTGTTGGGTCACAGATACCATGGTTCTTGCTCCTGTCATGCCTAAAAAATGGAATATGTTTCATTGCAGGTGCGTTACCCGGAAGCTGTGCCTTTTGCTGTAACACTTGCTTAGTGTTGAAGGTGACAGACTGCCTTTGCGGTAGCCCACATACAAGCCAGTGCAACCTGTAAGTGATTTCAAGATGTGCAATCTTCCATTTGCTTATCTTCTTGTAGCAATATGATGCTTCTCGTGCTGCTGATGTGCTCACCCAACTGTGCTGGTGGGGTGTGTTCATCCAGATTCTGATTTCCATGGAACAGTCCTGCAAAACTGGACAGTATTCCCTGGGCTTCACTTGTGTTCAACTCCCTTCCCACCCCTTCCCATCAGTGCTGCTTAACTGTGATGTGAATTTTATCCTTTTTCTGAAGTGCTGTTTCCTTTCTGCTTTCCTAATACTGTCTCAGAAATGCTGATGTCCTCTGGATGCAGTTAGAGCCAGTGCCCTTTGTGGAAGGCAAAAGGGAACTTTAAGTTACCTCCATGCTTAAATAATGGTCTAAATTGGTTGGATGAAGTGCTCCCTTCTGCCCAGTGCAGTTGTGTTACTGCTGTGTGTTACTGTGTACCCAGATTAGCACTTTGTCAGTGCTAACATGGTAACTGGGCTTGGTACAGACATAAATGGGATGAATACTGTGAACTTACATGTAGCTCCTGGTTTTCCCCTTGCGTATTTGCTCTGTGAAATGCTTGGAGGGCTGAGCAAAGGATGGTGCATTTGAGGCCTTTATTTGCATTCACTGAAGTCAAACGACTGGAATTAAATGTGACCTGTATGAAAGCAAGCCTTGTTTCCAAAAAGTGCATGGGGAGCTGAGATCAGAAGACACGTTGCAAACATTGCAGTAGCATAACTTGAGGCAAGTGCAATCATTTACTTGACTAATGAATCCCCTGGGCTGCTAGCAAGAGAGCAAATCCCTCATTCATCTTCTTAACTTAATAAGCAGAGGGGTTGGCCTTAAGGGTAAATGAAATGCATAGTGATCCTATGAATGTTTGAACAAATTGCTGTACAATAAGATAAGGGAGATCCAGCAAAAGACTTGCTTTAGTCTGAGAGACTGTCAGTGGGCTTTAAGGGAAAGAGAGAAGCTGGAGGTGATGGCTCTGGGTAGCTCTTGCATGGCAGTTCTCTCTATCTGTCCAGTTTGTACAGGCTGGAGCACAGGAGTTTTGTTGGGATGTTATCTAGTGAGCTTAGTGCCAAAGCAGTGCTTGTGCTTTGTGCTGCACATGAGCTATCAGAGATTAACAAGCTTGCAGAGCAGAGAATGCAACCTCTCTGCAGCTAACACCCTGCTGCTGCTTCAATGTCTGTGTGCTCCTTGGAAAGGCTCATGGAAGAGCCGGAGAATGCCTGTGCTTGTGGGAGCTAATGAGGCTCATTCCTGTCTTTCATGCCTTTAATTACTTTAGAGGAGAAATCGATGGTGTGAAACAATGAAATGCTTTACTCGTTAGAAGGGTGATTGCTGGTTCTGCCATCACAGCAATTACTGTGTGATCACCTAAGCAATTGTTGTGTGTTAGGGAAACTGAGGCAGAGATGAGGTCATATTGCTATAGATGATAAACTTCTTAGTATGAAAATAAGGCCAGGGTAAGGAAGCTTCTGCCATGTGTAATACACTTAGTAATTTGTTGGGGGTTTCTTTAAACCAAAGAACAAATGAGAACTGCAGAAAGGAATGGTTTTTAAATTGAAATTAAACCATAAGCCATATAAAGTGACTTTTGGGAGGCTGGTTAAAGCATAAAGAAGTTGAAAATGGGAATTCTTATTCTTGGCTATTGTTCGAGAGAGGATTTTTGGATGAGATGGGCCATTGCTACTGAATGCAGTTTAATACTTGTGATCTTCTAAGGCCCTTTATGATAAACACATAATCAAGAGTGGAAAACTGAGTTGGATTATTAAAAAATGAGTGACTTTTGCTGTGTCATGAATTTGAGTTCTTGAAATCAAACTGGATGGTCAGATCTCTGTTAATGAAGGTGAAATATAGAGCTAGTGTTTGTATATTTCATTGGGATCTGAAATAACTGTTAACTCTGATTTGGTGGGATGGAAACTACATAATGTGGATTTAAGTTATGAAGTTCATGTATATGCATTAGTGTAGCTCTGTACTAGAGTAAGATTGTTTATAATGGAGTGCTTTTGGATGCTAGCCAGTGTTTGCAGGGCTGTTCTTCTGAAGCTTGGTGACTTTAAGAATAATGTGTAGCAAATTGCTCTTTTTAATTGAGGTAGGTGGTTGTCATAAGTTAAACAAGGCCTTGGCATAGTGTGAGCAGTATTTTAGGGTTCAAGCTGCAGTTCTGAACACATCAAGGATCGAAGACCTTGACAATCTCAGTACTGCGGCACTTATGCTAGCACAAAGCAAAATCCCTCACAAACACCAAGTTGGTGCCTGGATTTGCTGTAAACACACAGGGGGGTTCTTTGCACTTGGAGGCCAAGCTGGAGCCAGCTTTTGTGTCCTGTTGTTCCCCCATGGTCAGTGCACTGTTACCGTTTGAGTGCTGTAGGTGCCATGTGCAAGGTGCTCCTGTGTAAAGGTGCAGGCAGTTTTGGGGTGTTCATAGCTTAATTTTGTAACAAAGAACACTTGAGTGAATTGGACTACTGATGCTTTGTGTCCTTTGCAGTATGGGAGCTGTAGGAAGCATTTTTATTTGCATGAGAGAAAACAACCAGGTATTTGGGTTTCAGTAAGCTGGGGAACAAGGGAAGCTTCCAAAGGGGAATATCCTCTTTTCCTCTGTGACTTGGCATTGAATAGTCTGTGATGTTAAGCCTGTCTGGAAACTAAGAGGTTTAGACAGGTATGTTGTAGTCAACTTCTCCTTGTTCATGGAGTGAATGTCACTAGGGGATGAAACAACCCCATCAGGGTGTGCGGTGTCACCCCCTTAGGTGCTCCCTCACCTGTAAGGTGACTTTGAACTGGTCAGTAAAGACCAGTCTATCCCCACATCAGACCTAAGACATGAGCACTCTCAACAGAGGAAGAGGATAGAAAAGTGTCCTGGTTCTGTAGCTGGGATACGATGGATATGTGGGATACATGCTTCTGTCGCCTAAGAGTTCGTGATTTGGAGCAGTCCTCAAGTCTTGTAGATTGGCTGCTCACTGCTATTCCAGTTTAACTGTTGCCTCTTCATCCCTTCCTGCGTCAGGACTAGTTTTACCAAAAGAAAAACCTGTACAGAAGGAAGGCACATGCAATGGCTGAGCCCAAGAGGCACTTCATTCCTGCTGGAAGAGGGTAGGCTGTATAGGTCTGCTTTGGCTCCTGGTTGAAAAGTCTGTCCTTCCCCTTCCTTGCAGAGCTCATCAGATGTGTTGAACTGATGCAGTTTGCCAAACTAACTATTATCCATGTTGGGACAACCCAGTATACATACTGGTTCTTGGTGCAGGTACCTGGATAAGGGACTTAACTCTTAGACTCGTCCCCATCCGCCCTTGGCTTGCTTTTTAGTATTTCAAAGCTGCCTCCTGATGTGACTTTGGCCAGACTAACCCTGATGCTTTCGCCTGTTTTCACTCGAGAGTGATTTTTGTGCTGGTGTATTAGAATAATGAGGGGTTTTGGCTGCACTGCTGCTGTCATTTCCTTCCTGGGCAGCACTGAGCTGTGTTAGGTGGGGAGAACTAATGTGGAAGCATGAAGCTGATTGAGCTTTGTGTTCATGTCTGCACGCCAGTGCCTAGATAATGCTGCAGTGTGTGAGAGCCTGATGAGCATCAGGGTGGAAGGGCCAGCAGTCCTGGCTGAGAATTCACATTTCCAGTTCCCAGTTTGGTGTGCACGGCTCATTCCAGACTGGGAGTTTGTTATTGAACTGGTGTCAGGCTTACAAGAAATAAGCCCTTCTTGCTGAGAGACCCCAGGCTGTTGGTAAACCCGAGTGTCCCATCTCCCAGGCACCTCTCTTGCTGTGCTGCTTCTCTGCATGTGGGTTAGTGCACTGCGCTCTTGTGTGTAGCTGGCGAGTGAGTGACTCCAGAAAAGTCTGCGTTGAAATATGGAAGAGCTGGGTGCTAGGGGTGTGTGAATGCTGTAATACCAACCAGGGCCTGAGCTTGCATATTCCTGCGTCTCTGAAGTTGGCCAGTGCCGGGTGTGCCTGCAAGGTGCCAGGAACTCCTTAGTGTGCTCTTTTGAAATGTCAAACTCTTCTGTCTGCTCCACAGAGTGATGAGATCTGTCGTGTCTTCAGCTGAGCCCCCGCATTACAAATGGTAGTTGTGCACCTCATTCCAGAGCTCGCTGGGTTTCACTTGGCCAGAAGTCCAAAGCTCTCCTGTACTCCTGGCCTGGGAGGTTTGGCCTTAATGCATTTATCTGCGTGTACAAGGAGAAGGGAACATTTCTGTTTTCACAGATGGCTTGGGTTCAGGAAATCCAGTCAGCTGGTGTGGATCTGGAAACCATTCTGCCCTTATTAACACCCTCTGATGATATAAACAGAGAATCCCCTAAGCAAGGAGCAGTCTAAATAAAACTGCAGGCCAAACCAGAACATCTATGGTGTGCCAGATCCTGCCTTCGGGAGAGAGAGGATGGGAAGTGCCAGGAAAGGGAAGATCTTAATTTCTAAGAGAACAGATCCATGATTAAGGAACGTCTGTACTCCTGCTTCTCCCAAGAGGGCAAGAGGAGAGCTGAGGAAGTGATATCCTAGAGGAAGGGGTTTTCTCTGCCACTGCTTTGTCTCATCTCTTGGAAGTGACTGGTGAGATCTAAGCCAGGAATTGTCTTAAGATGGAGGCTGGAGGCCAGAGAGGCTGTATAGATCTGAGCCTGTATTTGCTGTCTGCCTCAGTTTCCTGTCTGTAGTACAGGAAGAGCAACTAAAAATACCCAGCTGCAGAGCAGTATCTGTGCCTGTGGTGGGAGCCCTGGGGTGCTGCCGGATGCCATGTCGTTCCTTCTTTCCACTTGAAGGTACATTATATCAGGGTTTGGGTATATGCCACTTGCCACTGGTTGCTCGGATATGTCTGCTTTGTGCACTCACCTGACTGGTGTTTGTGGTGGGGAGTGGACTGGTGATCTTAAATGTGGTGTTTAAGAGGTTGCTCCTATGTCCTGCCAAATGGACTGGGACAGTTCTTCTGGGCTGACAACTCCAACGAAGACAGAGATAGAGGGGCTGGAAAATGCTGAGATGCAACTTTGAGACCTGAAATAAAAACAAAGGGAGTTTCCTCTTTTCTTCTACTGTCTTATCTCTTTGTTTTCCTTTTATCTCTCCCCTTTTTATTTGTCTTCTCTTTCTCTCTAACTCCAAATGTAAGTAAGAGTTTAATATGCTGAGACAGGAGAGAAGTTGTTCCATGTGTTGCAGATGCACAACATGTCTTCATTAACTCCCCATGACATTCAAAATAGCTGCAGATAAAGACAAACTAAATCTGTGCAGACAAATATAAATGCTGTTCCCTCTCCCTTCCCTTCGCCCCTGCACAGAGCACCCCCTCGGGGCATGCATTCAATTACTGAAGATGAATGGAGCAAAGCGGTGCAGCATTCGGGATGCTTCGACTGGCCCTGCCTGCTTCCGCCATCAGATGGCTCCCCACTTCAGGAAATGTGCTTCCTGACCTGGAGCCAGCCTGGGAGATGCTCCATGGGGCTTGCGATGCAGCCTTTCCCTGACGGGGTAGGTCAGGCAAGGCTGGTAAAGCCCTGGCATTGCTGCATTTCCTACAGTTGTCATCTCTTTCTGACCTAAGGTGTATGGAAGGGCAGACCTTAGTGCTTAAGGCACTAGATGGAGAGTGAGGGTGTTCTCCTTTGCCCTACTGTGTAGCTGCGAGCAGTGATGTAGCTTCTCCCCTGGGGTGTGGAGATGGGCTGTGGCAATGGAAAGCGGGATGCTCCCTGGGACAGGCCCCATGTGCAGTTTCTTCTGCTCCTCAGCAAATCTAGATGGCATTACAGAGAGCCTGAGCTTCTGGCTGGCTCTTGTTGTGACAAGTATAGGCTGGGGTAGCCATTTATGTGTCCATGTCCACCCTGGCTTGGGCTTGTCTCCCCAGCATACAGGGTTTGGGGCTCAGAGCTGTGCTGCTGTAAGGAGAGCTGATGTGCTACAGCAATGCAGGATCTCATGGAGGAGTCTTGTAGACGCAGGATCCTGGTCTATAAAATGACTGTGAGCATATTATGGGTTTTTGTTCACTAGTGGCTAATGTGTCTGTACAGGGCTTCACAACTCCTAGAGATTTGGACTGAACTTGATGTGTTTCTGGGCAGAATTCTCTGCCCTGGGGTTTGCAGCCGGTACCCAGAGCACCCCGGCTTGCTTTGACTCGCACACAGAGTTGCTCTTTCCTGCATCCTTTCCTGACTCAAACTCTGCTCGAGCTGTACTTGTGTGGAAGTCTCTGATCTCCCAGAGCTTTTCTGCTGCTGCAGTGCTGCAAGACTTGGGGTGAGCTCAGATTACTGCGAGCTGTGGTGAGCAGCTTCCCAAGGAAGGACTTGCCATCTCTTTCCATTAGTCTTTTTAGTTCCCTCTCTGTTCACAGCAGATGATTATCTTGCAGAAGCATTCTGGGTTTGTTTTTTTTCCCTATGTAGTTCAAATTAGCCTTTCCTAAGTGCATTACCTTGCATTTGTCTGCACTGAACTTCATCTGACTCCACGCTGCCCATCCACCTAGCTTTGTTAAATGTAATTGAAATTGAGTTTGGGCTGGGGGGAGGCCTGGGGTTGATATAGCAAGAACGCAGAGGCCCGTGTTTCCAGGACTGAAGAAACAAGGTGAGCTATTGCAATTGCTGGGTCCTGTTAAATCCAGTTGTGTTCATGTTACAGTGAATTAAGTGAACATCAAGAAAGGAAGGCAGGGCAGAACCTCAGGTTTGAAACTAGAATAACTGAATAGCCTTCCTTGTGTGGATTCATGGTTTGTGCTCCAGTCTGAGGTCAGAATCTGTCCCTTGGAAACTGGTTAAAAATGGCAACTTCTTTCTCTAGAAGCTGGCAGAGGGGGTGAATGGGGATTGTTACCTTGTGTCGGAGGGGGCAGCCCCCCAGGGTTCACTGGTGCCTAAGCAGGCATCTGAACACAGATTATTAATGAAGAACAGTATCTCTGCTTCCAAGGACTTGAGTTCATCCGCACCAGTGGGCTGGTGAACAGTCTTACAATGTGCTCTGAATGTTTTATTGTTTAAATTACTCCCAGTAACTGGCTAATAATAAGCAGCTTTTAATAACAGTAGTGGAGGTAAAGCCGCACGCTACTGCTAAAATGAAGCTGCTGCTTGTGAACGGACTGATACAGACTAGTAGACTAAATAGTGAGGGACTATATTTGGCAACCCAGGCAAGACTTTGCATCCCTTGCTATTGAAAAGGCTTTAGTGGTGTAAGGTGGCATGCTGCTGAGAAGGACCCAGACCTCCATTTGGAGAGGTGAACTCAACACTTAACCTTTAGCTTGCATACAGGACACATGATGTATATATGGTTTTTGTGCAAAGGGCCCATCATGAATAAATAGAGTTAAAACTATCCCTGCTGCGGTTAGAGAAGGTGCCCCTCTGTTCCCCTGCTTCTCCTTATAGGAACAGCAGCCATAAATCATAAAATCCAGACTGGTTTGTGCTGGAAGGGACCTTAAAGCTCATCCAGCTCCAACCCCTGCCACGGGCAGGGACCCCTTCCACTGGAGCAGCTTGCTCCAAGCCCCTGTGTCCAGCCTGGCCTTGAGCACTGCCAGGGATGGGGCAGCCACAGCTTCTCACAGCCAGCACCTCAGCACCCTCACGGGGAAGAGCTTCTGCCTAAGATCTGCCCTAAAATCACCTGCACAAATGCTGTAAGCGCCTTGGTGGTGCTGGAATTTGGGTAATGGGAAGCTGAACCCCCTTTCAATGCCTTTAGTCTGGAATTTTAAGCCTTGCAGTCCTGCTCTGTGGAGGGAGTTGTTGTTCTGCATTTACAGAGCAGACACCTGAAATCATAGAATCAGCTAAGTTGGAAAAGACCTTTAAGATCATCAAGTCCAGCCTTTACCCCAGCACTGGCAAGACCACCACTACATTGTGTCACTGAAGACCTCTACATGGGTGGTTTCATCAGCTTACAGAGATGAAATGGGGAAACCGCTTGTTTCCCAGCAGTGACCCTCCAAGTTCTGTGGGAGACCTCTCTGCTGCTCCCTGTGCTGCATCACCTTTCTCTGTCCTGATGCTTTGTGTTTCTGTTCCTCTCTCTCTCCTCCCTGTGCTCCTTTTAATGCCTTATTTTTGCCTTAGTGGGGTTTCCCCCTAACTTCAGTTCCTGTGACTGGCACAGTGCACAGCTCCAGCAACCCTGTACATGACCAGCAGCTTCAGGTAACGTTTAGTGGCAACTAAATGAGATTCTCCTCCCTTACCCTCCCCTCGTGCTGAATGAATCTAAAAAGGCTGTTATGGTGGGGGGGAATTTAAAAGGGTTCATAAAAGTGAATTTTAAGAAAAGCCTAATGAAGGAAATGAACCTCCTGAGATCAAA
The DNA here is from genome assembly GCF_037157495.1 of Lathamus discolor. Taxonomy (NCBI): domain Eukaryota; kingdom Metazoa; phylum Chordata; class Aves; order Psittaciformes; family Psittacidae; genus Lathamus; species Lathamus discolor. Next base: position 8,608,753 of record NC_088898.1, on the reverse strand, counting down.
GCTGAACCTGCTGTGCCAGTGCAGAGTTTAGACTTTGTCTTATGTTTCCACTGGCATGAAAACACATGTACAAATATTTCTTCCAACAGCTTTAACCCTTACAGGCCTGTGGGGTTGCATTAATGGCCTACTGCTGTTTTGCCTAGTGCTGGGCTCAACTGTTCCATTAGAAATTTACTTATGTAAGCTTCCTTTCACTTATGGAGAGGGCTGGGCATCCCCATGATCCATCAGGCCAAGAGCAGAGAGATGCCACTTTCTTCTCTGAGGGTCAGCTTAGCGCTGTGTGGCATCCCTCCTGCCTCTTGCTGCAATGGTGCTATGAAGAAAATCATAGAAACATTTAGGTTATAAAAGGCCTAAATGCAGTCCCAAGTGTGAGATCTGAAGGCAATACCCCTGCAATTCCCCTGGTTGCCAGCCCTGCCTCCAGAGGGAGGTGGTATTTGGTCAGCTGGTCCCGGTAAGTTCTGGGAATGTTAAAGTCTTAAAATTCCGTTTTCCTTAAATTAAAAAAAAAAATAGGGGGCTCTCAATAGGCTTGGAGGGGGATGGAAACGTTGCCTGAGTTGTGTAGGGGAAGTTCCATTAATCATGGAAAGCAAACTGAAGGCCCTTAATTTGAACCAATTTCTGTGGGCCAGGCTCCCCGTACCTGTAATTTTTCCATTACACATGTAATCTCCTCTGCAAAGGGCTACGTTTGTTTAGCATCAATTCTTGGGGTTGTTGTGGATTAAAGAGTGGATGGTTCAAATTTGTCAGGGGCTGGCTCTGGTCTCCTCTCCTCATCTCGTCACTTGTCACCCTTGCACAGGTCCCAAGGCTCTTACTTTTAAAGTGTTTCCATGTGTTTGAGAACAGCCTAAAACTGGGGCTACACAGAGCCTGATGCACTCGCAGCTTCCCAGAGTGCTAATGAGGAACATATTGGCTGTAAGTGCCGGAGCAGAGCACCATATAGCAAGAACAACAACTTGCACACAGCCTTATTTATTGCAGGCCTGTTTCTCCGAGAGAGGGAATGTCAGCCTGGATTTGGACTTTCACCTAATCTTCTCCGAAAGTACCCAGAGATATTAAGTGGCCACCTACTCAGCTGCTGGACTTCAGTTGAAAAGCAGATCCAAACGCCTGCTGCTATGAAAACGAATTACTGGCAGACACAGTGGTGGCTGTAGGTCATGGCCATAAGCCTCACGCTCAGTGTAAAACCTTTGGACTTGGTATTTTTGTGTGTAAACCGGGGTGGTTTTGACATGGAGTGGTGTTGGTGTAGGATTGATGGCAAGCGTTGGAGGAATTGTGTCCTTCTCTATTGGGAGGTGGTATTACAGCTGCTACAAGGCAGAGCATGCTCTTCCCAGAACCTAGCCTAGGAGGAAACAGTGAGCTTTCTTGGGTCTGCATGTTGGAAGCAACCCTTCTGGCTTCCAGAGCAGCCTATTTGAGTGAGGAGATAGGGAAGAAAATGGTAGGGGCGAGCATCCAAATTCAATGATGTGCACCCAGACTCGGGGAACTTCATGGATATGCCCATGATAAGAGCCTGATTTTTCAGATGGGCCTCTTGCCTTTTAATAGAAGTAATGCTGCCTGGATGGGTTAAAGGGAGGATTTCTTCATGACCCAGCACAGGTGTTGCATTGCTCAGTTGCCTTCATCCCCTTGTTCTTTCGAATAGCGTTCACAACCTGGTCTGCTGCGAATGCTCCATTGCAGTGGAGCTCTCTGGTCATACTCCTTGCAGAAACTAGTGTGAAGTGTTCCTGTTTGCTACTGAGTCTATTCACGGTAAAAGCTGAAGATGCCCAATAGACCATCTCTCCTCTGCTATGGATGTGCTTCCAGGAATCTACAGTAACACTGAATTTGCCCCAGTGAACACTGTTACACTCTAAGTTAGTCATGGTATGATTTTCATAATGAGTTGCCTGTTGAGATTCATGATTATCCAGGTGCGTCCTAAGAACTTGGTTAAGATACCTTTGAACCATGATTTCTCTGCTCTTTTCCATTTACTTAGGTCCAGTTGGACACAGATATGATGGAGAGCACTTTGCCTTTGATTGGGGAGCAGTTAGTTGCCAGTTCCAGCAGCCTAAACCCAGTATATAGCTTTACAGGGGTTGTCTTCAAGGTGAACAGAAGAAATTCTTAGCATTCCAGTTCTTTATTAACAGACTGACCCACCTGCTTCAATAGTGCAAAATGAATATTGCTCTGATTTACCCTGGCCCAGGACTTCATTCTCTGCATTAAATTACACAAATTACTCTGAGTCTTGCAAACTACAGCCAGTGCCTTCCTGCCAAGGGATGAGCTCATGATCCCTCACTTGTCTTGGGAGGGTTACAATGACCTAACCAGGACCTAAGATGCAAGTTCTCTCAGCTCCTTTTGCCTGCTGTTCCTAGCAGGCGTAGCGACTTCTCTGAAAGCCACTGCTTTTACCAGCAGCCATGTGGGAATGACAGTTCTGTTGTTCTTACTGGAGCTGGAGGAATCTTGTGTGTATGAGCAGGATGGGATCTACAGGCGAGTCTCCAAGTGTCTGGTCACGTTGTCTGGCTGGTAGAAGGTTATTTCTCATTCTGTGCTTTGTCTGTGTCTTGGTATTGCAAACAACACAGGTTCCCTGGGGATGGTGGTTCCGTTCTGACTGGGTATGAGTTCTGTCCCTTCACAAACTCACTTATTTACCCCTCAGACTTCTTACTGCTTGTGCAGGGAAAGAGGGAGCCGAAGCAAAGCCATCATCTCACTTATGCTGAAAAACCTTACAGTGAAGGAGGAAGCTGGCTCAAACTGAAGCAGATGCTATGTGGGAACAATTACCTGAGAGAAACTCTGGGAGGCAGTGGAAGAGATAATGAAACACCTAGGGATTTGGGGGTTAGCTTTCCAAGGAGCAAAGGGGTTAGCAGTTTAGTTAGAGCCTGCAGCTGTGGTGAGAATCAGCTTCTCTTTCTCTCTGCTCCTCCTTTTTCCCCCTTTGCTTCCTCCTTCCCAGCTCAGGGAACGGAAGAGAAGGTGACCTTTGGTGCACGAGTCCCATTGCCAACTGAGAACCCAGCTGCAGTGGTGCTGTGCTTGAAATGCAACTTGCTGAGCTCAGCCTGCAGTCCTGGCCATTGCATGCAGCTGCTGTGAGGCTGCAGCAGGGATGTGGCTGGGTCCTGTCACCACATCCAAGGCAGTGTGAGCTCCACATGGATGTGAACTTAATACCCTATGACTCCAAGAGAACAAGAGCAGGATGGGTGCCCAGAAATCATCCAGCCGTCAGCTCCCCAGAGCCCAAGACTTAGCTAGTTTCCCTTCCCTTTCTCTTCTACTGCAGGCAAGCACTCCTATTCCATCAGCTCATCTGAAAGGGCCAGCTTTGTTTTCAGTTTACCTACATGGCTTCCAGTACTGCTGGTAGGGGATTTAGTGTATGTGTTAATAGCAGGCTGAGCTGGGAGGAGCAGGGGTTGAATAACTCACCGAGTTTCTGTACCTGTCCTACCAAAAGCCCACTGTTATTTAAGGCCATTTCTATTCAGTCCAATGACAAAAGCAGTTTGAACAAATGATCCTTCCTGCACAACAGCCTGCACTGTTCAGAATGAGTTGCTGTGTGGGGTTAGGCAACATCAGTAGCTCAATGGTACAGGCATTGCACCTGGAAGTAAAAATAGGGCCAATTTTGGCAGGCTGAAGGCCTGCAAGAGGCTAGCCTATATCTTGGGCCCTTCACAGAATGACAGACTGGTTTGGATTGAAAGAGACATCAAAGCTCATCCAGCTCCAACCCCTGCCACGGGCAGGGACCCCTTCCACTGGAGCAGCTTGCTCCAAGCCCCTGTGTCCAACCTGGCCTTGAGCACTGCCAGGGATGGGGCAGCCACAGCTTCTCTGGGCACCCTGTGCCAGCGCCTCAGCACCCTCACAGAGAGGAACTTCTTTATGTCCAACTTGAACTTCCCGTTTCAATTTGAACCCATCACTCCCTGTCCTGTCCCTACAGTCCCTGATGCAGAGCCCCTCTCCAGCGTCCTTGTAGCCCCCTTCAGACCCTGGAAGCTGCTCTGAGGTCTCCATGCAGTTTTTCTTCCCCAGGCTGAGCAGCCCCAATGTTCTCAGCCTGGTTTCATTAGTAGACTAGCTGTTCCCCCATCCTTCAATGCATCAGTTCCTCTCTGGAAGTCTGAGCACAGAAATGCTGATGGGAGCCGGGTGCTTCAGCACCTTCTCCATGTTGATTCTGTTGACTTCAGAGCCTAGTTTGAGCTTTGCTGCTCCTATTGAAAGGCCTCCATGGTGCTGGCTTTGACACTGGAGAACACTGTCCCTCTGAGCTATGGCACACTTCAGACCATGTTTGAGTGCTCAAGGTGGCTGATTTGCAGATGGGCAATAGCCCAGAGGTTAGATGGATTGAGAGACAAAGAAAAGCAAGCCAAGGAATTCCTGAAACCACTGGTTTCCAACCTGTAGTTTGTGACTGCTTCTAAGGAGTTGCTAAGAAATGCTTGGAGAAACCCGTCATCTGGATGCAAAAATCTGCCTAAGGGGGGATGAACCCATGGTTCAGGTACTTGACTAATAATAATAATACAACAACAACAAACCAAGTCTGCAATATGAATTTTTATGTACATCTTGTCAAAGCTGTCAAGTCCTTAATGCAGAGAGCTTCATCTTCTGTGCTACAAACACATGTAAGTGTGATGTGGCTTTGTTGCTTGTCTGTGTGGCTCTTTAACCCATGCTGAGGGCTTCAAGAACTGCACTGTCTTTAAGCCAACACGCAGCTTGACCCAGCTCCTCTGTGGCTTATGTTCTCCCAGTTTAAATCTAAACAGAGACTATTAAAGCTCCATTGGGTGCGTGCTGGGGGAGGTTTGAAATAGTACTTTGCAATACAGGAGATGACAGTCTCCTTTTTCTCAGGCTTGATTAAGTGGGGCTATCAGAGGCAATCACCTTGGCTCTGGGTAAAATGTGTCCAGTTAGCAGTTCCTGCAGCAAGCACAGTGCATCAGCGAAGACAGAGCTTTGTTCATTATTTCTTATTGTTTCACCTGCCTTGAAATGGTAATTGCAAGTGCTTTGATTCATGGATTGCTATGCAATTCATTTTCAGTTGTTGCAGCCCCCTGAGCCAGGCTTTGCAAACTTCCCCATCAGCACTTAGCAAAGCCCATAAGATCCCCCACTGCTGCTACAGCAGTGTGCCTTCAGGAGGGAAAGATGTAGGAAGGTTATCCTTGTTAAACCAAGGCATTATGGTTATCTTGTCCCATATATTTTAGCTTTTAGTATATTTTCTTTAGATTTCATCCTTAGGAAAGAAAGGGCTGGAACTGGCTTAAGGGAAGCTGTGACACTGCTGAGAGCAGCAGCTGAGGATCCTGCTTTGTGTTGTCAGATTTAGACACTTGTGGATCTTCTATTCCTGAACTATTTCATGGTGTAAAGAATGAGCTTTAGTTTGGCCTAAGATGTGCAATTAAGTCAGTGAAGTGTTTAGAAATACTTTGTTTTCACAGCAATCAGGAGCTGCAAATGAACATTATCACTGGTGTTACCAGCAGGAGATACAGCGCTGGGGGTTGTGTATGGGATTGCCAGAGAAGAACCTGTGTATGTAGCTGTTGGACAAGCTTCTGTGTGGTACTCTGAATTAAGCCGCTATTAATCAGAGAAGAGCAATTCCAGAGCTGAATACAATAGCAACAAGCCTGGAAGGGACCTTGAAATCATGGAATTTAGCCTGCTGCTTCCAGACAGGATCTGTTCTACCTTGTTATTCCTGACATACCTTCCTAATCTGCTTTTAATTTGCAGTGGGGGAGTGCTTGAACAGACTGATTGAGGAGACTTCTGTCTTTCTAATATTTCACCTTAATCTCCCATGGTTCACATTAGTGGTGTTGTTCCTTGTCCTATCAACCGAGAGCAGAGAGGAAAAATTGGTTTTGTTCCCTCTTGGCTCATTGATGACTGAGGGAAACTCGTTGTTCTTTGCTAGGCAGGATACCCCCTGAGCCCTTTGTGTGTTTTCCAGACATCTTATTCCTCCTCATTTCCTCTAAACTTGCTCCAGTTCTGTGCTTGGCTTAAAATGCAGCACCAAACACTGGATGAGGTACCCCTGCCTGAGCCCTGAACCAGTGCAGAAGGAATGCTCATGTTTTACAGGGATCCTCTTTGTGTTTATAGGTGTGTGGGTTTTTTTCCCTTCCAAGGATGCCCAGGAAAGGTGCTGTTCAACTCTGGCTGGGCAGATCTGTGGAATGCTCTGTTTACCAAGTGATTCCATAAAGCCTCCACTATTGTTTGAGCTCAATAAAAGTATGAGGTCACACACACAAAACGAAGATATAAGGGGTCCACAAAAGTTTGAAGTCAGTGATACTGAGTCTTGCACAGAAATAAGCTCCTCACTTGGACACTTACAGCATCTCCCAACGTCGTGCTGCTCCAATGCTGTCTGCAGCAGCCGATGGCAAAGCAGGAGAGCTGGTTTGAAGGTCAAGCGCTGCGGAGCTGATAGTTCCAAGCCAGCCGAGCCAAAGTAATTCTGACACCTAGGCGCAAGAGGGTGCAATAGCTCTGGAATAAAACGCAAACGCGAGGTGGGCTCGTCCCGTCTGCTGCGACGGTGTAAGTGAAGTTTGTGTGTGCTGGGGCTTGTCTTGCAAACCCAGTATGCTGTGAATTGGGGTAGTTGGAGCTGAGTGCCTTTGCCTCATTATTTTCAAGTCCCTCTCACTCTGAGGATTGCCATAATTATGGTAATTAAGCTTGGTGGGGTTTTAATTATTACTTTTTGAAAGCATTAAGACTGTAGTTGAACGATGAGGGTGCTAAAATGAGCCTGACAAGTCATAACTTCAGTTTGCTGCATTATAAAGGAAAAACAGCCTTGATTTCCCAGCTTGCTGGGCGTTTTGTTAACCAGATCACTCCAGCTCTCCTGAGGCCCCGGATGCCAGGAGCTGTCCCTGAAAGAATAATCAGGCTTTATAAATAGCAGCCTTAACAAGAGCATCACTGCCAGATGCTGCTGCAGTAAGGCAGAGACTCAAAGGAAACTCCCTCATCTGGGGGCAGCCGGGCTCCCATTCATTCTCTAGGACATCCCCCTGCTTGTGACATTCCAGAGAAGCTGTTAGGATGCCTGCAGATGGGGTCACGAGCACATTCCCATGTTTCTGAGATGCTGGGCTTGCCAGCAGCTCCTCCTGATATGCTTTGTGTTTACTACAGGAGTTCAAGATCTGAGTTTGATCTATTGCTTTCACTCTTACATAGCACTAGTAGTAACTCCTCTCTGCCTAATTAGCTCTAACCAGTATGTAGCTACTCTCCCTTAGCAAGGCAGTGGCTGAGCTGCCTTCAAAGCATCCCTGAGTGCTTAGCAACAATCGGAAGGGGTGGACCAGGTTCTTGCCTTTCCTGAGGAATCAAAATGCTTTCTTGTGCCTGTTGCCAGTTCCCTTGGTGGGTGAGAGCAGCCTTTCCAAACAATTAAGGGGAGTGGTGCACAACATACTCCAGTTTTTAGGTAAGCAAGGTTTTAAAGTGTAGGATAGATGTGCAAGTCTCCAGTAAGGCATTATTGAAGTACTATGTGCCAAGGTCTGTATCAGAATAGAGTCAGAAATTGCAGTCTTGCCTTTCAGATATCTAGGTAAAGCATTAAGGGCAAACTGATACCTAAACTGCTGGCATTGCATAAGGAGGCAGATGTCTTTCTGAACAAGCTGTAAAAGACTGTTCAGAGGGGATGGAGACAAGAAGCCACATAAGCCCTGGTTGCTTGTCCCAGTATTTCATTGTTCTGAGCACTGTCTGTCCTTTGCTGCAGTTGACATGGTGAAAGTGACCTCAAAGCATGCTTTGGTAAGAAAAGAGGACAGGGAAGAAGGACATAGAGGAGCTCTGTAGGGTTTGGGCAAGTCATCTGGGGTCAGTGTCAGTTCTACCTCGGAACCGAAGCATGGTTAAAAACTGCTCTGGGTACGCTCTTTACTTAACATCCGAGTTTTCTTGTAGCTTCCCACATATGAAGATGGTCACCTCTTGCATGAGGAAGTACTTTGGGTGCAATGACAGGGGACTGCTTAAGTGCTGTGAATGGAAAGGAAGAGACCCATGTTGCTGTGGAAGCAATTAACTGCATATCACAAGAGTTTTCTTCCTGACATACTTTCTGCCTCTAGTGTTTGGTCTCCCATAAGCCCTAATGTACAAGCTGAATGTCTCTTGCTCTCACACCAAAGTCTTGGAAATACAAGGGTTGGGATGGCAATAACAACGTAAGCTTACATGTTTCCATCTTTAGGCACTCTGTGTATTAGGAATGTGCTGGTTCATCCCCATGCTCTTGAAAAATAAACCCTTTTCTTTCCAGAGAACTGCAGATGTTATTTTGGTAGCTGTTTTCTGGCTGATTTGAATGCATCCCATATTGTGCAAGCTACGTAATTTCTTCTATTTTCCGACTGCGACTCTTCTAACTTTAATTTTCATGTTTCTAGGTAGGGGAAAAGGGAATCATGGGGGGGAGTCATCTCTAAAAAGGGAAGATCAGTCTCTCTCACATCTGGAGTGCTGTTTCTCAGTGAAGTCACTCATATTGAGGCTACCCGATTCCCAGCATGTGGCATGTTAGGCTTTAAACATTAGAAGCACAGTATATCCCCAGTCTATACTGTGATCCTGTACCACAGGGTATGTAAACACATCACCCCATGGGTGGAAATATTTGGCTAAGGAGCACTTATTTACAATCCTTAAATACATGCAAGGAGTGCACCCTGTGCTAAGCAGCAGCTTCTGTACCTCTTTGTCTACAGGAGGTTATCAAAAGGCTGAGGAAAATAAATCTCCCCCCAAGCTTTCATCTGAAATGGGATTTATAAATCTATATGTATAACATCTGAAAGAAGCCTCCAGACTTTCTGCGTTCCAGTTGGCTTCCATGAGCATTTCTGGGAAGATGTTGCCAACAGAAGCACATACATGTCTCCTTACTCATAACCACTGCACTGTGCGGACTGCTCTGCTGCTGGGACAAACAGGAGCAGGAATGACCAGCTGGGTCACCACAAAGCTCTGAGAGCATTTTGAGGTAATCCAAACATTCTCTGCCTTAACTTCATGACTGTGTGCATCAGTGATGTCTCCTGCACAGGAGGTACTTGCTCTAGGATCTAGATCTGCTCTTAGATGGTGGTATTGAGCAAGCTCCTTGGGATGGGGTTTCCTGCCCTCCTGCCTGTTGTAGAGTCTGTTACACAGGACAAAAACAAAGATGTGAAACTTGTGTCATTGTGCTTAAAGTCTTTATGTTGAATGAAAGTGACCCCACAAAGTGCAGGGCTGGAAGATGAGGTAATGTGTGACTTAAATCCTTGTTTCTGTTCTTCACAATGACCTGCTCTAATGCATCTTGCTCTGAAGCTCCTTATTGTGGTGCATAGGGATGAGGTGATCCACAGAAACTAGTACAGAATTGGGAGCTGCTGGTATTTCTGAATAGGAATTGCCCTGGGCAGGGGGAGAGAATGCAGATCCTGAACTTGTAGGTGCCACGGACTGAACCGGGTGGTACTCAAGCAGCACGAATCTCTGGTTAGCGCTTTTGCTCTTGGAAAACTGAGTAGAGCAATTCCTTGATTTAGTGAAGAGCAAATGGCAGTGCAATCTGCTTCCACAGACCTGGAAAGCTTTTGGGAGAAACGGGGAGAAATGTGTTGGCAGTTCATTTCTTATCATGAGGAATTGTATAGTTCATGAGTGGCATCTAACTCTTCTTCTGACTTTGCTTCAGTCTTCATGGTCCAGCTTAAAGCAATTTTAGCAGGAAAGTTGCTTATCATGCCTCCTAGCTGCCCAGAACTGCTGTCATAGTCCAGAAGTGCAACTCCTTTGAAATTCTCCTTGTGTACTACTTTGTCCTTGTCTGCTTTTCCTTCAGGCTTGCACTGCTCTCTGATTTAGAGGTGATGTTAAGCCTATCCAGTTTAGGCTGAGCTGCCATTTTGGTGACAGGAAGCAAATACTTGTAGTCACCCGTATCTACCGGATCCAGTTTCCATCTTTGTGTGGAAGTCCATGATGTTTTTGCACATTGTCTCAGACTGTAGCACAAGATGCCCCTTTACACCTCCTGCAAACAGCTTATGTGGCTCTGTAACCAGTGTCAGTGTTGATGCAGGTCTGTGAAGCCAGGGTGCTTTTGCCCTGTGGTGCTTGCTGCTCACCACACTTGAGCAATGCAGAAGGACAAGGAGTGCTCTTTGCATTCACACTGGAACAGCCACCTGCAATCCCTTCCCTCCTAGTGAAACCCATCTCCTCTTTGGGGTAAACTGCTCATGCTAAGCAGAGGTTTTCAGTGAATCCTCTACTCCATTGTCAGAGTGCTTCAACTTGAGCACCCTACAGGTGCAGAAGGTCTCCACGGGCTCTTGCTAGGCAGCACCTGCATTCCCTGTTTTGCCTCCTTATACTGTTCTTGACACCACCAGTTGCTGTGGCACTTGAATTCTGTATCCAAATGGAAGGTGTGTGGCAGAACATCTCTCTGAAGAAGGGAGCATTGGATAGATGAGCCCATCCTAGTGCAGGGCTCCAAATGTGCTGCTCCACAATACCTGTGCAGACTGCATCCTGTCTCTTGCCCCCTTACTTTGTGTCTTAGGAGCAGCAGGAGGTGGGTGGGAGAAGGAATTTGCTTACTTGTGAATCCCCAAGCTCTGCTTTGGAAGAGTAAGAGGATGAGGGTAATAAAAGGGTGTTGCCCAGGTGATGCCAGCTTTGACTAGTTTATGGTGGGTATTTCCTGCCTGCTTCAAGCCATCTCCCTACTACTTTTCCTGCCCTTTAACCTAAACCCCAGTCTTCCAAAGCTTGACAAAGTCCCTGAAATCCTTCTTTGAGTATGCAAAGTATTCTCGGCATATGCTAAAAATACACTGAGTGCTAAAATTATACAGCTCTTTCCAGAGAATCTTCGTAATTTTTTTAGATTTAGTACATGTCAAGAACTGATTTAAAGGTTATCTCATTTCCTTGTTTGTCTAAAGAGAAGTGCTGAAGGCTAAGGTTTTGGCAAGTGCTTGCTATGGGTTGTGTGCTTTGTGCTTGCTTGGTTTTATAGGTAATGGTGGTTTCATCTTATGGAAGCAATTAAAATGGAGTTTTGATTTGAGAAATGAGGGTTATCACAAATCTTGGGCCTATAGATAAATGTAACTCCTGAAAAGGCAGAATGGGCTTTGTCGGATTCTTGAACTAACTGGAAAATCAAATCATCAGTTTTTGTCTCCCTGCCTTTTTAAGCCTACAGACTGTAGGAGATCTTTCCAATGGCTTGAATTCCTGTTGTATGACATCTGGCTGCACAGGTGTGGTAGAGGAATAGCTGATTCCTGATGGCAAGAATGTGCATCTGAGTCATACGAAGGCATTACTGAGGTGCAGCCTTTAGCCTTGAGCTCCTCTGTACTGCCTGTGTTTGATGCACAGATGTTCCATCCCCCTGAGCAGCTTAGGTGAGAAGGGAAGATCTGCCTTTGTTAGCGTGAATAGCAAGAGGAATAATCAGGGTACTTCTGAACTTAGCACAGACCCTTTGCAAGCAGAGGTGGTGTTGCATAGAAGGGAAAGAGGAAGGCTTCCCTTCAACAGAAGCTTGCTGCAGCTCTCACTGAGCTGAGCCTGGCAGTGGAGCAAGAGCAGGGGCTGCAATGATGAGGCATGTCTGAAGGCATGGGTTTGGTTTATTTCAGTGAACCAGATTCTACTTTCAGAGTGGATCTGGAGTATAACTCCGTTTGTCTTAATGGAGATGTAGTCCAGATTTACAGTGGTGGTGGAGACGAGGGAAAAGTTATGCATAGAATGGGTGGGTGGTGTGGAAAAAACCGTCTTTGTTTTCCCTTCTCCTAGCAGAGTTTTCAATGAGAAATGTTGTAGGCAGCAGCTCCCAGTCTGCCAATGCAAATTAGACAAATTAGAGGGTAGATGAACTAATTATTCTAATGCCACGGTAGCAATGCTGCAGTTCAAGTTGCAGAAGGCATTCCATTGCCAGCTCTATTCTTCACAGTTACCTTTTAATTGGTGATGTATTTGTATATAAATCAAGGCAAGAAAGCCTCCAGCCTTTTGTTTTAGAGTTAGGAAAGAAATGCTTCAGTGGGTGTTGGACTAGAAGGAAAGAGGGACCCTTTGCAATGATCAGAACAGATGGTAATGCCCCACGAGGGGGCTATCTGTAAGACTGGAAATTCTTTTTTAGTCCTCATAGTGGAATAGGAGTTAGATACACATCTGATAAATAGGCTATTTGAAATCAGTGTTTGGGGAGATGAGGAAGTGCAATGTGCAGCTGGCAAGTTAAATCTCATCCTGTTTCACTTCTTAGGAACAGACAGTCACCAAACGAAGGGCTTTATTGCAGTTATTGTAGTAATAACTAATAGACATACCTGTATGCATATGTAGATCTCCCTTCAGAGCCCAGCTGCAGGATGAAGCCGTGCAAGGAGATAGTTTGGGTTTGCAGTGCTTTGGAGGTGACTGAAATTCTCCATATCTTTCAAGAACTTTGATGTGCACTGTGGGTGTAAACTAAGTTTCACCTTGTAATGAAAACTCCTCTGTAAATAATCTACTTGTAATGTTCTATTTGAGAGGTGTTATGGCCTCAAAGAAGAGAAACGTATTTGAAATGTAGATCTGTGCTATAGCTGTGATACTGACCTGTGCATGTGCTAAGTTATCTTACCTGTGTTCTCTTAGCAGGCTTTGATAAATGAAATTATTAAGGCAAGTGGGGTCTGTGGAACTTCTCCTATCTCATTATGGGGAGCAGCTTACTTATACACATACATAATGAAACAGTCATCTTGGAACCAGCAGTTTTTCTGGAAGGTGGGTTAAATGACTGCTGTGTGGGGAAAACCCGAATGAAACATGAAATTTCCCCTTCAATTGGAACCTCGGTGTTTTTGTTTGACTCCAAGAGGCTTTGGAGGGGCTTTAGGGCTGCCTAGTGACACCTCTAGAGCATCCATCTGGTTGCCCAAAGAGGTGGTAAATGCCCCATTCTTGGCAGTATTCAAGGCCAGGCTGGACAGAGCCTTGGGCAACCTGCTCTAGTGTGAGGTGTCCTTATCCATGGCAGGGGGTTGGAACTGGATGATCTTGAGGGCCTTTCCAAGCCAAGTCATTTTAGGATTCTATGAATTACCTTGGGGCGAAACACTGGAGGCTTGCTGAATGGGAATGAGTTTATAGGATTTGGGACTGTTACATCTATTTAGGGTGCTTTTACTCAGCCAATCCTACCTATCAGGGAGGGCATGGGAGGTGGGAATTGTCTTGGCCTTGAGGCTGCTTTCAAAATGGACATGTTGTGTCCTGGTGAGCCACGGCTTTTCCTCAAGAGAATAATGAAAAGCCTGGCAGCTCCATGAATACTGTACCTAAAGGAAAAGCACCCAGAGCCTCTCCTGCTCCTGGGAGCTTCACATTGCCTTCAGTAGGAAGGACAGTTAAATTAAGTATGCATTTGATAGATGTCTTCCAAATCAAAACATCTTGCATGAATGTGATTAAATGAAATTCCTCAAGTATGTTCTTGCCATCTGGAACAACTTTTCCATATTTTGTTGTCTCATTGACTTTTTGAAATTGAACTAAAAATGCGTTTTCACTGCTTTTTTCTTTTGGTAATGTTTAGTTTTCATTCCCACTGCACTTCCAGAAAAATCTGCAAATCATTTTGGAATAAGCATTCAGGGGAGGGAGCTCTTCAAAGCCAGAATCCAGTCTTGCTGGGTGCTGGAGGCCTGCACTGCACAAAGATCCCATTGCATCCAGCCCCTGCCTCCAGGGGACCTGGAGCTGTATGGTTTTAGCTTAGAAATCCTATCCAACGGCTCATCCTCAGAGGGAGATGCGAAAGGATGCGATGGCCACAGCCCAGCCAGGTAAAAGTAGTCCCCAAAGAGGCAGGAGATCAAGTAGCCCCTGCTTGGGATCTGAATTGCATGCTTGTGTTGGACTATCCTGTTGGAAACAGCAGCCTTCCCGAGTCTGCTTCTGTGGAAATCAGGGTCAAAACACTCTGTGTATGGATTCCAACATAAAATACGAATGAGCTCCTAAATTCATGGTCAACTTAGGGCTTGTTGAGACTTGCAGCAAACAAGCTGTGCATGAGCTTAAGGCTCAGCTAAGCAGAGGTGAAATGCCAAAGCAGGATCTGGGGGTACAAAGGTGTAGATCACCATGCTTATTGCCTTTCAGTGACCTGTTCAAGCATAGAAATAGGAAGAAATTACTACACACATATTGCTGTGCATAAGTTTTAGGGAAAGACAACAAAATACTGCAGGTGTGCTGGGTATGGACTGAATTAACTGAACCTGGCTTCTCAGATAGCTGCCTGAGAGCTTCAAATTCACCTGGAGTGTTTGGCGCTTACTCTTAATAACATCTTATTATCAAAATTACTTTAAAATATGTAATTTTGTATTGTCTCAAGTTGTTTGTTTCTTCTTATGAAGTTTTGCTGTAGGTTATTTTCAGTAAAAGGCAATGCTCCTGCCCCCAAAACTTGCTTTGCCTTGGAAATAATCTATTGAGACACATAGCAATCAGGCATTTAGCAGATAGAAAGTATTGAGGGCTTCTGTCCTGTACCATAAGTAGCTATTTATGTACTTTTATCTGACTCACTCTTTCTGATGTGAATAACTTATGAAAGTAGTGATGAGGGAAGACTAAATAAGGAGAAGTACCAGAATTGTAAAGGAAGAATCCAAAAGTGAGGTTCAACTGGAACTGTTTGCAATTTGCAATGTCTATGGGTTTAGGCAACTTAAACATTTAAACCACAAAGTGAGCAACGTCTGGCTGGAGAGTGCTTTGGCTCAAACCTTGAACCTAATGTAGTCAAGTCTTGTTTGAATTTGAGTCTTGGCCTAAATCTGATCCTCATGAAGACAGTAGCAATGCTATGTGCCTGTCCACATAAAACTGGGCCAGTGCTTGCCATATCCTGCTGATGTTATAGATACAGAAAAATTCTTTTTATTGTGTAACAGAGAAATTACTCTAATATCTGCATTAATTCCATTTAACTTTTGGCACTTGGTTCGCTCATGCTGGCTGATGGTTGCCTTGGTGTCCTACTATAGCCATACAGGTGGGGATTCACATTCTGACACTGTGGAAGATCCCTTTGGAAGATGCTTTGCCCCTATGCTAAATGAAGGGGTCTGAGGAGTTGTGTGGTTCTCTCTGAAATGGTCTGCAGCTCATCACCATCCTGGATGGGCAGTAGAGAAGGGGGTTTCTACCAGAAACAAGGTACTGTTGCCACATGAGGAAGCACCTTTTGCTCACTCCTCAGTCTCTTCCCTCTTGAAATTGGTACATATAAGGCAAGACTTTTGTGAAAGTGTTGGCCTACTCTCCTTCGACCCCAGTGGGAGGAGGGTGAGTACTTCTGACATTCCCACTCAAAGGTCAAGCAGCTTCCTTTCTTTTCCCTTGAGCTCTCACCATGGATCTGTTGTGAAGAAAACGATGAGAAAATGTCCCTGCATCTGACTTGTTGTTCATGGTGGTGGTGCTGGAGCTGTGCTGTCACGGTGTCAGGTCCCAGCTTGCATTTGCTAACTTAGCTACTAGGAAATCTACTGTGGCCTATAAATAGAGATGTCCAAGAATGGCTTGATCAGAAGTTTGGTATTTGAAGTCTCCTGTTTGAAAGCATTAAGCCAGTTAGAGTCATAAGTTTTCCAGAACATACTCATCAGGAAGTTTCCTCAGGTTTTGAGAGTCTCTGTGGCAGCGTTATTGGCTTGGGAAGGTGGACAAGGTGCAATTGCTTGTCTTAAAGCATATTGAAGTATCTGTTCTCAACCATGTCAGGCACTCTTTCACACCCCTGCTAAATTCCTTGCTGAGTTCTCCTTAGGATTCCACCAGGGATGTGAAATGAAGCTAAATGTCAAAATGCTGGAGGGTTTAGTGAAGGAGAATCGCTCTTTAGGCAGTCATATGCAAGTGGACTGAAGTCTGTGGGACAGTAAAGCTAGAGAGCACAGTGTTCCCCTTCTCCGCCTTCCCCTCCCTGTCCTCAAGTTCCTTACTGCAGAATGGCATGGAATGGGAAAACACTGGAGCATAAAATCCTGCTTTTAAAGGCTTAAAAACCCCCAAGTTACTTATTTATGTTCCTAAATTTGGATTTAGGTGTCTAATGTTAAGCACTCCTCTTGGAAAACATGGGCCTCAATGGACAGGCTGTAGGTTGGTGTTTTGAAGCTGCAGACAGATGAAGTGGGATTGTGTTTACCTGCCTGGCAGGAATAGGGTGGCAAAGCCACAAAAGGGAAGGAATGTTCCATCATTTGGAGGGTGACATCATTTGGAAGTCAGTGAATGATCTCCCACATTTAGGAGCTTGCATCAATGGCTGTTAATGGTTCTTTGACAGATCCTGCCAAGCAGGGACTGAATTAATGTGGTCATTGTTCTAGATTTATTATTCCCTTTTTAATGCTCTTACATATTCCAGTGGAGCAGAGGCAGTACGTGTGGTTGGGAAGTGCAGGGATCTGATTAAGGGGTTGCATGGCATGCACTGAAATTCCCATCCTGTATTGTGGTTTTCTTAATTGAAAGATTTAGGCTGAATGGAGGGAGTTCCTTTGAACCTTTAACCATTCTTAGACCTTCTCTTAGGTCTTTCTTGGAGACTTAGGTACCACCTGGACCAAACTGACCTCCTTTACCAAAGCTCCCTGGAAACCTGGGAAACTTCAGTCCCAACCTGGATCTTAGCTTTGTGGCTTCATCCTTTTGCCAGATAATGCTAGCATTTATAAGCAGCACAAGTAGCTAGAATTTCCCTGTCAGTTCCTATTAGAAGATCTTGACTTTCGTTGATTCGAGCTTTGCCAGACTTGTACTGTGGAGCTGATGTTTTCCATGCTTGGTTTTTTTGGAAGTTGCAGTTAATATGGCTCATGTGTCTCACTGCAAGGGATGGAGCTGGAAAATCCACTGTTATGCTCATGTGCTCCTTTTTCAACTAGCAATTTTAGAAGGAGGGATTTTCCTGGTTTAAGGAATTCATTGATATGTCAGCTTTCTCCATTTATCACACTGGTAACTTCACTAAGAGCTGGAAGTTGGGCCTCATAGTGTAGACGTAGCTGGTTTGTACCTTACCCACTGTAATGTCTATGGGGTACACACAAGGGGGGCAACTTCTGCTAGTATGACTGTTGGAGTTCTGGAATAGCAATTAATGCTTGCCTAAGGAGCTTGAGCCTTCCCTACTTGCAGCTTTTACTTCCACTCTGGATTCCAGAAGCTTGAGAAGGCATCTTGTATCTTGCATACTGGATGCAGAATAATAGCTGGAGCTTTTTTGTGTTTATCTTAGGAAATTAATAAAGGGTTTGTAGCCATAATCGGGATTTTTCTTTGAAAAGTGTGTGCAGTTTGAAAACCTGTTTTGGGTTTGCATAGTTTGTGACTTGGTTATGTGTTTTGGTGTTAGTTGAATCCACTTTACATCTCTAACAACTTCGGAATAGCATCTTGCTTAGGACAGTTCTGAAATGGATTTGAACCACGTTGTGTTCACTTCTGTTTGTAGGTTGTGCTGCTAAAGGCACACACTTGTGTAAATGCAAAGAGGCAATGGAAATAAGAAGGAAGTGAACTTATTTGAACTTTCAGGAAAGAACTTAAACCCCATTTAACTTCTTTAACATGGGAGTTGATTGCCCAGGTCCCTTCTTCTGCAGTTTGGATAAATGTTCCTCTCCTTAATCACAGCGGAGATCAGCCACTAGTTCATTGTATGTAAACTGTGTGCATAAGGGCTTACATTAAGGGTGAACGTGGGGGAATGATGTTCCTGGTCACAAAGCAATTACACTAATACGTTCTGGAAGAGGATAGAAGGGAAAAGGGATGTCCTTTGGCTAGCAGTTTCCATTCGAGCTCTGTACATTATATGAAATGCTGGCTTTGCACCGTACAGCTTTTCTCCTCCACTGTCATTCTCTTTAAAAGCTGAGAATAATTTGCCTTAGCATATGTAAGTTTATTTTTGGTGTAATTACATGTCCCATCATGTTAACTTTGTGCAAAGGGTGAGCCTATTGTCCTTAGAAACCCAAAGTGATTATCATGGGTTTGTTTTGTTACACAATTGTTTAAAGTAGAAGAAGTTACCATCATTGTTTCTTGAGTCCAGCTGTGTTTATGGATTAAGATCTACTGACTCAAATATTTACAGTGCTTCGCAAATGATGAGAACATGCAGTGCTGGGGGCTTTCCATATGCTGCTTGGATCAAGAGACTTCTCCGTAACTGGAAAAAAGGAGTCTTGGGCCAGAATAGTTTAATAAAAGACCGTCAGGTACATCTTGTATTTATCCGGGCCACTTCTGTCTGTCACTGTGGTGTGTAGAGGCAATTCCATGTTTCCAAGAGAGAGACCAGGGCGCTGGCTGTGATGGGAGTTGGAGCCTCTGGAAAACTTGCTCCAGTTGGGGCACTGAGCCCTAGAAATCACATTTTACCCCAGGCCACTCCAGTTTTAACTGTTTTCTTGGTGCGGGTGACCTGCTTCTGCAGTGAGGATGTGCAGGGG
The DNA here is from genome assembly GCF_037157495.1 of Lathamus discolor. Classification (NCBI taxonomy): domain Eukaryota; kingdom Metazoa; phylum Chordata; class Aves; order Psittaciformes; family Psittacidae; genus Lathamus; species Lathamus discolor. The sequence continues at coordinate 8,590,058 of NC_088898.1, read as the reverse complement.
TAAGAGCCATTGAAGTCTGGACCAGGGCAGCTCCTGGGAAACCTGTGGACCTCTTGGGAGCAGATTTGTGTCTCTTTGGCTGAGGCAGACTGAGTTGCGCTTGTATTTGTGTTGTTACGGGCCAGGTTTTTCTGATGTGAGGAACTGGCGCTATGCACAGAAGATCTGTATTTCTTGAGCAAGCCCTCATGATTTGAAGCCCTGTGCTGCAGCTCAGCAGCATGGCTCTGTGCAGGGGAATGGACACTGTCCATTAAAGTCCGGGATCTGAGCACATGCCTATAAGCCTATATTTAATGCTATGTTTGTGCTCAAATACATCCTCACGCAGGGTGGGAGTCTGCTGGTACTGAAGCCATAAGCCAGTATCAAATGGCAGGGGGATTAGGAGGGAACTTTCCCTCTTGACTAAGGGTTCTGTAGCTGCCTGCTGCAGAGCTGTTGTGTTTTTCCTTTGTAGCACTGAGTACCAGCTACTGTTGACAGCAGGGCATTAAATTTGTTGGGCCACTACTCAGTCACCATGGCAATTCCTATGCTTCGGCGAGGGGAGAGGAACGGACATGAGAGGTCATTGTACTTTGCTGGGCTTTCCTGTAAATAGAGCAGGGTGAGTTTGTTGGAAGAGCTGAATCATCAGATCTTGTCCCGAGCTACTCCAATACACCCTATCCGGGCTCTGGCTGTCACCCTCTGCCACACTGCTCAGGCTCTGGCTGCTGCCCCTTGCACAACAGACCTCGTGTTATGTTTGGCACCTCCTTTGTGTTTTCTGTCCTGGCAATAAGTCAGCCGTCATTTTGCTGCCATTCATAAAGCACAAGCAAAGAACCACGGAAGGCAGGTGAGATGCGTGCCTAGCTTACCAAGACACTGCCTCAGTGTCAGTGAGGGGACTCTGGAACTAGAGTCTTACAGGCTCTTTCATGGGGGGTGTTTCTTGGTCCTAGTTGCACATCAGTTTTAAAATTGAGTACAAGTGACCAGGGTGGTCTTTGTGTGCTCCAAGGCCTTGCGTTCAGGTGTGAAACTACAAATATCTTTGTTGCTGTAGTAAATGAGCTTTTCTTGCTGTATACATAGAACTAACCAGCTTGGAAAGGTCCTTCAAGCTCATCCAGTCCAACCGTTCCCAGCACTGCCGAGGCCACCCCTGCCCCATGGCACTGAGGCCTCGTCTCCACGCTGTGTGAGCACTTGCAGGGCCGGTGCCTGCAGCCCTGCCCTGGGCAGCCTGTTCCAATGCCTGAGCACCCTCTGGGGCAGGAATTGTTCCTCAGCTCCATCTAAACCTGCCCTGGTGCAGCTTGAGGCCGGTTCCTTTTGTCCCATCCCTTGTTCCTTGGGAGCAGAGCCCAGCCCCTCCTGGCTCCATCCTCCTGTCAGGCACTTGTAGGGAGCCATCAGGTCCCCCCTGAGCCTTCTCTTCTCCATCTGAACCCCCAGGTCCCTCAGCCATTCCCCATCACATTTGTGCTCCAGGCCCTGCACCAGCTCCGGTGCCCTTCTCTGGCCCCACTCCAGCACCTCAATGTCTCTCTTGTAATGAGGGCCCAGAACTGAACAGCGGATTCGAGGTGCAGCCTCACCAGTGCTGAGTATACATGACATCGTCTCAAGTGTTTTGCCAGAAGCTGGTCCTTGTCTGTACGTGTGCCAGTACCTCAGTCACGAGCAAACCCATAGCAGCAGGAGGTGTTTCTGTGTGTGATTACCTTCAAGTCTGCCCCTGGATCTCATGACATGAGTGGTTTCTTGTTCCACGTGCCCAGGCTCACTTGCATAGATGGGGTTAACACTCATCCAGTGGCACTTCTAGTTGCACAAAGCATTCATGCAGGATACTGTGGTTTGATTAAAACTAGGCTTATTGGTAGCTTTTTAACCCAGACTACAAGAGAGCAAGTCAGTTATTTCCAGCACTGCAATAGGATGTTGGTGATGTCTTCATTTCCCAAGTGATCAGGCATATAAGCATGTACTTAAGGTCTTGTACTGAAAGAAAGCCTTCTGGTGTTTTGTTTCATTAGTAACACTGTAAACCCTGGTTTTAGTGGGTCTGAGGGGTTTAAAAATTACAGTCTATTACATGTATTAAGTTATTCCCCTGTGCATAGGAAATATCACTAATGGAGCTATGGATGCTTTATTTTCCTCTGTGCTGAGAACTTGCTTCCCTGTGTCTGCCTAATGACAGAGTGAAATACAATCTCTGTCTCCTTATTGTTAATCACTGAGTTTGGATTAAAATATTAACCCAAAGGATGAAGTGTAAGCATGAAGCAGCATTAAGACAAAGCAAAAAAGCCATCTGTTCTTTCCCTTGCTTCCTTTGGCACATAGAGGCATGTTCTACTGCTGAAGTTCACATATCCTTCCAGAGATGTTTGTTTGGTTTGGTTTCTGGTCAATTATTTAATCACAGGTATTTGTGTGTCTGCTGAGGTGTGAATATCAATGTAATGGTACAATGGGAGGTGGCTGGTAAAGCTGATGCGCTGAGCAACTGTGCTCTGCCTGGGGTTTTAAGCAAATTTGAGATGTCTAAAATGTTTTTACCACCTCTGGGGCTTAGTTTTTAGTGAGGTTTTGTAACTACAAGGCTAAACTGATAAAAATATTAGCATCAACTCATCCTGAGGTTTTTAAATATTGTGACTAATAGTACTCTGTGTGCAGAGGCTCATAAATTTGCTGTAGTAGTAGTCATTTGGGCGAGTGTTATACCCTAACTGCAGACTGGTGTCCTTCGTAGAATCCCAGAGTGGTTTGTGTCGGATGGGACCTTAAAGCTCATTCAGAACTAAAGGCTCTTTTCTGTTCTTTCATTTTGCTAAAATGAGTTTCAGCTCTGATCAGATAATTTGAAAGGGGGCTGTTGTTTTAGGAAGATGCTGGGAGTGAAAACAGTGAAAAGAGTCAAGTATAGAGGTGAACGTGCCTGAAGTATTTGTTCTCATAGCTCAGTGCAGGCACCACAGTGAAGCAGGCACGAGCCTTCAGAAATACTCTGGGGTTTTGCACCTATCCAAACATAAACCCTGTTCTAAACTTCCTTGTCAAATTCTTATGCTCAATATCAAAAATACCTCTTAATCTGATCAGATCTATTCTGTACAGTTGATAGTCCTATTTCCTCAGGCCCCGACCAGGTTGGTAGCCATGTATCCTTCTGAGAGATAGCTGGGAAGTAATTAAAGTCATCATTCAGGCAAGGATGGAGAGTACTTTCAGTTTCCCCGGTAGCTGTGGCAGTTTTCACATGAAACCCCTCACTCTTGTGTTCGGCCACTCAGCATTCATCATTTCCCCTCCAAAAACTATATCCTCGTGAGAAGCCCAGGCAGTATTAGGGTGAGTGGATCAGTGAGGGAGGAAGGCAACTGCCTTCTGCCCTGGATGTGCATATCTGTTCTTTCGTTGTAGTGATAGGACAAGAGGTAATGGGTTCAAACTTGGGGGAAGTTCAGGTTGGATATAAGGAAGAATCTCTTTACTGTGAGGGTGCTGAGGCACTGGCACAGGTGGTAAATGCTCCATCCCTGGCAGTGTTCAAGGCCAGGTTAGACAGAGCCTTGGGTGACATGGTCTAAAGTGAGAACTCTGCCTACGACAGGGGGTTGGAACTGGATGATCTTAAGGTCCTTTCCAACCCAAAGCAGTCTGTGATTCTATGATTTATAGCCTGTTTCCCTGTAATATCAATGCTGTAGAGTCCTGAAGTTTTTCTCATTGCTCCTCATCCACCTTCCACCTTTTGGATGTGGTAGGTTATTCCTTAAGCTGTTCTTATGGGTTGGCGTCTAGAGCAGTCTTGCTGATGCCAAGTTCAACAACAGCTCAGGGTCTTCAATCGGGGTACAAATGTGGTAACATTCACGACTGTGAGGATGCTCTGTTACCTGAGGGACTCAGCTTGCCAGGCTTGTCCCTGCTGGACAGTCTGGTGTGATGGCTTTGAGCAGAGCCTGGCCTGCCCCACAGCACAGGCAACCCATGTCATAGAGTGGTTTGGGTTGGAAGGGACCTTAAAGCTCATCCAGTTCCAACCCCCTGCCACAGGCAGGGACATCTTCCTCTAGAGCAGGTTGCACATCTTCAGCCTTATCAACACAGGTCTGAAACCCAGCACAACCCTATACAGTGGTGTTGATGGAGGCTACTAGAAGTGGTGGCTGTGATTTTTCTCTTGGTGCCCTGAGTGGGTAGATGCGTGTGCTCATGCTGCTAGTTGTGAGCTTTTGCTTACTAAAATTAAGATGTCCAGAAGAAAAGGCTGTAGTGAAATGAGTGAACAGAGGTTGAAGAGAGTGTAATAAATAACTTATGAGAGAAAAAGGAGAGGAATACGTGAGCATTGCCAGCCCTGAGCCTGGTGACAGGCAATGTGCTCCTGTTAGAGAAGCATTTCACAGGGCCGAGCAGGGCTGGAGGTGTAAACATGGCGTTCGTTAACATCTCGGTGTTTGCCTTCAATCAGTTGCTATAGCGTCTTTTTTTTGCATATGGCATTAAATATAAAGACTGTTCTTGTGAAATCTACCCCTTTCATCTGGGGATTAGAGAGAAATATCAGTTTAACACTCCAGTAATTACCCAGCACACTTCTGCTGATGAGAGCTGTGAAACTTCAGAGAGTTTGCGTCAGATTTGCCTTGTTCATTAAATCTCTGTTGGAACTGATGGCACAAGTCAAGTCTGAAGGTGACAGATACAGCAGTTCAGTTGTGCTTGCCTGAAACTTGTTTGGCTTACCTGGATGATGTCAAAGCGGATGTATTTATAAAGAGTATGCGTATTTTTAACCCTGATGAACGTGTGAGAAACTAGCGACATTTAAAAACTGCTATTTTGGAAGATTCACTTAAACCTGAACGCTAATGAGCATCATCATGCCAACTGTGCAGCCAAGATAAAAGAGCAAAGAAAATAACCTATAAATATCTGTGATAATGCTTGAAAACTGCTGTTTTTATCAAGTTGTAGTGGTTGAATGTTTGACTGTGAACATAAGACAGAAATAGCATTCACGGAAGTCTTAGATGATAACACATCACTAGCTTCATTGTATATTTTCTGTTTCATGGTGACTACAGAGGACCAGAGTCCACAAAACAGTCTGTGCTCATACAGAGGCACCCCTGTATAACAAATGAACAAAATGTTCTTGGACCAAACTCCCGTTTTCTGATTTTATGTCTTTCTTTAGGCCAGAAAAAGTTATTTGACTGCTCCCACAGCTTTCCTCTTCACCTCTTGTACTGTTACATCCTCTGACATCATACTGAGCTTCCAAGGAGAAGTTTATGGTGTCACGGAGAGGGCCTCAGAAGTTCAGGACGCTGTGACACTGAGAGAAAGTGTCTGTATGTTTTCAAACATTATGGAAATTGTAAGCATGCTTTCCAAAGCTGTCAGGAATCCATGCTTTGAAAAGACGAATGCCTGTGTGGGATTAACTCCTCATGTTACACACAGACTCTGGAGTGTGTTGTTTTCTCCCACTGGTCTCTGGAGCCCAGTATCTCAAATGGAATCTGACACACCACACCAGATGCTAAATGAGGCCTTTCCAAATTGAGGTGTGTGTTTTCTGTGCTGAATGTAATCTTTCCAGACCTAGTTTGTGTGAGTCTGATGGGAGTTGGCCTGCTGTTTTGGAACAATTCACCTGGCTCAACCACAGCCCATCCTTGTGTGTGTTGGTGTTAACAAATGCATGTGGATGGGTCCCTCCTCCCATCTGAATCACCCCCAGTTGAAATGTCTTGCTGGTACAGCTAGCTGGTGTGCATATGGAGTGTGTTTCTAGGAAATGTTATGCAAACCAGTTCCAAAAGAGAGGCGAGCATAGGAAAATGATATTAATGCTATGCCTAAAGCTGACAAAACCCATTTCATGCGTTATTCCTGTTTTTAAGAAAGGAGAAGCAGATAATGATAGCAGCTGGTGGTTCTATAACAAACTGGCACTGCGTGTTCATAGCTAACACTAAACAGCTGACCTGTTGTGGGTCCCTTCACATAAAGATCTTGAAAGATGGGGTTTATGTAGATATGAAACAAGAAATGCTCCACTAACATTAGCACTCAATACCTTGGAGGACAAATGGCAAGTCAAAATGGGCATAGCCACTTAAGACACATATCTGACTTGGGCGGATGTTCTGTACCTCCTCTAGAAGGAGGAGGGCCACGAGATTGTCTAAGCTTGTGTAACTTAAGGTACTGACGATGTAGATGGCACAGTGTTGTCAAGCTCCCTCTTTGCACTGAACATACATGTCTGGAGAAACAAATGCCCTCTAGCTCCATGGTGAGGTTGTTCAGAATTTCTAGGTCGAGAAGAAGGAGGATGGATGACTGTGAGTTTTAACTTGCTAGTGATAAGGACTCATCAAGCTGAGTAGAGACTTGTGCTCCGGTCTCTGCCCCCCAGGAACTCTGAACTGCAGAATAGTTCACAATATTTGGGTACAATACAGAGCCTCTGTCATGTTCAGTGTGGCACAGCATGAAGCTGTCTTCTGATGATGTTGAGCTGTCTGTTATGCTGTCTTGTAGATAAAGTGCAGTTAACACATCATCTTTTAAAGCCTGAGACATTCACATGGCAGTGACAGGTAATGTATACTCCTTTCCCTGCAAAGAAGAGATCTTTTCCGTTAGCAATGACTTGCTGATTGCCTATTTATTTTCACAAATCTTCTCATGTCAAAATATTTTGATAAAAGTCTGGCCCATATTAAATAATCAAGAAAATAATTACTACTTCCAATTTCCTTTAATTTCTGACTGTCAAATAATCTAACAAGCTTATTTTTAGATCTCAGGAATACATCTTGTAAGGTGCTGCAGTGAGTGAGCAAAGCTGGTTTGTACTCAGCGCAGGTTGGGGGAACGGAGGGAAGGGGCTGATTCCAAAGCCTGGCATCATTTAGGATTGATGAGGAGACAGTGTGGGGAAGGAAGCAATACTTTGTGTGCAATCCTGCCCCAGCAACACTGGGTTAATGATCACAAAGTTGGTTAATTACAGAGTAAGTGCTGCTGGTTGCATCTGTCTCATTAAGTCTGAGGAATAAAGCTGCTGAAGAGAGGGACTGAGCAGAGCTGGTAGCAGGGTGCTGAGTACTGGAACTGCTTTTTGTGTTGTGTAATGTGACTTCTGTGGGTACTGTGGGTCCTGTTGTGGACTCCAGAAGTTGTCTACGGGGTCAAGAACTGAGCTGTACAGAATGTTTATTCTGGGCTTGATGTGCTGGTCTGGAGCACGACTGTAAAACCTCTTCAGTTTAACATGCAGCAGGAATTTCCTGTATTTATGCCATTACTGCCGAACATGTCAAAGCTGCAGAGGAAAGGTATGCAGAGAGGAAAGCAGTGAGGTAGGGCAGCAGAGTGAAATTGCAGGTTAAGGGGTTGATTTTTGAGAGGAGGATGTGGGCTATTTGAGCAAAGCTTTCTAGGCTGTCCCCAAACGTCTGCCAAGGGGGAAAATTGCTCTTTGAACACCACTGCGGCACCTCTGGGACTGTGTTAAGCAGCAAATGTGGGATTTACAGGAATCAGGCCTCGGTGATGGGACTTGAGAAACCCAAGTGCTTGGGATGACTTTTTTGCTAATCTGTTTTGGTTTTGCTATTTGGTTGTGCTTTGGGAGGTGAAAGGATAGTGAATCTACACAGCTGGGTAGCTCCATGCTGCTGTACCAGATATGAGTGGGCCAGAGAGGTGAAGGAGGTGTGAGATGGTGCAGATAGAGCAGGGCAGGTGAAGAAAACAGCTTGAGGAATTACTTGCACATCCCCTGCAGTCCCTGCATGCCCAGGATGCACAGGTTTGGATTCAGGCAGTTACTAGATATGAAAAGTCAAAGTCTCACAAGGTGGTATGGCACAGCATCACTAACAGTGACCCAAGGAAAACGAGCCCTGCTGTCTGTTAACAGGCAACTCTAGTGCAAGACTATTCTCTTAAGGCTATTCCTTATGATCCTTTTCTTCCTAAAGCTTGAGGGTTAATTGTATTTGGAAGCTTGATATGGGCAGAATGATATTCTGCTTTATGAGAGAGATGGTAATTCAGGGCACTCTGCAAAGCATACGGAGGCCACTGGGGACCCAGTCTAAATGACAGTCTATCTCCACTGACTTTGAATCAGGCTGTTCATCCTACAGCTGCAACTTCCAGTCCCCTCGCAAGGATTTTGGACACTTAGTCCCCCATGGAAAATTAAAATGAGATTAGAACAGCTCAGCCTGCTATTCTAAGTGGATTGGATCAAAAGTAGGAACAGGCTTGGGGTTTTGTTAAGAATGAATTGCAACTTAATACTGCAATCACTTTCAGCATCCACAGGGAGGGAAGGCAATATCTCTGGAAAGAGACGGTATTGTATATCACAGAACTGAATATTCTGCGTGGAATATTTATTGGAAAAATGATTTACATTCCCTTAATTTTCCCCTACAAATGTCTGCCCTTTTCTATCTGGAATTATCTTCATAACCACATCCCTGTTTTGAAAGCTGCTAATAGAGCTGATTTAAGTTGTTCATATAAAACGCTTTTCATGGAGAGAAGGATTGTTCTTAAAGTGCATCTGCCTAAACTCTGCCAAGGTTATTAGCACTTCACATCTTGCAAATGAATTCATCTCTTAGTTAAAATTTTAATTGAGCATACATGGCTTTTTTTAATGACTTTCCTGAAAAAATGATTCTTTTCTACATAAAACCCAGACTGTGCTCACTAAAGAAAAACCTAAAGAAAAACTGAGTTAAATTACCCTTTCCCTCAAAGATGTTTGAAGAAATAAAAGAGAAAAATAGGTCTCTTTGGGCCCTTGCAAAATGCAGATACTTCTTAATGGGCAGGTTTTGCCTGGCTGTTAACTAGTTGTAGCTGTTCTTGCTTCATTTGTTTTGCATAACCATGGCCTAATTCAAAACTATCTTTTCCTAATGTACCCCTTTGTTACTACTCCTCTACTAATATTTTGACATTTACCTATTTCCTTGATAGCTTCACATCTCTTCTATAAGCTGTGGATGGCAGAGGCATTTGTGCCTGAGCCTGTGTCTGTCCCTGCAGCTGTCCCCTCACCTCTAACCCTAAAGGGGTTTGTCTCTAAGGACAAGGGACATGGTGAATGGTGGCTGAGGTGCTGCTCTGTGCCGCAAGGGGATGGTGGATGGGCACAAGGGGGTTGGGGAAGAGAGACAGGCAGTGGGGTTGTGTGTGATCCTTTGGGCAGGGAGATGGATGTGGCAGGCACAGTGACTAGGGATGGTGGCTTGGACCTTACCTGTCTAGCTTGTAACCTGCCTGAAAAAGCCCTTGTTTTTGTATTCACCAGCACCATGGGTGTTGAATACACCCCATGTTAACTCTTCTAGCACAGGAGTGTTTGATTCTACCTTTACCAGAAAATCCAGCCTCCATTAAAAACCAGAAAGACTCAAGCAGGGCGAGTCCAAAGTGCTTTGACAGCAAACGTAAGTACTCAGTTTCTAACAGCTATTCTGGATTTAATTCTTGCCATACATAAACAGGGGCTCCACCAATTGTACTTTGATACTAGAATGAGTTTGATTTGAAATCAACCAGAACACTCGCATCCTGGCAGTCGATCACTTTTATGTTGCATGTGGTTCCATTAGGAGAGGTTTGATGTCACTGTCAGGATGGAATTGCTGATTTCAATCTTGTCTGGTTTCCCTCTTTGCTCTTTGGCAAGTGGAGAAATATTTTGCTCTTCTGTGTAGTTTTCCATTGAATAACTGGGACATCTCAGTCTCAAAAGCTGGCAGCTTTTTCGCCATGTTAATGCTCTCAGAACAGGAAAGCATCCTGAGGAGGTTCTCTGCTGACTTGCACAGTTCATTTAGTAAGGTGGGACTGTCTGGGATCCAGCCTTCAAATACATCAAGTCTGCTGCATGGGTGCTGGGTGCTTTACTAGGATGCAGCAGCCATTGTCTTCCCAAGTTTTAACTCCAGCGCTTTGTACACATGACAATATCAGTATTACAGGGCAGGGCAGACTCTGCCCTGGGACCCAGGTTCAGCTGAAAGCTGAGCAGGATGGCTGAAAGCAGAGCAGCAGAGGACAGCTGCAGCAATGTGTTGCCACGCCATTAGACTGTGGTCCCAGTTTGCCACTGTTCTTTACCAGAATCATAAAATCACAGACTGGCTTGGGTTGGAAGGGATCTTTAAACTCATCCAGTTCCGACCCCTTGCTACAGGCAGGGTCACCTCCTTTCTCCCCGTGACACCATAGGACAATGTCTGTTTTCACACAGATCTTTCTGACTGCTGCCCTACTGAAGGCTGTTTCCTGCCTGCTCTGACTAAGCAAAGCCGAAGTTCCTATCCCCTGTGAACATGAACTCTGTCCCAGGTGGGATCTAACCATGTTTCCTGACATACAGGCATGAGAGGATCTCTGGAAAGGTTTGAGGAGGGGTAATACCATGGCAGGCAGTGTCCCGAGTGAAATAGTGGAGTGTTGACAATATCTTTGTTAAAATTCTTCAGCTGAATCTATATGGAATATAACTGTGCTTTGAATTGACGTTTAAAACACAAACCCCTGCATTTCCATTTCTTTCCTAAGCAGTGATATTGTTGGACTCAGGCTTAGTGCTTACGTGTCCCGTTATTATCAGTGATATGTTAAAACATTAATGGCCAAGTACCATACTCCCTGTGATATTGACATATAGAACATACTTGGAGTGCTTTGCTTTGACTTCTAATCTTTCAGCAACCTTATACTTTGACTTCTCTCTCAAACCAAGGACAGACTCTGTTCTTCCTCGGGGGATTCTGTTTTCAATCAGAAGGTGTCAGCAGCTCCCACTTCAGGGATGCTGTCAAGTAGTGCTGATTATTGATAATTCTGCAGGAATGACCACACCAAAACACTAAATGTTTGCAGATACGCTGAGTCTGTGGCAAGGGTAGGGGTAAGCGCTGTCGTGCTATGGGCTACATATGGGAGATATATGTGTTTTGCTTAAAAGTAAACTCAAAGTCGCATGACAAGCCATTTCTCTAAACTTTACTTCTGTTTGTTAAAGCCCAGCCTATGGGGTAAGATCTGGATCTGAAGGAGAACCCAGATCTTTGCAAATACTGTGGAGGACTGGCTTGGAGCTGGGACCTGGCAGGAGCCCACTGCTTTCCAAGCAGTTCAGTCGTGTTCAGCTTCTGCAGCACTTGCCATCTTGCACAGAACCCTTTTGGGAACTGGTGTTTGGAAAATGGTAAATTTGATAGGCTGAGAACATTGGGGCTGTTCAGCCTGGAGAAGAGAAGCTGTGTGGAGACCTCAGAGCAGCTCCCAGTGTCTGAAGGGGGCTACGAGGATGCTGGGGAGGGGCTCTTCATCAGGGACTGTAGGGATAGGACAAGGGGTGATGGGTTCAGACTGAAACAGGGGAAGTTCAGGTTAGATCTAAGGCAGAAGCTCTTCCCTGTGAGAGTGCTGAGGCGCTGGCACAGGGTGCCCAGGGAAGCTGTGGCTGCCCCATCCCTGGCAGTGCTCAAGGCCAGGTTAGACAGGTCCCCATCAAATGGGCATAATTTATACTGACAAACTACTTTTGCTGCTATTAGTTGATAACTATTTGATGACTGAAAAGTGCTGATAAATATTTATATGGCTGCACTGGAAAACCTTTTATTGGGGCACATCACACAAGCTGACCCTGTTCCTCACTTTAACAGACATCCATAGCCAGCCTGGCAGGTTTCTTGTGTAGATTTAGACTCTGTGCTGGATTCAGACATCCTCCAGACTCTCACCAGGGCTCCAGCTCTTGGGTTTTGTTGGCAAGCCCACGTTTAGACACAGAGCATGTGTGGCATCGTGTGGTAATCCCCTTGCTTGTGCCAAACAGGTTGGCTCCAGCTTTGCACCTCCCTGTTAGCTTCAGCTTGAATATAGCCCTTGGAAAATGTTGTGCTGGGGAGTAGAAGAAAAGGAGTTTGGCGTTTATAGGCCTTGAAAACAAAATCCTCCTTTTCACAGGAGGATTTTAGGCTTGGTTTGGGGGAGGGAAGCAGGGAGCTTGTTGAGAGGTAAAGGGAATATCTCATTAATGATTTACTAATGAGCTGTAAAAGTTGTGACTCTTTATAACTTCTGAGGATGGAAAATGTTTCTTGGAATGCTGCAGCCCCACAAAGGCTGGGGCAGATCCTGGCTGCCTCTGTGTAGGGTCTTTGATAGAGGCTGACTTACCTCTTTACTCCAGTCCCTCAGGCCTTAGAAAAGATTAATCACAGTGTGGTGGGAAGCACATGGAAATAGCAAAGAGATGAGAAATGAGAACGGGAGAGAGGAGGGGAGAAAAGCCCCAACATGAAACACTGTTTTCTTTCTGGTAGGGCTCGGGCAGGAATAAATTGCCAATGATCTCACTTTCAAGCAATGTCAGTTTATTTGTACTGACTCTGAACTGACCATTTAGAGGGGCTTCTCACTGAGGCCCGATGGGCTTCTCAGCTCTGGCTTACAAGGGAAGAGCCTTGGAATGACACAGGTTTTGTGTACAGTGCAACAGGCAGCAGGGATGAGGTTTGGAGAGGTCCAGGCAGTGCCTGGTGCAGTCCATGTAAAGGACATTGGCTCCAGCCTCTTAGCTCTGTCCCTATCAAATCAACTCAGACTTCAAGGTGCTGCTGTATACATAAAGCCCATAGATGGCCACTGCATGCACTGCTTTGGGTTATACACAAGAAATGAGGCAGGTCAGAGCCTAACGAAATAGAGGTGATAAACTAAAACTTAACATCTCTGAGATCCAAGTCCCCGGGGTGTTCAAACAGCAGGAAAGACTCCAGCAAGGGCCAGGGTATGGTACAGGTTTGCCTTTCCTGCAGTTGCAATGCATTTCTCTGTGTTACGTCTCTAGCTTGGAAGAATTTGAGTGCTTTCCTGCTACTTCTATTCCTCCAGTAGTAGCTAAAGATAGTGCTGGAGTTAAGGTACGGAGCTTGAAGCTGGTGTACCAGGGTTCAAATCTTGGCTCTGCCTGTGTAGTCATCAGGAAGTCACTTTATTCCATCTGGGCTTCAATGTCCCACCTATGGAATGTGGGTAACAACGCGGCTAACAAAGCTTTTCCTCCTTTGGTTGTCAGTTCATCCTCCAGCTCTCTGGCACAGTGAGGACAGGATGTTGCAGAGCAAGGCTGTTGCTTTGTTCAGACCTGGTGGTGTCTTTCAATGGAACATTAAGAATAACACAAGTGGAAGCTCCTGCTGGGCTTTGCTTTGAAATCTCTGTGGCTTCCAGTTTGCAAACAACCTCTGTGAACTAAGCCCAGCACAGCAAGAGGCTGTGACCTCCCCGAAGCCCTGTGTGCACCTTTCCTTGCAGTGCCTCTTGCCTGGGAATGGCTCTAACACTGTAAATCCTCCTGCACAAGGCAGCACTCCTATGCCTTTGTACATTAAGGGAGAGCTGAGGCTCTGTGAAGGTGCTGCACATTCACAGCCTCATCTTGCTAAGAGAAGTTGGAAGGTTCCCAAGCATCTATCTGAGCAGTGTTAGCACTTTGTGTTTTCTTGGTTTTAAAGCTCAAGTGTTTAGTTAATGTCTGCACAGGTGGTTAAATACAATGGCTCCCTCTGCCAAGTTACGAAGCTGAAGTTGACTGCAAAGCAAGTCATAAAGTCAAAGTTTACTCATGGTTTTTGGAGGTTGTAAATGTAAGGAAATGAGACCACTCAGGCAGATGGGCATAATGTGTGTCTAGTGTGACACCTAAAAGTGCCACTCGAGACTTACAGGCCCTGAGACTCAAAGCAGTGTGCACAAATCCTCTTCATCATTGTGGTTGGACACAGTTTGCAGTTTACAGACTATGTTCAGCCAGTGTGACTGTGTTTTGCAAGCACTGCTGCAGAAAAGCTTTCTAACAGCAGACCATATGTATTGTAAACCAAACCCAGGCATCTTTCTGAAAGAGCTGCCATGCAGGAGGGGTGAGATTGGTGGAAGAGAGGATTCTGCATTTGCTTCATAACAGTCTGAGAAGTGGCATTCCAGGTACCAGCACAAGCTGTGAGCATCCCCTGTTGCATGGTTCTGTCATTTGGTGGTTCTGTGAAGAGCTAAATGGCAAATCCGGAAATTCGTAGAGCAACAGGGAAATTTCCATCTGCTTCTGGAGGCAGGGATGCAAATAGAGTTTACTATGAGTGGACCAGTGAGTGACCACATATGCATCTTTCCCTGTTACTGATAACTGTAGGGGAGAGCTTCCTCCTTAAAGACCCTTAAAGCTTCTAAGTAATGGAGCCCTGTCCTGTGTTGAAGGAAGTTAAAGGAATTGCTGTTGATGGAGGAACCCAGCAAGCCCTGTGGATGCTGGGACAGCAGAGTTGTGACAACCTGGAGCAAATCCCCCTTTTGCAGGGGAGGACAAGCAACGTGTGCCAGGCAGCCATGCTCATCTACCTTCCACTAGCGCCATGGGAAGGTATCCTTTGAGGAAATCGCCTGAAAATCACTCGCCTGAAGCACTGCTGCTGTTGCTGCTTCCCTGCCACCAGCTCTACAGCAGAGTGCACCCCAGTTTCTAGACAGAAGGTCATTGGTTTGGTTTTCTCCTGCATTAGTTTTCATGTCATCTTTAGGTTAGGCTGTTACGAGAGCGAAGACAATTGATATTCAGATTCTGCAAGCTCTAGACGTACAGTAACCTTCTTGCAGTGTAAATACACTTGTGTATTCATGAGTAACAGGCAGTGACTTACACAGATGTCAGGACTTTGAAACTAAGACTTCGTTCTGAAGTATATGAGGATGTTCTGAATGTGAAGAGAACACATTGACAAGCTGAGCTTCTTGGGAGAGAAAGGGACCCATTATTAATTGTTAAATCTCTCTTCTGAAGATACAGTGCTCAGTGGGTATGTGCCCTCCTACCCCTAAATGCCCAGTGAAGAGTGATGGGGCAGCTCCTGAACACTCGCATAATACCCAGCCATATTATGTTCAACCTAGACTCTGGGACTTTCTTCCCAGAAACTAACTTCCTCGAGTTAGGAGGCAAGAAGAAACCTTCTCTGCCCTGGTGAACTTGTGTCACTAAGATATTGAATCCACTTGGACTGTCCCCAAGGAAATAATGATTGAAACAACCCCCAGTGATACGTGTTCCTCTCTGCTGCTTCCCAGTGGAAGGCTCCAAGGTCTGTTGGTGAGATTGAGCTTCCTGCTGAGAAGTCAACTGGAGCTGGCTAGAGATGAAATAACATTTAACTGCCTGACACTGTGAAGCTTAAAAGAAGAAAAAGACATGCAGTGTCACCTAGGGAGTAAACCGAAGCTCACTGAAAGGTTTCCATTGAATTCAGCAGGTATTGGAGCAAGCCGCCAGCAACACGCTGATGTGACCTCAGGTTACAGCTGTGCCACTGCCACTAAAAGAGATTGTTCAGGTTTGGAGCTCAGAATCTATCCCAATAAAGGCAACTGAGAAAGAAAGAAAAGGGCTGGGCTTGGATGTGGAGCTCACTTTGGATGCTTTCAGTTTATGGACTGGATTTATCACCTAGAACTGAAATGATTTCTCAGTGTTACACACCTGCCCTTCCCCACGGCCAGCTCATAAATGACATTGCTCTTGAATATAATGGTTTTAAAGGTGCAAAGGGTAAGTTCCAGCTGAAGCAATGTTTAGCTTGGCTTTTGTGCTTCAGACAGCTAAGGAGCTGTGGGCATGTCAGTTTGAATTTCAGCTGCAGCTTGGTGTCAGGCACCCAGACCCAGCTTTAAGCATGTACCACAGTGCCCCTGTGCAGGGCCTCGTGCTTCAGGCAGCCCTGGCCTTCAGGGAGCACTTAAGATCTGAAAGAATTTATTCCTGGTCTGAATTTGAGCAGCACTACAGTGCATTGTGCTTTGTTACCATGTTTGTGGATTGCTTTCATAATCCCCCTTGTGCCACCACCCAAATGGAATTCTTCTCCTGTGCGCACTCTGCTGCCTCTCAGCACACAAAGTTGAAGCTTGCCTGCAGGCTCATGCTTTACATTCCCCTATCATCTCTCAACCAGTCTGAATGACTTTCAGTCTGCACTAGTCCTGTATAGGAACCAAGTGCAGTTATGTACTGGAAGTGAGGGAAAACAAGGTGAAGAGAGATGGATGTGGTGGGTGAGGATGGTGGCAATCCATGGAGGAAAAGCTGCAGAGCTGCCAGCTCCCTCGTTCATTTGTGCTACTGGATTTTGGGTTGACCCATGTGTCAGTAACTGGATTACAGGGAAAAAAAAACCCTTTTGATTGCCTGGAGCTCGTGCCCATCCTGGCAGAGGCAATGGGCTGCCTTCAGCACTCATTTTCTAGTTTTAATTACACAGCCGTTGAGCTTAGGAGCTTTCCTTGGGATGTGCATATTTTTCTGTTTGAACCTCTGGAAAATGAGGTTAAATGAGATGAGTTTAGTATCTGTCAGCTTGCTCTCTTCTGGAGCTCTGAAGTCCTTCAAGGTGTTAAACCTGTCAACAAGGTTATTAGTCACATCTTTGTCCCATGAACAGGTTGGGATTACTGCAGTAGGAGAGTGTTCAGTGTAGAGCCCCTACCCTCTGCTGTGATTTGAGAGGAGAAAACTGGATGCAAAGTTTCCTCTTAATAAATGTGTCCTCATTTATCATCACTCACTCTCTGTGGAAAATGAGGTGGATTTTCCAAGTGATCCTGCAGCATTGACTATTCCCAAGTGTTGTCATTGGTTCTTTCTGTGTTTATGTGACATTGCTCTTAGGCTGTGCTTGGCTCCCAGAGCTGATCCTATTCAGAAGTTCTTTGAATAGGAAAAAAACCACATCCCCACCCCCTGCTCATGGGTTAAAATATTATTTACTTTATTCAATTTCATGCTGCTGGGAGATGCTGAACTGAAACTTAAGGAGAGGCTAAAAAGAATGTGATATAGATCATTGTACATTTATCATTAAACCTATATCATTCTGCTCTCTGAATGCCTGAACATGCAAGGACACAATTGGTTCTCTGCTGCCCTATGTGTTCTGGTCGCATCCATCAAAGCAGAAGTCTAAGGTGTCAATAAACCAGACTGTGGTTGATTACACTGACTTTAATGTAAATGACTGATGCAGATTCCAGTGTTGCTTTGGATAAGGGAGAGTTGTTCCCATGTAGCAGGTACTGATACAGACTATGACAGTCCCTGGCTCAGTACAGTTAAGTATTAACCAAGTGCAGCTCCTTGTTAAAATCCAGAAAGGATGACTGCTATGCACGCTAGGTAGTCAGAAGTGAAGGCTTCAACCTATAGCCTCCAATACCATTCTGCTGTTGGATGATAAGTTTGTAGAGTTCCTGGTCTTGGTAGTAGGATCCTTAAACACAATTATCATGCTGAAGCAGCACTTGAAGTATTGTGCAAAGCCACATATGAAAAATGAAGTTTATTTCCATCAGCTCCAGTTTGGAGCTTCAGAGTATCCATCTGCTGCAGCCACAATGTAAGGATGTTAATAATGACTTTCTGTATGAACTGGGCGTAAAACCCTCCCTGTATTCTC
Organism: Lathamus discolor; assembly: GCF_037157495.1. NCBI lineage: Eukaryota > Metazoa > Chordata > Aves > Psittaciformes > Psittacidae > Lathamus > Lathamus discolor. Next base: position 8,572,479 of record NC_088898.1, on the reverse strand, counting down.
TTAGGCAAGTAAACACTCTTTTTTACACCAGGGCTTGTAATAAAGGCTCCTTTCTGTGATTCCATCTCCATCCAGATGTTTCTCTGTTACCAGTGTGGCAGAGAAACATCTTCAGCTCTTAAGGCTACCATCAAAATGTTCCTGGGTCCTGTTTCTTAGTGTCATCTTCTCTGTCCTATTCCTTCCATTCCAAGCATGCACAGTCTTTTCCTTTTTAGAAAGAGTGCAGCTACTTCTAAGAACCTTTCTCCCACACTGAATGTCTCTTCCCAAGCGTGAGAACATTCTACCCTTTTATTTGCTCACCAGCCATCCCATGATTTGCTATGGGAACTGGCAAGAACATTGAAAATCATAAAGCTAACAACTGTGATCCTCTCTGCACTGGAGGGTGAGTGCATTTGCTGAAATGGACAGGGGTTTGAGCCCTCTCATTGAAGTCTCCAGGAATGTTAACTGAGTTTTAATTTGCCAGTAACAAAATATGTATGGAGTTGAGCGTGTTAGAGGTCAGGAGAGGGTGAGAGATACTGAGCCATGCAGGGGAAGCACATTGCTTAGTGCACGGTGAACAGGTTTTTGGTTACTGCAGCTTTCAGGCTGATGCTCTAATTCTTATTGATTGAGCTGGGGCTCCCACACAGGAGTTAATGCAGCATTACTTGTCCACAGGACTCCTGGCAATTGTGAGGCAGCTTGTTGTGTATTAGCATTACTCCTGCTGATGTGGGATCTGCTGGGCTGGAATGGGAAAATGTGTGTGTGGATCCTCGAACTAGATTGTAAGTAGCGGGTGGCCAGGGATCAGGTGAAAGGATGCTTGTTTCTGCATCTGCCTGCTTCCCTTGTGTGCTTTGTGGGTGAATCCTTGGGAATTTTTCTTGGAGCTGACTTGCCTGAGTTTTTCAGGAGCCCCTATCAGACCATCGGTCCGGCTTTGTGCAGCAATTTGCTTCCCTAAACTCATGAATTCTGATTCAGAAGCTGTATGTAATTTAGCTCCACTCAAATGAAAATAAGGAATTCAAAGGAATTGCTGAGACAGCCCTAAAATTAATGTTTCCTTCTCAATTACTAAAAGGGCTCAATTCCTTTCTGTGACTTTGCCATTGCACAACATTTAACAGGTAACTCCAATCCAGTTATGAAGCGCTGAAACACTTTACATGAGAAGGTCCTTCATTCTGTTTGATGGAAGCAGCATTCGTCGCTGTGTGTAGGACAGCCTGCAAACCACTTGTGATCTGGCCTTCAATGGAATGGGTTCTCCCATAGGCACAAAGCTGAGCTTGTTCTACTCCAGCTTTTTTAAGGTCAGATTAAGAGTAACTCTTACGGTTGGTTTTTGCTTTATATGAGGATGGTTGGCAAGTAATCCCAGGAGGACGTACACCTGGGGTCACCATGCTGAATCAGGCAGTGGAACACTCAAATTTGTGCCCTTTTGTCATTACATGAAGTTGCCAGGGACTGTTTTGGACCACAGGGGTAGGTTTGCTGAGACAAAACCAGCAGAGCTCTGTGCTGTTTGTTGTAGGAAGGTTGAGGTGAATGCCCTCATGAGACAAGCTGGTGCGCAGCTGCCCTCTAGACCTCTGTGTAGTACACATTATCCTCCATTAATCGCATCTGCTGTTTTAGTCTCCAAGTATGTGAAGCTGGCATCTAACTTCGGTGTTTCTCCTGCTGTTTTGTGCTCCCGTGCTGTCTCCTGCTATGAGTTGCTGGCCAATAAAGCAGTGGGGAGGAAGGGTCATATAGCAAATGTTGCTCTGACTTGATGCACAGAGGTTGAGGGGGGTAAAAGTTTTGCTCCACCAGCATTGTCAGACCTTGTTGACATTTCTCACTCAGTCCTTAATCCATAAAGTGAGACTAAAACTTCTCCCTAAATGTTGGCAGAGCTGAGAGGGTGATTTCAGTATCATCTGTGAGGTATTAAAGCACAGATCCTTGAGGCATTTCACCATCTTTTTCTTGTTTCAGAGTTGCTGAATGAAACATGGAAATGAATCAGGCTCATGGTTTTGGGCTGCCTTTATTTGTGATGCTTTTTCTGAGTCTTTTGGTTTGGCAAAACCATGATAAACTTTTTGGACAGAGGCCACGTTTCCCTCTGAGATCTTGTGCAGCAGCACACAGAGCTCTCAACATAGCCCGCAGTGATAAGGGAGTCATGGCTTGGGAGCTGTGTGGAACCGCTCCAGCTGTTCCCATACAAATCCTTTATTTGGATGAAGGGAGTCTGGAGCTGTTCAAATGATAACAGTGAATGGCATCAGAAACACCATAGACAGATGGATGTTAATGTAACAGCTGTAAAAGGCTCATATGAGAACTGGGATAAAGGCTAATTTATTATCCTTCAGTTGTATTGCATTGTTGTTTGTGAATGAATTGGGTACTTGGCGAGCCAATGGTGACATAATTTCCCATTGTAAAGTGATGATGCACAATTACCAAAGCTGTCAGGTATGGCAGCTGCAGGGCTGCCTGCTCAGAGCCTACATTTGCCCTAATAAGAAGCAGGAAACTTCTCAGCATGACACAGCTTCAGGACGTGGGTGCCTGTGGAAGTGCAAAACAATTTGTTGTTTCCTCCCTTTTTACTTTTGTCCTGTCTCTTGCAGTTCTTGGTCACTGAAAACGAACTTCAGCTCAACAATTGTAAGGGAGAAGATCATAGAATCCCAGCCTGGTTTGGGTTGGAAGGGAGCTTAAAGCTGATCCAGTTCCAACTCCTGCCACGGGCAGGGACCCCTTCCACTGGAGCAGCTTGCTCCAAGCGCCTGTGTCCAACCTGGCCTTGAGCACTGCCAGGGATGGGGCAGCCACAGCTTCTCTGGGCACCCTGTGCCAGCGCCTCAGCACCCTCACAGGGAAGAGCTTCTGCCTGGCTCAGCATGAAGCTATTGAGGTGATTTGGAGTCAACAGTGTGTGACCAAGCCAGGAGGTTCACAGAGCTGGGCTTGTTTAGTTGGGTGTTGAGGGAATGAAACAGCTCTATGCTAGTGACCTACTGCTACTTGGAGGAGTATTACCAAAAGGAGGGAGATGCTGGTAGCACCAGATAGTGAAGCAAGGGGGCAGTGGCTGTGAAACAGCTGTTTGGCAGCTGCAAGCTGAGTATGAGGGAAATAGTTCTTATTAGAGGGGAAGTGCAGGCCTGGGCTGGGTTGTCTGGGCAGGCTCTGGAAGCACCATCCTTGGATCTTGCTGTGGCTGCCCTGAGCCAGTGCTGGCAATGGTCCCATCGAGCGGGAGGCTGAGGTCCCTCCCAGCCAATGTTCCTATGATAAGAGATGTTGGAAGGGAAAAGCTGTATCTGCAAAACCACTTATTTTAATGCTCCCCACTGGATGATAATAGTTGAGAGACAGAAATAATGAGGAAAGGATTGAATACAGAAAAAAGAACAGCTTAAAAATGTAATAACAAAAGAAATCCAGACACTGTTTTACTTCAGGCCTCTTGAAAAGAGCAAGTTCTGCGGCATCTCCAACCATAGCTACCCATTTCTGTGCACGTAAAACCAGCCACCAGTGGATCTGTCATAGCTTTTCTTCATTTTGAGACAGTTCAGCATAGATTCTGTGGGTTTCCAGCACACTGAGTGGATAAACCAAATCTGGTTTACGATGTTTACTCATTCGGAAAAGAGCTCATGCTTTTGGGTGCGTATTCTAAGAGTGTTTTGAACTCACTTCAATACTTTTTTATGTGTCATAAGAGTTGGCTTGTAACAGCAAAGTGCCGTAGTGGGCTGATTGTGGCTGAAATCAGAACCATCTACCAGAGGCTGGTTTGATCTCATGGCAGTTTTGGTTGCTACAAGAATGTGACTAATGGGTTGAATTTGAAGATAAGTGAAAAATCTCCCCAGCAAAAAAGTGAGAATGAATCCTTGGAGCCAGCAGTAGTTATTCAGCTGTCAAGTGTCCAGGGTTTCCTAAAGATTCCATTGTCTCCCTGAAAAGCATGAGCTGGCATGGAGAGTCATGGGAGAAATAGGTGGTGAAGGACTGTTTGTGCCCACTTATGTGCTTGGGCAGTGCTCGGTGCTGTGCGTATCTTCAACAAGCAGATCATAGACTGGTTTGGGTTGGAATTGAGCTTAAATCTGATCCAGCTCCAACCCCTGCCACGGGCAGGGACCCCTTCCACTGGAGCAGCTTGCTCCAAGCCCCTGTGTCCAACCTGGCCTTGAGCACTGCCAGGGATGGGGCAGCCACAGCTTCTCTGGGCACCCTGTGCCAGTGCCTCAGCACCCTCACAGGGAAGAGCTTCTGCCTTGTAGGCAAGATAAATAAATTGTGTCCAGGCTTGGTGCTGGTGCTGTGAAGGAGAGAGGTGATGTTTTTCTGCACAGAGGCTTCCTAAACTCCTGTATTGGACTTTCAGAATGAGAAATAGGGCTTAAAGAGCCATGTGGAATGGCAGAACTCCCGGGGCTTCACTGGAACAAGAATATCCCTCATACTTTCAATAGCTACTGTCATCTCTGCAGTTTTCCTTAGAGCTATCCCATCTCTCGAGGGCATGCCTGTCATGCTTGCTAAGGGGAAATTACCTTGAAGGTGTTCTGCCAGAAACCTAATTCTGGGCTGGTTCCAGTTTGCTTCACTAATGGGTAAACGGTTGAGTTATCTTGGGAGCTTAGTCACATCAAGATCTTGCTCATACCAGGCATTGATTCATTTAGTTGCATAGAAGGCTTTTGAGCTGATGGCTTCATCATGAGTCAGTTATTCATTATCACATTCCTCTGACGTTACATAGCAATATTGGTGCTGCCATAAGAAAACAGATGAATGATACAGGATTAGATGGACCTTGTCTCTGCTAATGTGTGTCATGCCTCAGACACAGTCACCACGTTACATCAGGCTGCTCATGCAAGGAGACAGAAGCCTTTCTCAGCCCTGCCTGTGGTTAGATATAAATATAGAAGTGGGAAAGTGACTTTGCAGCTCCATTTCAGTTACTGGCATGGCAGAATTCCTATTCCTATCCATGTCTCCTCACCCTGTTTGGAGCCCTTGTGAAGGTATTCTCTTCAATCAGCACTTGTTTCAGTGAGCTTCACAGAGTAATTAGATGTTGCATTACAAAAATAATTATGCCTTTTAACCAGTTTGGGTTATTTACTACTTGAAATGTGAGTTTTGTGAAGCAAACTGGCTCGGTGCCAGAATCGTTTGAGCAGAATCTAACAGAGATTAATGAAGTAACTTGAAAAGCAAGCAGGGAGTCCCCCAGCGTCTTGTAATTAAGCAGTTTGATTAAAACCAACTGGAACAACTCCACACTGAGAAACAAAGTGGAGCAGTTCTGCATTGAGACCTCAACAAGTATCAAACCCATGTCTGAAAGTAATTTTGGTAGCTTGGAATTGTTTGTGGCTACCTGATAGTTTCCTAGGAGAGGTGTTGGAAGAGTGGGCAGTGCAGGTTTTATTCCCTAGGGTTTCCACTTTGCAGACACGGAATGACAAAGGGGTACAGCTGACTTCTGGAGGAAAGAACTCAGTTGCTTATCCCAGCCTGCTTCTGGTGTTCTACAAATGCAGCTCATGTAATACAAAGGCCTGACTGTTTCATATAAGCTGAGAATTTGTGCTGTCAGCTTTAACGGGGATGCTTCGGCCTTCTCGTGACGCTGGTGGGATCTAAACCAGGTTCTCTAGTAGTGCCTATGCACAAATGGCCTGTGGCTGGGAAAAGCTGTTGCCTGTGTTGGAGCAAGGGCTTCAAAGTGCTGCTGGGGTAACATTCCAGCACTGATTTTGGGGGAAGCTGTGCTGATTTCCACTGACTGACAAGCTGCCTCGGAGCAAAGCTTGACATAGTAAGTAGCCTGCCTGTGAGCATCCTGAGGCTTCACCAGGCTGCATCCTGTGTGTGTGAACAGAGCTGTGATTGCTGTGAGCAAGGCTAGGCTGAAAAAGCTGATGCTGCAGTGCGAGGCAGTGCTAGATGTCATTCACCTCTTATTAAAGACAAATCAGGTAGACATCAAAATACACACATTCCTCTCCCCTGTCCCAGCATTACCTGCCTGAGCTGCCTTTCTGTGGAAATGTGCCTGTCTGAGGCCTCAGACATCAATTTTCTCCTATTTTCGAACCCATTTAGTTCTTTCTCTCACAGGCAGATCTTGTTGAAATCAATAGCTCCCTACTCTCATTCCCATTTAGTGTATATTCATTTATTGGATTTTAAAAACGGAGAGGAAGAAAACTTATGCACTTTTTTCTTTAGAAGTATTTGAAATGCAGACCCTTTCTTTCGGCTTTTCATATTACTATGTTCAGAAAAAGAGTTGAAACCATTTATGTTCCAGCTTGGTTTATAAAATCCGTAAGGAAACTGCAAAGATCTCTGTTATCCTCCAAACCTGAGACAGGAGATGCTGCTTGGACCCTTTTAGTCAATTCTCTCCTCAGATGTGTCTTCCACACATTTGCAGCAGGTCATAAAGTCTTTCAGATCTGGCCTCTACTGAGCTATTACATGAAATGAGTTCTTGGAGACATCTGACAGTGACCTGTTCCATCACTCTGCTGCTGTTCCTCTACTGAAGGCAGCTTAGATGGTGTCTGTAGGAGCTGCTGGCCTGTCTGGGTTGTAGATTTGTCACTTGCTCTTCATAGAACCCCAGTCTGTTTTGTGTTGGAAGGGACCTTAAAGCTCACCCAGCTCCAACCCCTGCCATGGGCAGGGACCCCTTCCACTGGAGCAGCTTGCTCCAAGCCCCTGTGTCCAACCTGGCCTTGAGCACTGCCAGGGATGGGGCAGCCACAGCTTCTCTGGGCACCCTGTGCCAGCGCCTCAGCACCCTCACAGAGAGGAACTTGTGCCTCATGTCTAATCTTTAAAACTAATTTTTTAGCTTTAATCCAGAATCAAGGAACATCCTGTGCTCCACAGAGCCTGCTTAGGAATTTGCATGCTCAGAGTCCTGTCTTTCCCAATTGCTCTTGTCCTTCCCATTGCTGCGGTGCTGCACACCACAATAAATAGTAGCATAAAACTCCTACACCTTCCAGGAAACCTGGCTGAGTGAAACGCTTCTCATATTAATAAGGAAAGCTGCATTTCTTTATCAATAATGATAGGAAATGGACAGAGGATTACCCCTGCTCAAACAGGCATGTTTTCATATTGTTTGCTCGTAAGAGGCCTTGCACATAAAGTTTTCAGGTGTTGGATGAAATTACTCTTCTTTGTGACTTAATGTGCTTCTGCATGATAAGATCAGACCAGCCTGTTCTTAATGTAAATCTGTGTGGATGCTTCCCCTCTTTTCATAGGCTTATGAAACAACCAGCTCAATGCAAGTTGCATGTTCCCTTTTTCCAACTTCTCTTTTGCCTTTTTCAGGATTGTTTGTGCCTTCTTCCTCAGGGCTGCAGTGAGGAAAATGTGCTGATTTTCTGTCTGTTCAGTTGGCAAAGCGTTTGAAGGAGTCATGGGGCAATGATGTAGTGACTTCAGTAGATTGTGCTTAACTGCTTGACATGCGTGGAATGGCCCTTGCATGGAAGTAATTCCTTGTATGTGTATATTCCATGCATATACATACATGGAATGGATGGACATTGCAAACCAGAGATCTTTTCTGAGCTAACTCCAGCCCACAGGAAAATGCTTTGTCAGACAAAAGGGTAACCAGGAAACTGATCTCTGCAGTAAACCAAACATAAACAGCATGTGTATTATAGAACCTGATTTTGGTACTGCTCCTTCTGACTTGCCTGGCTATAGACAGAACAGCAGCAGGTCAATGTGACCCGGGAATGCTGACAGACTCCATGCTGGAAGTTGGTTGTGCTCCCATCCAGCAAGATGGGAGGGGTTGTAGAAGGTAATTTCCTTCACACGTGGCTCCTGTAAAGCCCTGTGTCATGTAAGAGGGTTGAAGTATATTTTAGTAATGGTACTGTCATAAATCTCCCGAAGGAATACCTACCTGTCTATACAGTTGTCACGAAGGATGCCAAGAAGGACCCAATGAGCTTGTACACTTAAATAAGCACTGGTATGTAGGTGCAATGCGGTGTCTTCCCAGGAACCAGGCCAACACCTTTACTGTAGCATCAATCATGGAAATGGGCCAGCACAACTCTTCTCAGCAGCTTTCTCCTCTTAGTGAGGAGGAGACTTTTAGGGCCCAGGGACAAGAGATGCTTCTGCACCTTCTCAATGCCAGAAGCCTCAGATACGTTAAGCACCAGAGGCAAAAGTCTTCCTTTTGCAGTGTCTAACCTGGCTGGTGGGTGATGTTGGAGTCTCCCTGGGTGTCAGAACCATTAGTCAAAGGTGGTTTGAGTTTGAGACTCCTTGCTGTCTGGATGGAAAAGTGTCGATACTAAAGGTAAGCAAAGCTGAGCCTGCAAAACGGGCTCGGTGTGGCTACTGTAAGTTCTCTTCCATCAGAGTGCTGAAAGGGACTTTGGAAGAGGCATGCATGCAGCGCAGTGTTAGGACAGGTAGCTCAAGGGCTGGGAGATATGCACATTAGTAGTCCAAGCTTCAGTGCAATGTGTGTGAAGTGAATCTGAGAGACTTTGTATATGGGCAGGATTAACCTTTATAGCTCCTGCCTCACTGCAAGCCAGTTTAAAGGTTCTTTGTATCTTTGCTCTTTGTAGGTTCTTTGTATCTTTGTACCCCCCAAATACATTTTTGTAGAGACCCACACTTACGATGCTAATTATTGTGAAGCAAATACAATCACCTTTCTTCCTCTTCTAGCATACGCCTGTCTCCTGCTTAATAGTGAGATTTAGGGTTGATTTTCCTCAATTTTTTGGCAAGCATCTGGCAAATAATGGATGCAAGTGTGTACAAACAGTGATAAACTTGCTTGGTTTAGACTGCTTCATTTTACTGCTTTCCTCTCAGGATAAGAATCAAAAGTGGAAAACATAAAGCTTCCTAAAGCATTTATTATTTCCAAACTCCGGTCAGTGGCCTTGCACTGTGGCTCTCAAATCTGCTGTTATCCATAGAGCCTTGAGAGAGCTGAGGCTGTTCAGGAATGCTGAGTTGCATCTTACTTGCTTCATGTCTTGTGCTTTGGTGCTGCTGCTTATGGCCCCCATAAGTTAAGGGTCAATGCATGTGCGTGTATGTAAAGCCTGAGTCTGCATCTGAGTGAAGGCTTGCACTGATGCTATGCATAAACTGTTCTGGTTGGTGTATTCTCTTATGCTTTGTTTTAATATGATTCTATTTCGCTTTCCCTCTACCTGAGGCTTAGAAGAAAAACATCTCCAGTACTGTGGCCCCAGTCTCGTTGCGTTCTATGGCTCAACATGAGTAAGAGCTGCTAAATCTGCCCTTCTGGTTAGATTCATGTTCCAAAGCTCCCATGGGCGTTTAACAGCACAGGTACAAAGTCTGAACCCTTTTCTTTGTGTTAATGGGTAGTATGAATTCTGTTTTGCTATTTACCTAGAAAATACACTGATGTGAAGCAAAAGAGGTGTGAAAAAATACTGTAAGGATGGCCATAATGATGTTTCTTCCAAAACAGTAGAGTCTGCATAGACTAATAATAAGTTCGCCTTTTTGCTAAGCAGATGGAGCTGCTAAATGTGTAAAGGCTCAACTCTTAAGTGTTCCCCTAGGAGTAAACAGCCCTTCTTGGGGAGTTTGAAATAATGAGCCATTTAGGTTCTTATTCAGAGTTTAAATTTCACCTACATCTATCTGCTGAGGCTGTATCAAAATCCAGGCACTACTGCAATCCTCTGGAGACCCGAATGAAGATCTGAAGACCTGAATCTGAAGGCAGCCAAGAGGCAAAGGGGCTCGGGAGAAATCTAGGCAGCCTGAACATGCTCTTTAGTGGCTATTCACATCTCATATGTTCTCTAGCCAAGAACTTATATCCAAGAATGTAATATCCTCCTTCACTCTTTCCCCTCTTTCTGTCCAGTCCTACAGCCCTTACATGAACTTTGAGTAATTCCCATCAAAGTCAGCTGGTTTGCTGAGTGAAGTTCAAATCCCCCTTGGCTCCGTGTAGAGCAGCTTAAAGTCCTGGTAATAAAAGAGATTGGGGAATGTGCAGAGAATTAGCAAACCACAGGCCAACTCCATATCCTGCTCCCTGCCTCATTGGCCCTGTTCTGAGGAGAAGGTAAGTCACTGTCCAGTCTTTCCAAGCCCAGCAGAGAGACCTTAGAGCCTGCTACCTTTCAGCTAAAGATCAGTCTTGAGATCCCCTTCCCTGAAGCCTCAGAATACTTTACAAAGGAACAGTATTATTCCAGTCCTAGCAGGGAGGTTAATGAGATCTGGTCTCAAGATTGACAGTCTTTCTTGACAGCCTTCATAGTGTCTCTTTGATGCTCTCCTGACAATAGTTTCCAAGGTAGTAAATTATAACTGGACATAAAGGCTTCACTGAGAAATGAAGGCACAATTTTGCATTTATCAACTCTAAATGCTGCTCTAAATACTCAATTTTAAGCATGCACTTAAGCTTAGCTTGACTCATGATTCAGGCTTCCAAGAAAAATAGGGTATAAGTGGTTTTATTATTCTAAATGGGATGAAAATCCACTTTTTATCAAAGCATCAAGATCTCTAAACATCTACTTAATCAAAAATATCAGGCTGTAAACTTAGTTCCTCTATTCCTCACTTCAGTACAGAGCTTTTTAAGTGAACCTGGTGTGTGCTGAACAGAAGAGGGCAAATGCCTCAGGAGCTCGGTAACTGCTGCAGTTACTGCCCTGAGCTGCTTTTGAATCATAGCTGGGCCTTTCCTCCCTGGAATCTGGGTGCTTTTTGGGTTTGAAATGACTGCATTTTTAATTGTCCTTGCCTGAAGAAGGGAGTATGTTAAAGATGAACCCAACTGGAGTTAAAGAAAATCCCTCTCCCAAACTTCAGGGCCTTGCCAGATGGATTTGAAGCAAAGCACTGGGTTTTGGGCCTCCTTTATTGCTGCATCTGAGCTGCATCACTTTCTCTGACCAGCTTCAAGCTAGAGGAGTTGATAACAATATGAATCAGTGTCTGTATCCGATATCAGTGGTTTAAGATCAGCTGATGGAAATAGAGGTATTTCTGAGAGCTGTTTGTACCAAGGGATGAGAATAGGCAACTGCCAACCCTAATGCAGCTTTCTCTTCTCCCTACTATAATTGTTTTAGCTAATGAGGGAGACGGAAGCACTCATGATGTTTAAGCCTGGAGGGTTGGATCCCAGCAGAGTTGACTCAGCTATTCATCTTTGCAAAGCAGATAAGCTCGGTGGTGTGCGTAGTAGGAAATGACAACAAAATGCTTTCCATTATAAAAGGCTGTATTTGAACAATGCTCACAGAAATATCCTTCCCCCACGGCCTACCCTAGCTGAAGGGGGGATAATACTGTCAGAAAACGTGCATTTGGAATCATTACCGTAATAGCTTTGACCAAGCTGACACTATTCACAGGGTAAAGCTTCCCAGAACAAGGAGGGGAAGCTGATCTGTGCTGCCTTTGTTGAAGTCCCTGTCCCACCAACCCCTCTTCAGAGCTGGTGATGCTCTGTGTGCGCTGTTGTTGGCTCCGTAATAGCTCCCACTTCAGCTTGTTAATTTCCTGTAGTTGAAGGTGCTGTAAGGGATTATCTTCCATCTCTCATACATGCTGGGTTTATTTACTTCTCTAAAATACTTATCTGAACACAACAGGCACTCATTCTCTGGCCCTGTGACAAACACGCTTTTGGTGGTAGACACAGAGCTACTTGTGTGGTGGGGCAGAGGAATCCCAGCCTGTTTTGTGTTGGAAGGGACCTTAAAGCTCCTCCAGCTCCAACCCCTGCCACGGGCAGGGACCCCTTCCACTGGAGCAGCTTGCTCCAAGCCCCTGTGTCCAACCTGGCCTTGAGCACTGCCAGGGATGGGGCAGCCACAGCTTCTCTGGGCCTTTGTTGCAAACCCTCTCTCCAGTTTTCTTATCAGCCCCTTTAGGCACTGGAAGGAATACGCTGTATCGTGTAGCTGGATGCCAGGAGCATGTCCCCCTGTGTGACATGCCCATGTGTTCTGTCTTGTCAAGAATGAGCTTTTTTAGACTACTGAGGAGTTGTACCAATGTTGCCATGTACAAATCATCGGTGAAATCTGTGCTATTGTGTGAAAGGATATGAGTAACCACCACCTGCGCCACGAGCTGTGATGGTGCAGGATGAGCGCTGGCAGCCTGATGCTTTGGATCCTTAATATGGTCTCATACTGGTGCTTAGCATTAACTTCAGTTTGAGAGCAAACTACAGGAAGGAAATGTAGCATAAATATGGCTGCATTGAGAAGTTTCTGCTCGGAGAAGGAAATTCTGCTTGCCTTGGAGCTGCATTGTGCCAGGCCCTGCCTGGCTTTTGGGAGGGCAAAGGCATCACTCGCCCCCACCTTGCCCGCTGGTGTGGTTAGGGCTTGTAGCGGCTCTCTTGACCCTGCAGGGTCTCTGTGTTGGTGGCACCTGGGTGTGAAGGGAAAAGTAGTTCTCTGTATCTACTCATTCATGCTCACCTCTGCCGTGAGCTGGTCAAAGCCTGGAGCTTTTCCCTGATAGCTGGGGTTTCTTTGGTATCTTTTCAGTAGCTTCCTTTGTAGGAAGCCAGTGGGACTTCTCTAACATCCGTCTTTCTCAACGGGATGCTGTAGGTCAGAGGCAAAGTCCTTTTCCCTATATAATTTTCTTTACAAATATCCCATTCTGGTTATATTCCCTTTGCCCCTGAGTGCTGCTGTCTCTTGTGTGTTTATTTTTTCTCCTTTTCCTTTAGGGACATAGAGGAATGTGTCTATTTTCAATGGGGAGAGGTGCCATTGTAACAAGTGTCATGTTTACCCTGTGACTGTTGTTTCTGTAAAAGGAAGAGTTTCCAGGGAGGAGCGGGGATGTCGTGAGGGGAATCCACTTGATCTGTCCCTGCAGCTTTCATGTTTTCTTACCCTCGGGGAGGGGGGTTCTCACTCTGGGCACATTTGCACATTGACATAGCTATTTGTTATTCTTAGCTGCTTTTGAGACAAGCCAAAAATGGTGGTTTCCATTAGTCATTTCCCATGCTGACCATAGAAAGGCCATGGCAGGGCATGATGCTGGCCCTCAGCCTCCTCCCTGTATCCAGAGTCGGGGTGGAGGACTCTCCCTGCAGACTGTACGTTAAGGGGAATTCCTCTTCACGGGTGAAGGTTCACGTGTTTCCGCTGGGGCTGGGGAATCATCGTGTTCCCTCATCCAGAGATCCAGCTATGCAAGGCAGCTTCCTCAAGGTTGCCGTGTCTGGGGCTCACAGGCTTTGCTCAGCCGTTGCAGTACAGCTCTGCTTGACGCTAGGGGTAGTGTTAGGTTTGACATACAGAGCGAAAGAATCAGTGTGGAGATAGCACAGTAAAGCTAATCCAAAATATGTGTAATTTCCTCCTTTGTTTTCTGTTCCGACTGTGTGATGTCCACACAACTGTGGTGATTTTCTCTCTTTACCTTTTCTCAGTTACTTTTCAGTTTCTCAGCTGCCTTTGTTCCTGTGGCATTCCTGGTACCAGAGGAAGGACAGGCACTAAAAGGCGACTCAAAGGCTGTTTGTGAAAGGCTTACAGTCCCAGTTGGCAGACAGAAATGGCATAAGGGTTGGATGACTGTTCAAGTGTTTTACTTCTGTGAGCCTAATGATCAATGCTGTGTCATCGAATCATAAACAGTATGGAGCATCCATCTGAGCAAAGACTTCATTTGCTTGCTAATATACTTAGTATGTTCTAAGACGATAATGGTGTTAATAATAATAAAAAGGTATATTAAGTTATGGAGATGGTCTTCTTAAAGCAGAGAATCACTGGTGGAAAGAACACTGATGCTAAGGGGTAACCTGGTTTTATTGTTTGTTCTCGCTATTACTGTCCACACCTTGCAGCTCTGAGTGTATATTTTTTTCTTGCTTATTTATTGCTGCTTGAACTTCTTTTGTCCTGAGTGTGTCAGGAGACCTTTGGACAAGTCACATTCCTCATAGCTTAGTAGAATCTAGGACTCACTTCTTGACACCATCAAAGTGTGGCTCCTGATAGGTAGAATTGCATGCCTGACACCACTTGGTGACAGAGAACGGATATTCAAGTCACTTGTGTGCTGGAATAGGTCTTAAAGGAGCTCCAGCTCCGGGAAAGCAGACCTAGATGCACTGCTGCCTTGGGGTTGCAGCCTGGCAGCAGAAGGGGAATCACTTCTTCGAACTCAACACTTCGAGCAAGTTTGATTCTGTCATAGTAAGATGCATATTTGGGGATCCAGAGAGTTCTACTGTTTCCCTGCTGTAACTGCATGGTGCTACAGTTTAAGGGTGGATATTGAGCTCTTCTTTATACTGAAAGATAAGAATGTAAGGCACCAGAGTAATAAATCTGAAAGCCATAAAGGGTGGTTTCTGTCCTGCTGTGCAGTTCTCTATCAGCAGTACCTGAGTACTGTGCAAGGAATATCTTTTTCACTTTTTTTTTGTATATTTTACAGAAATGGGAAGGAAATTTCAGGAGAAAGATTAAAAAAAACCAACAAATGTCACTAAAAGAGCCCCTTACTTTAGTAAATACTGATTTTTTCTTTATGCTTAAAAGGAAGAAAATTCAATGAGAAATTACCACAAAGTCTCTGGACTCCAAGATAGGATCCTCCTCCCCTCACTGCACATCAAGGCCTTTCTTCCTATTCATTTCATTCTTGCATGTTTTTTCGTATTCCTTTTAATGATGTTATTTACCTGGGACTGTGGCTTGCTTAACACACAGAGCCACAAAAACTGCTGGGACTGCTATTTTCCAGGCTGGAGCTGAAGCAGAGTGAAACTGATACTCCTATAGTAGAGAGAGCATCATTGCCCAGCAAGGTTCTCTCAGCTTGCTCCACTCTGAGTCACCTCCGTGGTGAGCACAGCCCATGTGCCAGCTCCACTGGGCTGTGAATAAGGATTTTAAGAGGGGGAAAAGTAGGACATGAGGTCTAGCTCAGTGAAAACACTTAAAAATCTTTTGGAAGTGCAGAATAGAAGTGATAAATATTTTAGATTTCAGAAAAGGCAGCATTGGCTCTCCTAATTTAAGTCATTTTTCATGTAGTTAATGTTTATCACAGAGCAAAGACGTCTACTGCTAATATTCAGCTGGTAAAAATTAGTGTATTTCCATAGACGAATAAATCTGCTCTGACTTATTCCAGCTCAGCATTTGACTTACTACAGCTAGTGAAATTGTGAGGTAGGGATGGAAGGAAGGAATTAGCTTAGCTGCAGCTTGGCAGAAACCACTGCTCTCTTTGCAAGAGTCCTGGATGCTCCAGACTGGAATTGGCCCAAAGGCTCATTACAAACAGTATGAACAACTTAATGCCTTTCTGGTTGTTAAGTAGTCACAAATCAACCCCCTTTGCTTTCAGAGAATGTGTTGTTCTGCAATGACTCTGAGGCAGCTCAGAGGGGTCATATTCAGGCTTCAGGCCTGAATCTGTTTCCTATTCCCATCACCCATGTGGGGCTGGTCACCCAAGTGACATGGGATCCTTCCTGATCCTTTATTGGGCAATCAAATCATTCAGAGCATGAGAATAATTAATGCCATACTGCCCCGTTGTGCTGCAGGTGTTTTGGTTCTGAAACCCGAACTTCTATAGGGCATTAAAACTCATTGATGTTGTAGCTGAGGGACTTCCACCCCAGAAAAGACCCCCATTGGACTTGGCACTATACAAATGCCAGGGAGATGTCCCCTGCTCTAAAGCATTTACAATCCAAGTGATTCTTCATCCTATTGTTAAAAATTACAATGCATCGTGCCTTAAAACTGTACCACAATGTTCAAGAAGCAGAAACAAAGATGCACGCAGTGCCCACTTGAAAACTCATACATCTGCTGGAAACACTTGACCTACTTTGTACAAATGACCTTCAGAGGTGCCGTCATGGATGTAGAGTTTGAAGTGGTAGGGAACAAAGGTTGCCTTTTTACTTGGCTCATGTTCTGGGTCTGGAATCACTTCCCATGCAGTTTTACATTAGAGCTCTTCGCTTCGCACCCTCACCATGTCCATTGGAGAAAACAGTGAATTTGATGAATAAAGCATCTTTTAAAATCTCATAAGAACTGTGATTTCTACTCATGTGTACCGTGCCTGTAAGCATGTCAAATTTGATGGCCTTTGTGTTTCCATAACAGTATGCAGATTTATATTCAGATTTATCCCTTTTTCCCCCTCCTGGTTATCATTCACTTTGTTTTCCTTATGTTTATGAGCCATTGTGACAAATGGGTTTGCATTGTATTTTGTGTGGAGTAGACATGGGGGTTTCAGATTTGTCAAAGGAGATGTGCTGCCGAGTTGCCTTGGAGAAGCTACGTGGGTAAATCACATTCCCACCTATCTCTTTCGTGCAAGTCTGATGTATCCAGTTATAGTTTGCTCCAAACTACTGCTGAAGCGGTGGAACCTCAATTTTCCCTTCCCTTAGACAGAAGCTAACAGCCCTAAATAGAAAAGGGTAATTCCAGCAAGATTTCTTCTCATAATTTTTGATTAAAAGACAAACTTAGGAAAGGAGTTTGTGTGGAAAGACTCACTTGTGGTTGTTACACTCTTCTGCAGCGAAGGAAAACATATCCTATTTGTTTCATTGTAAAAAGCTTATTCTTTGTGTTTCATCGATGTAGATAAGTTCATTCTTTACTCCAGGTTTTTGTCTTCCAGAGCTGTGTGTTAGAGGCTAAAAACATGAAGATTGAAGCTTCTGAGAGCAGTAACTTGTAGTTAGAAAACTTGAAAGCATCCTTTAAGAAATATAGGTGCTCTGCTTCATTTAATGAAATGCAGTACTGAGAACGAGCTGGCTCTGTGAAATATTTTATCTGTCATGTTTTTGTAAAGAAATGACACAACGGAAAGGTATGTTAATATTTCCCATTATTCCGAAGCAAAGCTTTCAATAAGAAAAACTGATTTTCCAATGCAAGCGCCCATAGTTAACACCTCTTTATAAAAGATAAATGGTAATGGAATTGGAAAACAATTACTATAGTCCTTTCAGCTATGAGGAAAAGCTGTTGTGGCTGAAGTAGAGTTTTAGTGGGAGATCATAACAGACAATGCATCATAAAACAAAGAAGAATGAGGAAAAGTGAAACTTAACAGCAAATAATTTCCTTTTATTTTCATTTCACTTGTCTTATTTTCTTGTGGCAGCCAAAACTGATGCTTCTGGTGGAATTAGCGTGTTTGCGACACTCTATCTTCTGCCATCATAAATGTATTTTACAAAGAGATTTAAGGACCTGCTGGAGCTCCGAATTGCCCTATGGAGT
Organism: Lathamus discolor; assembly: GCF_037157495.1. Taxonomy (NCBI): domain Eukaryota; kingdom Metazoa; phylum Chordata; class Aves; order Psittaciformes; family Psittacidae; genus Lathamus; species Lathamus discolor. The sequence continues at coordinate 8,555,122 of NC_088898.1, read as the reverse complement.
ATCTTCTCTCTATTGACTCTAAGGCAGAGCAACTTTCTCTGCTCCAGGCTGGTTTGATGCCTCTGTTGTGCCCTGCTGTGCAATCTTTGAGCTGAAATTTTCAAGAGACCCAGTGGGGATTCCACATTTTTGGCAAGAATTGACCATAAAAATACCTTAGACCCATTTAATGCTTCCAGCCTTTTTGTGTTTCAGTCTCTGTTATCTCAGCACGCAGCTGGCAATGGCAAGGGTCAGGCAGAAGGCCTGGAGCCAACAAAGCACTCTGGCATATGATTGCATTTAAACGGCAAATGGCAGTGGCGTCAAATCATACAAATTAAGAAGAAGGATGATGTTGGTCAAAGCAGTGAACCCATGTGCCTTGGATTCAGATGGTGGGTCTGATATCAAACCCCTGTATGACCTTGGAAAAACACCTGACTTTGCTGTGCATACCTGTTAATCGCTGTTCTTTCTTTGTTTCTGGGGAACCTGGAAATAAGTATTAGAGCAGAGCTCAGTGAGTTTTATCAGATCAGACATTTCTAATTGCAGTCTGGAATGCAGTTCTTTTGAATGTGTCTGCAGACTTCCTCAGGCCTTTCAGTTTTCTGGACAGAAAAAGATTCAAAGCCATTAATCTGCTCACCAGCCACAATCATAGTGAGGGGCTTCCTCCCTCCTTAAGCTCCTGAAGAAATGCTACCTTTAGTTTGTACAAACGGAATTACAACACAAACAGAGTAACACATTATGCAAATATGGAAGCAATTGTGATTTCCCCTGAGCTTTTCTCTGTGCCATTTGGAGTGACTAGAATGAAGCTGTATTGCTCAGGACTCTTAAGGCATGTGAGTTCTGACCAGTAATATATTGCTAAGATAATACTTTCTTATCTCATATGTATGCTGGGAAGATTGATTAGTGTCTGCCTGTAAGATGTTGGGAAGCTGGGAAGGGTTACTTGCCATAAATGCTAAGTACTACTGTTATGGAGGCATTTGTGACTCAGTTCCTTAGTTTTAAATGAATAAAAGCCTATGTCATTAAAAACAACAAAATAAATGCATAAGGGCTTACTCAGCTACAGACTTGCATGAACAAAATAATTGAAAGCATGAGCTGGAAAAGATCCTCAAAGTTCAGAATAGGTCTGAGACCTGGAACTCTGCAATGCCCAGGACTTTTAGCTTTGTATTTCGATGTATGTTTTTCCTCCCATTTCTTTGAGCCAGGATTAATACATTGGCTTTTATCTGGCCTCTTACCTAAACACAGGGATATCGCAGACTATGGGAACATTAAGGGTTTCTAAGGATCCCAGAGCAATAAGAGAGAACTGCAGAAGCTTGTGTGGCATTTCATGAACAGAGCTGAGATTCGGGGTAGTGTTGCATTGCACCCCTTCCCAGCATTGTTAGCTTGGAGAGGGAATGGGATAGACTCAGAAGGTCATGAGATTGATTCGGGAAGCTTTGGCAAACCCTGAGAAATGCTTCCAGGAGTGTTTGTTAGGTGGGAAAGGCTGATGAAAGTGCTCCATGAAAAACCTCTCCATGGAACTTCTCTCTCTAGCTATGCTGAGATCTGCAGAGAGAATGAAGCTGGGTGGCCAGGCTTCTTTGCAGACCCTGTGCCTGCTAGGAAGTGTCTTGTCCTCTCAGATGCTGAACTGGAAAGGGCACTGCAGCCCTGTGCTCATTCTAAACCACACATCTAGCAGACACTGCTTCTTGCTTTTGTTGGCTTCATGGAGTTTTGTACTTCTCTGCCTGTGTCCTTCCCTACTCTATCAAACAGTTAAGATCTAGTGGATTGTTTTTCTATTTTAATTCCATAGATGAATTGACAAGCAGCAGATTCTACAGTCTTTCTCATTAGCTTTTCAAGTGAAGAGATAAGCTCAGCATCTTAATGTGGTATTGATCTGAGCCCTCTGGAATTTGAATTTGCTTGACTTTGTGAAGTTTGCCTGAGTAGGATATCTGAACATCAGATGCCTGTCAAGCTAGAGCCTGGCCTGTTTGATCTGGCTAACTCATAATTAATTGAGCTGTTAATGCGAGTATTTGATAAGAACACCTAGGGGTGTTTGGCACAAAAGGTGCTGGAGACGTGGAGCTTGACAGATGCATGCACTCCAAATTTAAATCAGGTAGGTCTTAAACAATGATTTATAGCTGGAGAGAGTGGAATGTGAAGTGATGTGATATTTTCCAAATGAAGCAGTCTGCTCTTTCTTAAGATCAGGATATGGGATGGAAATGATCTGTCTATTAACAGGCTTCATTTCAGCTGGAACAGGCTTTTCTGTTGTGCTTTCTGTGCTAAGAGTCTCCCTAAGCACTTTGCATGACAAGCCGTATAATAGTTCAGATTATGGCGGCAACAAATACAGCAGTAGTAACACATGTAGTACCTCAGTACTGATTTAGGGGTACACTTTGACTTGCTAGCAAACTTCACACCCAAAGGACCTTGTCTGCCAGCCCAGGAGGAGCTCATCTCCAGTGATAGGTAAGAAGAATATGAAGAGCTTTTATTCTTCCTAAGTTACATCTACAGAGATCATCGGTCAGGTGCTGTAGGGTTTCAGCAGTGGCTGTAATAGTAGTAGTAGTGTGTTGCAGCACATTTGCATGTTAACCAGGCTAGATAGCAGCATCTCTACAGCCTAACAAGTGGGTCTAGAGACAGGGGATCTCTTTTGATTTAAGGGGCATGGATCCTTGGTGAAACTACAGCACGCCAGGGCTGGAAGTGAGTGGCATGGCATGTTTGTGTGGTTGCTGCCTTATTCTTTGCCAGTGAAGCAGCTTTCCAACTGCAAATGTTGGTTTGGTTATTGCTATTTCTCCTGGCATTAACACGCACTACAGGAGTGGACCTATCAGTGCTGTGTTAACACAAAGGTCCTTCCTTCGAAGTCTGGACTTGCCATTGCTGGTTCCTCATCATCCTGGGCTGTTGTAGCCTAATTTGGCAAAAGTCAGAGCTGTCTCTGGCCCTTGAACCTCAGTGTGTAGTGTAAGAAAGGAGCACAACTGACAGCCTCCACATAGTCTTGCTGGATGGGTGGAGGGGAACACATAGTGAGAACTTATTATCTTTGTATTACATCATTCCCAAATATTTTTAACCTCAGTTGTACTAAGATTGTACCCAGAACTGATTGAAACACCTGTTTTAACACATTCTTGGCTTGTTTTGCTCCTCAGACTGGAAAATTTCTCTGGGGAATGAATCGCATGGCTTGAGGAGGGTGTAGGAAGTGGAGGTTGTGCAATGCACGCAGAGTGCCGCATTCCTTTCCTGCACCGTACAGATATATATAACTCTGTGTGAGGATAAACACTGTTTGCTTTCTGATCAACCCCCTCAGGTGCTGAGCCACCAGAAACATTCATTTACTCAGTAAACTTTCTCCCTTTGTGTCTGATGGCTGCTGAAGTTGAACCCGTATCTGCCCATGCAGTTTTGGACTTTGTGCTGTGGCTCTTAAGAGCAGAGCTGAGCTAACCACTGTGCCATTGTGAAGAGCATGTGAAAGTTGAGTTTCGCTGCTGATCTCTTCTCAATTGCTTTTGTTGGTTCTGTCTATATTACCAAAGGTGACAAATTCCACTACAAAGAGTATTCTTATTTCTCAGGGTGTTCTGTTGAGCGCACTCGCTGTCAGAAGCACTGCTCTGTGCTAAGTGACATAAAAGGGATTTGCTTTTTGTATTGAATTGTGTTCATATTCAAGTTGTAGCATTTTAAAAATCCATTTCTATTGCTAAAAGGCTGACTTCTTCGGAAAAATACTGCCTCAATAGAAGATGGAATATATCACAGAATAACTAGGTTGGGTGTGAAGGGGGCATCTGAGTGTTTCTGGTCCAACCCTCTGCTCACAGCAGGGCTAAGCTTGAAGATAGATGAGGTTGCTTAGGGCTTTGTACAGCTGCTGTTTGGTTAACTTTCAGGATGGATATTGCAGTGTCTTTGGGCAAATCTGTTCCGGTCCCTGCTCTTGCTGTTATTCTTCCCCTTTTTCTAGCTGGCATTTCTCTTAGTGCAACCTGTGTGTTTCCTTTTGCTCTTTGTCTGTACACCTCTAAGAGTTTGGCTCCATCTTCTCATTACCCCCTGTTAGGTGCCTAAAGACTGATGAAATGTCTCTTTAGCCCCAGGTAGAGCAAACTCAGCTTTCCCTACTGTTCTGCTTCATGTGCTCTGTTACCATCTTAGTCATTCTCCTCTGAGCTCAGTCCAGCTCAGCCTCATTTTACTGACCTTGGTTTTCCCTCTATAGTTATGTCTGAAACCCATTTCTGGGTTGATATAACTACAGGCTCTTTCCTGTTCTTTCATTTTGTTAAAATGAGTTTCAGCTTAAAGTTGAGTTTTAGCTTATAGTTAAGTTTCAGTTAAAGCCATTCCCCTTGTCCTGTCCCTACAGGCCCTTGTCCAAAGCTCCTCTTGATGACCTGGCACAGGAGACCTATGTGTGGCCACCATCCATTTCTGGGGTCTCTGCACAGCAGCTCCAGCTTAAGACATGCAACCAGCAGGATCCCACTGAAATCACAGTGCAAGCCCATTAGATTTGATTTAGGGACCTGAATCAAATTTCTCTCTATATAACCCTTTTTTCTGGCTTTGCTTGTACAGAGTGGTAGAAGGTGCTGTTATTTTTGGAAGTGACTTTGGTTGCGCAAAGTTGTCTATGAGGAGCTGAAATACAACTGTCCCTTATTTCAGCTGGAGGCATTTCCATCTAAAAACTTCTTTAACTTGTCACTGTATTGTAAATTTATTTGGGAGGTTTAAATATTGAAGTCTGCCCTGCGTGTAGTATTAGTAAGAGTGAGATTACATGAATGTGAAATTGAGGAGTTTAAATATTCAAAGGGCACTAAATGAATTAGGTTTCCTTCTCCCTCTGAAGGAGCTGTTCTCTGTTTCTCCCCAGCATTTCATGCCACACACACATTATAACTTCAGACTAAGGATACATAATGCATTTGGGCACTATTTCCAGTGTCTGCTTTCTTCCAGCCTGTAATGTCTTGCTTTGCTAAAAATCAATTTGTTATTACATGAATTGCTGCAGGGCATAAAGCTGTCTATGGAACTACCCCATTAATTAATATCTTCACACTGTACTTTAATCAAACATAAGAGCCAGGCGGTTAAATATGGGTACTCATCACTATTTGCCAATGGAGCTGGGTTTTTTGTCTTTAAATTATTATTGTAATCTATCCATGTGCTGTTCCACTGCCTTCATATTGAAATGAAGTATGCCCAGCAGCAAGGAAAGGCTGGGAATAGTGTGGAGATGGGGGAGAGAATGCCCAAGTCTGAAGAAATAAAGCAGTTTTTGGTAAATATATAGCCCAAAGGATGATCCCGAACCTGTCTGTGAGCATCTTGCTTCCATTTGACTGTCCACCTCGCTGGAGAAGATGACTAGAGCTATGTCCTGAGGTCACTTTACAGTGATCTTAAACATGGTTTGCTCTGCATAGGACTGATGGAGGTACCTGGGATGTCCCCATGCTGTAGGTTACTCTTAATCGACTGTAGTTTGCCACGGTGTTCAAAAGGGGAATGATCCAGATAGATGCTGTGGAGAAGTAAAGCATCTAAGCCCTCAGGTATTTCCATTCCTCCTTGTCTCTTGTCACCCCTGAGATCAGGGCTGGGTTTACGTAGGCATAAATCTCCTGGTACTGTACAAGCAGGGGAATATGAAGAGTTTGTTGTACTGAGTTGGTTTCTATAGAAATGTTCTATAAAAATAACACTTATACTTTTTATTGTGTATTCTCCTGCAAGATGAAACACTGAAGTGGAAAATGCAATCTTTGGGAAATATTCTGTCTTACCTGTCAAGGCAAAGAGAAAATGGACCCAAGGGTTCTATCCAGTGGTGGATGTTGTTGGTTGCTTGAAACAATGGAAAAACTGTACATAGATGTTGTTGGTTGCTTGAAACAATGGAAAAACTGTACATAGAACCAGGCTGAAAGAGCTGGGCTTGTGCATTCTGGAGAAGAGAAGGTTCTTTAAGGGAAGACCTTAGAGCAGCTCCAGTGCCTAAAGGGGCTGCAGGAAACCTGGAGAGGGGCTTGGGACAAGGGCCTGTAGGGACAGGCCAAGGGGAATGGCTTGAACCTGCCCAAGGGGAGACTGAGCTGAGCTCTTAGGCAGAAGCTCTTCCCTGTGAGGGTGCTGAGGCGCTGGCACAGGGTGCCCAGAGAAGCTGTGGCTGCCCCATCCCTGGCAGTGCTCAAGGCCAGGTTGGACACAGGGGCTTGGAGCAAGCTGCTCCAGTGGAAGGGGTCCCTGCCCGTGGCAGGGGTTGGAGCTGGAGGAGCTTTAAGGTCCCTGCCAACACAAAGCATTTGATGAAGTTCCTGGGGATTATCACAGTAGCAGTTAGCACTTTAGCTGCAACTTTAATGACTGTCCCAAATAACTTGGGTGCTTTTTGGTTGTGCTGAGCCTGTTGGTATGTGCAACCTGTCAAAGAGCTGCAGAAGATGAGGGCTTAGAGGGGGCTGTGGTGACCTTTGTGCCTGACAATTCCTCAGGTATTTTAACTCAAGGATTATCTGGACTTCTTTAAGAAAATATCAAGATTATCTTGACCAGCTTTGTCCCAGTTGTTTATTGTTTAAGTCAAGCAAATATTAGGCTAAGCTACAAATATTTATTTGCATGCAGATGTTGCATATACAAGAAGTTCTTATATTTGCTTATGCCTTCTACAGCTTCCAAAACTCCTGAGACATTAACTAAGTTTGGACTTGAAATTCTGTGTGGATAGTCTTTGTTTTCTTCCAGTCATCTTTTCTCTTCTCTGTTGTTCTGTCTTTAGTTCTACCATCTTAGGAGTAGGAAAAAAAACCCAGAGATGGACAGGGTTAAAATAACAAAGAAAGAAGTAAAGGGAGAAAGAAGGAGCAGGACCTATACCTGGCCTAGAAACTGTATAAAAAGAGAAAAATCTGTTCAACCAGATCCTTAGTGTGTCCAATGTCTTGACTTTCCTTTTGGCAACAAAAAGCAGCTTTGACTTTCAGGATATTTGGGGTTGTTGTATTGAAGCTTTGAATTTTGTTCAATGTAGCTTTTTTGGTCAGAAACCCCTCAACTGAGAAGCTCTCCAATGAAAACTGGTTGTGAAGGATTCACCTGCTGTGTTCTCAGCATCGCTTTGTGCCCAGAGCTTCCCCAACCCAGGCACTGCTCACAGGATAGCAATTCAGTCACTGCTGCTCCTTACATCCTCTGCAAACACAGTTCTAGACCTTGCATGATTTCAGGTGGACTCTTTACTTTGTCCAGAAGTCCAGTGGCTGTGCAGACGCAGCCTGAGGGCTCTTTCTTTTCCTCTCCCAGCAAAGATTGCATAAGGATTGCGAGCACATGGATCCAGTGCATGGTGTGCGGCAGCCAAATAATCCTGGATTTAAGAGTCCCTCAGCACTCATTCACACGCCAGACCGTAACCGTTCTGATTTTCCCCTTTCAGCAGCTGCAATACCCAGGCACAATGGGGTGAGTTAAGGTTAAGGATGTCGTTTCAGCTTTAACTGGGAATGTCCTTGCATTGGCCCCAAGCCAAATCCTTAACGTTATTTTAATGTCATTTTTCTTCTTCGTTTTATGTTTGCATACATTGAAAACCAGAGCAGGGGTTACTTATGTCACAGCTGTGCATACTTTCGAAGGCCAATGGATAAATACAGGCTTTATACTCCAGGAGGAACTGTTTTGGAGGACCCAAAGTACAAGGTGTTGGAGAGGTTGACTGGTGGGTGAGGTTGGCAGCTGGCGCACAAAACTGTGTCTTCCTTGTATTTGATGGAATTGGGCCCAAGGATCAGGCCCTCTTTTCCCCTCAAAACTGAGAACTTTCCTCTGGCTACTTGACGTACAGTTTTGTTTGTATAGAATTATCTGTCTCTTCCCACCCATTGCCTACTTCGTGTCTTTCCAGATTTTGGGTTTGATTTCGCACAGACTGAATCTATTTATCTCATTTTTTCCTTTTTTTTTTTTCCCCTAAAGAAAAATATTTATTTATTTTGAAGCCAAACAAGTGCTGCATGGTTTGTGTTGGGGTCCAAGTGGCTTGGTTGAAAGCTCCAACTTGTTTACTGGAGTCTTCCCCACCAACTCGACTGATTCTTCCTTTTCTGATCAGGATTAATGATGTGCTAAAAGGCGTTTTGGTCATTTTCCTGGTATCAAAGCACTGAGCTGGTATCTATAGTATGAAGAAAAATGCTTCAGGAGAGCCTTTGAAACCATTTTTTTAGTTAAATAGTAGAGGAAAGTATTGTTTTGTTTTCTTTGGGGTTGTTTTCTTTGTAACAGAATGGAGAGTTTTAGGATTAATGTCTGTTTTCCCTGCAGTATTCTTAGTTTCATCCTGGGTAAAAGCTTCAACTCTTTGTTTTCCTTACAAGCAGAAAAGCTTTGGAAATCTGGAAGCCATTTTTTTCTGTGATTTTAGTGGAAAAAGGTCAGAGGGACCCAACCACTCCAACTTTAATTATATACATGAAGTTGCATATATTGCAATAGCAAAGAAATGATAGTGGCAGTAGTTGAAATTAGTGCACTGTGTACCTAGATGAATACTCACAGATCAGTGGAAGGCTTTGCACTGACCTTAGTGAGTTTTGGGACAAACCTTAGACTTGTAAGCTAGAATTTATTTATTTGGCATCCCTCTATACACTGTGAAGCCATTTCATAAGTTTAGAAGCCCAACAGCAACAGCACATTTCCCCTTGTATTGTGACTTGCTTCATTTTCCTGTGGTCCCTATGGAACAGCAGCAGGTTGGAACATGATAATGCTCCTGTACAGAGGTAGTGCACCCTGGAGCTCCTACCTTGGTTCCTCAGCTCCAGGGCTGAAGGGAGATGAACCATGGATGGTTCTGGCCCCCAGGTGCAGTTAGAATCATAGAATAGTTAGGGTTGGAAAGGACCTCAAGATTATCGAGTCCCAACCCCCTGCCATGGGCAGGGACACCTCACACCAGACCATGTTGCCCAAGGCTCTGTCCAACTAGGCCTAGGATGTGTCCAGTTAGCTGCAGAACTGGACATTCTCTAGTGCAGTCACACTATCCCTGCCATGCATGGAGTGTTCAGGTGAGCACCAGTGCTCAAACTGAGGATGTAAGTGTGGTGTTTATGGTCAGCGTAAGACTGATTTCACTCTCCCGGCAGATGGATTTCAAAGTGTTCTTCTTCATGTCAGTGCTATGTCAGCAGCTGTGTTCCTAGGGTTAAAAAAAATGTGGGTTTGGTTCTTCAGAAATCTGTATTTGCATTAAAAATACATGTTCTATACTAGTGGAAGGTGCCTCTACCTGTGGCAGAAGGTTGGAACTAGGTGAGCTTTAAGGTCCTTTCCAGCCTAAACCAGTCTGATTCATGATTCTATAGCGGCGAGAGGGAGAGGAGTCCTGCTCTGAGCACTGGGAGGGTTTATTCCAGTTAGATGTTTTGTTCATGACAAATTCTCCCCGAGCCAAGAGCGTGGAGCGAGGGAAGCGTGCAGTCCTGCCTGCGTGCCGTTGTCTGCATCATGTTCATGCCGAGCCTGGTGTTCCTCTGAGCAGAGGGGCTATACGAGGTAAAACTTCAAGGGGCAGTTTCCTCTTGATGGAAAGAGACATTTTGTCTCCTGTCCGCCTGCCTTTTCTCTTTTCCCTTTTTTTCTGCTGCCTGAACTGCTGCATCTTGTTCAAACATAAACAGCAGCCGAGGGCCTGCAGCTGGTGTGGTGGGGCCAGAGGGGCTGATGGCCGCAAGTCAGCCTTGCTGCGTCAGGTTAAGCCCATGCTGCATGGAGACCCCAGGGCAGCTTCTAGTATATGAAAAGGGCCTACAAGGGTGCTGGACAGGGACTCTTCATCAGGGACTGTAGTAGCAGGACAAGGGGTGATGGGCTCAAACTGAAACAGGGGAAGTTCAGGTTGGAGATAAGGAAGAAGTTCTTTGCTGTGAGGGTGGTGAGGCACCGGAACAGGCTGCCCAAAGAGGTGGTGAGTGCTCCATCCCTGGCAGTGCTCAAGGCCAGGTTGGACCGAGCCTTGGGCAACACAGTTTAGTGTGAGGTGTCCCTGCCCATGGGGAGGGGGTTGGAACTGGATGACCTTAAAGTCCTTTCCAACCCAAACCATTCTATGATTCTGTGATCCTCTCTTCATGGCACTGGAGGGTGTTGTCCATTAAAGTGGTCGCATTCCCCTTGTGGCCTATCTTGATGAGGAATTGTCCTGTGGAAGGGCACAGGGCTGGCGGTGTGAGTGTGCTGGTTATTCCTGGATGTGCAAGAGCAGTTGACTCCTATCACCTTGTTTCTCCAGTGCTTCTGACTCTTTGAGGCAACCAGCAATAGGGGCCGTAGCTTTTTTCTTTGTGTGCTTTGATAAAACACCAAAACTTACAAACCATGTTGAGTGCTGAGCACTGCATGGGTGCTGTGACACTGTCTTCTGGGGGATCCTAAGCTGCGGCTCGTTCTCACCCTGCTAAGCAGGCTGAAACCTCATTGCTGTTCAGTATGTGCATTTGTCATGTATGGGGCTTGTAGTCGCCACCCAACAATTTCTTTTTGAAACAGACACAGCTGTCATTGTCCTGATCCACAAATTAGTTCTTGTTGTTTCTGTACGTGTATGAATACTTCTGCATGTCCTTGGAGGCTCATTCCTATCTCTTGTGCACCCATTCCTGCAGATAATTCAGTATCTTTCAGCAGTGCCCATGGGTTGTGCGCAGTCTGCGTGTCACACATGCAACAGGAGACAAGGATTCAGAGCAGGTAAAAGCAAAACAAGACAAAATTAGCATCACGACTCCTTTCTCGAGTTTTGCACTTTCATTCCAAGGAGTGCAAGTTGCAATTCTTCTTCTCAATGGAAGCACTAAACAGCATCAACGATTCTCCCCAAAATAAAACCTGTGTTTGGAAAAGCACTTTCCCTATAAGAAAAATTTAATCTGAAAAAGCATTTTGTCCATCTCTGATATGATACAAACTTCGCTCTGCAATAACCTATAGCTTTGCTCTGCAATAACCTATAGCTTTGCTCTGCAATAACCTATAGCTTCTCTCTGCAATAATCTGCAGCAACCATGAGTATGCTGGGGAACTAGAAATTATTATTCCTCTCTCAGAAAACTTGACGTTTGTTGAAAAAGGAACAGAACTCTGTTATACAAGTGCAGGCATCAAGGACACTCAGTATCTTCCTGCAACCCTACAGCAGAGGTGTTTACACCTACCCTGCAGGATGCAAAGTATTAGTTCTTATCTTTTTTTAGAGCCTTGATCTTTAGCTTGAATAAAAAGCCATCGATGATGTGCGAAGGCTGCTTTTGAATAGTGGGATCCAGTACCAAAATTGGTGTCATCACAGCCTAATTTAGGAGGTGACTTTTGCTGTTCTGACTTTTTCCATGGCACATGGCTTGTGGGGGTGGGAAAGAGCATGTTACAGACATCATCTGGTGGAATTAGTGCTGCTCTTAGGCAAAAGAAATTAAGCCTCATTTATTGAATCCCACAGCAATTCTCTGAAACAGCCACATTGGTGCTGGGCATGATTTTAGCTCTTGGTAGAAATTGAAACTATGTCCAAAAGCTTGACGCTGTAACTGTGAATGGAAAACTATACACAGGAATTACTTGGCTTAAACTAATACCCTTTAGCAAAGAACTAACCAGTAGCAGAGAACTAATTCATAATGGAGTTGCATTGTCTGTGGGGCAGACAAGCTTCACTCAGGTAGCTCATGGAGCAAAGGTATGGAGAGGGAGATGCCTGTGCAGGAATAAATCCTGTCCTGGAGTGAATTACAAAATACTGTCCAAAATCCATTTCCAGTGTCATTTTGAAGCTGAGGAAGCAGGACTAGGGTTCCGCTGCAGATACTTCGAACAGGGTAATTTCAACTGTTGGTTGGTTTAGTTGCATAACTTGGAGGCTGTGGAACTGGCTCAGTTAAATCTGAGCTTGAACAAATGCTGGGAAAGAAAAATACAGATGTGTCTAAACCAAAAGGAAGTATCGTTATTATTCTCTTCCATGGTAGTAAACTGATAGCATCCTTACTATGGCAATACATTGTTTTAATTGTTTATTTTAGTGGTGGAAAGTACCATTCATATGTTAAACAAGTCAAGTCTTTTTCACAGAATGAAATGTGATCAGATTTATGGCCATGGAGGGAGTGTTTGATTTGATGTATTAAATAAATAGCACCAGCAAGCTTGCTGTCATTGTGGGCCTGATCAAAACCTCAGCATTTTCCAAGAAGGGATGCACGTGGATTCACCCAGAGCTCCAGTCATTTGCATCAGCAACCACAGTGTAGCAGAGTCAGAAGTCCAGTGGATAGAGAAATCACTCATTTTTTTGACTAACAATAAAGTTATTCAGCTGAAGTGGAGGCAAGTCGTATCTGATATCATATGGGTTTTTCTATCCTTTTTGCTCATTATAATTTATTTTCTTCAGGCTGATATTGCACAGAGAAATCTGATGCATTGTTCTGAAATGAAACTTGAATCTGTATCAGGGCAATTTAATCCTACTTGGAGCTGGTGGATAAAGGAGCAAGAATAACCTTCAAGAATTCCCTTGCTCATAGCTGGCTTTGTCTCATGCACAACAATTTAGAACAAAATCACTTTCTCTAATGAGAGCCTGTAAATTACTGCTTTAATGAGGCACATGAAGTTTGAAGAGTTGAATTCCCACGTTCCCCCTATGTGTAACCCTGAGCACCTCAAGGGATGGGGAAAGACCCATAGTGCTCGATTTCTCTGTTATAACATCGCTCAGTATTAAGATGATTATTACAATATCATTAAGTCCCAGATGGGAGTCTGTGCTTGAGTGCGTTCAGTATTGTTTTCATCTAATGGAAGACTCCTAAAATGCTTAGAATTGAAACAAAAACTGGGAGGGGAACTTGGATCTGCCCAAAACCAAAAAACAGTGTAGTGACATAGTTTCTCATGGTTCCTCCTATGCTGTTCCTGCAAGTGCACTGCTTGTGTTTCAGTAAGTTATTTTTCATATCAATATTGACATTTGCATTATCTCTTGCAAAAAGAATACTGCTTGGAAAGGATGACTTATTTCCTTGGAAAACTAGTACATTGTAATGTGGTATAAAGAAGCAAGGATCAAAAACCCGAGTGATCATTGTCAAGTCAGTTCCATGGATCTTCTATGGCATAGGCTGGTGTGTGGTCCCAGAGAGTGGCGACTGCTTTGTGCGCTTGTGTAAGGATTGAGTGGGAGTACACTGCTGGGGAGCAATCAGTCTGTGCATTCTTCAGCTCCACATCATGGGTGATAACTTCTGCTGCTTTTGGGGTCCCCAAGAGTTTCTCTTTTTTTTTTTGGTCTTAACCTGAAGCATGTGCATAAGGTGGTTAGAAAAGAGGCCAAGGGGAATGGCTTTAACCTGCCAGAGGGGAGACTGAGCTGAGCTCTTAGGCAGAAGCTCTTCCCTGTGAGGGTGCTGAGGCGCTGGCACAGGGTGCCCAGAGAAGCTGTGGCTGCCCCATCCCTGGCAGTGCTCAAGGCCAGGTTGGACACAGGGGCTTGGAGCAAGCTGCTCCAGTGGAAGGGGTCCCTGCCCGTGGCAGGGGTTGGAGCTGGATGGGCTTTAAGGTTTTCTCCAACCCAAACCAAATGTGATTCTTTGTATTGAGCATTCAAATAAAAGGTCATTCCTTGAGGGCTCTTTGCAGAGGGCCCATATAGCACTTGTGGCTACAGGGGTTTGTGCATCTATAAGGAAGGTCTATTTATGTACAGTTTTATATTTATATACACATTTGTATATTAAATACATAGCACTCAATATATTGATCGTGCAAATGCTGTACTGGCTACTACAGCCGAATTTGTTCTTCGCTGATGTTCTTCAATCATAAGTAATTCAATGAGAATATGGAGTGCTGTTGGTGGGTGGTTATTTTTTCTTGAAGGAAGGCAGCTTGTTTCATTTATTCTTTGTAAGCTGTCCCATTGCTGATATGACACAAACCAATTTAAGGTACTGTCGTATTTATAAACCAGTGTGTGTTCTAAGGTATGCTTTCTGGTTGGAGTCAGATCTGTTACTGGTCCTTTGCCACTGCTAAGATCTGCCCAAGGCAGAGTTCTCTCAGCAGACTTTATCTTTTCAGAAGATGTGTTAGTTGTGATGTGGACTTTTATTTCTGATGTATTTATACAGCACTTAGCATCATGAAAATCCTGATGCGACTGATTTCTAGCCCTTGGGTGGAAGAAATGTTATGCAGTGACAATCATTGTCTCCTGTTGGCTTTCAGACTCTACAAAATCGAAGCAGACTGCATTCTTAAAAGAGGGCTAATTAAATGGAGTTGCTCTGCACAGAGAACCAGTGTTTCTCAAATGCTTCCAAAACTGTAAAACAATCTGTGAGTAGCCAACAGAAAAAGTATGTTAACAATGGCCAAATCAAACAGTGCTTCACAATTTGAATTAAAGGTCATAAAAACCCTGTATGCATTAATCACAGAGCTCTGGTATGAGTCTTAATAGCAGCTGAGAGCTGTTGAATGGATGCTTTAACTGAATTTGAAGCATTAATTAAACATATATTAGAACTTAACTCTATAAATACTTTAGAGTTAGAAAGCTATAATTAGGGCCAGGCTGGACAAAAGTAGGGCTATTAGTGTCTGTTCTTTTGAGTTAGAGGTATCACCAGTGGGGACTGGGTCTGGTGTGAACATATGATTTAGGAATCCCTATTTGCACTGTGAGTTCCACATCTTGCAGTAAGGCTCCTGCAATGCCAGGCTTGAAGGTATTTGTGAGAAAGTTAAACTTCCAAACTGCTGCAGTTCTCTGAGTGCTTTCTGCACGAAGGTTACATCAGGACATTCTCTTTCTGCCCTAAACCAGCTCTCAAGAAATTCTTTGTGGACAAGATGCGGTGCGTGAGATAAGTGGTAGCTGTTTAATGACTGAACTGGTTCTCGCCTTGAAATCTGTGAAAAATCCGCAAGAAATGCCAAAAACTGGGAGTCAAACATGTCAAGTGCTGTTTATGTTTATGAATCTGCTGAAAGCACAATTTGAACTGGCTTTGCAGACACTGAACATTCTCTGTGCAGAAATAGAAGCCTAAACTCTTCTTTACTTGGCACATCAGTGTTTCTGCTTCTCCTAGTCGTTGTTATTACAAATGATTTTGCTTGGTCTTGCTGTTCTGGTTTAATGTTGTATCAGAAAGAGGGACAATAGCTGGATAGATAAACGTGGCAAGGAGATGGAAGTGACACGTGAAGTTAGAGAGAATTAACCCATGGAAACAAAGCTGTGTTTTAAGTGACTGGTGGAGAACACTGCAGGGGGGGCTGGGAGCCCCGCGGCGCTTCTCAATACAGTGCTGAATTGCAGGCAGCAAAAGCCCTTTTCTAGTAATTGCACTTATCAAGGATAATGGTGAGATGAAATTACCTAATCTCCTTTTTTCCCCTGAATTCCTGTACCACTCACTGGCGCATTGTAGGGCTCTTTCAGTCATGTTTCCTAACGAGCTGTGCGAAGGCAAAGGGTGCAAGTGATTCTGAGCTGACCCTGTTGGCCTGCGTTCACGTTAGCTGGAGATGCTGGAGCAGCCCAGTCCTCTGTTTCATTTCAGGAACTGCTCAAGAACAGTTTTAGTAATTCACTGCTGTGAAAAGATGATTTAGTGTTTCAAATCTAAACACTTTGTCCTTAAAATGCGTTGGATGCCTCTTTTTTTGGACAGTATGTGATTCCAGGGCTCAAGGGCCTGCTTCAGGAAGCAAGGGATTTTTACACAAGGGATTACATACCTAAAAGACCTTATGTCTTGAAAGTCTCAGCTCAGACATCTGCTGGCATTCGTATATAGCCAGGAGAAAATGTGTTTTGTTCTGCCTAGCCTAGCTTACACGTGAGCCTGAAGCACAGCCAGTGGAGAACTTGGAAAGGAGACGTTTGCAGAATAAACTATGGGTGGGATGATGGGAGCAGAAGTTAATGATAAGCAGCAGGACAGTCTTTCTTCATGGCTTGCTGCTGCTTGATTCCCCATTCCTGGCAGTGTTCAAGGCCACGTTGGACGGGGCTTGAAGCAATCTGGTCTAGTGGAAGGTGTCCCTATCCCCGTGGCAGGGGATTGGAACTCGATGAGCCTTAAGGTCCATTCCAACCTAAACCATTCTATGGACAGCACATGATGCTATTGCTCAGGAGAGATCTCATGGTAGGAGTTACACTGGAAAACTGTAGATTAAAGTTCTACCTCTGGGTTGCAAAAACGCCTTTACAAATATCAAAGACCTCGTCCCAGTGTCCTGGCTAAATTCCAGAAGGCATAAACTCTATTTGCACCATTCTTCCTTTGTGCAAGTTCCAATGGATGCAATAAACTTGATCTATTTTGCTGTACCTGAGGAGCTGCTGTGCTCGACCTTTGTGGTGACTACGTTTTGATGGCAGGTAAAGTGCTGAGTATGTTCCATTGGGGTCCTTCCAGATAAGAATGCCATGCAAATTTATTCTTTACATTAGGTTTATTTATATCCCAGCTGACATAATAACAGAGGAGAAGTGGATCCTCAGGAGATGTAAATTAGTGAATGCACCTTTCTTTTTGCCAAGAACCTGTCCAGGATGTCCTCAATCACACTGTTCAAGCTGTAATCAGATGGGGCATATCTCTGTCTTCCAAGGTCTCTTCATCAAGCACTTGGTTCTTCATTTAAACCACCTTCTGTGTCTGGAAAGGGTTTTCTTTGCTGGCCTCAGAGCTAGTTACCTTTAGAGCTCCTCATTCTTCTCCACCTGCCCTTGAGTGCTGTTCTTATCCCCCCTGCTACTGCTGTGGGCTATGTGTCCCCACCAGGCACAGAGTGTGTGCTATGTGGGGAAGCTGAGACATCCTTGTGTTAGGAGACAGCCTGGCAGCATCCCACTGCAAAGCTGGTTGTCATCCTCATGAGACAGCAACAGAGGAATCAGCACTGGCTGGTTGGAGCTTCCCCAGTGTCAATGCACATCTCCCACCCTGCAGGTGAGCCTGCTAACAGGCCCTCCCCAACAATCCTTTAGAAACGTTTTATCAATAGGCTGCTAGTTTACACTGTTTGAATAACTTAATGCAAATACAAATCTGTGAGAGCTGAAAGGTCATGTAGGCTGCAAAACTAAAAGTAGGATCTGAAACAGAGGGAGAGCTTTCTGTCTGCATAAAGAGGCAGAGCTGGCTTGGAAAATATTCAGTAAAAATATTAATATCTTCATGGACAGGAATCATCTGGATTTTTCCAAATTTCTCATGAGAAAGACTCTGTTTTCTTAATAGATATTCTTTTATCCACCAAGAAAGAGTTCTAAATTGTATAATAGCTGAAATTAAACTAAATTTAGAGAAAAAAAAACATCAAGTCAAGGCAATCTAAAGCAAAACAGGGTATCTTTAAAGTTTCAAAGGAGAGCATTCCACTTCACCCAAGCCATTTTTTCTCCCTGTCCTCATTGGCTCCAGACACAGTTTCTGTGACTTTTTTGTCTGGTTTGGCCATAAAGGGAGGGAGAATCTTCAAAATCCTGGAAACCTTCTTAGCTTGGAGTTTAGCAGCTTAATAACTCTTTAGGTTACCCAGAGGTAGCAAATCCAGCATGCCCACTGCCGAAAGCACTCCGCAAGGTCCAGCCTGCTTTGCATCAGTACAAAGGGAACAGCTTCCCTCTTTTACCCCTAATGCTGGTTCCTGGTGTGTATTTCTCACACCTGCTATTTAATTCACATTTTAGGGAGATGAATACCTTTACAATGAGATTCTTAAGGCTTTCTATGGCAGTTCCTTCATTCTGGGGTCAGGAGAGCTTTGCTGTGCTGCAAAGTATGAGGAAAGAGGAGGCAGCAGAGCAGGGAGCTTGTTAGCAAAGCTGCTCTCTGCTTGGGACTGATTCTGGTGTCTCTAATGGCTTGATCCTAACAGTTGCACTCTAATTTTTGCACGGGGTTGTGCACATTTCAGGCAATGTAAATATATACATTGGCATGCTTATTAGCTCTGCTGTTGAAGTTAGGGATATTTGATAGTGTATAATAAAACCAAGTGGTCCTGTATACCATTTGTCATGCTGAGCTTGGACTCATCCCTTTGTACTCCCACTCCACCCTTTCCAACTTCATTATATTCCTCCTTGCTTGGAGCAAAATCAATCCTCGTTTTGCATTGGGTGGAAGAGGGGGAATGTGTGCTGGGATCTCTCTCAATGCACAGAGCAGTGTGCAGACTTATTGCTTGCTTAAACGATAAGCATGGGGCTTCCCTGGGGGAGGGAACATTTTAAGACAGCTGAGGTCATGGTCATAGCCTCAGCCCCCATGCATTAAACTGCAGAAACAAGTGGAAATATGAGAGGGCCCTTTCCACTTATCAGGAAGGAATACTACTGTGAATGCTGCTTCCTTGAGCCCCCATATGCTGAAGGCAAAAGAGTAAGTTCCTGCAGCTCTGGGAAGTGATTTCTGTTTAATCATCCCTTCTTTTCGGAACACTCTTTTCCCCCTATTAGCCCAGTCTGTATTTCCTTTGCCAAGGGGCTCTTGTCAATAGCTCAATGCATCAGGCCTGTGTGGAAGTGGTGGTAGAGGACTCAAGGCACTAGGTGAGGCTTAGGGGATGGTATTTATGCCTATAGGACCTCAGACAGGTTAGAAAATATGGGGTTCTAGTTCCAGTTGGAGTCAAGAGTTGATTTACCTGTATAGCTTGCTATGGTAAGATGCCATTGGTGAAGCAGAGATAAGAAAGACCCACAGGCTGAGAGCTGGGCTTGTTCAACCTGGAGAAGAGAAGGGTCCAGGGACACCTTAGAGCAGTTCCCAATGTCTAAAGGGGTTGCAAGAAACCCACAGAGGGGCTTTGGACAAAGGCCTGTAGGGACAGGCCAAAGGGGAATGGCTTTAACCTGCCCGAGGGGAGACTGAGATGAGCTCTTAGGCAGAAGCTCTTCCCTGTGAGGGTGCTGAGGCGCTGGCACAGGGTGCCCAGAGAAGCTGTGGCTGCCCCATCCCTGGCAGTGCTCAAGGCCAGGTTGGACACAGGGGCTTGGAGCAAGCTGCTCCAGTGGAAGGGGTCCCTGCCCGTGGCAGGGGTTGGAGCTGGATGAGCTTTAAGGTCCCTTCCAACCCAAACCATTCTATGATGCTATGATAGGATACAGTACAAATGTTGGTTGGTCTCTAGACTGTGTTCTGTCTTGCAGGAGTCTGTGCTCTACAACTCATATCAATCAGGAGAAAGAAAAGCCCTGGAGACCTTCTCCCTGCCATGGCACTCCCAGTATGGGTAGGCGACTGTACATTGTTTTCAGGGGTGTCCTTGGCTTTCTTCTCCTTCTCTTCCCACAGAGACCAATGGCTGAGGCAAACCCTCAGAGTTTTATGCTGAAGCTCTTGAAATTATCCAGCATTGCCAAAAGGCAGGATTTGCTGACAGTCAGAATCCTATTGGCAAACCTGTGTGGATTTATGATCTTGGGTGGAAACCAATTTGAACTCTAATTTTACATGAATCTGATCCCTCTCCTGAGCCAGGCAAAACTTCATGATTCTGGCTGATTTTCACACTTGGGTTTTGAGCACTTCTCCTCACATTTGAGCTGAAGATAGAACCCTGGGCCTGTGATTGTGTGCAAACCAACCCTTCAAGCAAACAGCTAGAGCTCTGTGTCCTGCTTCTTGATGTCTTTAGCTGTAGGTTGAATTTCTTGATGTCTCCTGCTCGGTTGCTTTTTCCCCAGAGGAGTACATCAGGAGGTACACATGTGCTCCCGAACATAAACTGAGGAACATGTTGAAAGCATGTGCCACCATCTCATGTTACTACAACAATTGTTGTAATTATTACAAGCACCACAGTGTTACCTCACCATCTCCTAGCTCCTTCCACTCTTTACTCCTCACACAAACTCAGTGTTATTCGGAGAACAAGAATTTTTGGGTATTTGGGGTTTAGTTTCTGTTTCTGCTGCAGACACTTGGTGGGCACAGGGACAGTTACTTCAGGGTTGCCCCCATGCAGGCATAAGAGTTAAGTGTGTGCAGTCGAGTCCCCTGCAGATCTTCATGCTGCGGCCACTGTTTGTAAACAGGAATACAGAGAATAGGTTGAGAAATCAGCTCCAAAACAAGAGGCATTGTTTGTGTGCTGAGTAACTCGAGTGATCAGTTAGGATCTGGAGGAAAGACATGTTGTGTCCAGATGAATGTAAAACCCGAGTGTCCCCTGCCAAAACCACCAACCAGTACCTTGGGAAGGTCTGGGAAGCTTAGTTAAATAACGGAATAGCAAGGGAGCTCTGGTGAGGTGCACCTCATCTCTCATGGCAGGGATGCATCAGGGTTGTGTTCACACTGCTCAGAGTTGAAGCCCTGTGAGCTGAGACGGTGGCGTTTACATCGAGAAAAGATGTGCTATGAAGGTGGTGTCATGATCCACCTGAATAAGTGGTTTCCTACCATCCTGTCAAGGTCTGTACTGTGTGTGCTGTGAAGGTGTGTGTGCGGTGGAGTAGTGTTAGAAGATGAAAAAGGACAATTTACAGCATGTCCCGTTATTAGCAGGTGATACTTGTGTTCTGACTTTGAGAACCAAAAAGAAGCAGTGAGGGCTATGGGTGTAAGAGAAGCACTCTAGTGCCTTGTAGCTCTCTGGGCACTCATGGAAATGAGGCTTCAGTGACCCTGTCTGGGTCCAGAAGATCAGCTGTGCTGAAAATGCAAGTTCATAGAAACCACTTGATTTTCATCTCTTTATTCACTGTAATAAAAGGGAATATAAGAGAACATGAGGGAGGAGAAGAGAAGGCTCCTGGGAGAACTTAGAGCAGCTTCTGATGCTTTAAAGGACTGATAAGAAACCCACACAGTGGCTTTGGACAAGGGCCTGTAGGGACAGGCCAAGGGGAATGGCTTGAACCTGCCCAAGGGGAGACTGAGCTGAGCTCTTAGGCAGAAGCTCTTCCCTGTGAGGGTGCTGAGGCGCTGGCACAGGGTGCCCAGAGAAGCTGTGGCTGCCCCATCCCTGGCAGTGCTCAAGGCCAGGTTGGACACAGGGGCTTGGAGCAAGCTGCTCCAGTGGAAGGGGTCCCTGCCCGTGGCAGGGGTTGGAGCTGGAGGAGCTTTAAGGTCCTTTCCAACCCGAACCAGGCTGGGTTTCTATGATCTCTAATGTCCTCCCTACCCATAACACCATTGGGCATTCAGGCTCTGTCCATAACTTGCTCCCACTTCGCCGAACGCAGCAGTTGTCTTCTGAGTTATACCTGTGACAGCTCTTTCCTAAGCTGCACTGGTGACTTCAGAGCCACTCAAGGTCAGTGACCATGCAAGGACAGCAGCAGCATTGTTTGTGATCCGAGGAAAGCGCTTCAGTTGCTAAATGGATTTGAGTTTGGTTTCTCTCATCCTGCAATAACCACTGCTCCAACAATTGTAATGCTTCTGATGCCTTTCTGGAAAACATTTGGCTTGTTTGGCAGTGCAGTGTTGTGTAAACAAATATGTACCAAGCATCAAAGTCAAGGGGGGGGTGAGTTCTCAAATCATTATGTAAATAACTTCACAGAGTGTTCTCTAATATTGGCTACTATGTGAGTTTGTATTAATCAGCACGGACATTACTGACAAGTGAATCTCTTCTGCTTCCTTCTCCCCAAGGTTTCAAAATGAATGCTGCTTTTTGCTCCTTGTGTAGCTGTAAAGGCTGCAGGGAATGCCAGGGCTGTCTCAGCATCCCCTTCAGGTGGCTCTATGAGGCTGAGACCAATCAGACCTTGCATAAATAAGAGTACTCCCCATCAGAGAGTTTACAACCTTGACCCAGCACTTAAAAAAACACACATTGGGAAGAAACAAATCCACTCAGTTGCTGGAGTGGCATTGATTTGTCGATCTCAACCTCTTCAGGGAGGCTAGAGGACATTCAGTGACTGTAAAGTGCAAAGACTTTCGTATCTATCCCCAGATGAACTTTTTCGATGCTCCATTGACATCTGTAATGGGCCAAGTTGTGTGGCTCTCCATTTTCCTTTATCCAAAGAACTTGTCTGTTTGTCCAGGATTTGACACCCATGTGCAATCACAGAGTAAATGAGAAAAAGTAGTTGCGTTTACCACTTCGGTGACATTTTCTCCCTCAATTATTAAGCCATTGAAGCATATTGTAAGAAGATGGGAAATCTTCTGGCTTGGTGATAACATGGGCTACCTAAAACTGTAAAGCTGAGTCCTGGGATTGGTAATTGGTTAGCCCTGTCCCTAAGGAAAAAGAGGGCACGAATGATGTGGCAGGAGGGGAAGATCATCAGGACTAAGGTAGAAAGCAGGCAAATAATGAAAATAGTAGTTGGAAGTGATGCTTGCTTTTTGAGGTCTGAGTGGGTGGCAATCAGCCCACTTGTTATAGTGGTAAGGGGAGGAGTGAGGAAGAGGAGGTGAAGGAAGAAAGGGTTGTTCCCATCTTTTAATTCAGCATCCTAGAAAATAGGAACTTAACTCATGACTAGGGCACAAAATCATGGAAATGAGGAAAAAGCTATTCAATTTTTCGAGGTGGTGTGCTGCTTTCTTGATGCACCAGCTTTCTTGGAGCACCAGCTTTCTTGGCTTCACCACCAGAAGGGGTAAATGCCTGGGTGATGGCAGAGAGAGGAAATCCATGGTCAGAGAAGGCACACTTGGGACCACAGAAGTCTCTGACCTGTTTGCTAGAATTTACCAAGCTTTTCCTTTTTCCTTTGCAGCTTTAAGGCAGGATCCAGGTAATGTGATTGCTACTTACATGATGTCTATGAGCTTATTTGCATTAGGGTAGTGCAAGTGTAATGAGCCTTCGCAGCAGAACAGTACTGTGGCTGCTTGGGTTTCAGTTCTTAATTAATGCAGAATAGTTTGAGAGAGCCCATATATTATTTTCAGTTCTTGGTGTGAAAATATCATACAGATCTCAGTGTATTGATGCTCTTGGCTTCTTTCATTGCTGTGGATGGGGAGCTGTGTTTCCATTGTACCCTGAAGGGGAGCAAACATGCACTGCATGCACTGTTCAAACTCCCTGCAGCTCCAGTTGTGAAGATGCTCAGTGAGAGAAGCATTGGGAAATTGATTAATTAAATCAATTACTTAAGGTTTTCTTTCCCCCTTCTGTGTTTGCACAGTTTGCTTTAAGTAGCAGTGTTCAAAATAGCTCAGCTTAAGTTAAAGGTGTGAGTGATTACTTCTGCAGCTTGGTATCTCCTCTGGCCAAAACAGAGCTTGCTGTCAATGGGAAGCTGTTCGGTGTGTACTGCCTAACGAATGGCTTTGGCAAATATTGGCTTTATACAGTGCAATATATTGGTAACTAAAGTCCTTGGGTGTTCACAGGATCTGCTCTTCCTCCAGCTCACTCCTATTTTTCTACTCCTACTCTCTGCATTTTATTAAGCCTGTGTTATGTGTCAATCACTTGTTTATTGATGGGTTCATTGCCTCCCTCTTACTTAGACTGTAAAGGCAAAATGGGTATATTTTATACAATGAAAAACCACAGCAAAACTACAAACAGCTTTCAGGAAAGCAAGGTAACTGCAATAGACTTCAGGAATTGGGAGACAAGATCTCCTGAGAGGCTGAGCTAAGGGAAAAGTGACTTAAGGAAAGCTGGCAGACCTTTAGGGAGTTTTAAGGCCACAAGTTCAAGCTATCCCATTCAGCAAGTATAGCAGGGGACTAAATTGGTTTAATCATGAGCTCATCATTGACCTCAAATGCGAGAGAGAAATATGCAATACGAGGAAAGTAGGTCAGGCTCCCGGAATGAGAACGGGAGTGGAGCGGGAGCAGAGACAAAATCAGTGAGGCCAAAGAACTAAATAAAGATGTAACGTTGAAGAGCCAGTGGCAGTAACTAGATACCATTCTGTACGGCTGTTACAAGAGGCCCACCTATACAAGAGGGAAAGAAAGCTATCAACATACCAGCACTGAAGGTAATTGTCTAATGTCTTGTCTTCATATGATGTTCAACACTAATTAGGACTAGTTAGAAAGCAGTGAAGTCCCAATCCAGATATGTGAAAATGGTTGGGGGACAACCCAGATAATTCAGGTGTTTTCAAATTGGTTGGAATTATTACTTTAACTTCAGAATACTAAATATATATGTGTTTAAGTTCTGCAGCTGGGGTTAACTTGCAAAGGGGGGAATCAGAAGCCTGCAAACAGAGTAGCACAGGGCATATTCTTAAAGAAGAAGAAAGGAGGAGTTGGGGAGCTAGAGATCCACCAGCTTAACACTGACTTTTGGAAAAGTACATGAGCAAGTGGTCTAACAGCTGTTTTTAAACACCTACAAGGTAACAGGTATAACATGCCAAAAGGGTCATCAAAGCCACCTAACATCCTTGCGCAGTGTGGCAATAGGTGTTGTGGATGGAGAAGTGGCAACAGGTTTGTGTATTTAGATTTCAGTTGGGTCTCAGGGACATTATAAGTCACTGTCTTAGTCCATCTAAGGTCTTCATTACTTTCAGGAGGGCAGTTGTTTAATGTAGAAGACCTACCCTAGGCTTTACCTCCTGCACTTCTTTCTTAAAAGCTTCAGATGTGTATAAAGTAAGGTGGGATAAATCTAGGCCAGTGCTCAGTGCTGTCACCTAAATGTACTCCGGCTCCATGGAGTTTCCAGCAGAACCATGAATGGAGATTTTTCCATGCTCAATCCCATAGGCAATGTGCTGAACGTCCCCCAAGGTGAGAGGACACCCCTCTTCAGGAGACCGATGTTTGCTTTGCTGAGAGGGATGAAGAAAGGCACCATGTAGAGTAGATGTCAGTGTGCTACTGTAAACAGTCTGTACCAGCTTGTGCCTGGGTGCAAACAGCTCCACAGGGTGCAAGGAGTAGGGAATGAACCCACTGTTGGATTAGGGACTGGAGGTGATATCAAGGTGGGAACTCCTCCATCTAGCTTCAGCAAACCCCCTGACTTGCACTGTTGCTGGATTTAGCCTTGTGCTACCTCTCATGTCTTAGCAACCCAGAGCAATAGCCTGGTTATTCAGTCTTAAATGCAGGTCTAATTGCAAACCAGGCCCAGTGGCCAAAGGACAAGAGGATTCTAAATGCCAGCTACTTGTGAGCAGCCAGCATGACCCAGGGAGGCACAGCTGCTCCTAATTTGCCTGAGAAGCCTATTTTAAAGCTTAAAAATACAATGATTTTTGTGCATAGCAGGGCAGCTACTCCCTACCCAGAAGGGTTTAGTATTTGTGTGCCTTGGCCTGCCAGCTGCGAGATGGGAAGAATACTTGTCTGTGCAAAGGGCGACTTTGAGACGTGCTAAATGATTTCAAAATACATCTTTTGAGATCTTCAGAAGAAAGCTGAATTGTAGGAAACTTTTAGATACTGGACCTGCGCCAGATTAAGTGTTCAACTTGAATTAAACACGGGCTTCCAGTCCAGAGGAGCCTCAGTGCATCTCCCAAAGCACAAGAGGTAAAGGGCTATAAGGATGCTCAGGGGCTGGAGCACCTCCCATATGGAGACAGGCTGAGAACATTGGGGCTGTTCAGCCTGGAGAAGAGAAGCTGCGTGGAGACCTCAGAGCAGCTCCCAGCGTCGGAAGGGGGCTACAAGGATGCAGAGAGGGACTCTTCCCCAAGGACTATAGTAATAGAACAAGGATTCAAACTGAAACAGGGGAAGTTCAGGTTAGATATAAGGAGGAAGTTCTTTACTGTGAGAGTGGTGAGGCGCTGGCACAGGGTGCCAAAAGGAGTGGTAAATGCCCCATTCCTGGCAGTGTTCAAGGCCAGGCTGGACAGAGCCTTTGGTGATATGGCCTAGTGTGAGGTGTCCCTGCCCATGGCAGGGGGTTGGAACTGGATGATCTTAAGGTTCTTTCCATCCCAAATTGTTCTATGATTCTGTGACTGTGGATGCTTTGCTCAGTCTTGGATTAATGGAGCTATTGCAGGCACATGTTTGTAAAGAATGAGCTTGTCTTGAAGAGGGAAGGGAGGAAGGATGGGTCCAATAGGCTGTTGGCATAGCCTACATCCAGGAATGTTGGGAAGGACCAGAGCTGGGGCCTTTTGCAGCGCACAGCTAAAAGCTATGGCTGCAGTTGCTTCTCTTACAAATGGGGTATCCTCTCTCAGCACCAAACTTTGTTCTACCTGGAACAAAGCCCGTTTTGCCTGAGGAAGTCCTTGTCACTGCTGTTCTTGAGGGGTTGTAAATCCTTGGTAGGAAGGAGCCTCACTTTTGCAAGGAGTGACTAACGGGCAAGTTGGAAAGCGATAGCTGCACATGCCCAGGGTATCAGGCAATGCCAGTGCTATGGGCTGAGAATGTTGTTTACGCCTCGGCTGCACAGTTTGGCTGTGTGCTTCAGCTGCTGCTGCTTCACTGATGGCATTAGAATCATAGAATCAACTAGGTTGGAAAAGACCTTTGAGATCATCAAGTCCAACCTTTAACCCAGCGCTGTTAATTCCACCACTAAACCATGCCACTATGTGATATGCCTTGTGTGAAAGGGTGGCAGGAGATCAGAGACAAGGGATCTGAAGAGAATCTCCATCCCTCTCTCAAGGAGATCCTTGATCCACCTGCCTCCTGACAGCACATAGGGAAGGGATACAGTGAAATTAGCAGCCACTGGACCTATGGAAGCTTGTTGCCCATGTTCTGCTGTGAATTTGGATCACTGAAGCCCACACAGCCCAAACACCAGCTTCAAGAAAATGCAAGCATCTCCACACAGCTTTTGCCCTCTGGCATCAGCTTCCTCATGGAGATGTGGTCCTTCCATCTCCGGCCAGCGACCTAGAATTTTGTTTTAAATGTTGGTGTCTTTTGAATGTTCTCATTGTTCACAGCCACAAGGTGGCATTGCAGATTAAAGGGAAAGCAGCTCTTGTTCACTGAGAGATGAGGGAGGTTAGATTGGAAAACAATTGTTCAGCCACCCTGAAATTCCTTCTAAGTCTTGGAGATGGGAGGAAGCTCTTCCTGTCAGCTCCCAGGCCCCCAGTTCAGTGAGAAGTGAGCATGATGCTAGCTGTTTTATCATCATGGAGAGTTTCAACCGATTCAGCATCTGCAATTATGTTTGAGTTGTTCAGAGCTGCTGCTTTGCTCTCCTCCTGCCTTTGGGATGGGATGTAGTTTTTAGAGCTGGGTGAGAAGGGTGATGGTGTCACCTCACAGGCTCTTCTGTTTCAGTTTGTGTGTTCAGATCCTGAGGAAAACTTACTTCTTTCTGCCTGCTCCTACTTGTACCTTCCCCTTACATTTCCCTTAGTTTCCATGCAGGCTCAAACCTGGCCTTTCTGAAAGGATGGTGAGTTTCAAGAGAAGCTAAACCCTCAAACAGAGGCTTGAGATGAAAGTCTTATTTTCTCACTTATAAAGAGGAAGGTGAATTGAACATACTGTAGCTGGACCTTCTCTGTACATGCCAGGTTTTACTGTGATCCAGGGCTCAGCCTTTTATGTTAAAGGTAAGAAGACTCACAGCAGGATGCTCAGAGGTGTTTGTTTCTCTGTTGTCTGGATGAAATAACAAGGCATTGGGGAGATGTGAGTGAATCCTTCAGACACCCAAAAAATGGTACCAAGTTTCTTACTCTGGAAACACTGACCAGTACCAGAATGCACTTCACTCTCATTTCCTTGTCTGTCTTATTACAAGTCCCTGTCCCAAGGAGTGTGTCATTCTTGTGTCTGAGTCCAGCTGTAATACAGTGAAGCGCCTGATTTTTGCTTAGTCCCCACTAAGTTGCTGTAATAAAACTGATGTATTGCTTCTAGTCCCGACTGTTCTTATCGGTGCTTATTGCTTTTGTCTGGATATACTTTCCATGTAAACCAGGAAAAGCAGCTCTGCTGAAAGATGGATCTTCCCAGCAGTGGAAAGAAGTGCTAAATGGAGTGGGGCAGCACCAGGCCAGGAAAGGAAAGTCTTACCTGTTTTGGAAAGAAAGTGAAAATAGCTTTATTTTTACCTCTGCTTGGGAGAAGGACTGAAAAGCAGATGAAATGAAGTGAGCTTTTGCTCAAAACCCACAGAAGGGGTCTGTTAGGGATTTTTGCAGATAAATGGCAGATAACTGACAGTGTGTTTCAGCAGGCGAGAGAAATACCCTTGCCCTGACTCTCTTCGGAGAAGGAGGAAAGCAGTGAAAATTCTTCATCAACATTAACAGGCACATGACAGCAGAGAAAAACATCGTGTAGTTTTGCTTGGACAGTTTTCACCTGGGTGAGAAAGCCAGGGCATATAAATCCTTGCAGACCCACACTTAGAGATGTATTTATATACATGCACATATGGATAGGAGTTTCTTGATATATTGAACGTGTCTGATTCCTTCTGTGACCAGGTTGTTTTCTGGACCATTGCTGAAAAATATTCCATGTTTGCTTTGCCAGTTGTCCATAAGCTTATCCTGGTTTTCCCTTTGTGTCTGCCTTCAGGTTGCTGCTCTGACTGAGGAGGCTCTTGAACAGACTAGTTGTCCCCAGCTGTGAAACAGGAATATCATTGTAGGTACTGTGGGAAACACTGATTTTGCTCCAGTTCCTTGTCCTTGTTGAGGGTGCTGACGCAGGGTGCCCAAGAGAAGCTGTGGCTGCCCCATCCCTGGCAGTGCTCAAGGCCAGGTTGGACACAGGGGCTTGGAGCAAGCTGCTCCAGTGGAAGGGGTCCCTGCCCATGGTAGGGGTTGGAACTGAATGAGCTTTAAGGTCCCTTCAACCCAAAACAGGCTGGGATTCTGTGATTCTGTTACAGACTTCACAGCAAACTTTGCCCAAAGCTCATCTGCCTCTATTCAGCAGGGGTGATGCTCCTCAGCAGCTCAGGCTGAACAGTTTATATTCCTGCTTGAGCAGACACTGTCTCTTGCTATGTACAAAGCATGGTCAGGCTTGGACCGGGAGGCCTGATGGAATACAAACATCAAGTATTTCTTAAATATTGTGACTGTTCTGCTCCTGACATGTAAATAAGCAGTTGGCATTACAATTTATGGGATGCTTGACCGTGGGCGAAATACGTAAAGCTGATGATAACATCCAATTATGTTAGGATCATTTAAAAAGGTGTATATGCATCCTTCTGGGTGCTATGTACTTTTGGGTGTAAGCCAAGCTACTGACTGATAGGGGTTAGGATGAGGCCAGCAAGAAACCTCCTCTTACCAAGGTTATTTCATAAGTGCCTACTGCAGAGTTTCATATGTACCACTGGAGCAGCTGGTGCTGGCTCAACTCCTCTGTCAGGCAGGGTGCTGAAAGAGATGTATTGCTGGGCTGACCCGAATAGGGAATCTGATGTTCTTGGCTTTTTTTTCAGGCTCTGACCTGAAGGGAGAAGTGAACCTTTTGAAAGAGAAAAGTTAGACAGAAAGAATCCTGCCTGGTGCACATTTCCAGGTGAATGTTCAGGTCAGCATTACCTAATGCTGAAATCAAAGCTTTGGGGATTCATGGGCATTTCCAAGGCTGCTGTGATATTGCAACCCCTGTGTACGACCTGTGCTTAACACAGGGCTTTTATTCACCTTGAAAGTCTCTTCTGCTCTTCAATCAGCTCTGATCTGGCAGGGAGAGTGGGAGAAGAAGTAATATGATTTAGCAGGATTTCTGGAGATGAGCAGATGCAAGTCTAGCTTCCCTGGAATAAAGAGCTTTATTACAGTGATGGCTGTTGGTTGTGTTCCAGAGGAGTTTGTCAAAGAAAGTTTGGGACAGTATGAAGGTTTTTTTCTGGGGAAAAGATGCAGTTTAAGCTCCCAACTGTGTGTAACTGTTGAGTAGGATGCATCACAGTAGGAAAAAAAACCCTATTTGCTGCGTCTGATAAAGCACTGTGTGCACATAGAATCATGCAATGGTTTGACTTGGAAAGGGACCGTAAAGCTCGTCCAGTCCCCACCCCTGCCACGGGCAGGGCCACCTTCCACTAGAGCAGCTTGCTCCAAGCCCTGTCCAACCTCATCCTGAACACTGCCGGGGATGTGGTCTAGTAAAGGTGGCATCTCTCTTGTGCCTATTGCTGCTGACCAGTGAGCACCTTGGGGTGGTCTCAGGCTTGCTGAGTTCTCACCAAGTGCCTTGTTAATGGCAAAGCTGTGTTTCTGCCCGAGGGGCTTGCTGAACCACACATGGTGTAGCCTGGGGACACAGCTTCAGACCTGTGTTCTGCTACAGAATGAAGTCACAAACTAGATTTCTTCTTTGAAGAACCCCAACCCAATGAACTGTCTGGTGGGTTTGGGGGTATTTACATCATATGGTGAGTACCTGACTTCAGGTGCTTTCTGTAAAGCAGACAGGACTTCAGCCTGCGCAGATTTCAGTATTGTATCACTTGGCTCTTGCTGCTTAGTTTGAATTAAGGGCAGGCAGTAACATCTCTCTGCTTTTGCTGAAACTAACGCATGTCTGCAGTATATCTTTGTTTTTGACAAATCAGCATTTCAAGCATTTCTAGTGTGTGTTGCTGTGTTCAGATGCTGAGGCCTTCATCGGGAATGGCACTGAGTTTGAAATACTTAAATTAGTCTTCAAATCCACAATGTGACATGCTCCGAAGGCCTGAGATAGCTGCCAGCACCTAAGCACATTTTCAAAGCACAGGCAGTGGCTTTGGTAGTAGCAAAGTTGCATGAATCAGACCAGTCTGCCTTGGACAGTCCTTCTGAAGAGGAAATCTGTTTAAATTTCTCCATGTGCATCTGCGCTTCATGCTTTCATATGGGAACAATTTTTTGGTGTGCATCAGGGAGGGATGAGTAAGGAAACAGCGAAACGCTGACCTCAGAAGCCCTCAGGGAACTTTCTAGAGCCTTGTGCTGCCTGTCTGGAGGTGTGGATGTGCTTACTCCAGTCTGTCCTTGTTCCTCTGGTTATCCTGCGTACACCTCCCACTGATGCACATCCCTAGGGGTGTGAAGACACCAACAAGCAGCAAAAAAGCCCACAGGTATATATACTGAAGGTGGGTGCTGAGAAGTGAGTTGATGAGAAGTTGTTCATACTATTGCTATTTTTTGCTACCCACTGTGTAGATGCAGAGGAATATACTCTCATCAGCTGTCAAGTTAGCAACTTGTGTTCTCAGTGGATTCATTTCAAGGTTAAAGGCAGAGCAACTATTGCCCTTGATTTCCATAGCATGAAACCAGAAGTCTCAAAGGCCTTGCTGATGCCCACTTGAGAAGGAAGTTCTATTTCTATGGTTTGAAATTACACCAAGGCATGTGGGCATCAGTGAGCAAGGGATGTTGGCATTTCAGAGGTGTCTCTGATCAGGCACTTGTTCTTAACACAGATATACCATCCTTTCTGTGCAAGATTCAGGTGGCTTTATTCCCATTTGCTCTTGTGGAAATTAGGACAGAACCAGACCAGAGCAGATCCATGTGTGCACACATCTGGGTGTGAGAACATTCGGGAATGGGGCTGAGGGGAGCGTGTGTAAGCAGCTCTCTTTGAGTAACAGCAGATTCGGTTCAGGAACCTGAGATTAAGGGGTATGGCTAAGAGTTACTCAGAGGTTAATATTTATGTTTTATGGAAAAACCTTAGTGGAGGGGAAAACGTTTTTGGCTGTTTTGGACCAAAAAAATGAAACGTTCCATGGAAAAGAATGACTCCTTTTTCAAATCCCGCCCCCCCCCCCCCCCCCCCCCCCCGCCTAGTTCATGTAAATACTGGAATGAAATGGAAACCAGTTTGAAGACTCCTAACTGGTCCTTGAAAAGCTAACCAAGAGCTGACAGCACAGGAATCGTGGGGTGATAACAGAGTGGAAGGCTAAAAGCAGTTACTTCTGAGCTCAGCAATGTGGTCTGTGCTAAGCAGGGCCCAGCTGTGGAGGAGCATGAAATCTCTTCTTTGATGTTTACCTTGGTTTTTTACCATATCATTCAAAAGTTACTGTTAGGAAACACAATAACAGTTCTCATGTACTTAGCTGAGTTATTGCATTAGTTTAATATCGCTCATTTGCTTTGTATTCTATGCACTGCTCCTTTAGAGTGCCTTTCTGTGGAGACCTTTAAGCTCTCTTCTTCTTTCCATCCCTCTCTTCCCTGCTGTATTGTTGGTGGCTCATCTGGGACAGGCAGAACCGTGTTGTCCTTTTTAGCCTCATAGCCCAGAAGCAGAATTTTTGGTGAGATAGTCACTCAAACCTTGAAGCCTCCGAATAACCCTATTTGCAATCCAGTTCTGTTGTGTTCTCATAACTTCCTAGGCCACAAGACACCCAAATACATCCCTAAGTTGATGACTGCCTGGTGGGTGGCTGTTGGTAGATAACCGAGTTCACCCTCACAGCTCTGCCTGTAGGAATATCGAGTTGTTCATACGTATGACTAGCTCTTGTGGTTGAGCAGGGCTCTGTCTGGGGTGGCCAACACAGTAGAAGATAGTTTTCTCTCCTCTATCTTCCCTCCTACTGACCTTCCCCAATATGTCCTTGACTAAATATGTAGCTCTGCACACGAAAGGAAGGAATTTAGAAGTGTGTGAAGTACTTGCAATTAAATGTCATGCAAGCCACATGTGGTTTTGTTGCTCCAAATTCAGCTCAAATAAGTGGAAAGGATTACAAAATGAGGGAACAACTTGGATTGACCTGGACTGTTAAACAAAATATGTTTTCCTTCGTAGCACCTAGGAGTATGTGATGCAGTTTACCAAATGAAGACAGCAATGTGGAATCCAAGTCAGGGGCTCAGGCGAGGTATAATTGTCACGAAGTACGTCGAACAGTGTTGCTTCATGAGCCTTCCTAGTGCTGGTGCTTGAAATAGTTGCTGCTTGCTTTGCTTGGCTTGTACCACTGCAGAGAAGGGAATGTTTTCCGTGCCCACTGTGACAGGACAAGCAGGAATGAAGGTAGGAGCTGGATGTGAGGTCATGGCTTTCACTAATGGGAAATTAGTCAAGGGAGAGATGGGAGCTGTTCATGTTGAGTGAGCCAAAGCTTAGGGGGTTCTCAGGTCCTTATGATTAATGTTGTTTTCCCCTGCTGGACCATACAACGAATGAGAGATCCCCATATGGGTGATGTTAGCACCCACCATTCATGTACAGTTTCTCACTGAACCCACTCAAATCTCTGCTATTCCTGTGATCAGGAGACCAGTTTAAGCTCGTGATTAGGAAATTTCCCCCTGGTTTTAACTGAGATTTGCTCTGTCCTGCTAAAACAGCTCCACTCTTTTGGGGAGCCAAGAGCCTACAGCCAACCTGACCACAGCCCTGCTGTCTCCTGCATCTCAGGCTCTGCCAGGTTTGGTAGCATTAGCTCATGGAGGAAGGACATGTGCCTCTTCCTGAAAAACTAAGGAGGACGGTTTGCTGCATGTATCAGCAATGCCATTGTCTTCCCAGTCAGCTGCTCCTGCTGGTGCAGGCACGTTCCCTCCTGCCAGCCTTTCATTGTGCTTTTGCAGTAGGAAGAGGGGGATAGAAGAAGGGGGGATCTTAATTGAAAAAGTAGGCCTAGGGCTTGAGGGACGTAACAAAGTCAGTGGGAGTGTGTGAACAGCAATTTATTTTGTCAGTTCAAGTTACAGTCACCCTGACATGTGAAAATTGCAGATGCCAGTTTCTCAACGTGTCACTGTGACACACAGCATCCCAGATAATGAAACTCTGGACTTGGTTTGCAGAGCTTTGGAAAGCCCAAAGAAATGGGATCTAAAAATTGCCAGATAAACTGAGTTTTCTTTGACATAAGGGGCATGATCGTACCTCAGCCTTTCACAAGATGATCTTCATACCTTTCATTGCTTCAATAGAGTGTTCCTGTCGCTGTAGTGCTCACACTGTTTGTGGCCTTCACAGCCTCTTTGGGCTTTGGAAATGGAGCTATTTTCATGAGGAATGAAGCAGACCTTTTCCCTTGAAAGTGTAAAGGACTGGAAGGAGTGTGGCTGAAGTTGATACAAGACTGAGTAGAGCTCTGAAGCCACTTGTTAAGGCTGGGATCCAGTTAGGAAATTACCTGTTCCCCTGACTGCTTTTTGAATGTTCAATTTCTGTACCATGTTCTTCACATGTGAAATGGGAGTAATGCTGATATTTACCTCTCCTGTCTTTTCTGACTTAGTTTAGTAAACAGCAGTACTTTCCATGTATTTCTATAGCACTTAATACAGTTTGGCTCAGCCTTTATTATGGTATCTAGATAGCCTAGCGATAGTATCTCTTGTTTTGTGCAGATCAGTTCCAATAGTACTCTTGCCAATGTCTGTTTGTTCATTGGCCTTACAGAAGTGGACAAATAGCCACTAATGATCATTAATGATCTTCATTAGAAAACTGAGGAGTTTATTGAAAGTTCCATCAGAAAGAAGCTGTTCTGCAGTGACCCTTGGCAGGAGTTTGGGCAGCAGCAAAGATGTTCATTGTCTTTAAAAGAGAAGTCCTTAACAACATGGCAAAGATATGAAAGGTTCTCTCTTTGATTTCTTCATCTAATCTGGGTTAGGAGTCAACAGGGTGGTCAGAATGTGTGACTTCG
The DNA here is from genome assembly GCF_037157495.1 of Lathamus discolor. Classification (NCBI taxonomy): domain Eukaryota; kingdom Metazoa; phylum Chordata; class Aves; order Psittaciformes; family Psittacidae; genus Lathamus; species Lathamus discolor. Next base: position 8,520,478 of record NC_088898.1, on the reverse strand, counting down.
GAGGACATCCTGAATAACTAGACTAATTTTATCTCGGAAGAAAAGAGTGAGAGAGGATATGGAAAGTCTTCAAATGCATAGAAGGCCTGTGCATGCAAAAAGCAGCATGTTACCTTTGGAGAAAAATAGCATGAGAAGCTGTGAATTAAATTGCAAGGAGGTCTGTGTCCAGAAGCTGAAGCAAGTATCAACAAGGCCAGTGAGGTCAAGAGGTCTGTGCAGTCTCCTGCAGCACACAGTCCTAGCAATCTGAGGATGGGAGGGAGTTCAAGATACTGTCAAATGAACCCTTCCTCTAAACCAACATCTAGAAGATTTGGGAAGCTGCAAGTCAGTGGGGACAGGAAGGCTGATGTGGTTTGGTGACTTTGGAAGGGCTGCTAAGCTGACAGGAGGGTTGTGCTGGGGAGGGTTTCAGTAGTGTAAGAGCAACCTGTGTTTGCCGGACAGTACATCACCTTTGACTGTACTGCTCTCTTTTTTCATGTAAACTTAAAAATAGGGGATGGATTCTCAGAGACTCAAAGCCAAACTGTCCTTGTGCAGCCAGGGCCAAAAGTAATCTTGGTCATATGAGGCTGAAGACGGGGATGTGCAGTGAGCCAGAGTGGGATCAGTTCCTGCTGACAGACAAGCAAGCTTGGTCTGTGTGCTTTCCAGGGCACGGTTACAGCTGAAGTTGTTCTTTTGCATGGAAAAGCATCTATTGCCTTTGCTTCAGTGCTCCAAGGGGAAGTGCTCACACTTCCAAGAGGACTGTATCTGCTTCTTGGGAACTACAGAATTGTATGAATTCATATGAATACAGAACTGTATGAATTAGGCTGCAAATCTATGTTGGGACTTTTACTGGTTGTTGTCATCCACAGCTGCCCTGGGGACACTCTTGTGAGTACATCCCTAGATGGACAGACTGAGAGAGCTGGTGCGGTTGCTCGACAGACACTTCACATGATATTAGCTCTGTGCTTGTCTGTGCTCTTAAAACATGCGTCATTGTACGCTGCAATTATAAGGAGAGCGAACTGGCAAGGAAGGATGATTGCATCAGTAAGCCACTGGAACAGGAATAACTAATTCTGCTCTTAACTCCTCATTTAACCATGGCTCTGACACTGAAGATCAGTGTTCTTATCTGAAAGGAAAAAACGTTCCCTACCTGATTTATCTTATTTCCTTGTATAGTATCATCATGTCCACGTCATATTTTGAAGGACAGAGATATGAAGTTGTGTCTGTGTGATGAAGATCAAATTATACGTGCCCTCAAATGAGAATATTAATGTTAATAGTAGTAGCTATAATAAAAACATTTGCAAAGAGGTAGGAAGTGCAATCATAACAGCAACAGCTAAAGGGAAAGTCTGTAGTATATAATAGAACCTGGTTAATTCTTTGTGTCAGTTTGCAACCCTGACATCCCTCACCAAATATTCTGGCAAGCTCATGGAGCTTTCAAGCAAAGCTTTAACAGCCAAGTTCCAGCACTGACATCTCATGTTGCTTTTAGTTCATTATTATTGTAAAATGCACTACTGAACACTTCCGAGTGCATCGTGCGATAAAATGCTCTGGAATTACAAATGAATTTTGCTTGCAAGGTGAATGAGCCTGTGATTTAGAGTCTTTGGTATCAATATCAGTGATGGTTTCATGGTGAAGATGAATGCAGTCACAAGCGTTTGGGTTTTAATTTGAGAGGTTTGGCATAGTTGGGAAAAGGTTAATTTTGTTGGGATTCTTTGTGAGCTTTTATCCAAATTGTTCAGCCACCTATGAAATAAGAGTGGCTTTGGGGTTGGTTTTGGTTTTTCCTCCTGGTTTGCTGCTTTTTCCTCTTCTAGATCAAACACCTGTTATGAAGTAAACCTTTTCCTACCTCTGCTCCTAGCTTTCAACCCCTACAAGACGCCATTGTCCCATAGGGCAATGTTTACAGGTCGATGGTGTTTGCAAGACGCTCCTCTGTGGTTCTTGTCCTTCCTTTTTTGTGTGTGTCCCATTATAAACCCATGCAAAATTCTCCCAGCTGAGGAGCCAAGTCATCACTTTAAAATGCACAGTGCCAAGTAATACTTTCTTTCCCCCTTAAATATTTTACACAATGCTTTTAGCAAAATGGGTCATTCCTCTGTCTAGTCAGCGTGCAGCTTCTGGCAGTGACCAGTTCTAGGTACGAGAGCTGCTGCAGTGGGCAGTAATGGATTAAATATGTCCACTGTGAAAGATTTTTCCTTAATTGCATTAGGTTGAGGTTTATTTTATACCCTCATCCGTGGCATCGAGCCAAAGAGACCACAATACACCTTCCCTTCCAAGGTCCGAGTGCCGAAAAGTATCCCTTTACAAGAAGGGTGCTTAAGTGCTTTTCTGAATCAAAGCCTGAGTCAGTGCTTTAATGTACTCTGTTCATGCTTGGAAATGGCTTATACTCCTCTGAGCAAATTTCCCTTAAAGAAGCTAAGCCTACTACAGTGTCTGAAGAATTCAATGTCACACCGAAAACTTATCCCCCAGATCTGTGTCCAAAGAGATCCTGCTTAATGGATGCTACCTCTTACTTACTGCCATGTAGCATTCCTCCTTCAAGCACTGAAACAGTCTGTTCTCTCTCCAGGCAATGTGTCAAATTTTTGTCTGGTCGCCCATGGTGTTTTCCATTTATATTCAAGGTTCTGGGGAAGGTCACTTCAGTGCAGCATCAACAGCACCTCCGTACCCATGATCTCATAGAGATATTTGAGGCTGGCTGAAAGGCAAGAGTATGGTAGGACTCAGGCTGCCCACTGGGAAGTTTAGGCAGCCATCTCGTGGGGGCATCAGGATATCTCAAGTAGGAAGAGACCCATAAAGATCATCAAGTCCAACTCCTGTTTTCCGCAGGACTGCCTAACACTAAGCCCTATAACTAAGAGCATCCTCCAAATACTCCTTGACCTCTAATAGGTTTGGCGCTGTGGGGAGCCTGTTCTGGTGATCGACCTCCTTTTCAGGGAAGAACCTTCCCTTGTGTTCAATCTGAACTCCAAATGCAGCCTCACTCCATTTCCTCATGTCCTATCACTGGTCAGCAGTAAGATCAGCACCACCTCCTCTGTGTTGTAGCCATAGGCTTCCATGGGGCACCTCAAGCTCACCACAGCTTCTTCCAGAACGATGGACCACACTGTCCTCTGAGGAGGTCTGAAGCAGGAGCCTGACCTGCCTGGACATGCTTTATTGCGGCTCATTTCAAGCTTTACTGCTGACTGCTGGTCCCTTGTCTGAGTGTTGCAGTGCTTGAAGGGATTCATCCCGTAGTCTTGCTGGGCTGTTTTAAAGCAGTAAAGCAGTGCTGCTGGGTATCCACGCGAGCCCATGTGCTTCAATTAGCCTTTGCCTGGCCTGAGCTGTTTTTGTTGTCACCCTCTTTTTGCTGATAAAGCAGGAACATTTTTAGAGGCGTTTCCCCCCCCCCCCCCCCCCCCCCCGCAGGATGGATGGGAATGAACTTTGTCAGGTGCTTAGAGTAAAAGGAATTGTCAGGATACCTGGCTCCCTGGTGCTCCTAACAAATCACTCCAGGGGCCTCGTGGCTCAGGTTGCTGGATCTGCAAAGCAAGGCTAATATTTACTTCCATTATATATATTAATAGCGCTTAGTAACTTTGAACAAGGTCAGGACTTCACTGCATTACCCACTGTGCTAAGACACGCATACATTAGTTCCTGCCTCATGCCTCCTGTAAAGAAGTGACGTAAGGATGCAGTGCCGGCGAGATGCAAGGGATGATCCATAATGCATGATGTATTCTGAGGTTCCGTCCTGTCAGTCTGGCTCATCTGATGGAGTGCATTATGAGTGGGAGATGACTTGAGCTGGCCTTTCCTAACTTGATTACCTTCTTTCAGCATTAATACCTAGAATAAGGATCCATGACTAAAGGGAGGCGATGTCTGAAAAGCCTCTGCAGAGTTCTGGTGCTGCTGCTGACATAAACCAGTGGCAATAAAGCAGCAGTGCCAAAGCATACGTGTCCACCAAGGCTGACACATGCTTTGTTTAAAGCTAAGCCTCTCATTTCCATCATTGCCTTAGGTACTGGAGTCACTCTCTAGATGATTCCATGGTCCTTCCAATTCAGACCAATGACTCCCTAAATTAATAGATCAATGGACAACACTCTGTCAACCCACAGTACGAATTAATAAATAGGCTGTTTCCAACCCAGATTTAGGGTTGCCTGACAAGCAATGTTCTGCCATGGCCACCATGCCTTTGTTCTATACTTCAAACTTAGAAGCCACAGTTACAATAAAGAATAATTTGGAACCTCTGGATGTTAAGTTGCTGCAAGCTCCAATGGTGGCTGCTAAAGTCTAAACCTGCTTTATGGGACAAAGTTATTCTGATGGGACCCACACTATGTTAGTGCCTTTGCAGACAGGATGAGGGACCTGTGTATGTGCAAGTGATGTGTTGGGGTAGTGTTGCTGAGGTTATGGAGATCTGAATGTGGATCTGTGATGTGATGTGACTTTTTGGGGTCCTTCTATAAATAGATGATATTGATAGGGGTTCTTTATCCTAGTACCATCATGCCTATTTGTTCTGGTTTCATATTTGGAGGCAATAGTTAATGGTCAGGCTGGGAACAAAGGTGACTGGATCTGCTGTTGATCATGTAACTTTGCCAGCGACAAAGAGATTGCACTTCCAGGGTTGGACTGAAATAGAGTGGGTGCTTATCTCTGAAATAATCCCAGCCTGGTTTGTGCAGGGAGGGACCTCAAAGCTCCCCCAGCTCCAACCCCTGCCACGGGCAGGGACCCCTTCCACTGGAGCAGCTTGCTCCAAGCCCCTGTGTCCAACCTGGCCTTGAGCACTGCCAGGGATGGGGCAGCCACAGCTTCTCTGGGCACCCTGTGCCAGCGCCTCAGCACCCTCCCAGGGAAGAGCTTCTGCCTAAGAGCTCATCTCAGTCTCCTCTCTGTTTTCTTAAAGCAGGAGCTGTGCTAGCACTTGAGGAAGGAGTGAAGTTCATTTAAGCAAGGCTGTAGTAAATTGTCATCCTCTGTAAGGTATAGAGCTGGATCTGCAAAACCACTTCAGCAGCAGAGCTAAAGCTTTGTATCAGTAGGACTGCAGTGAGGTGATGTACTGATATAGATGTCAGCATTATATCCTGAACTGAAATAGTTGTAATGGAGCAAAATCAGGGTGTGTGAGCTCTGAAAGTGGGATGAATCTGAGATTAGAAATGCTGTCTGGGTAGCTACAGATTAATCTTGTATGAAAAGATACATAAAATAACTTCTGAAATGAAGGCCTAGTTGTGAGGTTGTAATCATTTGCTCTCTAGTTGCTCTCTAGTTGCTCTATTGAACAATATTCTGAAGGTTTGTGTAATGCAGGATAGGTTCATAAATCATTAAAATCAACAGTGATTAAAATATTCTTTTATTTATCCATTTATATATATTTATATTTATAATGATCCCACTTTAGAGAGTATAAAAGTGAGATAGTTTATTAAAAGCACTGAATACAGTTTGTGGGATGCTGGCTCTTCCTGCCTCGTAGTCACACAGGGCAGTGCTCGGGGGAAAAAAGGAGAAGGATCCAGAGCTGTCATTCCAAGAAAGAGTCTAGACATTAAGCCACTGCATAAAAAGCTATTGGAAATTCAAGGATTTCCTTACAAGTACTTGCATCTTTCTTTCCTGGCTTCTTCTGGAAGCTGCAAAGAGGTCCGTTGACTTCACTGAGATTCACAGTGCCACATAAATTAGGCAGAAAGACTCCATGGGAAGGGGGCCAAAGGAAAAGACAGTTCTTAAGTATATTATCTGTTTCATTCTTCTCATTTATACACTTCTCTCTAACGGCAGCTCTTGCTCTGTACTTAGTGAAATACGCTTTAATTGCCAAAAAAGCAAGATAACCTGCCAAAAATAGTGAAGTTATCTCTTCATTCTCCATTCTGTATGAACTAACACAGCAGAACTAGTAAATACAAGGGTCATGTTACGTCCTGTGTTGATGCAGTGGCTTGAAAAGTCTCCTCAAATTGGTCTGCTGTAAGTGATGAGGTGACGACGATACCAAAGAAAGCAGAAGGTCCTACAGAGCAGTTTGAACACTGGGTCTTTTTTAGGTGGTTGATTGGATAATGGAACTCATGACAATAAGCCACAGCCATATAGCCGGTACCCACCACCAGGCCTTTGGAGCTTGGCTAGGTATCCGTTCCTGGTAGAAGTGTCACTGGGCACGTAACATTTTCTATCTCCTGTTTTAGGGTACAGGGGTATGGAGTGTGGTTGTCTTCCAATTGCTTGTGTTTCTAGCACTCAGCTGCTTTTCGAAGTTACTTATTTTTGTGACTGCTGTATCTATCAGGGTGGATTACCCAAGTCTGTTGACTTCAGTGCTTTGGCACAGGCTATCAGGAATTATTTCAGCAGTGCTGTGCCCTGGACAAAGTGCATCTAGTTTTCAACCTCTGCTCTCACTTCCAAGCAATAAGCTACTGAGGGTTTCATTTACAGTCAGACATTCAGTGGAGTTCCTATCTGCAGCTCTTTGTTGTACATTGGATTTTCCTTTGTTAAAGAGAAAGGACCATCTCCACCTAATGGTTTCTGGCTACCAGTAAATGGTGGCTATTCCACAAGGAGGTATAAAGCACAGTAGGATGTTTTCAGAGAAGGTAATAAATCTGCTGGGATTGTCACGAGGAGTGCCAGCATCGTTTGAGAGAGAGGAACTTGTGGCATTTCCTTTGCTTCATCTCGGGCGTCATCTCCACGAAGGCTGGAATACATAGGCCAAATTCTCTGCTCAGCAGATCTATCATTTCCCAGCACCAAAAGGGCTGGGCACATCCCCTGCAAATTGTTTAGGGTAATACCAGTCTCTATTTTCACTATCAGTGTTTTAGGGGAACTGAAAACCCAGCCTTCTTCTTGGGTGAGCTGATTGCCCTTTGATAGCACCTTCAGGGCAGTGAAGAAGTTTGTAATGGAACATATTCACTGTAATGGTGTTCAAGGTAAGGAAGAATTTAATCTGAAGTAAAGGCTGAACGTTTGAGACCTGGAAATTGAATATCCTCTCCATGCCATTATCTCCAGCAAAAAGTTCACTGATTTGCTCTCACATGACTCAGAGTAACCTTTACATTCCTACGTACCTTTAAAGTAAATGTGACTACTCGCTCCAGAAGGGTTCCTCACTCTGGTGAATTAGTTCCTTCTCATCATCATTCCACTTGCCTCCCCTGCAGATGAATGTCACCACAACCTCTGTGCTTCCACGCTAAAACCTGATCTCGTCACTCACTTCAAAGATGCAATTCACTGCCAAATACCTCACCTTCATCCATCTCAATCTAAACTCAGCAAAATGACCTCTCAAAAAGTACTCTACAGAGGCACTCTTTAATCAACATCTGTTTAGAGCTTTCCCCCGTTAACTTCACGTAGGCAGATTGTTTTCCATAATTAGACACAGATAGGCTTTGATATAACCAGCTGACATATAGAATACATATTCATTTCTCCCTCTGACTGCTTGAAGGATCTGAGTAATGCAGAAGAAACACCTAGTGCATTTAATACTAGTCTCAAGAGCTTCAGACTTGTCTAAGAGAGTCAGCGAGGCACTTCAGGTAAAACTCAGCTCTCGTTAAAATGAGAGGCTTAGGACAGTGTGATGCTCTTGAGGAACTAAGAGGCTGATTTAGATAAGAAATAGAGAGGAACTTGGAGTCCGTGTCTCTTATTTTTCTTTGCTAGATGGGCTATAAGGGGCAGACATGTTCCCAAGGAGCAAGAAAATTATGGCCTTACTAAAGCTATTACTGCAAAGTTTATGCTTTTGCAATTATAGCCCTGAACAGCTACTTGGGGCTCATTGATGCTCACTGTGGTGGACTTTGCTAGATCTGGATTGTCTGAGGCCCTTTGTAGAGACTCTAGTTCAGACAAACACTTCAACATACGCTTAAAGTTATTCATATGTAAAATACCCCTTAAGCGCTCTCTACTAAACATGACCTTGATCTCTTGGTGCTGCAGTTCCCTAGTGAAAAACAGAAATACGATAACAGCTTAATCAGGCTGAAAACTCCCAGCAGTCCCATGCTACTATTTCTCATGTAACATAACAAAACATATCTATAAATGTGATAGTATTTACTGGCTTGATTCTGCCCTTTCCCTGCAGTGAAATTAAATAACAGCTGACTCCAGAGGCAGGCTGATTGATTTCAGTGAAACTAATGCTACTGCTCAACAGGAGTAAAGGCACAAGTAGCGGAGTCAGGCACTGAGCAGGGTCTGTTACTCCCCTGTTAGTGCCGCAGAGCTCTGGTTATTTTGAGAAAGCCTGTTCCTATTTTCTCTTTCTGTCTCCTCCTGATCTTTTCTTTTTGCCTTTTCTCAGCTTCATAGAAGAGTCTCGGAAATTATCAGTTGACTGTCAGCTTGAAAATCTCCTATTTCTGGAACTTTCAGGTTCCTCAAGTGAGCGTTTAGAGCCACTGTATCTCCGAACCATCTGCTATTATTGGAAAAAAACCCAAAACCACTTTAGAAGCTGACAGCTGACTTTGAGAAGTCTTTAGTAATTGCAGCTCCAGTTGAAATTATTGAGAACTGATAGGCTGAGATGTTCTGGAAAGTCAGGGCACGGGAGGGTTTGCTTTCTGTTGCCTCCAGCCCCATCATTTTCTGCTGTGTTTCAATGTGTGATCGTTGAAGGTATCCACGTTTGGAGGTGATTAAAACTCATAAAGTTCATTCAGTCTATAGCATATTGATTTTAAACATTACCAACAGAAGTAAATGCTTAAATCCCACTAAATTAGAGTCTAAATGCCTTAGGTTTCTTTATAAATCCTTCTGGTAGGCATCGGATATCAAACAGACAAACCAAAAAAATTAAGCTGAAGCCAGGGTATTTTTCTTTCCCTATGGGGAAAAGGGCACCCATTATGCAATGAATCTTCTTTTGTAATGGTTTGGTGGCTTTGTCTAAATCCGTTTTATTTCATTGTCCTTTTACTTTACATAATGTCCATAAAATGGCAAAACACAGGAGGTTACTGCTGATCAGAACAACTAATAGAAAGCTCTTTAGTAGAATAATGTTGCAGAAAAAGCTAGTTTTGAGGCCAGAACAACTTTCTTAGGAGCTGTATTTTTGCATGAAGCTTTGTCTTGCAGTCCCCCAGAGCAGTTTGCATCTCTTGTCTTCATATCAGGGCAACAAAAACAAGGAATGAAGGAGCTGGCTTAATTCCCCTCACATTGTAATACCCAGCATGTTGTATACCAGAATAAATGTTACATGACAGGTAAAGCTTAATTCTACCACGATGCCAGGGGATGCTGAAAACTAGGAAAATGGGTTCTATGAAAATGAAACAAATAAGCTTTTTTAACACCAGGCTGGGGAAGACCTGAAATGGGATCTGTCTGGGAGCCCCTGCTCTCATATGGACACCTCTGGATTTCAGAGAGGAGTTCTAGCTGGGTGTAGGGATGATTTTAACTGGGAGCCCATCTCCTGTCTCTCTGTGTTTGAGTTCTTCACTCTGAGGGTGCTGAGGCACTGGCACAGGGTGCCCAAAGAAGTGGTAAAGGCTCCATCCCCGGCAGTGTTCAAGGCCAGGCTGGACAAAGCCTTGGGTGACATGGTCTAGCGTGAGGCACTCCTGCCCATGGCAGGCGATTGGAACTGGATGATCTTGAGGTCCTTTCCAACCGAAACCAGTCTGGTTTTCTGTGATTATTGGCCCCAGTTTTCCACAAGCCTGCTTCCATATGCACCCTGCTGTGTTCACCTGGAGGCTGTCCTCTTCTGCAATGAACCCTCATAGCAGACTTTGAGGAGCTGTGCCCAAAGACTAGGGACAGCAATGATGGGAGGGAGAAGAACCTTTGCCTGGCTTAATGAGGGAAACTCCAGGAGGAGAGACTAAAACTGTTATGGGAGTCCTTGTAATTGGAATAGAGCTCTGTAGATGGTTATTTCAGTGGAGAGTAGTCCTTAATGTGGAGTCTCCAGAGCACACTTTCTCAGCAATTTCTTCCCATTCCTCCCCTCACGTATACGTCTATGTGCATTAATCACATCACTCTTGTGTTCTGTCTGTAAGCTGAACGCAGGGACTTGAGTTTCTTGCCAGCTTCTGCCTAAGTGAAAGCTGAGGTGTTTGATCTGTCAAAGCCGACTGAGCTGCGGCGTGCAGTGAGCAGGTCTCGCTCTCCATCCCTGATCCTTCATTTCCTCTGATGTCATCACCCCAATTTAAACAGAGGGGCCAGGCTAAAAAAAGGCAGAAATCTCTGTCTGGCTTCAACCTCCAGCAAGTTCGGGCCTGTTCGGACATGTCCATGGACTTGTTTCAACAAGTGGGTGTGTTCATGCCCCCTCCCTGGTACAAAGCTGTTGGCCATAAGCTCATTCTTCTGAAACCTCAGTGTTTACATGGGCCCTGTGCCTGTGATTCACTTGGGCTCCAGCTGCTGATCCTGACCTGCACTTCTCTGGAGTAAAGAGTAGAAATTCAGAGCTACAGGAGAGTGCTTCTGCTTGTCATGTAGTTCACAGAATCACAGTGGTTTGGGTTGAAGGGACCTTAGAGCTCATCCAGCCCCAACCCCTGCCACGGGCAGGGACCCCTTCCACTGCAGCAGCTTGCTCCAAGCCCCTGTGTCCAACCTGGCCTTGAGCACTGCCAGGGATGGGGCAGCCACAGCTTCTCTGGGCACCCTGTGCCAGCGCCTCAGCACCCTCACAGGGAAGAGCTTCTGCCTAAGAGCTCAGCTCAGTCTCCCCTCGGGCAGGTTCAAGCCATTCCCCTTGGCCTGTCCCTACAGGCCCTTGCCCAAAGCCCCTCTCCAGGTTTCTTGTAGCCCTTTTAGGCACTGGAGCTGCTCTAAGAGCCTTCTTTTCTCCAGTTTGTCCAGCTCCACATTAGCCTGTTTGTAGCCAGTGGGGTCTCCCAAGCTCCCATCCAGCAGCTTGGCATGGGATAGCATCCAGAAGAGGAAACAAAGGTGTTTGGGAAGGTGTGCTGCCATCCGTGCACAAGCAGACCTCCTCTTCTCTGGAGAACCTTTGCACACAGGCATTTGAACACTGAGCTTCTCCTCAGGACTGTACTTTCTGTTCAGGAAAAGCTACTGCAGTTGGCACACGTGTCCCAGTGCTTTATAGGAGCAGTGGAGAGGTTCATGAGATACAGGAGGACCTGAACAGCACCGAGAGCAGCTCTTCAGTGAGAAGTGAGCAAACACTTGTCATTAATGTTTCTGGTAGAAACAGCACTGTTCTTGGTCTGTTACATTCATGAGGTCTTCTAGCAAGTTAAATGGAGTCTTCAACCTTGGATTTTTAAGGTTTTTTGTGTTTCAGCTTGGGATGCAGAACAAGAATCATCCTCATCAGAAGTAGTTTTTAGAAGCTGGAATTTCTTGGAAATGTAGAGTTCTAACCAAAAAACCTGAGGGATTTTCTCCAGAGCAGGAAAACTTAAATAATAATGTTAATCTTGCAGATAAAATACATATCCTATTTTCAAAGAATACAATGAAAAACCCCCTCAGTATTTTAATACATTTAAATCTCACTGAAATGCAGAAGATTTCAATAGTTCGGAAGTCTGGTATAGCTGCTGATCTGCTCATGTTCAGTGGTCTGGTTCACCCTATAAATCACAGCTTATTCTGTGTGTGTTGCTCCAGACCGACTACATCCCAAAATACTTCGTAGAGTTAATGAAATGCAGCCTGAAATTCAAAGGAAAGAGAACAGTGAGGATGTATATGCAAGAGAGAAATGTATTGCTTTCAGGGACAGCTTGGAAATAGATGAAAAGCCTCAGGTGTGTCAGCGAACTTTCTCAGAGCACACTCGGTACCTCCTGTAAGCGCACGAGGATTGCAGCGATTCGAGGTGCTCCGCAGCTTGGTTTCTATATCTGGGGTCTGAAAGTTAATAAAGAGGAGACAGAAGGTGTTCCATCACCTTGCTATGGGCAAGCGAAGTTCAGTAGTCAGATTTCTTTGGTGCTGATGGGATGATTCTTTAGTACTTACAAGAAAAATTTCTCCCCTGTGAGGGTGCTGAGGCGCTGGCACAGGGTGCCCAGAGAAGCTGTGGCTGCCCCATCCCTGGCAGTGCTCAAGGCCAGGTTGGACACAGGGGCTTGGAGCAAGCTGCTCCAGTGGAAGGGGTCCCTGCCCTTGGCAGGGGTTGGAGCTGGTGGGTGAGTTTTAAGGTCCCTTCCAGCCCAAAGCAGGATGGGGTTCTATGATGCAGCTTGTCTGATGGAATGAGCAATACTGCCTTGGAAATCAGCAGTTTCTCCATTGCATTCGCTCCAGCAGTGTTCATTTGCAGCAGTTTAGGCTGAGACCTCCAAAGACATGCTCTGAGCTTGCTTTGGAAATTTGGGAATTTTTTCCCAGATGCTTTTCAAGGCTTTTGTGATTGTAGAAATCTTTCCATTTCTCAAATTCCACTTTTTTTTTTTTTCCTCTGGCCTCTTCTGACCCAGCCTTCTCCTTTTTTCCTCTCTTGATGTCTCTAAACAGCTCCTGAACCATTTACCTGTTTCTCTGATCAAAGTGTAATTTGGCCTGAGTTTGGAATGAACTTCTATATCAGCAACACTTGGCCCTGTGCTACTGGGCCACTTGGGCATTATCATTCTTAACCAGGTCTATTTGAATTTGCACAGAAGTCTGGTTTAGGTAGGAAATGGGGCAGAAGGAAGCCTGTGTTTCCATCCAGACACAGCATTCCCAAGTCCTCAGTTCAAATTTCAGCCATTTCTAATTAAAAGCTCGTCAAACCTCATAAACCCCACATTAGATTTCACATTAGATTTCTTCTAATAGCTACACTTGAGGAATAAAAGTACTTATTTTGCTTTCCAAGTGCTCTATGTTCTTTTGTCATCATCTTTGTTTTCTTACTGTGACATCTGTGGACAAACTGTATTTGGAGATGATTTGGTCAGTTAGATGAGAAATCATGTATTGAGCATAAATAAGTTTGCTTTTCAGAATGCTTTTGCTTATTAGCTCATACACAGAGGCACAGGCATGCACACATGGTCCTATGTATACTGGTTGCATGATAAACCTTCCTAAAGGGAAGCAGAAGCGTTTGCGTATGTATTGATATAATTTAGACTTCTGTTCCTTTCTCAGGGAATGTTGTCCTTTTATTTAGATGGCTCAGAGTTATTTTTGAAGCAAAAAATATACATAAACTTATCTGCTCACTCTGAGTTTCTAGGTAATACGGATCCTGCTCTGGCATGTACTTTACTGCCCATAAATTAGTTCATGAGTCAAAACCCTTCAAAAACATAAACGCAAACATAAACCCAATAAGTGCTAGGATGGTTAATCCATTACTTAAAAAGGAAGGAGAGGAAATAACAAATGATATAGAGAATGAAGTATTCAATGTCTTTTTCATTTGAGTCTCCCAGAAAAAAGGTTTGTTGTGGTTGTATACTAATGCAGTAAGTTTTAACAAGGGGATCATCTGAAATAGCAAAAGACTATGCTGGCTAGCATTGAGGTAATTCAGATGTTCTGCAATTCAGCAGGACCTGATGAAATCCACCCTGGAGTACTTCGGGATTGAGCTGAAACAATCCCAGAGGGATTAGAGATTATCTTTCAGAGTTCACAGATGACCAAGGTAGAGTCAGAGGCCCGGGGAAGGGTAAATGTAAGGTCTATTTTTAAATAGGGGGAAAATGAGAACCAGGGGGCTTATGGAACAGTAAAACTGACTTCAATACCCCCAAAGTTTCTAGAATTAGCTGTTACAAGCGCTCAGAGAATAAGAAGTTAATAAGAAACAGCAAATATGGATTTACCAAGAGCAAATCATGTCAAACCTGTGCAATTTCTTTGCAGGGTAGATGAACTAGTAAATAAAACCCAAAAAGGGAATATGACATTTGTTGATTTTTAGTAACGAATGCTGTCACTCTTGGCATTCTCATAGCCAAGGCAGAGAGATGTGCTCCATTTTCAAATAGCCACATTGTGGGGGCAGAGGTAAATTAAGGCTTAAAGAGCAGATGTCCGTAGTTTGCTGTCTGGGTGGGAAAAGCATGTCAAATGGGTACCTAAGGATTTGCCTGGCATCGGGAATTGCTCAGTGCTTGAGTGCCTGACAGTATAAAGTACATATTAATAAAGCATCCTGACACCACGTTGGGTGGTATTGCAGCATTTTGGAAAGGAGAAGAACTCTGAATGGTTTTTATACCTGGTAATGCAAAATTAGCAACTTGAAAATGTGATAAAACCACATCAGAATGGTTAATGAGATAAACGCAAGTACAAAATGCAGAGCAGAGAATACTTTGCAAGAGAAGCAGTATTTAAAAGTTAAGACAATTAAGGATGCAGAGGGCTGGGATATCCTACACTGAATGTGATATAACATCAGTGATATATAACTGAATGTGATATAAAAGTGCTTTAGAAAAGACAGCTCAGGCAATGGAAGGTTTTAGTGGGACTTGCGGTTGAAAGGCAAGGGGTAAATTTTGCTTTTCAGGCAACCTTCGTACAGCCTTGGCTGCGTTCCGCTTCGGTTGAGCAGTTCAAGCAAAGCCTTGACAAATTGGAGAGGGACTAAAGGAGAGCTCTAGGAATGATAAGAGGTTTGGAAAACACAACCTATGAGGAAAGATTGAAAGAATTGGATTTGTTTAGTCTACAGAAGGGAAGAGTGACAGGATGTGATAACATTCCTCCAATATGTAAAGCATTGCTAGAAAGAGAATGGTGATGAATCGTTCTTCAAGCAGCAGTGAGGAGGAGAAAAATAATTGGGATAATTTTTAGCAGAGAAGGCTCAGTTTAGATATTGGAAAAAGCTTTCTAGCTTCAAGGCTCCTTCAGTATTAAAATAAGCTGTCTGAGAAGGTTGCTTATCTGTTTCTTTGGAGGTCTTTAAAAACAAGTTAGAAATTTGTCAGGGATGGTCTCAGAGTGTTTCATATTGTCCTTTGCTGGGGGGAACAGGCTAGCCTGCAGCCTTTGGTATCTTCTGGTTCTTGTATCTTAGTTGTAATTTTAAGTGCATTTAAAGATTAGGATGAAACCAGCAACAGTCAGGTAGAGGAGGTTTGATTGTTGGTCCACTGTGGTTTTGGGATGATGCATCTAAGGTCTTACAATCATGAAAGATTTTACTCATCCAACACGTGTGAGGTAAGTGACTATTACACGTCTTACAATAGGTGAGGAGCAAGGCAAAGTAGCTTCATCCAGGTCATTCTGTATGCTACAAGCTGACCAGTTTAGATAACTGGGCTGGGTGCCCTTTCAACTAAAACATCCTTTAAGTTTTGAGGGAAGCATTGTGTCTGTCTCATCTCCAGTTATTTGGGCAGTAGACAGCTGGGAAGAGTTGTTCCATAGGATCATAGTCTTCCTTGGCAGTTGTGTTGTGGTTCCACACATTTCTCTACCTTTGTTTTACTTCTTAATTGTGCTGTGATTAGTAATTAATGTGCTTAGGTTTTTAAATGGCTTAATTTGTTACCTACACTTGACTGTGGGATAAGCGTGACCGAGCGGAAACAGTGCAAGGGTACATAGACAACATTCCATTCCCACTAGCAGGTGAACACTGCTTCCTGGAAACAGGCTCCTCTCCTTTTAAGTCGCAGATGACTGTTTAATACAAAGGTCCACAGAGGCTGGGATCTTCAAAGGGCCAAGGAGGTCCAGACACCTACAGTGCTCTGCGAACAATGAACATCTCATTGCTGAAACAAGGATACTTGAGGATGTAATCCCGTCTTCCCTCTTTCTAGAACTGTGACTAGAAGACTAGACATGGTATTGTATGCTATTTGTTTTTCATGCATGGACCCAGAAAAAGGGGCATACAGGTAGTGTAAGCACAGTTGTGGTACATGGGCTTTGAGTAAATGGAAGTGGCCTCTGGAAAGGCCAAATGTCTAAAACCATTGGCATTTGAAATTTCCTGATGCTGTTCATTAAAAAAAAAAACCCAAGAACAGAAAGAACACATTTCTGCCCTTTAAATCTGAAATGAGCAACCTGCTCCAGTGGAAGGTGTCCCTGCCCATGGCAGGGGTTGGAACTGGAAGAGCTTTAGGGTCCCTTCCAACCCAAGCCACTCTGTGCTTCTATGATAAATGCCTTTGTAGTGTTCTCTCAGCATGTCTCTGCACTGACTTCATGGGGAGGCTCTGCCAGGTGAGGTCCAGCCGAGCAGGGGCTGGTGGTCCAACACTGTGTTATCCCACTCCAAATTGCCTTTCCCAAGGGATCTCATGGCCTCTGTGAAGTTGTGCAGTTACAGGAAACAGACACAGCAAGGCTGCCATCCCCACTAAATGCCCGTGGCCGTTTTGGCACAACAGTGTGAGTTATGCTGCATACCTGCATGTTGGAGGTTGAGTGATTTAGTTAAGAGATCACCCTGATGATGACAAGTTGAGGGAAGAAGCAGAGCTTGGCAGCTTTTCTGCCTACACAGCACCCTGCCTTCCCTTACACCACATTGCTTTCTGTGTCTGAACAGCAGGAAGTAATTGTCCAAGTAACAAGAGCCGAGTCCTCACCACTGGTGTGTGTGTTTAGCATTGGGATTGCTGTTTTCTATGCCTTGGGAGTTGCGATGCAGAATTAGGTAGCCTGATGGTAGGTTGGAGGGAGGTTGTGCAGTGGAGCTGGCTGCCCCAGCCCATGACCCTCGCTAGGGCTGGACTGATCCAGATGGGATGTTTTCCAGCTGCACTGACCGCTTCCCAAATTCCAGTTTTAAACCTGGGACTAAATAAAGCGATATCCAGAAGGTTTCTTGTTTGGGGGCCGGGGGTGTATGTGTTGATGTGTGTTGTTTTGCTACGCAGCTGCATCATCCCCGAATAAACTACCCCAACTAGAGACAGGCTGGACCAAAGAGACCTCTGTATCACGAGTTGGTGCTTACAAGCAGCAAGCCTCTGTAAAATCCCATCTTCACGCTTTGCCTGGGGAACACAAAAGGTTAAAAGCCAAAGCTGGGTCCTACTTGCCTGCAGTGAATTTACTTCTTTTTTGGAAAAGATAGCAGGTGAGATGCTCCTCCTTCGTACACACCTTTTGCTTTTGACTCCTTGCTGCTCCCTTCTCACCCCGCCGCTGCACACACCATTCCTCTGTGCTACATATTAGAAGTGGGGGAGATTTCTTGAACCAGGGGCCTCCTGCTTAATGCACTAAGGACTCAGTCAGGCCAAAAATGCCTGTAGCATATGGGAGGGAAAGGGCCAGCAGTGAGCAAGCCTGGACAGATGTGCTATAGAGGGAGCGTGGTGTTGGTGGGGGTGGAGAAAGCTCCCCCTCATCCCAACCCATTCGGAGGGTGGCCAATCCAGAGGAACGGACCCTTTTTAGGACCCCAGCAGTTAGGGAGAGCCCCCGAGGCAGTTTTGGCCGGGAGGTTGTGCACACACACACACGGAACAGTTCAGCAGCAGTCCAATCCCCAGTGACATGGAGCTTGTTCTTAATTCAGAGCATATTTCAGGCTTCAGTTTAAGGAAGGGGGTGGGGGGGAACCCCCAACACCAAAACCCGACCCATAAACCATAAAGAATCTATTGAAACAATTGTAAAGGGGGAAAAAATAGAATGTGGCTGCAGCCGAAGTTTTTTTGGGAGGAGATGCAGGGGAGAGATGAAAAACAAAAGGAACGATTCCCATTTTCCTCACTGGTCAGCCTGGCAAAGCATAGATCTATGCAGGCACCTTCCCAAAACCCAGAGAGGTGTCTCCCAAAACACCACTGCCCTCAGCTGAGCTTCTGGTGGATCTGAGCTCCGTGATAGGTGCACTCTGCTCATTCACACTTGTTTGCATGGCAGCATCTCTTGTGTTTCTTGGGCTGTTTCCGAACAGAAGCTGGGTGATCAGTAGTTTATCTTCTGGGTTATTTGGTCTGATTGAGCATCTTCACCTGGGAATCTCACAGCACACTGGAAACAAGAGGCTCACAAGCTTCCTGGTGAGGAGAGGTCATCTGATGAGACTGTACTTCATAGGTGCAGAAACAGCCTCTTCAAGGTGTTCCAGTGATGTTTAAAGGTGCCTGGCAGGACTGAGAATGGCACCTTCGTAACCCCAGCCCTCCTGCATGGGATCTCTTTACAGGGTGATCTTCCCTGAAGACAGTTTTCCTATTTTGTTTGCAATTAGGAATTACGTGCCAAGGTCTGGGCATGTAATTCCTACTAGCAATTGAGCTGGTCCCTGCCCCAAATACCTTCCAGCCTTTGCTCTCAAGGGCAGTTTTCCTCTAAATGCAATTTAGATGCACAAGTCTCTTGGTGCAGTCTGTTCACTGCTGCCAAGGACCTGCAGCGCAGGACACGTCTCCTCACTTAACATCTGTGTTTTTGACCAAATTGCCTCAGTTTCTGCCTAGGCCCACAGCTGATATAAAATGCTGAGAAATTACAGCTATTTCTGTTGTTTGGGTGTTTTGGTTTATTTATTTGTTTCAAATCTGCAGTTCCTTTTGGCACACTGAGCTGGATTGACTTACCCGGATGATTCTGATGTTAAAAACAATCAATCCCAACTTATCCCAGTGCTGGGAGGTGGGAAACCAGGGGAGGTTCGTGCATGTTTCATGAAGGGGATCTTTGGCATCAGACCAACAGAAGCAATTGGCATTTGGAGGGAGAAGATGTAACTGCATGTTAAGAGGCTTGAATCTGCTGCTCCAAAAGACAGATGTTGCTTTGGCAGGGTCATGCTGTGTGTGGTACCAGCCTCTGTGTGCAGAGGGGTTGGGGCTGAGCGAGGTGTCTGGGAGGCAGGTTTAGCCATGCTAACCCAGGTTTTTAGTTGGTTTTCTCTGTCAAGTAAGTCAAGAAGAAAGGCAGGCAAAGTCCAATTTCAGAAGGGAACTGAGCACCTGAGCTATTTGTCACCCTCTTTCAAAATGTTCCTTATGCACTTAAAAGCTTAAGGGATTGTGTCAGTGATTTTTGACTGCTGCCTGGGATCTAATTCCAATTCAAATCAGTAAGGAGTCAATAGGAGTTGGATGCCTGGCAATTGCTTTCCTGTTGAGGACTGGAAATGGGCGGAGTAATGCTCCTGTGTCTGACAATGAAGCAGCACTTTGTTACCCAACAGTAATTGTTCCATTAGCCCTCTCTGTTCCAAGGGGTTCCTGTTAAGGTTATTTCTGACCGTGGTTTACTGCTTTGCTCTTCCAGGTCTATATCTATGCTCACCAGAGTTGTCCAAGGCAGATAGGAAGACTTTGAACTAGAAGCAGTAGCAGCAACTTCCTTGGCTTTAGGGGCAGCCTTTGGGGAATCCAACACTGGTTGTTTCATCTGCAGTTAAACTTTGGATCTGATGGCTTTGATTTAGGAATCTAGATTCAGCTTTGCATCACCTAAGGCAATAAACCGCCTGGCAGCCTTGAGGACTAATTATTGAGATTAAAAGGAGACAATGTGGCTTGCTGCCTTTTCCAGGGGAAGTAAGACGTGCAACCTCAAACCCAAATGGCCTTTATTGTCAGGCTCTCCAGAGAGCTTGGAAAGCTTGAATACAGGACAGAAAGAAACCAAAGTGCAAGAGCAGGGGATCTCTTTCCCTTGTCCCTTACTTGATATTAGAGAATGAGTTGTTAATTTTTATACTCTGCATTTCCTCACACCTTTGGGCATATTACAGTTCTTTGTATAACTCCCTTTGGCCCAACTCTGGGTTACCTGCCAGACCTCCTCAGTTTAGATTTAACTCTGTGTTGTGTACGTATTGCGCTGAACTCTTGCTTTGCTTCAGCCCTGCCTTCCGCTTGTGCACAGAAAACCAGACCATGAGGCGAGCAGAGCTGCAAGCTGAATCCATCTGGGTGATGCTGCTGGATGAGGAAAGGTTGAAGATGTGCTGTAGGGAGAAGGAAGGCAGCGTAGTGTGGAGAAAACAACTCAGGGGACGGCCAGCATCTTGTAGTGCTGAAGGGATGTTGTGCAGTGAGGCCATCCTCACCCGAGCAGCTCAGTGTGACCTAGTTGTAGTAGAGACCAGTCTGTAGGGAAGTGGTGCTCCTCCTCTCCATCACCTCGTGCTCCAGCCCCACATCTCCTTTGGCAGGGATAGAAGCTGAGCACATCTCTGGTGCCGGCCCGGCGCCTTGGCTCTCAGAGGCTGTGGTCACAGCGCTCTCTACAAGAGTATCTCCGTTTTCTTGGCCAAATATCGATGTGGGTAACTCCATACTTCCTTGTGAAATTCCTCTTGGAGTTTGATTTGATTTGTGTCTGTTCCTTGTGCAATATAAGGTTTTACTTTGTCTTGCCTAGCACTTGCTGTAAACGCAGTTTTGTTCCCCAGTAGTGGTAAAAGCCTGAGTTTGGAAAGTGAGAGCTTTTGGGAAGGTGTTTCAGAATGTTACCTTTTCCCCAGTGCTCTTAATTTTCATCCACTGTCAGGGAAGGGGATGGTGAATAGACTAAAGAGGCCCAAAGGAGTTTAACGAACGCAAAAGGAGTTAAAAAGCCAATGCTTTTGCAGGTTAAGGGCTGAATTTGGGATCCTCTGGGTATCCAGATATCTGGATATGCTGACGAAATCAAAGGGCTGTAAGTTCAAGTGAGTGTTTACAGGCTCCCAAATTCAGTTAATTTATGACATGTTTAATATGTTTTTACGAATGTTTGCTGTACTCAAGTAGTGACGATGCTTTATTTGGTCAGTAAAATTCCATCCTGCTTCCCGTATGCGAAGACCTGAATGTCACAAGGATATTCTGTGTCTAAGGAGAAATATTCCCTCTTATTTTAAACAAATAGCCCAAATTCTTCTTTTTCTTTAATAGAAACTTAAACCTGTCACTGAAACCACCAACAGGACTTTTCAATTCTCACTGACATGAGGGGATATTTCTGGGTTTTCTGGTTTCCATTCTTCCTCTTTTCCTTTTTTTTTCCTCTTTTTTTATTCCCTTCACCCTCTTTCCTCAGCATAACAAGATTGGAAATGAGTGCTGGCTTGAGGCCATGGCTACATCTATGAGGCCATTTAAAGTTATTGCTCTCTATTCCCTGTGGGCCAGTAGGAAGTTCAGCTGTGATCACAGAGAGAAAAACCACCTCAAAATGCTAAAAATAATTAATAAAAATCAGCAGAATATGGAGTTGCTTTTATGCACTCGGAGCTTTGGGTGAAAGGAATTGGGAAAGCAGCTGGGAATACTGAAAAGCAGCTTTTTGTGCTGAGGGCCTGGGATTGCTCGGGTGAGATTTGTGGTCATGGTCAGAGGGGAGAGTCTGTTCTGCTTTGGGCTGGGTTTGGGGTTTTGGCCTCTGGCTTTTACAAATGTATAATCAGGAGTAGTCCTACTGAAACTGACGGGACTCAGTTGCTATGAAGTTGGAGTGAGGGAAACCTCTGAGCATCCAGGCTCAGGTGGAAAAGGAATTTGCAGCCTTATTAAGGAGAGAGCTGGGCTGGTTCAGCCTGGAGAAAAGAAGGATTTGGGGAGACCTCAGAGCAGCTCCAGTGCCTAAAAGGGCTACAAGAAACCTGGAGAGGGGCTTTGGGCAAGGGCCTGTAGGGACAGGCCAAGGGGAATGGCTTGAACCTGCCCGAGGGGAGACTGAGATGAGCTCTTAGGCAGAAGCTCTTCCCTGTGAGGGTGCTGAGGCGCTGGCACAGGGTGCCCAGAGAAGCTGTGGCTGCCCCATCCCTGGCAGTGCTCAAGGCCAGGTTGGACACAGGGGCTTGGAGCAAGCTGCTCCAGTGGAAGGGGTCCCTGCCCGTGGCAGGGGTTGGAGCTGGAGGAGCTTTAAGGTCCCTTCAATACAAACTATTCTGAGTCTATGATATGATTGATTTACATGGGCTAGTATTTTAGTGAAAGAACCTACCTGCTTAGAAAATATCTTTTCTTGTAAATAGCAGACACTTTGGCTACAAACAGGGAGCTAAACGTGAAGAGCTGGCCTGTACCTGTTCACACAGATAAACTCTTTGCACGGAGAATTCAGTAGCTTTCCAAATGGTGTGCACACATCTGAAAGCATCTGCCTTGGTCTTGTTGGTAAGGAAAGAGCATCCTGGCCTACATGAGTGAGTGGATATCCCTGAGCCCTCACCCTCTTTTTGCCTGAAGCTGAACGGCCTGGCCTGAAACCATGGTATGGTTTCACACGTGAGGTTGATGTTCCCCCTCCTGCCCAAATGTAGTCAACATATGTGAGGCAGAGTCTTACGTCGCATCCTTTATTAATAGCAAATCCAGACCGTTCTACTTGAAGACCACTTATCCTGAAGACCAGATCAATTCAGTGTCATTTCCATTTCTCAGACTACTTTAAATGAATGCAGCCCCTCTTTTCACTAAACTCAGATTTTACCATAAATTTTAAACTTTAGGAGAATTCCTTAAATTTCTCCCCTTGGGTTTCCCGTTTCTCCCATGGTCATCAGTTGGCAGATCCTGTGTAAGAAACTCCTTGATTTTTGTTTGGCAGGAAGGGTTAAAAACTAAATAGCGGCATGTGTTCTGGGGTGCCAAACTTCTTCTTCTGCTCTGTCTCCTTTTGATTTAAAAGCTTTGTTTATCTCTCTGTAAAGTCACTGGCAGGCCATAAAGAGATATATTGCCTTGGTGCAGACAGCACAGACTCGGCTCCTGGGAAAGCAATGGACTGTGAAGTTGAGTGTGTGTGTGTGTGGGCCCGCTCATAATTCAGGAAGGGTTCTCTTTTGGGAAGCTCCCATGGACGCTGCCTGCAGCCGCTTGCGACTTCTCATAGGAGAAGCGTGCGTGTATCTGGGAGGGTTGGTCAGGCTCACTGCGTTTGATGTTCTCATAAAGCCATCACTCCAAAGCTTGGAATCGCAAGGGTATTGAACTCGGTCGTAATAGAGTGGATAGAGTACTCCAAATGGCTTTGTTTTAGTTGATTTTTTGATAGAGAAATAATGCCATGTCAGAGCGTGGCTTAGTCGGGCACTCCGTGTTTGGCCAGCATTGAGTAGTGAGGTTCAACATCACTACTACTGCTTTGCTTCATAGGCAATGCCATCAGCTGGACTTAGGAGCTGTGCTGTGTTGGGTGTTTGTAGACTGCGCATCCCCACTGCTCCCATTGGTGCTCCTGCAGGCTCAGAGAGTTGTGCTCTTGGCTGGGATGAAAGGGAGGGTGGTTTAATAGATGAGATGGAGTATAGGTGAGTTATTTCTATCTGGAGAAACTGCTTATTTAGCTGAGCAGAAGACACTTGGATTCAATCTTCAGTGGAATTGACTTGTAATGTCCCTTTTGCTTATCACCAGAAGAGGAATCTATGGAAAGAGAGGGCAGAGCACCAAGTGCAGCTGAACCACTGCCAGCAGAAAGGTTATTGATTCCCTGCAAGGGGAGATAAGAAGCTGCTTCTAGCCTTTTCTAACAGCAAGTTGTGTTTGTGGGAATCCCTGCTTGGAATCATGGCTTTCCAAAGATCTGAAAGATCTTTGTTTTGAGTCTTGAGAAAGTCTTGAGGGAGGGAGCTGGGAAGAAGCAGCCCCGGCTCATGGAGAATTTCCTCCACGCAGAGGCTTAGCATGAGAACAGCAGATCATTTCAGTCCCACTGCCTTTCTCAATACATTAAGTGACAGATAGCCTAGAGGAGGCCCCTGAAGATTAGTGCTTTCCACAGATTCAGTTTATCTTTGGAAACTCTACCAACATATGTAGCACACGGGCCCTCAGCCTGCCACCTTCTCGTCTCCATCAGGCCATACCCTCCCTGTTTTACCTTGTGGCTGACACAAAGGGGGTTCCAGATTTACCTTCAGTCTTGTGGCTCTTAATCACAGCCTCTGTGTAAGCTTGTCTGCCTGGGGAGAAATCATCAGTACCTTTTTTACAGGGTAAATCTGAGAATGGCCTGAAAATCTGCAGGAAATTACTTCTCAAGTGACCGATGATGTGACCTCTAATTTCCTAATGATCTAGGAAGGGTTCAAGCCCAAGTGCTTGTATATGCAGAATGCCAGATTTCTATATACAAAGCATCATAATTACTGTCATGGAGATTTACGGCGCTTTACAAATCATTAATAATCATAATAATAATATTTACCATAACTCTTTCTGGCAGATGAATTGCAATCTTCTTCGACCATCCTCAGACTACTTTTCTTACGACATCTTTCCCATTGGCATGAAAATGAAGTACACAAAACATAATTTATTGACATAAAGAGTGGCTTTATTTGCATGTGTTTGTTTGAGACAAACCCAGATATTTGCTAGTGAAGTGAAAGCAGAAGCATCAATGAAGCAGCAGATCTTGTAAGACGCTGCTGCCTTTCAATCTGTGCTGCATTTCAGTCTGGCATTAGCTAGTGATGTGCTCTTATGTGTTTGTGGCAGGCAGGTGTGATTCTTACTGCCCACTTAAGGTCCCATTTGTGCAATAAGTGCATAAAAGACACATGTAGTCATTTGCACGAGGATCTTTCAGGTCTTTCATGCCTGTTTTGGAGGGGATTATCCACAGATGATAAATGTCAAGTTTAGGCTATGCTGGCTGGTGTATAGTTGATGGACTGGGCTGATAGAAATCTCTTCCTTCTAAATACCATCAAAAGCATGAGACTTGGAGAAAGGAAAGCAAAAAATGTTTTCCCATTTCCTTTGCTTTTCCTATTTTACAAATGCTTTGCTATTCCTCAGTATTCAAACCTTGCAGAAGGTTTCAGGTGGGATAGAAAAAGGGTTGTCATGAGACGGCATCTTTTAGCTTGAAATTTTGTACGTTAGTGTATCTTCTTACATTGTTAGAACAGTCTTTCTAAGCTATTTTATTGTAGCAATTTTATGACTTTTCCTGCCATTTTTTGACAGCACATATTATTCCTGCCAGTGCCACTGGTATTGTCTCTCTTACATGAATTATTCTATCTATGACTAGAAATCTGGTGTTAATAGATCTTTATCCTATGGCAGATTGATTACGTTGAAAGGGCAGTTAAATTATTGCTCATGCTTTTTGACAGCGTTCTGTTATGTATTAAAAAAGTCAGGCAGTATTAACATTTTATATCTTATTTTCATGCTTCTCTTTGTTTATTCATTCAAAGCACATTTTGGGTGTAAAACAATCATTCCACTTGCTGTGGCAGGCCAGCAGTGGGGTAGAAGAAACCATCTGCTTAATTGTTTATGGGAATAGTACCCACTGGTCGGTGGTGAAAGAAAGTCTGGCTCCAAGATGTACCAACAGCTCACATTGTGGGTTGAACTCCTGGAGACCTGCGAGCAGCACGTATGGGTCTAAGTTGCAGAACCATTTAACCTCATATTGAAACGCTGCTTCAAATATATCATATGGTAATTTAATCATTTGTCAGCCCAACAAAACCTTGAACTGCGTTCGGTGTTGCAGACTCCCTGCCGAGGTATAATAACATGGAGATGAGGGAAACTTCCCCAGGATGACAGACAGGAATCTCAGCCACCCCTGACCTCAGCTCTGCCTCATCAAAGTTTCATCTCTGTGAGACAATTACAAAAGCTCATGTATTAGAATGCAAAACGGTGAACTATTAGTGCCTGCTGACATGGAGAAAGATGATAATGGCATTTCTTCCCCACCTGCCTGTCCTTCGGTTGAATTTTGTAGCGGTTGTCTCATCATTTTTTCAAGGTTCCAAAAAAAGACTTAAAGAATCTTTTCGAGAAGCAAGTGCCAAGCAAGCTGGATTGCAGGAGCTGCTGCCAGCTCTGCCTTTAATACTTTCAAAACAAATACAAATTTACAGGCACACTCATACAGGAACCATGTGCCAAAACCCATCAGAACTAAAGACATTTAGAATATATAACATAAAGTGGGTCTGGTGATTCACCTCATTTGATGCCTGGAGTCAGAATGCATTTACACAATGTTCTTCAATCTATTTCTAATTTATACGATGTTCCTTGTCTAATCTGTTGTTTCCCTGTTCCGTGTGTCCAGCAATAGATGGTGTTTGTGCTCACCGAGCAAGAACCGTTCTATGTTTATTCATGCATCCTCCGTTCAGTGTAATTCCAGAGACATAATTACGTATGAATGCGTCCTCCTTTCTCCACTAAATTAAAGGCTTTCCCATACCACAAGGAGTTTTCTGAGAATCTGCAGCAGTTCAGGTACATGGAGACTCCCAGCTTAGCTGTAACCTTTGAGGCCCTTCCTATTTTCATCGCAACACCTACGTCATCAATCCCATTACAGAGAAATTCCCCTAATCCAGAAATCCTGCCGGTGGAAAACCTGTCCTCATCCTATGAAAAGTCCGAGGTACAGTGGGGATGTTGTTGTTGTCAGTGAATCATATCTGGTGGGAGTTGTTTCTTGTCGTTGAGCCACACCTCCAGCCCCCTCCGAGCCATCTAGCCAATTGCTCTGGCTCAAGCAGCCCATGGAAGTTACAGCGTACAGTAATTGCTTCATTGTGCTGCTTTAAGAGGAAAGGAAAACAGCTATTACTGGGAGCAAGTGCTGCTGGTGTTTTTCCCCTAGTGCTGCTGCTTCAGTTACAAAGAGAATCCTATTCTGAAACAGGTGGTTTTGAGACTTTCTCTTGCTCTGCTGGAAGGCTGAGGATGGGCATCATGTGGTCAAGGAGAAAACATGGGTTTAGAGCAGTACTCTTCAGTTATAAAAAGGGAGTGAAATTATTGCTGGTTAATTTTCCTCCTGATCTCTTTAAGGAAGGTAACAAGCAGTATAGTGTTATTCCTGGAAAGCACACCCAGGCTAGGCTTGATGCCTGTGAACTTTCATCTCATTTCCAGTTACATGAAAGTTAATGGAGATTTGTTTTTTACAGTTACTCTATTTACTTGCTTACCCATTTGGCTATAGATATAAATATGGAATTTAATGGTCAGTTGGTGGCTGAGATAAAGCTCTTTTAATTCAAGGTGCTGCCTGGAAAGAAGCTGTTCTTCACTAAGGCTGTTCTGAGAAAAACCAACACAAAAAGCCCAGCTCCAGTAAACCCCTGATCAAACTGGTTGCTAGAGGTAGCTAGAGATTTAGGAGTGGAAAAGGTATTAGGTTGTGACCTGATGGTCTCCTGCTGCTGAGCCTTCGGTGGTGATTAGGAAGAAGTGATTTCATCACTATGTGAAGACTGCTATCCTCATTTCTGGGTTTTTTCCTCATTGAGAAGCTGGACCTGGTATTCAGGGCTAAGAGGAAAAAATGCCTCCCCACACATACACACGAAGCGTTATCACTGCCAGCCCCTCTCTTCGAAGACCTCCGACTACGGCTCTGCGTGACTAAGTCCACTTAATTCCCCACCTGAGAGAAAAAAGTAGAGTTCAGAAGTTTGGGGAACTCTTTTGCTAACCACACGCTTGTGGTTGTCTGGGCTCCAGGGTAAAGAGTTCGGCTGAATCACTGGGTGTTCCGGGCATTCCGGACCTGCTCATGGCCATGGAACATGGTTTTTCAAGACAATGAATGACCAAAAACGTAGAAGGTTTCACATTCTGCTGGTGGGACTGAGCACTCTTGGAGATGTAGCCTTAGATGTCACCTTGGGAGCTGTTCAATATGAAGTATCTGGAAGACTCATCCCAAGTTCTGGGAATGTTTAGCATATGATTGTGTATTCATAGCCTTGACAGGCTCATATATAACCCTGTACAGCATCCCCCTTTCCTTCTGACTCGAGTAACTGTTAACAGTAGTAGTCTCCTATAAAGCTTAAAGTGCAGAGACCATTTAAAGCTTGTAACATTTATAGATTGCTACAGCAGCAGGAGAATCAAGCTAATGAAAGGATTGGGCGGATGCCCTGAATTAATACAACCATAATCTAATTCATTTTAACTTCTTTGCTGCTTCATATAAACCCTGCCTCTCTCCCCCAGAAGCACAGCTGAAGCCCAACTCACAGGCTCATGGCAGATAATGGGAAGGTTCCTCCTTGGGTTTTGAAGAGGAGGCCCTTGGCTGGGGCAGAACAGTGATGGTGAAGGTGGCAGAGGTCTTCATGGAGGGCAGCAGGGCACCTAGGCAAGGGGGATTGGGAATTAGAGCCTGTTTGCATCCAGATACTATTTTACAGGCTGCTACTTTCCATTTATGACCATTTAACATTTTACTTTCCCTTCTCTGCCCTTGCCGTTCCCTGGAGAACTTGTGTCTGGGGAAAACTCCTTGTCATTACAACTCCTGAGTACAGTGCAATGAATTTGATTGTGCTGCCTACTTGTATTCTTTGTTTCATCTCCATCTTCCATCTGTTTTGTTTGTTTCAGCCAAAAAGGAAGGAGTACTGAGTGCTGTATAGACCATGCCTTGGAAGGCTGGAGAGTGAGGAGGGAGCTCAGGACCCACAAGCAGTCAGGTTGAGGAGCTGGCGGGAAAAGCAGTGAGTTTGAGAGTGAGCAAGGCATTCTGGCTTGCTCTGACAGCAATCAGAACTGTGTTGCTGGATCACTGAGTCCAAGAAACTATTATAGCACATGTTCATGTAACAGCCAGTTCATGCTTCTGACCTTTTCACATTCTTCTCAGAAGCTATGTATTGTGCTGCTTTCTGTGTGCATGCTTTGACAGCCTTTCCTTTCTACTGGAAAGTTGTAGAAAACAATATAAGAAGAATATAATAGCATAATAAAGGAATATCAGATTCTTTTTCTTCAATCCGAATCCATACATACTGTGCTAGGGCTTCAGTAGCTTCTAAGTGCTCGTAAGCTAAGGGATGGGCCTGTTCTAAGATGTGGAAAATTCAGTGAAACCCAAGGCATTAAAGAAAGTAATAGCTGGAAGTGATTGAATGAGGAGCACTGTTCTTCGTGGACCTGTCCTGAACTCGCACCCCAGCATAGTTTGAGGACTGGTGTTGTGCTTGGAGTAAACCTAAAACCAAAGCTGAAGCCACTTGTGCTCATTAAAGCACCCGTGGCAGCTTTCACTGTGCTGGATGCGCAACACCTTGCCCTGGTAAGACACGTATTCCAGTGAGTCTCTTCTGTATGTTGATAGTGGCTATTTACAACATCTTGTTTAGGGAGCTGTCTCCATCACTTTGTTTCTCCATTGAGCCAATGAAGGAGAGTACGTCTGATTTGAGTTTCTTCTCTTATTTGCCTCTGGAAGTGTGCTTTCTTTCCCTCACGAAGTATATAAAAAGTCTAGAGAGATTGATCTCATAATGTAGGCTAAGATGGGTATCTAAAATTAAGTGGTGTTTATACCTCCATTCTCTAAGTGTGTCCTGCATCCTCATTCAGATAAGATACACCTTGTTCCTTCCTCCTAAATTGCTATGTCATGTTAGTGTTTCCAGGGCGGCTGCCCATCCATCCTGATCTCATGTGCTTCTGTGAACACCCAGATGTGTATGGGGGTCATAAAAACTATTTTACCTGAAGGGACTTGCAAGCAGCAACATATTGCTTTAAATAGAGAAATGTTTGCTGGGATTTGCATGTACTAAGGGAGGAGAAATACAAGTGGTTGAGAAGAATCATGGTTCCCCCCTGGTAATACAAAGTTTAAGTGGATGAATGCAGAGTTGCACCACCTAGAGCTGTGGATGATGGGTTCTGCAGGGTCAGAGGTGTTTCCCTGCAAGCAAGGACCCTACAGACATGCAGTTCTCAGCAGCTTCTCCAGTGCCAGGTTCCATCTTGAATCCTGCTATGATGCTCGTGTGACAGCATCCATATCTCTAGGAGGGCTCTCAGTGCTGCCTTGAGTGCTGGTGGTTCTGCTGTCAGCCAGCCTGCAGAGCTGTGGTGCTCACATGCACATCTGGTTGACAGGGACGTGGTCCAGTCCTTCAGGTCTATGATGCAAGTAGTGAATGCCCACAATTTGTATTTGCTATGTTAATTCCTTGTGTAATCCTACAGATAAGGCAGAGAACTGACTTGCTGTCTGCAAGGGAAGAGGAAATCACAGCTCTCAAAGGGTGGTGTCAGGATTCATGGCATAGTTTACAGGAAGATGCAACATGGCATGGTGAAATATACTCATGCTAGGCCGAAACCTGCTCAGGTTCTTTGAGGATGAGCCAGATGAGTCTTCCCTTCAACAAAATACAGGCAAACCCGATGAGATCCTGCTCCTGAGGAGCACCTGCAGGGCCAGATCTGTGTGTACTCCAAGCCATTTGAAAACACATGGCAAAGCCGGCCAGCTTGTAAATGCAATTGTTAGTTTATATACAGAGAAACTCCCTCCTGTTCCTTGCAGAGCCCCAAAGCCAGAGCTTCAATGGGGAGTGTGTACAGGTTTGGGGAGGCAGCACAGCCCAGAGGCACCTGACCTGGGTGAAAGGCTCTGCCTCGTCAGCTGGAAGCAGAATGAGCTGCATGTATTTAAAGCAAAGCTCTACTTTAAAAATTAATGATCTGCAAGGGAGAGAGGAGAAACTGCTTCTCTGTAATGCAGAAAAAGGCCCTGATGACCAGAGCCTGGGTCCCTTTCCAGATGATGTCATCATCAGTCTAAATAATAAATTTTTAATGATGTGGAAAAAAGAGGAGGAGGAAATAAAAGAAAAGAGGGGACTGTGTTCCAATGAGGAGCAAAAGGAGCTGGTGGCAACAGGGTCTGAGGAAAATATATGCTTGGGTGAGGTTTCTGCCCTGTGTAATTAGAATATCCCAAGTGTAGGAGTGTGCTGCAAAAGGAACATTGAAATGCCAGTAATGGACTACCCTGTGTCTTCCCCTGCCACACAGCTGTGTAGGATGGAAAGTTGGGGTCCTGGGATGTAGGAGGCAGAGGAGGCATACTTTAAAGTAAGTGGCTAATAATAGGCAGTTAGGATTAGAAGGGAAAGGGTGGGCTCTCAGAAGCCCAGGGACTGGGGGATATTTTCCCCTCGTAAATAACAGGCCACAAGAGATGTATTCAGATCCATGTTTGGTTGAGACATGCGTGTGGTGTATTACCCATGGAGTGCTCACGCTGGCTCTGTAATGCAGCTGAAATGACTAGCAATCGATCCATGTTTAAATGCACCCAGTTTTGTTTCATATGACCCCCCCTGGAAATGTGTTGCCTTTTACTGTGTGTTGTGAGGGTGAGGAGGGCCCAAGTAGAGCTGGGCAGGGACCAGCATGGGCTGAATGATTTCGTTTCTTCACCCTGACTTTGCGCATTCTCTATGAGATTCCAGCATGAATTTCCACCAACCCCCCCCAAACAACCCATACCTTAGTTAACAGTGGAATTGTGTGGATATCAGAATGTACCTGCTATCGTTATGAGCTGTATGTTAAGTGACCTGGCTTCCAGATTCGATTCAGGGCTTGAGCTCCACTGCGCTGTGCATTCCTGTAGGGATGACCCTCTCCATGAAGAACTTCATGAGCTAAGGAGAGAAGACGGCAGCAATTCCAACCTGGCAGCCTACAGGACTTGGGTGGCCAAAAGCAACAAAATATTCATGTCAAAGCTATGGACCAAAACTGCGTTTCTTGAGTCTCAGTCTTGTATTTTCTTGACTAAATGTATTAACCCAAATCACCCTTTTCATGGACCTCAGCTACCTGAGCATCAGGCCCTGAAAGGAACAGATGTGTTTCCTGGGGTTTGGGGTTTGTAATGGGAGATACCAATGGTTTTAATACCCAAATCTACACCTTCTCAACCTGTGAGGGTCAGATTTATGTCATGTTTTGTAGTGGGCTGATTCTAATACCTTTGTAGTGAGACAGATTTACTGGAGGTGTCAAGACTGATTTGGTGTAGAAGTCAATACCTCAGCCTGCCCATGCCATAAGGAAGAAAGGCTTGGGTGTTTAGTGCTGGAAATGTTTTATTCTTGCTCTGCTGTACAAACCTTGTGTGGCCTTTCTAAACCAACCTCTATTATGCCCCAGTTTCTCATGAGTTAAATAGGAATAACAGTGAGAGTGGAGTGAATGAAGCTGGTGAAATAAGGAGGCTTCTGACCAGGAAAAGATAAGTCTTTGCTAGGCCTTATTATTTTATTTAGAAGAATTCTTTCCTTCTTGCTGTTTTCATTGCTTCCTAAATAGTCATTTTAATCCTTTCAGTTTTCATGGTATCATAGAATCCCAGGTTGGAAGGGACCTTGAGGATCATCTGGTCCAACTTTCTTGGACTAGATGTCCTTGCACCCTGTCCTGCTGCATCTTACAAGTGTCCAACATTTGGGAACCCACCATTTCTGTGGGGAGGTCATTCCAATGGCTGGCTGATCTCAGTGGGAAAAATATTTCCCTGTGTGTCCAACAAGAACCTCTCCACGAGTAACTTGTGTCCACCACCCTTCATTCTTCCCATATGACTCCATGTAAAAAGGCAGTTGCCATCTGTCTTTTTCTCCATCATACTTTAAACACGGATAGACTTTTGTTCTGGTACACAAAGTCACACCCTTCAGCTTAGTGGGTCATTTGGTGTCTTTCCATTTTACTGTTCCCATTCCCTCAGCAGGGAAAAAGGCACCTTGGAAAGTATTGGTTGGGTTTGAGGGTGACATTCACAGACCCAAAATAGATGCTGAAGTCAGCAAATTCGACGTGTCTTTCTGCATTTACCTGGTGATAATGCAGAGGAACGCAACAAATGTTGAGTCTTGACTGTCAAATACTTTTGCCTGCCCTGGGTCCCCTGTGAGAATTGCTGATGCTGCTGCACTCACAGATGGGTTTCTCTTTTCTGCTGGCCAGGCAGGAGAGGACCAAACAGGACTCAAATCTCACTGATACATCCTTTGTATTCCCATCTAACTTCCAGCACTGTAAATGATACATGGAGCCTTGTCCGGGCTAAAGTCACTGTCATCCATCTGGGACTGCTACAGTCTAAACCACAACTCACATTTCACTGGTCTAATGCAGACACTTATGGACCTCTGTGTGCTGTGTTTTTATGTTGCCTGTTTTGGTTGTTCTTTATGAGTGAGGAGCATAGAGGGTAAACATGTGTCTGTCTCTGCAGGGTGACAGAGTCAGTTGGTGAACAAGATGAGCAGTTTGGACCGAGAAAGGACACCGAGTTGTGAGTGAAAACTCACAGTACAACCTGACCCTCTGTGGTGGAAGCACATAATGCTGCTGAGAGGACTGGAGTCTCCTCACTGTTCCTTGCGTGTGTTGCACCGGCTGCAGTGGAGTTTTCTTGCCAGCATACTGGATGTAGAGTGGGAGCAAAAGTGGTGGAGTTGCCAGGGGCTGTCTGGATGGGATGCATGTGCAGAGGAAGCAGAGCCATCACGCCAGCTACTTGGCAGTGGAGAAACCCGTCTGCAGAAACCAGGCCTCCTCTGAAATGTGAGTTATACCATTTCTCAATACTGAAATGACTGGGAGGCCAGTGATTCATTCTGGGTTAATGTAAAGGTACCAGAGGGGCTAATATAAGCGAAGAAAACTGATACTGGCTTTGCAGTGTTTGTGGTGCAGAAATGTGTACAAATGTTTCCCAGGGAAAAAGTGGAACAATCTGATGCAATATTAAAAACCAAAAAATACCCACCCAACAACAAACAAACAGCCATGGAGATGTAAGGGCTGGAAACAACGTTTGGGTATCTGTAAACCAGCCCAAAGTGCACAGGTATTTGCTTACTGCTATAACATTTCACTGCACAGAAAGGGCCCTTGTGAGGTGGTGGAAATTGTATGTGAAACGTTTGCTTGGATTGTAGCGCTCTGATTATTGTGTTGAAAACACTTTGGTGTGTATCCATGGGAGTTACATGAGGGGCAGACTTTGACCCTTTGGGATAAATACTCTGGGGAAATTAAAACTAGCTATAAAAGCTATATATAGTTGAAAAGGCTAGGGTAATGTTTTATATGGTATGAGCCATGTTCTATTCTTTACAGAAACCCCTATCTGTAAAAAAGCAATTAGAAATGCTTCCCTGAAAAAAAGGCAATTGAAGGCAGTGAATGAACTGCAGGAATTGTACAGCTTCCAGAAAATGGTGGTAGTGAAGCATTTGTGGGATCCATAAAGTCACCATAAATTCCTAACTGAATATGGATTCACTCTCCAACTCTAAAACCACAAGATTTATTTCCTGCTGGCAGGGGAGGTGATGTTGGCGGAGCTGGATGTGCCTGGAGCGTGCCAGCAGGTGGTGAAAGCACCAGTACCTTCCCCAGTGTGTCATGTTCCCACCAGCACCTTCATCAGCCACGCTCTCTCAAGATGAAAAGACAGGAGTGGGGTTGTTTTTTTGTTGAAGGCCTGTCTGTGCTTTCAGCACATGTAATTGTATCTGGGGAGGAAGTTTACCAGCACGCAACATGTCCTGTTGGAAAAGAAGGATAAGGTAGTGGGTACACTACTGGTTTCACTCAGGAAGATCTAGTTTTGGCTCAAGCACTGACTTTGAAGTTGCACGAGCTCTGCGTGTGTGGTGGGGATGCTGCTGGAGATACATGTGTTTTGTGGTACAGACCTAAACAATGTGGTCAAAGCTCTTTTGTTTCCTTTCCGTGACAGTTGTTCCCCAGACTGCAGATGTTTCATGGACACGAGCTTGTAGGAGGTGTTCCTGGGGATGGTAGATGGGTTTGTTGGCTATTATTCCCTCTGTGTGTATTCCCATTAATCTGTTCCTCTGGGTTCTGGTTCCAGTGCAGTTCACCTTCAATCCCCCTCTTTTATCCATGTTGTGTTTCTGCTGCTGAACATGAGGTGGACACCACCTCCAGCTGCCAAAACCTGTAGTCACTGACTGCCTGCAAGAGTGATGGAAATACACGTATTAATGTGGATTTGGGGTGGGAAAACAGGGGGATAAGTCACAACTTCAGGTGGGGTAGAGTAAGACAGGGAGATCTGGACCAACAGTTGCTATACAGGGAGGGAGAAGTGTGTGGCTGCAGAAATGTGTGGCTATTTGACTATGTCGCCTTCTGAAGTCATCTGCATGGCTTCGTAAATGTGATTGCATTCATTTAGTGTATCTTCAGGAGTCTTTTTACAACCACAGGAGCTAGGAATGCCTTTGGTTGTTGTTGCTGTTTGAAATGGAAGCTGATGTTCTGGAGCACAAGTCAGCAGGAAGAGAGGGGTGGTTTATTGGCTGTTTTGGTGGGGCCTGGAGAATAATTCTGCCTTTCTCCTGCCTTTTGTCTATTCAGACTGTAAATTCGTTGAAGCAAGGACTGCTTTCTACTGTGTGTCTTTATAGCACTTGCTGCAATGGATCTGAGCTCTCTGCTACGTCCCTTAAGGCTTAACAAAATAGAAATTAGGGTAATGGTATAATAAATGTTAAATGGCTGTGGGGGTGGTTTATTTACATGAATTATCACCCTAAAAAAAAAAAAAAAAAAAAAAAACAGAAAAAGTGAGTTTTACCTTTGCGGCAGAAACTGCATTACAGAATGGTGTTGAGAAGACAGCGCAGTCCTACAGTGGTTGTGCCCTGTTTTGATGGAGAGGATGAGATGGTTTCTTATACAGCCTCCTTGTACCTAAAGGGGCTGCAGGAAACCTGGAGAGGGGCTTGGGACAAGGGCCTGTAGGGACAGGCCAAGGGGAATGGCTTGAACCTGCCCGAGGGGAGACTGAGCTGAGCTCTTAGGCAGAAGCTCTTCCCTGTGAGGGTGCTGAGGCGCTGGCACAGGGTGCCCAGAGAAGCTGTGGCTGCCCCATCCCTGGCAGTGCTCAAGGCCAGGTTGGACACAGGGGCTTGGAGCAAGCTGCTCCAGTGGAAGGGGTCCCTGCCCGTGGCAGGGGTTGGAACTGGATGGGCTTTAATCCCTTTCAAATCAGACCAGTCTGGAATTCTATGGTGGCTTCAGACTTCCTGTACCCAAAACCTCTCTAAGCTGAGTTTGCTGCTAGCAGTGGGAAATTGCTCCCGGTAATTCCTTTCCACAGATGTCAGTGATAGCTTTGTATTGCACAATGCCTTGGGCAGAGCTTCAACACCCAGGGATATATCCTGGAAAGATAAAATAATTTCTCCCTCCTTCAGCTCCTGCACAGAGGGATCTTCAACACGCTCCCTGTCTGTTTTGTTAAGAGAAAATGTCATTTAGCTGGACAGATATAACAGTGTAACAGAGCTGCAGCAAGCCAGATGTGGGGCCATGCTGGTGTAGTATTTGTCTTTCCTTCATTACGTGTTGCAAGGAAGACCACAAATAGGAAGACCTTGGGATCCAGGCTGTTGTGCATGTGTAGGAGCTCAGGAAAGAGGTGTTGAATAGCGAGATTCTTCAGAAATCCAAAGATTTGCTCATCTATATTAGTGAAAAACAGTAATCTTAATCCCACTCAGTTTCTGCCGAATCCAAGCCCTCGCCAGTAGCCTGCTGCTGGTAAACCTACAGCCTATCATCTGCCTCCTTTTAGGTGCTTACCTGTGGGTCCATCCACAGTTCAAGCTGGTGGAAAACTGGTCTCTAGCTCTTGTTTTTAGTGTAGCAGCAGCAAAACTCTCTATTGCTCAGATACTGGAAGCCTTCATCAAAGTCAGTGGCCAGTCTGTCTGTCAGCCAGTGCTGCCCTGCCTGCTCTGGGGAGACCTGCCAGCCGTGTTGTCAGGTCAGCTGGAGACATCGTGCTTCAGGCTTTGCAGTGTGAAGCAGCCCTGAGGCTGGCAAATTTTACTACCACCTATTTACCTATTTACTACAAACCTGTTTGCAGGTTGCTCAGTGCAGGGATGTGGCGCACATTCCATATCCCTGTGTACTCCTTGATAGTTCTTGGAGGCCAGAATACCCCAGCTGTATTCTAGCACTGTTTGAGGCAAGCATTTGAATACCTGTCTCTCTGAAGCATCCGCTTCTGTGATAGATCACCCTTGTTTTTCCACGTTCAGAGCAGACAGCAATGCTCAGACACACCAGAGAGCCTCACTCCAAACTTAGAGCAGTGTAAGAGAGCCAAGCTGAGGCCAGTGGTCTGTCAGCAGCTAGTCCAGCTCGGGAGGAGGCAGGAACAGGATTTGCTGTCAGCTTCGTGCCAGTGACAGCACCGCGATGTTTCTTGCTCTAGATTAATGTGGGAGAAGGTCCTTGCCGACAACCCCTGCAAAACAGTTCAGCTTCAAGTGGAATTACAGTGGTCCTTTTAGATAAGTATATTTTTGCCAGCTGATCCCCAACAGCACTCCCAGTGGTGGGGAAAGCTGAAACTATTACTGTAAATACAAAAGGGAAGACATACTTGGCATCCCTTTACATTTGAGCTGGCTCAGAAGAACGTCTGCGTAGCTGTTCCACTGCCAAGATGGATTGTAGTCAGATAGTACACATTGCAAAGGAACCAGAGCACACACTGAGATCTGTTGGGGTTTTTTTAACAATAGTTTATTTGTGTTTCAAAGGGATAGTTACAGGAATCCAGATCAATATGCTTGTCCAGAACTGTGCCTTCCTATTTTAAGGCCTGGATGAATAGGAGGTTACTTGAGTTCACATGCATATTGAGGGATCGGGGCCGGCGGTATTGCAGCCTCTCAGGCTTGTTACTTTTCCTTTTGAAAATGAACGTGAAAGAGCTGCAGGACTGAAGTTGCCATTGTTCTGGTTCGGGGAGGTTTATTTTTCCCCAACAAAGTCCATGTGGTGTTGCCCATTGTGAGGCTCTTTATGGACAGCGAGGTCGTGTCTCAAAAGGAGAAGGGAGCACTCCCTATCCAAGGTGTTTAAATAGACTTTGGTTGAACCATTTTCCATGCGTGTCCTGAGAACGTTAAGGTTTGGACCGAATCAAACCCTTCTGAAAGGGAAGGAAGATTGTGTCTTTCAGTTAAATGTTCAGATTTTCTAAATGGAAGATGATAACACTGCGACTTTGCTTTGATAAAAGTAATGGTCAGTGTTTCCCAATCCTCAGTTTGGAAATCATCTGTATATTTCACGGTTTCAGCACTGTATCCCACCTGTTGGGACCAGAAAAAGTTGGATTTGGTTGCATGGGACCAAAAAAAAAAAGATGTCTGGTTGGTTCTGTTTGTGACATCTTTTGAAATGCTGTTTGAGACACTAAGTGCTCAAGAATTAGACTTGTAATTTCTTAGAAAATCTTGGTTGATGACCTGGTTTCTCTCTGCTGATCTTTATATTTTTAAGGCACACAGGCAAAACAGGAGTTTGAATAGACATGGATACTTAGATGTTTAGGGTAAGAGTAAGATCTTTTCCTCTATCAAATTTTAAGCCCTGATTTATAGCAAGTGATAGACTTGTGAAAGCTTTGAACAGGAGTGTACCACTGCAGCACTTGGGCTTTTAGGGCAAAATTGTCCATTACTTGAGCATTTACGGTATTCAGCTGATGATGGATTGTGCTGCTCATGCTTTGAATGGTGCCACTGCATTTTTTGTGGAGTGTAGACTCAACAAAGTATATCAGCAGATGGATCCAGTTTCTTCTGAGTTTCAACCTATGACAACTCTCTCAACACACACTGGTCTCCGTTGATCCAAGGGGCTATCTTGACGGGCGCGTTCCAGCACAGCAGTGCTTCAGAGTTCAGATTCCGGTGTCATCTGGCACATTTCTGATGTCTCTGGCTTTAGTGATGACATCCTGTTACATGAAGAATTTTGGCTGGTGCATGGTGTTCTCCTTTGAGCTGTTTTGCATAGCTGAGGAAGACACCATCCTGCCTGCATCAGTGTAATTTGCAGCAGTGTGTCTGGTCTTTGCTGAGAGAAGAGCTTCTTTCATCTTGGCTTATTTTTATCCATCTTTTTATTCCTTCCACTGTGTGTTTGTGCAGTCACCCAGTGCGGAAGATGGGGCAGTCACTGGTAGTGGCACTGTTGGAGGAGCAATAAGCACAATGGCTGTCCCAGTGGAAGGCAAGAGAAAGAGTTGTGGTTCAGCAGGGATTTCACAGCCCTTCACTCTTAAT
Organism: Lathamus discolor; assembly: GCF_037157495.1. Classification (NCBI taxonomy): domain Eukaryota; kingdom Metazoa; phylum Chordata; class Aves; order Psittaciformes; family Psittacidae; genus Lathamus; species Lathamus discolor. The sequence continues at coordinate 8,481,576 of NC_088898.1, read as the reverse complement.
CACATTAGAAGGTGAATGATTCGGAAGGCTCTGAAAAGGATGTGGGACATCATCTTCTGTTTGCCACTGATTTTGTTGGTTTGTTTTTACCTGAGCTGATGGGATGAGGGAAAACTCTTCCTGGACACCCCGGCACTACGAGGGGAAGAAATTGGTTTTACAGCCTTTAAGGCAAGATTTCCATAAATACATGAATTAGGAACCAGGTGTAATTGCAGGGAATGTTTTGAGAGCAGAGCTCTTCCCAGACCCAGGCCCCTTTAAAAAGCAATGTTCAGCATGTTTCTGGCCCCGCAGAATGACGGGACTAGTCCGCCACTGCTGTGATGAGAGGGACTATGAGAGTACAGTCCAGAAGACTCTTGCACAATCCTTCCTGGCGCTGGCTAGGACTTGAAGTCCCTTGTTGTCCTGAGCACAGTAGAAAACTCTGCACGCTGACATTGCCTTGCAGATAACTGGCTGGGAATGGATTTCTTCAGGGCTTACACTCCACCTCCACCCACACTTGCAGTCCCAGAGTCACCAAAGAAAGTTTAAAAATATTCTGCCAAGTGTTTGCTCAGTGAATTTTTGAAGCCTTTTTTCTGTTTAACCCCTGTTTTGATTCTTGGTTTTGTTTTGTCTGTCATCCCTTCAGAAAGATTTCCCTTCTGGGAGATGATCCATAGGAGCTGGATGTGTAGGAGACTCATACAGAGACTGCCTTAGCAGTAGTCACCTTGCAAGTACTCCCATGCAATTTTTTTCTCTGCACACATTGGTGATCTGGGAGTTTTATTTAGCACTTTTTGATGGGAATCAAATCAGGGTTGGATTTTAGCATCTCTTGTAGAGAGGGAATGCACAACACAGACTGCATTGCAGGGGAAAACACCCAGCACATCATGTGCCTGCTCACTCCAGGTTCTTCACTTGGTTCTTACGTTCCTTGAGTCGAGGGACTAACCTCTATTTGCTCCTGTTGAGAAGCGAAGTCATTCAGCCAGAGGGATGACTAAGAGTCAGAGGAGTTCTTGTTTTGGCATAGCAAGAGTTATGCTTTGCACAGCTTTCGGAAGAAACAGTGGGTTTCCATGTTTATCATCTCTGCAGCATGGTGCCATGAAATCCATATGCCAAGTCTGCCTACACTTCCAGTTGAAGAGTAGAAGAGTGGAGGGTACAGCTTCCAGTGCAGCCCAAGTCACTTAATCAATGCCCCACCTTCAGGGGCTGAGAAACTTGGGACATGCTTCAAGGTCAGGCTGGAGAGTTCCTGGAGCAACCTGGTCTAGTGGAAGTTGTCCCTGACCATGGCAGGGGGTTGGAACTTTCAGGTTCCTTTAAGGTCCCTTTCAACCCTGAGCATTCTGATATCAGCTCCCGTTGGCTCTTGGATGTAGAGGATCACAGTCTGTCCCAGCAGTGGTCCCCCCACCACCAGAGTGGCGGAAATACAATAACTTTGATGTACAGTCAGCATTTCTCTTAGGAAGTTTATAACCTGTTCATTTATCAAGAATTTCAATGTGTGCACGGCTGGAGAGGAATCAAAGCAGCAGATTTATTCCTTTAGGAGGTGGGTTAATCCTGTTTCAGCAGTTCCTCGGCAGGGGTAGGTACAGGAGAGCTGTTTCTGTACATCCAAAGCAGCAGCACACTGTGAGGTGCATTCAGAGGAGTTTCACCTCAGCACGTGTGGCTTCCTTAGCAGCTCTGCTCTTCAGCATCCCAGGAGAACCCCCAAACAAATTACCAATTACACTTTGTGCTTTAATTAAACAGCAAGGTGGGCATATGCTCCAGCGGCGCTGTGAGCCACAGCGTTAAATAATGTTTTCAATGAGTCAGCAAACCGGGGCACTGCTTGCTGCTTTTCTTTACATGTTGGTGATTCCCCTGTGAACAGTGGGCTTGGTATCCTCCTAACCTGCCCCAAGAGAGGTTCTGAGTCTTGGGGATGGTGTGAAGAGCCTTGAGTACCTGTTGAAGTCAGAGGGAGCCCCATGCTGTTAAGGGTTTGCTAGGAGATGCTCAGAATCCTACGGCATCTGAGTCCTGTGTGTAAGACCTGATATTAAAGCAAGGAGCGTATCCAAGATTTGTGCCACAGAGGGAAGCATTGGCAACATGACAGGAGCCCAAAGGTTGTGCTTCATTTACATATGTATTTGCATAATTGCAAATGCATGAGATGCACGTTAATAATCACTCTTGCATCTTTATCATTCTCAATGAGTACAGAGACAATTTCTTGCTCTCTGAGTTCATCAGCAATAAAAACCTGCAGTGTCCTCATTCCGTAATCGCTGGGAATTAGGGACACCTTGGGAGGGACGTGGGTTTTCATTCTCTTGGATGTGCCTGCCCTTAAATCTGTAGTCTGTAAAATGTAACTCTGGACTAGCTCTGGGCAAGAGAAATTACCTGAAGGGAAAAGTTCTTTGACACTTTTGTACTAGTGGGGATACTTTAAGGACCTAGAAAAGCTGGCACTTGGATCCCATTGAATTTCACTGGATGTTCCACTGCCTCTTGCTCTGTCCAAAGCCTCAGCAAAACCCTATGGGGCATGACCAAAGATGAGCATAATTCTTTTTGTGTGTTCTGTGTAAGGTCTTAGAGGAACTGACTTAGTGTGGTGTGTAGGATGAAGCTGGTTGCTCTAGATGTACAGTCAGATACTGTCTCTGCCACAAAGACTTCTCAAGTAGGCAGAATATAAAAGGACTGGAAGAGGGAATGCAGAATCAGAGGTTTGCATACCAGAAAAAGATCAGTTTGTCTTTTTGTACCCTTATCAGCTAAAATTCTCTCATTCTCAAGCTCGTATTAGCTTTCCAGAGTCGTTCCTTCTGACACCACTGTGATGGCATTATTTAATCGCTGAAAATTGCAGTGGTTTTAGGATGGAGAGTGATGAGATTTCTGCAAGTAATTAAGGGATGCAGTTGTCTGTTGCAGGAGGGACCTGACTGTGATGGCCTTGATTTGATGGACCAGTGCTGTGTTCCAGCCTGGAAAGTCTGGGCTTTGCTCATGTTCTTCTTCAATGTTTTTGTTGCAGTTGGCCTGAAAATGAGAACTCAATTCAACAGAAAACATTTTTTGACTTTCTAATGTTTGTTTTCATTTTTTCTCAGATTTAAAACTTCTAACATTTTTCAGGATGGGGAGGATGGAGGGATATGGTTACCTCCATCTGAAACCATCACTGTCCAGTGGCTTGGATTGAGATGACTCAAATTCAGAGTCTTCTTTATTCAGGCTTTGAGTCAAATCTAGGTGGGTACCTCAGTCATGTTAGAGGACGTTCTGGAATAGATCATGAATCCCATCTTGATCTTCTTTTTAAACAATAGTGTAACTGAAACTCCACGGTGCTTGGGTCAACAAATCAGCATTTTCTCTAAAACCAAATAAATATCAATAGGGATCATAGCTGTTGTTGCTTTGTCTTCTCTGCTGTATGTGAGGTAATTATGGTATATGACTGGAATTGGTAAAGACAGGATAAGGTTATGTATTTTTGCTGCAGCATCTCAGTCTAAAGTCTGTCTTGGGATACCGGCTCTAGAGCTTTCTAAGTGGAAAAGGAAATCTTCATTAATTTGTCTAAGGAAAAAGGAGACAAGCTATTCACAAGCCTTGGTCTGTGTGCTGGGAGCCGTATGGCTTTGCAACGAGCAATGCCATGCTCCAGCCACCTTTGCCTCATCAGCAGGATGGAATTGTTGCTGGTGATTCTGTTCCACTGTCCAGTTTCTCAGGGTTCTGGGAAACTGCTGTGTTTTTCCGTAATTCCCTTTGCGCTTCTATTTCAGCTGTCTTCAAATGTTTCCAAACTTAACACACAGGAGGCTGAGCAGGCATCGATTGCTTTCTCTGAGGCAGAGATCTCACGTTTTTCTTCCATAGGATTTCACTTTACCCTTCAAATAACGTCCGTGCCCTCAGAGTCATTGTGGCTTCTGCACTCACTTTGAAACTGTATTGATCATGTAATTAAAGTGTCTTCTGACCGCCTCAGGAATCTATCAAGATTGAGACCTAGGCTTTCTCAGTTGATTTCTGAAACCTCAATCTGTCCTTCATTTTAATCTGAACTCCCAGTGTGATTCTTGCAGTTACTGACAGATCTTGCAGCCTGTCTTCAACTGTGCGGGATTTAGTCAGCTAAAAGACTCCTAAGTCCTGCACTGTGTTAATTCCAACCTTGTGTTGCAACTGTCTCATTTTTAGTGGTAATAAGTACCAAGGATGACACAGGGAATTGCTGTGCAAACACATGGAAGTATATTCCCTTGGCCTTTGATTTCCAGCAAAGCAACAGGAATGATTCTAGTACTTTTAATTTAAACTGATGCATCTGATGGAATGATGAATGCAATAATCACCATTCACTGCTCAAAGCCATCACTTCTTCACTGTATGTTGGCTGTGAATAATGCCAAAGGTGCTTGCACAGAAAAAAACACTTTGGAAGGATAAATGATGTGGTTCATTTAGTTGATTGACTAAATTAAGTGCTACTACAGAGGGAGTGAATAAAAAGAAACAAGACTGACAAACCATTCAGTCCCTTTAAACCTCTGCAGTATCTTTCTCAGCTGCTACTTCAGAGCCCTTCAGAGCATTATCAATACTTCTAAATTATTGGGATAACTAATAAAATTCCAGCTAAATTGTTTTGGGAAAGAAAGGGTTTTAAAAAGTTGTTTTAAGGAATCAAATACGCACTAGTAACAAAAGGAGGCAAGTCAAGAGTGAATGCGAGTACACTCTGGCAGAGAGCTTCCCAGCTGAGGAATATAATGCAAAAAGCCTATTGGCCAAAAAGGTTTTGTCCAAGACTTCCAAAGTCCAACATTGCCTATAATCATGTCCAATCTCTTGCTGGTCCAAAAGCCAATTTTTCAACTCAATTCCGGCTGAAATTAGAAACCCATGTAGAGATCTCAGATCGGTGCAAAAAGCCTGTTACCGTGCATGCCAGAGATCATTCCTGCTGCAACATTCTGGACCAAGTGCAATTTCTTCTAATAAAAACATTTCTGGCAAAGCTGTACATTAAGAGTTAGTGTAATCGAATCTGGATGTGAGGAAAGCATGCGAACTTGCTTCCAAGTCAGCAAGAGCTAGGCAGGATTTAATCCTCCATGTATTTTTATTATGATATAAAAAGCTGTTATATTGGTATTTTTAATACATTTATCAAAAGGAAACTGCAAATCCAAAGTCACTTCCAAATTTCCCACTGATATAGGAATGAGTAGCTGAGACAATTCTGAAGTGAACTGAGGCAATGGGATTTTGTAATAGGGGTTTAGCTGCCAGGAGACCAGACTCTGAGTTGACTTTTAACCACTTCACACTAGACATCCACAAACATTTTCCCTGGACATTTGCTGTAGCATGAAGCTGATTTTTGTTCTTTTCTCTGTTTGTGCACATTTTTCTGTTGGCTTCTCATGAACATTTGAGCAACCCAGAGGATCTCCTGGGATGACAAAGCCAGTCACCAGCCGTGCACCAGCAGCTCCCACCACAGCCAGCACCACTTACTTAGGGGCCTAAGAATAGGAGGCGGCAGACATTTCTATTAAACCCTGGGTTTTAAAGAGAGCTTGGCTCTCATTTACTCGCCTAAATAAGGTCCAGATTTTCAGAGGAGCTCCATAGATTGCGTGCTGAACACTTGTGAAAATAGAGTCTACGTTTCACATCTACTCTGGGGCTCAAGGCTTTCAGATCGCTGGCCTCAAATTTCTTGTTCTTGGACAAACAAGGAATGTTTGGGGATACCTTGGGGTTGATTCTGCCTTCCTTGCCTTGGGGTTTCCAGTGGTGTGACGCCATCCAGCAAGAGTGCCTGAGCTGGTGTTGACATCCTGTGGGATGCTATGGGAGGAAGTGGTGAGAGGCCTTCGATATGAGAGATGGGCATTTCACTGGCTTCACCATGGATGGCCTTCAGGGTCTTTGACTAAGATTTTCAGGCTCTTTAATGGGTATTTGAGGGTCAAAAGGAAGCACTTCAGCTCTTGAGTCCTAAAACCAAGATACTTTGAAAGGACCTGATCTTGAGGTCTACCTCTGCTCATTAATGCATGTCTCAAAGTAGGCAGTGAGAGTGGAGGCACGTGCAGTCATCGCTCATTTTCCTTCTCACTTGGTATTCTCTGACTTCTTGGTTTGTTTGTTTGCTTTATAAAACTCTTGCTTGCTAGGGATTTGTGAGGACAAATGTATTCATGCTATAAAAAGAATTCGGGAGCTAAGCTAATAGAGGCAGTGTAAATCCCATGTACCGCTTCTGAAGCCCAAGTGAGAGCAGCCTAGAGGCACCTCACCATCTTTTTGCTCCTTCTCAGTTGGATGCTAAACAACCTGTCCTGAAGCCTGGCTGTACTACAGAATCTCTCATCCTGAAACACCCTAAAACTACACAGCAAATAGAGTGCATAAACCATATAAGGGATCATTTTACCCATCTTTAGTAAGCAGCCTTTGTGGGTTTGGAAAGTGCGAGAACAGCAGTGTTATGCAGGAAGCATCATTTTTAATCAGAATGCTTTCATCTGCGCAGTGAAAGTCCCTTGCCAAAAACTCTCTCATCTTTGACCCGTTATGCAGTGATATAATGTGGTTCCTCCTGAGGCATGAGAGATGCTGAGGTCAGCTTTGCCGTGTGGCCTGAATTGCTGATATTAAAGAGGATTAATTGGCATTTCTACTACCTGGTACAGTTAATAAGACAGCATCCAGATCAACTGCCTAGAGCCCTGTAAAATGATCATAAGGAGAATACAGTTCTTTAATAGCAATAAAAGTATAATAAGGTCCTTTAAATAGAGTAACAAAAGTTGAACACTAAACGCTATATAGTATTAGAGGGGTTTTTTTAAGCCCATAACAAGGAGATCCTTTGGCGCACAAGTACAAAATCAAATTTAACAAGTGGGTTAAGTAAGCAATTAGAAATGGGGATTTTAAACTTCTTTCCAATCTCAAACTGCTCTGATTTAGCACAAGCGGAGATCTGCCTTGAGTATAGCAAACCCTCCCTGCTGACAACCATACCTGCACACTGGTGTTACTGGAGAGACTGGCATTTTTAGAAGAAGATTGAAGATCTAATTCTCATGGTGGGTCAGATTCCCCAGAATGACCCTTTCTTCTGCGATAGCCTTGTGTTGAATGGATGAATGCTCGCCCAGGATGCTGGAGACCTGGATTCAGTTTTCTGCCTGGGAGAATTCAGACTGAAATCTCCTCCTATCCACAGAGATCTCTGTCCAGGCAGCTAGCTGTTCTGCACTGGGTGCATTTTCCAGTACTGCGGTTAGTTTTACTTGTCACTTAGTAAGAATGCAGGAGTCACCGGATGAGAAGGGAAAAAACAATCTTAGTCCATGTAAGAGTGCCTGTGTCAGTGGTAGGAGACCTTAATTCCAGCTGTAACTCCAAGCGTGTTTAAGGGTTTTTCATGGAACAGCTAAGCTAGCTAAGGAGCAAAACCAGAGGAGGTTGGGAAGCTCAAAGGAGCTGAACGAGGTGCCTTTAGGGTTGGTGGAAGTTTTCAGGTTGCCATTTTGAGTATAGGAATCTAAATTGAGAATCTAAGTCTGAAGATCCAAGTTCTATTTTGGCCTCATCTTGATGCACTCTCACAAAAAATTATCTTTATCTTAAAATATGTGTATACACCAAGCAACAGGCATATTTTCTGTTGGATGAACTCTCCCAGGAAATCATAGTATCTTTCTAGCTCAGCCACCGGGGTTTTACTGGCAAACTGCATGTCAATGTGTGAGGTCCTTAGATGCTGTATGTTGGAGGAGCTCCATGACTGATACTGCTGGTATTCACATTTGCATCAGTGCCATTGGAAGAATCTGGTCACTTATAGCCATAAAGAAGACAAGCTGTCCTATCTGCTTGTCTAACTGATGAATCTGTTGCAGACGTCCTTAAAATAAGGTGGGATTTTTAAGCCATTCTCTTCAAGTGTTGTTACAAGAGGGATTTTAGAGGGATTTTGCAAAGCTGGGCTGGTATGTTGCCATCCCTGGCAATTCTTTGTTGATAATGGACTCCATCACCTTTCAAGTCTCTGTTTCTGTAATTATTGGAAATGTCACAGATGGTAACTGACCGACAAAGTAAAGACAACCAACTGTTCGGAGGAGTGCAGTGTTTCAGCCACTTTTTGCTTTGCCATTTCCATATAGCATCTGTCTTGCTCAGGAGCATGTCCTGGTTTAACTCTCCGCTCAACAGCAGTGGAGCAGCCAGCACTAGACATGTCCCTTTTCATTCTCCTTTGTATGACCGAATATTTCCCTTCAGCTATTTTATTTCTTACAAAGAAACTTTTATCTGTAGCCACATGTGCAAAACTCTCAAATGGGCTGTTTCAAATCTAGTCAAGGTCATTGAAAAAAGATATTTTTAAAGTGGCTAGGGCTCTTAAAAGTCCTTTTGGATTCCCCAGAAGCAAGAAAGCAGCATTTACCCTGTAAGCCTTATAGATCAAGGACTTTGAGTATCTTTCAACATCCTAAAGCCCGTGCAGACTTTAAACTGGTATTCCCAGCTCATTTGCCAAAAGAAGAGGAGGAAAATGAAATGAGCTAAAAGCTTTTGCCTTGAGTTCTGGTGCAACGGGCCTTCTGAAGTCTGGAGTCAGAATTGTTTCAATCTATGTAAATATCGGGAAATTAAATTCCATATGTCCCATGCCAGATGCTCCCAGCTGCTGCTGCTGTGTGGGGAACAGCAAGGAGACAGTTTAACCCTGTTAGGCTGGGGAGCGGGGGGAGAGAATAAGAATAGAAGGGGTGGGAGGGGGTTGGATTGTCATTTTAGGGTCAGGAGGGTAATGTGCACAAGTGCCTATGCCAGTGAGCTGACAAGCCAAATCACCGGACAGTTGTAAGTGGGAGACCCCAATGAGAGCGTCACGGGACTTGCGTGAGAGCTTGACTCTAATGCATGTTGTTTGTTTCAAAGCATATAGAAATTGTGTGCAGATGGGAAGCAGTCAGGTTTGGACCGTGAGTGGCTCAAGTGGGTAAATCTGTCTTTGCTGTAGCCTGGGAAAACCAGCCCAGAGTAGAGAATGGCCATCGCTGAACCAGCCATTGTCAGTGACTGCCCGGTGACTTTGCTGCTCTATCCCTGTGCTGGGCCATAGCCCAGCATTGCCCTTGGTCATCACCCTGGCTCAAGCCTTGTGGTGGGGCCCCACTGATGTCTTAAGGCAGGCTCAGAGCTCTATTTAATAGGTTTGTTATTTATATCGCGAGCCGTGCGCTGTGGAAGGGAAAGCAGCGGAGCGATGCAACCACAATTTGAAATGACCTGTTCCTTAAAAAAGCACACACGCCCTAATGAAACCAGAGAGTTAGGAATCCTCGTGGAAACTCCAGCTGCCTAAAAATAGGCAGTGTCCCTCTTGTGTCCACACGGATCCGTGTCCTTGCTCCCGGCCTGCCTGGAGGTGGGTGGAAGTGTCGCCAGCCTGGCTTGGAGCAGCCCTTTGCCTGCCCCAACCCACGCTCCTGCTTCCCTCCTCCTTCTTATATCCCTGTTTTTTTCTATCCTGGTGACAAGTGGAACGCGCTCCTTGTGGCTTGCCCCGACCTCGCTGCAGACGTTCAGTAAACACGAGGGAAGCCGGAGCCCCGTGGCCGGGCTGAGGAGGGCCCCGGTGGTTACTCAGCATTTACTGTCTGAGGAGGTGAGAGTTACTGTGGAAAAACCCTGCAGCTTTATTGTTCTAACCTTTATTTAAACATAGAATCTATAACCTGTTTTTCCAGCGAATTTAAAATAGCGGGTTTTGTGCTTGCAAAACCAACCCCATCCAGCTTCTGAGGGATCGCATCCTTATGTATTATTTTATGGAGCCGAGAGAAGAGGGTGGAAATAGCTGCGATAGCCGACAGCAGCGTGTTGAATAAACCCGTGTGCGTGCACATGTCTGGGGAGAGGAGGTCGGCTGCCAACAGCCTGCTAAAGCCTGTTCCTGCTTTAACATTAGTCCAGCATCCTCCTGCCATATCACCCCAGCACGAAGGGCTCGGAGTGCCAAGTAAAGCCACCATGTCCCCACACAGTGCCCACAAGAAGGGCTTGGGTGGGTGCCCTCACCCCCTTGCCAGCCTGGAAGAATTGTTGGTAAACTTCACTAGTGGAGGGGTATCATTAGAAGGGCTGTTTTCTAGTGGCATGCCTGGAAAAAGAAGGGGATGTGTGTGGGGAGAGGGTATCAAATAAGAGTAGGTTTCCTTGGTGCTGCTGGAGCTGCTTACTCTGGTGTGGTTGTGCTGCTCTGCAGTGGGGTTTGCCTGGTTTTGGGACACAGGGACCTCAGTACTGCTGCCCCATCCAGGATGGGCACCAGTGTTTTGGTTTCTTGGGTGTCACAGGAAACATAGAATCCCGGACTGGTTTGTGTTGAAAGGGACCTTAAAGCTCATCCAGCTCCAGCCCCTGCCATGGGCAGGGACCCCTTCCACTGGAGCAGCTTGCTCCAAGCCCCTGTGTCCAACCTGGCCTTGAGCACTGCCAGGGATGGGGCAGCCACAGCTTCTCTGGGCTGAAGTGTCTTGAATTCCCTGTGGATGTCTTGGGCCTTGGGTAGCTTGTGTTGTTCTTTGCTGACCTGTGGGTCTGTGTGGGCAAGACAGAAACTGCAGTGCCCAGGGGCTACATATTCGCTGTTTCCTGTGTGGTTCTTTCTGCCCCCTTCTCACACTGAGTGCTTGGTTCTGCAGAAGGCATGATATTTTTCCTCTTGAAAGTATGTATTTTAGGGTCTTAAACTGTATTAAAGCAGTAAAGTTGTGCATGTGGATATGCCAGCAGGGTCTCAGCGGATGCACTTGTCACTCATGTATCTGTTTCCTTGATGCTTCCCTCCCTTCTCTCTGTCAGGTGCTTCCCTGGTGTCACAGGATTTAATACTCAATTCCCTGCATTTTTGAATGAACTCAAAGTGTTTGACAGGCATGGCTGAAAGATCCAGGGCTAGGATGTATAAAGTTAATGTAAGTATCAGAAGTTGTTTGCCAAATCAAAACATATTGAAGATGGTGGGTGGGTGTGCATCCATCTCATAACAGTGGGATTTGGGAAGGTAAGGTGTGTTTAAGGGGAAGTTTTGCACTGTTTCAGTTTAAAAAGGAATTATCTTACATAGAGTTGGTTATGTCAAGGTGACACTGTAGTGACACTTGTAGTGACACTGTCCATTGGTTCTTCACAGTGATCTGGGTGGATATGAAACCCATAATCCTCCGTGTCAACCCAGTGTTTTATATGGTAATAATTGTCTTAGTGTAAAATTGCAAAGGAATTGTTTGTATTTCTTCTTTTTTGACCCCCACCCAGGGAAAAGAAGGACCCAGTGGTCTTTTGCCAGCCCGTTTGAGGGGCCAAGTTGAGGCTGAGTGTTGTTCATGTTTACTATTCATTAAACAACTTGGCTTGCATATTAAGGCACTTAAGTCTCTTCAGTGCTCCCAGAATAAACTCCCAAACCGTTTCAAATGAGGACCACAGCAGCAGGTCTTAATCAGTGACTCAACCAATATCTTCTGGTACAAATTCTTAGATCAGTTATGATTTATTATGTACATGTGGCAGTTGGGGACATGATTTAGTGGTGGACTTGGCAGCTCTGGGTTAACGGTTGGACTTGATGAACTTAACGGTCTTTTCCAACCTAAATGATTCTATGGTTCTGTTATGGAAATACACAATAGTGCTAAGAGAGTATCGTGTGCATTATCATGGACAACATGCAAATAGTAAATCAAAGGAGGCTGCCAAGGATCTGAACTGAACAGAAAGTGCAGAGGTAGGAACGGGGCTGAAAGGTTTTTCAAGAGCTCTACCTCTGTGTTTTCTCTCCTGCTGTCCAGTGGCATAACAGGAAAAAGTGACTCTTTTGGGCAGTCCTTCTGTGAGCGCAAGTTGCTCATAATGTGAGCGTGTCTCGGACCATTGTCTCTAAACATGTGGCATGCTAATGGAGCTTTTTTCACCTTCTGTACTCATATAGTATTTAGGTTCCCTTTGAAGTCCTCAGTGAAAGTTCAGGTTGGTTTGTATTTACCATAATTTATTTGCCTACTTTTAACAGTGAAAAAAGGGCACTTCTACCATGATGTCAGGGGCCAGCCTTCCTCTCTGCTCCTCTCCCACAATGTGACCATTATATCAACATATGGCAAACATTTCTCCTATTCTGTGTTTACTCCCAGCAGTAAAACTTCAGTAAAAAGCCAAGGGCCTTCCATTGAGAGACAAAAACTCAGCTACAACCTTCAGGACAGGAAAAGCAAATACACTTTTAACAAGAAAGTTATTGGGACATTGCTAAATATTTCCAAGAAATAAAATAACAAAGGAGCTTGTATCCAAGAGGAATCACATATCTTCAGAAAGTATAAGCATCATGGAAAAAAAATCCTGAAGGATTATTATTGAAAGTGTAGCTGAAATTAAAAGCACGTTTATGCAGCCAAAGGAGGTTTTGGGGCTTTAATTCATTAGCTCAGGTTTCATCTACCAGGATTCCGCCCCCGGCACGTGTAATAAGATTAGTTCATTAATCGTCAAGTCCTTGGGAATTAACATAGTGGAGGTGCTTTTCTCCCCCTCTCAACAGTCCCCCTGGATATATAAACACAGCAGTGATTTTGTTGAACGTGGGATCAGAGTCAGTCCTGCCAGGTTTGGCTTGATGAGAATGACTGAATCCTATAAACAAGTGAACAGTGGGGAGAAATGTATTAAGAAATAAACCCTTGTTTTGTCTTTTGGAGTTGTACTGCAGTGTTTGGCTGGCTGAGAACGGAAATCCAGAGTATTAACTCTTTTAAAGAAGGAAATACAGAGTGGTTTGTTTTACAGAGTAATGACCCTGGGAACTCTGCTCGCTACCTGCCATGCCATTAGGAAAGGGAGGATGGAAAGTAAGAAGGGGACCCAAGCAGCAGCCGGGCAAGTGTGTGGTGTGAATGCATGCACATCCCTGGGGGCCAACCGTGGGCAGAGTGATGCAGAAGCATTTTTGCCTCCCAAACACACGTGTTGTACACCCATGGAAGGGACCGCAGCACTGGGCAGTCTGGTTGCTGCTACAGCAGATGTCTTGGAGGGAGCACATGGTCAGCAACATGGAAAAATGGGTTTGAGATTCTTGCCTTTCTTTCCCTCACTCAGAGCCTACCCAAGGTCAAGGCAAGATGTGTCCCAATCCTTTTCACTGACCGAGTGGGAAAGAACCACCTTTGTAATAAGGTCTTTTAAAAACCCCTTGGGCCCTGCGCCCGTTTGCCTTGTGCCATGTTGTCATGCAATTTAAGCAGATTAAAAACACATTTAACAAAGTGCAAGGAAGGAAATGCCCTGCTCTCAAGTGGCAAGGGTCAGAAGTGACATGAATGATTAGGTGTGTTATTGGGTATTTTGATATGCCGTTGCTGAGTTCTGAGGTTCTTCAAGGATTTTGAAGCAGGGAACGTTAAGGCATGAGGCTATGGAGTCATGGGGATTTTACCTGCCAGGGGATATTCGACTTTCCTTGTCTTAGAATTTCTGATTCCATTTTTTCTTCTCTCTGCAGTCAGATACAAGCTATTCTGTAACAGAGGCATATTTCATGTTTGGAACTATAGGAAAACAGTCCTGACATTGGCAAAGCAGAGCAGGGCGGGATGATTTACGAGTGAAAGATTAAAAAGAGCTAAATACGGCTGCTTAGTTTAAAATGACTAAGTGGGTATATGATAACTATCTTCAAACACATAAATACTAGAGAGGAACAGAAACGTCTAGTTTGAGCCAAGAGGGGCAAACCTGGAGGTAGTGTAAGGAAAGTAAGTGGAAGTCAGGCTGAATATCAAGAGAAAGTTACTGGTGGTGAGACCTCTCTAAAACTCTCGAGATACAACATCGCTCCGGTTGTAATAAAGCCATAAAAGTGTCCCAGTGCTGCAAATACTAAAGACTGCTGGGGGTTTCCCATTCATTGTGCCTGGTGGGATTAAATAACCCAGGCAAAGGAAGGCTTCATTCAGTCCTTACCCCTGCGAGGACCTGGAAGGAGCACAGGAGCAATCTGGGTGTAAACCTCTCAGTGCCAATAAGTGGAGGGAGATGATGACCAAGGGGAAGGTGAATGTGAAATTATCCTATTTGGGCTCCAAGTGCGATGTGAATGGTGAATGCTCTTAATGAAAGCATGGCTGCTTTAGTAACCCAATACCTCCATTACTATTTTAGGCTGTAATTGTAGCTAATAGAAGGAAATGGATTTATATTTTGCTAGAAATGCATTATTTATCAGTTAGAGTTTTAGGATTCATACAGTGTTGTGGTGAGAGCTGCTTGATAAAGAGAACCTAAATAGACTGAGGCAGCTACACTATACACACTGTTTCTTTGTGTTTAAACCCGAAGTCTGAAACTAAACAAAGAAAAGGTCTGTATTGACACGGCCAAATGAGACCTTGTGTAAAGGCAGTAACAAATATAAGGTGAGGGTGTAATGTCACTGCGGGATATAGAGCCTGTAAATAAGGGAGAGAGGGAGCTGGGCAAGGACAGAAACTCCCAAATTCAAGGGGGAAATGTGTAGAGAAGGACTGAAAAAAACACCAAATGTAGGGACCCTTCCCAGCTCTGCTGAGCTGATGACGAAGCCCTCCTATGATCCTAAAGATCCAGGGGACATCCAGTTTCCTGGAGCAAAATCCTGTACTTACTTCCTCAAAAGGGAAACTTGGTGACCCCAGGATAAGCTGCTGCAATTGCAACGAGGTAAATCCTGCTGTGTTAATTCTGTGCCATTCGCTTGTCAGAGAGGGAGCAGTGAGGGGCTACAAAGAGTGGAGTCACATAGGAAAGAAGCGCGATAAATGTGGTTATCAGGAAACGTTCCCAAGCGAAGGGCTACGAAGCAGTCCCTGCAGCACACTGGTGGAATACCATTCTTTAGGGCTTTTTTCAAGGAGTCTGGATGAGCTCCTGGAAAACGTCTTTGAAGACAAACCTGCTCTGGCAGGGAAACGGGGTGGATGATCTAAATGGCAGTCTCCACCTCCAGCTCTGGTGATCCAAGCACAGTGTCCCAGCACGAAAGCTGAGCCCTGCTGCCTGAATCACTCCAGCCCTGGTCAGACCCACCACCCCTCATGCCGGGTGTCTCCCAGCTCTGCCCACACCGGTGGGAATGCTGTGCCGGTAATTCTTTCCTGTGTAAGGAGTTGTTGCACAACCCGGCCCTTCCATTAGGAAGTGAGCCATCCTAATGAACAATTGCCCATGCACAGCCTAGACGTGATTTCTACACAATCACTGCTGGTTTATCACCCCTACTTACGTCTTTGTGGCTGCTGCTGCTTTCAGAAACCAAAGGAAACAAAGTGAGCTATTCTATATTTTGTTTTTCTTGGTAATTTATGATTAATGGGGTAAATCTTGGAATCCCTACTCAGAGATTTTCACTTTGTGTTACCCAGACCTTCTGTTTATTCATGTTTTGTAACAGAAATAAGAAGTACTTCCTTTTAGCCCAAGGCACCTAATCAGGATTAGGCCTGGAGCAGAATGTTTTGCATTCTTGTGTTCCAGGAGTACCTTGATGTGGAGTTATCTTCTGTCAACTGTAGATTGAATATTCAATTACACCACTCTCTATTTAAAAAGGTGTTTTTAGGGCCTACCTGATGAACTGGGGCTGAATACAGTTATTCTCTGCACCACATTTCATGGATGTAGGTCTTCTTACAAGTTCATTAGCTGAAAGTTGATAGTTGAAGAAGAATCTAGTTTGTGGAGCTGCCTTTCTGTAGGATGGAGGGACTGGGTGCCACTCATTGCTGTCTAAGGTGTGCACACCGGTTATGGTCTAAGTCCTACAGTGAGCCTAGTCTAGCAACTCATGCTTTAGTACCCTGGTTTATGCAGTACATGTGGCACAGGAGTTACCCTATCTCCTACCTGTTGTCAGTGCCTCCTCTCTGCAGACCAGTGAGCACTATAATGTTTACAACAAGCGTGATTTATGTACAAAATCAAAGTGCTTTTGAAACAGCATCTAATTTGCAGTTGCTTGAAATAACAGCCTTGTCCTCATAATCTCCAGTGGGTGACGATGAGTGACTGGGAGGGAGACAGATGTCAAATCAAGGCAGAGTCATGCTGGATGCTGCTCAGTCAATGCCTCATTATCAAAGCCAAACTGAATTGCAGAGCTTTGCTGCAATTACAGTAATAAGCAGCTTTATTTAAATGTAATTGCCTTAACTGAAAATATCCTAATGCGGGTTTTTTTGTTCTGTCTGGTGTTTGGAAATGTCTCCATAGCTTTGAGTCACCTATTTTGAGTTTTTGAAAGGGCTATGTCTAGTTACGGTACAGACATATTATTACACATCGAAATCTTAGTCATTTGGTTCTGCTCTTGTCTCCTGGTGTGCTTATTCACTTCGGTTTAGCTGAATAGGGAGGGAGGGAACCTGAAGGGAGTGGGAAGGGTGCAGAGGTTGGAGGAAAGGTCCCAGTCACATTTAGAAGCAGTTGGACTTTATTTTGGTTTAGATTGTTTTTATTTCATTGACTTTAAACAGTGACACAACTGTGAAAGAGTCAGAAGTCCAGAAAAACACCGGTTTTGTTCAGCTTTCTGAGTTCTACACTGTATTGGAGAATCCCTTTGAATTGAAACATCAGATGTCACCTCTTCAAATAGTTTTTATCTTTATGGTGCATTAATTTCTTTTATTTTTCTACAAAGGGATTACTTGTTCCTTTTTATTATCTTCATTTTTCCTTTTGCATTACTGTGCCTGCAATGTACTCAGAAGGATGGGTTGTTACAGTAGTGCTTGGCAGACCTCCCCAGGAACTGAGCAAAACTTCCAGTTCCTAGACCTTTGCTATCTCCAAATTAAGATCCGTAGCACAAGTGTGTTCATTAGGCTTTGTACATTAGGTTTATCGCCTGAATACCCCAGCTGGTGCTGCGGGGCTTGGGTTGCAGGGAACCTTGTTCTTCCCTGTTCCATTGCTTTCGCTCCCCACCCTTCCTGTTGGAGCTGTGGTCTGTTCAGCCACGCAAGGGAGCTTGAATCAGGGTTCCTGAACCTCCTCCCGACCCCGTGCAGGACTCTCTGTACAATGTGAGTCACTGAAGTTTGGCCTCATCTTGTCTGAATATTGGGCAAACGACATCACTGGGCTCTTGCTGTGGTCTCTGGGTCTTCCGGGTGGGAGAAGCAGGGAGATGACATGGAGGTGATGCTGCTCAGCAGGAACTGCCCCAACAGCAGTGTCCCTGAGACAAAACCAGTAAGTGCAAAAAAGAGGATTATTAAACAAAACTAATGTGGCAAAGCTGCTTCAGTGCACTATGCAGAGGGAAAGCATCGGCCAGGTACAAGGATAGGGCACAGCAAATGGGGAGGGACACAGCTGTAAATGAATATGAAGAAAGGAAGCATGTTTCCTTCCAGCTTGTCCCGAACACAGCTCTCTGTTTGCTTGTTGTTGCTTTTACCAACAGGGAAGTCAGCCTTTGAAACCTCTCTCTGGCTGTGCAGGTGGCAGTGTAAGTAGCATAAACCAGAACTTGTCAAATCCAGGAATCTGGCTTGGGGAGAGCAAATCCCAGAAAGAAGGGGGTTGGAAAAACCCACCCTCAACCCCAAACCAAAACAAAAACACGATACCTAAACCAGACTTCCACTTCTGGGATCACATCAAAACAGCGAAAAAGCCCTGAAAGATTAAACTAAGCTCAGCTCCAATTAGTTTATTGTGTTGCATGTTTCTCGAGGCGAAAGAGTTTACTTTGGAATTAAAGCGCACACACACACACACATAGCATAGCCCTCAACTGGACATTCAGTGCGCTAATAGCTTGCAGAGGAGTTCAGGGAAGTTGACTCTAAAAACCAGATGGGTGTCGAGAGGCACTGTTGAGGTCTCCGCATTCCTCGCCGTGTATCGACATGGGGTTGTTGTGCTGGGATGGTCAGAAACTCTGCAGCTGTTTGATTCCTCTGCTTAAGCAGCTCTGCACGCGTACAGCACAGCACCCCATAGGGCCCATATCCCCTAGAACACAGCTGCTGCCAAGGACTGGTCCTGCTTGAGCAGAGGGAAGGGGTGGAGGAGACGGAGGGCACTGCAGGCTGGAGACCTGCCTAGGGGAAGCATTAAGGAAGTGCTCTTGGTGGCCCTTTCGGCATGTATCTGCCTCCAACATTTCTTGGGGCTATGGGGCTGTTGCATGAGAATTGTCCCAAAAAGATTTCATAAATTCATGGAATAGTTGGATGGGACCTCAAAGCTCATCCAGCTCCAACCCCTGCCATGGCAGGGACCCCTTCCACTGGAGCAGCTTGCTCCAAGCCCCTGTGTCCAACCTGGCCTTGAACATTGTTAGGGATAGGGCAGCTATAGCTCCATTGGGTATTCACCTCACATTGGTTGATAGCATTTTGTAATGTTTTGGCAGGCAGGATCCTGGTTGCAAGTAGTCCAGAGGTGGCATGAAATTGGACAATGAATAATGAAAATATTTGCTTTTTACCTTTCAGTAAGAGCTTTGGTGCCGTGTCTGGGGATAGCTCCTGGATTATTCCACCTGGGTTGAAGTTTTTGTGCTTCTCTGGTTCATTTATCACTTGAGGTGAGGGAAGGGCCTCTCTTTATGCTGGGGGTGTCCTCGCATGCCCTTAGTGAAGGGGGAAAACAAACTCACAGAATAGTTTGAGTTGAAAGAGACATACAAAGCTCATCCAGTCCAACGCCCTGCAATGACCAGGGAAGTCTTCAACTAGATCAGGTTGCCCAGAACCACATCCAGCCTGCCCTTGAATGTCTCTGGGGATGGTGCATCCACAGCCTCTCTGAGCAACCTGTGGCAGGATTTTACCATGGTATTAAAGGGTCCCATTGAACTCCCTGGTCCTTGAGGAGGCTGCCATGTTCTTAGTGGATCCAGCAGAGTGGGGGCTTACCAGCCTGTGACAAGTTCCCATGAGATGGTGCTTCCAGGTGGAAGTGAGGCTAATGGGAACCCATGTGGACAGTACTGCCCCAGTGACCCTTTCTATAGTGGCAGAGGGTGCAGCCCTCCCTGTTGCACTGAGGATTGGCGAAGGCACGGAGATGGTACCAGTCTAAGGTGTCTGGTTCTTTTACTCATTTTTAGAGGCTACAGTGTTGGCGACAGGAAAAAGCCAATGGCTGTTTGAGCAAGAGCTGCTAAGCTCCTTCCATAGCATCCCTGGGCTGCCTGCCCTGGGAAGGGCATTTCTTTCAAGGTCATCTCCTGAGGACCAAGGATTGCTGTGCTCGGATGAGGGACAGTTTCTCCTCTGCTGGCCTCCAAGATTGCTCGGCTGGAAGCAGTGCACTGAGAGCTTCTTAGTCTGACTGGGATATGACAGATGTGAATGCAAGGACACTGGAGAGCAGGAACAGTGGCTGAGATGGAGAACCAGCTGCTCTTCTATTCTGCTTATACTGGCCTAACTCCAAGCTCCTCCTTTACTCTGTAATATCACCTAAGATACAGCTCTGGTCCATTTGGAGAAGGCACAGGTAGGACTACAGGGCTCTTAGGGAGCCTCTGGCAACACCTCCCAATCACCCACAGCAGCAAATGTCCTTGCTGTTCCAGCCTCTCCAGGTCAGGGGAGTGCCTGGGTGGGTGCCCGTTAGAAGGAAGGTATGAAGCAGCTGGTGAAGTTGCTTTAAGATGAGTGTCTGAGCAAGAGAGCACTTCAGAGTCCAAGGACGAGGTGTCAGAGCAGTGCAGTGTAGGAGGAAAGGACAACCCGGTTTTCCTTGGTTTATTTTCACATTTGACCTTTTGGTTTAAGAGTCCACTCAGTCCAGCTCCTTCCAGCATAAAGAAAAGACACTGAACTTAATTGGTGGCTGGCAGTGGAAGGCTGTATTTTTGGACCAGGGATGTATACTTGAGGGAACCTATTTATTAGCTTTCCTAATATTCTGAATATTAGTTGCTGCTACTGCTTTATGCTCTTGGCTCCGTGTGAGCAGTGTTTATGCTAGCACACTGCTTTGATGGCATTGGCTGGCTTCCCCAGCAGCAACTCCTAAGGTATGGTAAAACAAGGTGGAACTAGCACACGATAAATAGAACCACCTGACTTTGCTATGGCCTCACATGCCCTTGACTCTCTCTGCAGCCTGCTGATGTGGGGTTTCCCTAGCACTAAATCTTTGTGATTTTATACTGAGTTTGAGCCAAGATGGGGGGAAACGACTTGGTTGGTTTTGTTTGTGGGTTTATTTTCTAAAGGTCTGACTCTTGAAATAGCACCTAAGAGTCAATAGGGTTTCTGGGAGCTACAGAGGGGATTATTAATCCCACCTTTGCAGCTGGGTGATGACTGTTAAGGATTGATGCATGGTTAGATGCTCTGTAAACCACAGCTGGGATAATATGAAAATTTCACTCCTAACTGGTGGTTTCCAGGTTTGGTGTTTGCTCCATGGCTGTGCTCCTTGTGCTAGGGACTTGGCCACAGAGCGGGCTGTATTTATTGACTCTTACATCCAGCCGCACTGAAAACAGGAAATCCTCAGGAATCAAAAGAATTCCATCCAAATCTCAGCCTTTAAATGAGAATCAAGATAGTGAATCGCAGAATCGTGGAGTGGTTTGTGTTGGAGGGTATGAGCCTTAAGGCTCATTCAGCTCCAACCCCCTGCCACGAGCAGGGACACCTTCCACTAGAGCAGCTTGCTCCAAGCCCCTGCAGCCACAGCTTCTCTGAGCACCCTGTGCCAGCGCCTAAGCACCCTCACAGGGAAGAGCTTCTGCCTAATGAGGAACCAAACTGATGAGTCTTCCTAATGTATTACTGCTGAGAGCTGGTCCCTGAAATCAGCAAGAAGTTGGTAGAAACTGGTGGCCTTGAAGGTGGAAACTGGGTTTAGTAAGGCTACAGCGAGTAAGGATGAAATGTTTCTTTCTCCTTTACGAATCTGTTTGCTGCACATTCAGACTATCTCCGTGTGCCATATTGTGGCATTGGGTTTTTAAATCCCTCATTGATTTGAGAGAGGATTTCTGTTTAAAAAGCAATGGCTCAGGGTGGCTTGTGAGGAACAGGGGAGGAAAGCCCAGTTTGTGTTTGTGTAACATTTGCTAGAATTGGTTAAACAGACACACATCAAAATAAATGCTGTAACCTTTCAATAATGTTTAGTCTCCCTGAGAATGAACATACTGTAAGTGTGTGTGTGTTAAGCATACACCATTAATAGTCTCAGTGACATTTGGGCTGGCTCCACAGGGGAGATGAAGGGCATGCACTGAAAATGGTATCAAAAGGGAAAAATGATCACCTCAAGTCACAGAAATAAAATTTACCAGAAGTTGCAGGAATAGAAATAGGTTATTTGGGTTCCCTTGA
Organism: Lathamus discolor; assembly: GCF_037157495.1. NCBI lineage: Eukaryota > Metazoa > Chordata > Aves > Psittaciformes > Psittacidae > Lathamus > Lathamus discolor. The sequence goes on along the minus strand of NC_088898.1, from coordinate 8,460,115 downwards.
TTGAATTTGATCTCTGTGATGTCGCCATCAGAGGACACTACTTAGGTCCAAGTTTCTCCTCTGAAGTTGTGACAGGAATGGGGCCAGAATTCCTGGAGAAGTGTCACAGGTGATGGATAATTTTGGTGTAAGTTACTTAAAGCAGTGATTTTGTCTTAAATTCTGTCTCTCTCTGTTGGTCTTTTCTGTCTGTTCGGAATGATATAACCGTAAACATGAATACCTAAGGACAAATTCCCACTCTGATGGACTTTGTCCCCAACTGGTTCACCGTGTCAGAGCAACCTGATGGTCTGCCAGTGGAAGCAGTCTTCTGCTTCTGGAAGCATTCTGCCCTGAAATGACTGACAGCAGAGGTGAGGCTGGTCTAGGTGTCCATTAAGTAACTCCATGAAGGAAGAGCAATTTTAATGGAGAAGACAATAAAGTCAGTGAAGTGTTCTGTTAACGTCAGTGGCCTTAATACAACCTTGGAGGAGCACAAACAGGATTTCTTGTTGTGGTTGGTTTTTCTTCTTTCAGAATCATGCTTTACCCGCTCACTGTTATGTGCCAAACAGCCTCTACCTGATGCTTTGTTGGAGGTAGCGATGTGGGTTTATTTCCACTAAGACTGAAGCTGAAGAAGACCCTGACTCTGAGCTGTATCATGTCTTGCTTAGGCTCCAGAAAGCTTGGTTATTCTCTTTTTGTTAACTTTTCTTGTCTCCCTTTATCTCTCGATGATAAGAATAGTTATTATTCCTGGACCACTGAGCTAAGACTATTTGAATTGTTTATTGGTGTAAGAAGGCTGATGTGATTTTTGTGGTGGATCATATCATCCTACAATAAACACTTAGATAAAGGGAGATAGAATGCCTCAACCTGGTGGATTAATGATGAGTTTTAACAGAACAAGAGTTCCATGTGATGTTCTGAAGGCCCCTGAGTTCAGCCAGACCTGGCCCCAACTGCCTTTTAAGGCTTAGGATGGTTTCTAGAGATAAGTCACCACAAATGGCTGCAGAGCATGGAACTTGCTCTTAACAGAGGATATGTGTTCAATCTTGCTCAAACCTGTTCTTCCTATGGTGCATTGCCCAGCTCTGGGGTGTAGTTCAAGTGAGTGTAGTTGCTTTGAGTACATATAAACACCGGATCAACTGTGTACATCTTGCATTAGCTACAGGGTTTGATTTGATGTTTTTCTGTGGCTGTTAACATAAAGCAACCTGACAGAGAAGTGCTGCAGGTGAAATCTTGGGGCCTTTCTGAAATACCCCTACTTGTAGGAGCACTGGGGAGTCAAATGCAGATCTATTCATTTTGTATCACCTTTGTGTCAGCCATGGTCTTGGGGAATGTTCCAAGGTGGACTGGAATAAGCTGAGATGGGGGCAAATCAGGGCATGGCTCAGACAGACGGATTAAACTGGTTTTCCAAAAGATGTTATCATCGATGTGACTCAGCATATAGCAATAGCCAAATTGGTGATCAGAAAAAGGACTTGAGGCTCATCAGTCCAGGTTTGATGGCCTGTAATAAGTCAGAGTGGCATCCAGATGACTCATGTTCTTGTAAGTCTCTAAGCCAATGTTTTTTAAACACAAAAGAGGCTTGGATATGCTGCTGAACTGGACCCAACCTTCCAATGGTTTGAGGTTCACCTCCTACTATTTTCTGTCTAACTTAGGCAAAGACTTATATTTAGAAAAAGAACTGAGTGTGTAAACACGAAGCACTTTGTTTAAATATTAAGCAGGTCAGGTTTTTTCACTTGAGCATGGAAATATGTAACCTAATTTGCAGAGGTGTGGAAGCCAAATCAATTTTGGGACTGGAGTGAGCTCTGCTCATTGCGCTTATGATGTGTGGATTGCTTAGAGCTATAACCAAGATGTTTGCAATTTCACTCTCTGCCCTGGAATAGTCAGTCTTTGGGATAAAAGAGGAATTATTTCCAATTGTAATATTCCAGTGGTAGGAAATGAAATTGATAATGTCTGATTGCATTTGAATAAGCATCTAAGAGGACAAACTCTCAATTCTGTATAGGCTTTTATGTATAAACAAAACTTTGCATCCTGGGATAGCTGTACAGAACAGCAATCATAAGGTATATATTAATCATGTACATATGTCCTTAGAGGATTGGGGATGTAGATGTTTTCCCTCAGAGAGCCAAACCAGAATGAAATAGAAGTATCGAATTTGCCACTGTGATGTTTGTTTGGGGAAATTTGGGAAAACAAGGAACTATTGTGTAAAACCATTCTCCTTGTTGAGGCTTGTGGTTTGTCCTCCTCCCTCCTCCAACAATTACAGTTTGTCAAGAGCAACCTAAGAGTTGTTGAGTAAAGGTCATTTATCTAGCATGATTTTCCCTTGGATTGCTTTTCACTCTGGCTGTCACAAAGATTTGATGCTGGAAGCTGCCCCAGTTCGTTAGAGAAGGAAGCTTGCTAATACAGAATGTGCCTGTTTGGAGGCAGTTGGCTGGAGAAAGGTCTTGTCCACTATGAAGAAGTAATATTTTGTTCTAGTTTGTTACCTCCTTGCTTGCCATATTGGTATCCAGAGAGCAATAACATCCCTCCAAATGAAAACAGGAATGACATCCAAATGTAAAATCCTCCTCATTTATTGAAAATAGCATCCAGATCTACCCACTTTGGTTAGATGTGCTGCTTTGTTTTTTTACCTGTTTGCTCCATGCACTGCGTGGATTTAGTATGATTTTCCAAAGCAGACCTTCAGGTGCTGCCAGCAGAGAAGAAAATCTGACAGTGCAATATGTAAAGTACTCAAGAGGACTTCTCTAGCTCAATGCACTTTCCAGAGGCGCCTTTCCTACCTTGCATCCTCAACAATGCACATTCCCACAAGCTGGCGTATCTCCTGCAGTATGGGATTCTTCCTGCAAATGCCTGTATCTTTCAGTGTGGGGGAATGTCTAGCAATGAGAGCTGAAGGGAGAGTGAAGTGAGTCAAGGACTTGGACAGCTTTAGTACCATGTATCATTAGGTTTCCTGAACCAGGTTGTCATTCCAATGCATCTTGGGCTGTTGGTGTCTGAACGTTGTTGCCAGCTGATGGTTGTCCAGGCATCCAGGTGGTTTAGCTCTGTATATGTCGGAAGCAAGCAAACAAATTCTCTGCTGTTTGGCTGGCTCTGGCTGTTGCACTTGTAGGCAGATTTGGCCTATTTTCCATGTCTTTGCCAGTTCTCAGCTGCAGGCATTTCTCAAAGCCTTGGACTTCGAGTCTGGTTTGAGGCTGAGGGTTTTTGCTGCATGCAGTGAATGGCACCCACACAAAAGCTGTCACTTCCCAGGAGATCAGTGAGCCACACAGACTCCTCTTTAACTGCAGGAGTCCCAGGGCTCTCTTCATACTCAAAGGGAGTTAGATAATCATAGACTGCTTTGTGTCGGAAGGGACCCTAAATCTGATACAGCTCCAACCCCTGCCATGGGCAGGGACCCCTTCCACTGGAGCAGCTTGCTCCAAGCCCCTGTGTCCAACCTGGCCTTGAGCACTGCCAGGGATGGGGCAGCCACAGCTTCTCTGGGCACCCTGTGCCAGCGCCTCAGCACCCTCACAGGGAAGAGCTTCTGCCTAAGAGCTCAGCTCAGTCTCCCCTCGGGCAGGTTCAAGCCATTCCCCTTGGCCTGTCCCTACAGGCCCTTGTCCCAAGCCCCTCTCCAGGTTCCCTGCAGCCCCTTTAGGCACTGGAGCTGCTCTCAGGTCTCCCCTTCAGGAGCCTTCTCTTGTCCAGGCTGCCCCAGCCCAGCTCTCTCAGCCTGGCTCCAGAGCAGAGCTGCTCCAGCCCTTGCAGCATCCCCATGGCCTCCTCTGGACACACTCCAGCAGCTCCACGTCCCTCTTGTGCTGCTGCCCCAGAGCTGGATCAGGGCTGCAGGGGGGGTCTCCCCAGAGTGCAGCAGAGGGAGAGAATCCCCTCCCTGGACCTGCTGGCCATGCTGCTTTTCATAAGGCAAAGGTAGGCTCCTGCTGTTTTTTCTGGAGTATGTTTCACTATGTGCTCCTCTCTGGCTACAAGGTGAACCTGAGGAGGTTAATCCTGTGTCGATACCCACCACCATCACACATGCAGAAGAACCTAACAGCCCCACTCAACAGTGTTCAGGGTGACAGTGCAAAGTGCAGCACCCAGCCTGGTGCCACAGTGCAAGAACTCCAGCTGTCGGGAATGGACCTGTTCTGAGTACTGGAACAGGTTGCCCAGGGGGGTTGTGGAGTCTCCTACACTGGAGATATTCAAGGCCCGCCTGGACAAGTTCCTGTGTGATGTACTGTAGGTTACCCTGCTCTTGCAGGGGGGTTGGACTAGATGATCTTTTTAGGTCCCTTCCAACCCTTGGGATTCTGTGATTCTGTGATTCTGTGGCTAAGCAGTCAGCTCCTGTCTCCAGGGCTGTCAACCTGGAACCTTTCACCAGCACTAAATTCACTTTAGGAAAATAAAATAGAGAGACAGAGAGATTAGTCAGACCTCCAAAATGCTGCAAGAAACTTTAATGTTATTATCTAAGCACAAAGTTATCCAGCAATTCCTCAGCTATTTAACCTAATAGGCAGTTGCTGACAAACGACGTTATCAAGCATCCATTCGTAAGCGAGGGGGAACGATACGATCTTGCTTAAATTGTATTTTAACAAACATGCCTATCTAACAATTAAGCTGGAGTAATTTTACTCTAATAGATGCTTTTGCTGCTTAATATAGATATTTACATGTTCATTTGTAGCCCCCAGAGATTCCACAGCTGCCAGAATCCCAGCTGCCACCACCCCGGTCCTCCCCCTCCAACTCACTCTCAGCTTTGGCTATGAGCACTTGATCTAAGGAAGCACTTTAAAATACAAATCCCACTGTTTTCTTGGCCGTGGAGCTGGGCTGCATTGGAAGTAGGCTGCTTGCCAGCCAGACACCCTTACTCACCTAAGCTAATTTTACTCCATCTGATGGCAAAATTAGTCGTTCCCCCTCCCTCCTTATCAGAATCTGGTTGCACTCTACTCAACACTACGAAAGCCTGGCAAAGGCAATCCCCCTCTGCGCACTTGGCCGTGCAGCCTGGCCCTCGTCCTGTGTTGTGGGACAGGGGCTGTGCTGCTGGGGACCAGCAGCTTTGGGCAGGATGGGCACCAGAAGAGGCAGCGTTGGTTGAAACTCTGCCATCCGATTCACGAGGCATTTCCCAGATAAGGAGCTTATAGTGGGAGGTGGCAACAGGCAACTTGGGCGCTGGCAGCATTTTTCCATTCTCTAGTTACTGTGTAGTTCAGCCTGGGACAGGCACGAGCCTGATGTAATACGCTGTGTGCTATTTCAAGGCAATGGAGCCCATGTCCTTCAGGCCAGCCCTCGGAAAGTTTAGGAGATAATAAATCCCACTCTGAATGTTTCTTACAGTCTCAGATAAGCGAAATAGGAAATGCTTTCTTTTAACTCAGCCAGTGGAATATAGTTGTTTCATCTGGAATCCCAGGAGCAGAGTGCCTGTAGCTCAGCATTTCATATACACGCATGCTTTCAGCATTGATCTAGCAGTAGGTGGCAGGTAGAAATGAATGCTGTGATTCTGTGGGATTCTGTAATGCATGGCTAGCAAATGGAAAGTTGTTAGGAAAATGTGACATTGGTTACCTGTGGACTAACTACCAAAAGCCACACAGTGATGGACGTACTCCTTTTTCCTCTGCGATAAGAAGCGGAGGGCTTTGGTTTACCTTCAGGTCTTAACTGTTGTTCTGTCAAATGGATGAAGGATCTTCTGGTCCCAGTGCTTCCTTTTGCCCCCTGGGCACAGTTGGAGGCAGAATATTGAGGTAGATGGAACCCGGGTCTGATCATAAGGTTGTTCTCTATGCAGAAACCAGCAAAACTGTTTCCCTATGTAACTTGTCCATCAACAGCAACAAAGCCCAAACTTCTGTATGCACTGATTTGGCATAAATAATTCTGTAAGCTATAGACAAAGGGGCATATTCTCCAGTAAAAATTTATTTCTGTTTTCTAGGGATTTGGCCTAGAGCTTTTTTCTCTGATGCAAATACCAGTGTGACAGCTTTGTAAAACATTGTCAAAACCAATTCATTGTGTATTATCTTGCATTACGATCAGCTGTCCCTATCAGAACAAGGGGCGTCCAAAAGAGTTATTTCCTCCCCTTCCCCCTTGCTGAGTGATAAACACCATACCAAAGGTGCCTGTGAGGGTTGGAAGGCCGGAGAATCTGTTCCATTTGTTTTCCCATTTCAAACAAAACTTAACCATAATCAAGGAGGGAGGCAACATCGCTCCTCTTGGCAAACCTCAGAATAAGTGAACTTGCTGGAAAAAGTTATAGTTTGCTCCTGAAGAATAGCCTGAGGGTACCGATAGCACAGCACAATCTGACTTGTGCTTCCTGCGTGGCAAAGGGAGTGAGCATCCTCCCTAAATCTTGAGCTGACCCCTCTTTGCAAGGTGACAGACGCCTTCATTTATGAATAGGCTCAATTATAATCAGGTTGATAGAGCTATCCAATGACTTTGGGAAATTCCTTCTCTTCCGGAGGGTGGGAATGCATCTTCTGAAGTGTCTTGAGGATAAGTGGTTACCCATGGAAATAATGATCCTTTGGAGGCTCCAAGGACAGGCAAAGCACTACTTTGAGAGATTTTCCCCAGCCTTCTGTAAGCTTTCCAGAGATCAACCGAAGTGCCCTTTCGGGGAAGTGTCCCAACTAATGGGGCACTGCAAGTGGAGGTCACCATTGACAGCTTCCTACCAAAAGGTACCTTGAACCAATAAGTTAGCCAAATGTAGAGGTGTTAATGCAGAGGATGTTTCTGGAGAGCATCTCCCAGACCAGACCCAGAGAGGGAAAGCAATGTCTTAGTAACCAAAGTCCTGGAAACATTTTCCTCTGCCTACCCTGTATTCAAAAACTCCTGGAAGGAGACTCCTTCACATCTTGCGTAGAAAAGCTTTTAGCTTGTAGTAACCCCTGCTGACGTTTGTTGCATGGCCTCTTGTCACTGCCACCTCCTGAAGTACCTTCCCCTTAAGACATGGAGGGTGTCAGATTAGACACCAATTTTGGTGGAGCTCAAAATAAAGCCTTGGATGTTGGTGCTCAGTGCTTTAAAGTGAAATGGAGGTGGATTTGGTCTCAAAACTTCACGTGGAGTGAAAAGTTGAGTCCCATTGTTTTGAAAAGTTGGAATTGAAACACTTGGGCTTTTTCAGAAGCTTTTGTTTTCTGTTCCTTTTCCTTTCTTTCAGTCAAAACTCTTAGCTTAATTCTATATAGCTTCAAGAGCAATTGTGAATGGGCCAGAATTTCACTTACAGCTTCAAAAACCCCAAACCCAAACCCCAAACCTACCTTAAAACAGATGCCCTCAGCTGCAGCTGCTTCGAGAAGAGGCCATGTGAGAAGATAACAGCCAGGCTTATGATTTTGTAGTGCTTTCAACCTAAAAGTATGACTCTGTTTCAGTTACTCATGCGGGCTGAAGTTTTTCCTGCTGGTTCATCTCTTCAGACGCTTGAGCCAAAGTTGTCTTCTCTTTCCAGGAACAAATTGGGAGGAAATTGTTTTGTATTGCCCATTAAAAACCCTGAACAAGCTCACAGCTGTTTCAATGTGAACCTCTCCAAACATCCACACAGAAAGACTTGACTTTTGCTAACAGGGTGAGAGGGCTCACTCTGCTGATGTGCATCTCTCTGATCCTAAATCTGCAGCTAATTCTGGCTCCAGCCGTGCATGTTGCATGGTTCTGGAGCCCCTGCTCCTCAGCTCTATCAATGGATAGGAGTTGAAGAAACTGCTGTCCATGCTCACAAAGCTTCCTTTGCTCTCCATCCCAGCTCATATCTGAAGGAAGGATCAGTACCCTGAGCGAGGCAGCCCTGAGGAGCATGTGATAGTTATACTGGGGACATTGCACATGGGGAGCACAGTTCGATTGCACAGGCAAGCATAACTCAGGGATTTCCTAATCACTGAATCTTGACTCTGCAACCTTATGAATTTTCCTCCATCTGTGGTGCTGTAATTCAGTGCTATAATTGCAACAGATGGCTGGGTGGTTTTTATAAACCATGATACAGCAGAAAGCTGAAATAGGAAGAAATGGAGAGTCTTGGGGTGTCTGACCTTATACACTGTGTGAAGTGCCAGGTTCTGATGCAAATAGACGCTAGGTATTACCTGGCTATAAAATGGAGTTTTCCTAATCAATGTTATAAAAGTCTCTGCTTATATTTTTTGGTAGGTTACATACACCACTTTCTCCTGGGTAGCGGTGTGGCAGTAGCTGCTTGTCACTGTTATAACTTACATGGCAGCTTCACGGGGCTGTTCAGCCTGGAGAAGAGAAGTTGCCTCATAGTACCTTTCCAATATCTAAAGGGACACAGGAGAGGGACTCTTCATCAGGGACTGTAGTGATAGCGCCAGGAGTGATGGGTTTGAACTGAAACAGGAGAAGTTCAGGTTAAATATAAGGGAGAAGTTCTTCCCTGTGAGGGTGCTGAGGCGCTGGCACAGGGTGCCCAGAGAAGCTGTAGCTGCCCCATCCCTGGCAGTGCTCAAGGCCAGGTTGGAGAGAGCCTTGGGTGACGTGGTCCAGTGTGAGGCATCCCTTGCCAAGGCAGGGGGTTGGAACTGGATGATCTCAAGGTCCTTTCCAACCGAAACCATTCTATGATTCATGTGGCCTACCTGCACTGACCTGAGGTGGAGCACAGATGTAGGAAGGTCTGTCTGTCTTGCAGGCTGCAAGCTGAGGATGTGTGATACAAGTTTGGAGGAAGGAAATGTAACTTTTTCCCCAAATCTTTGGCTTCCCTCATGCAAATGAGCCCAGGGTTTTAGAGGAGATTCAAGTTATCTTTGCAGAAATCTTCTGTTTCTGTAGACCTCTGCAATTCCTGCCTTCACAGCACCAGGTATGTCAAAACATGATGTCAGAGGCTGTTTTGGTGGCATTATAGTTCAACCAGATGCAAGATGAAAATCCTAGGCAAGGTTTCCTGCCCTCTTTTGAATTCTGATGAATTTTGGAGAGCTTAGAGCAGAAGCAGCCAAACATCTGAATTTTTTGGGAGTCTTTCAAACAAATCTCTGAACTTTGTTTGGGCTATCAGTGATCGAAGAAAATGCCAGAGTTTTCCTAATTTTCTATTGGGATGAGCAAACCGGAGTAAACTAGAGAATATAGGGAACAATCCCTCCTTCCCCAGTGCTGGGGAGAAATGTTGCTGTTCCAAATGATGTCTGCCCATCATAATTATCTTTAAAATACACTTTGCAAGTTATGCAGAAAGGGGCTGCATTTTACCTTTGCAGAGCAGTTACTTGGAAGTGCTGTATTGATTAAAGATTAGACTTTTATTATTAATCAATTGTTGTCTTTATGTCTACTGTCATTACAAAGTCCTCCAGGTAGACACTACATGGGATAGCAGAGCACGTGGAGAAATGAGTGTCTGTAGACATTTAAATGCTCAAGAACATTGCCAATGCTAAAAGCAAAACCAGAGCTGTTCACAGACTGCTGGTAGGGCCAGTGGATTTAATGGGACATGTTGGCCCTTTCTTAGGATCTGTGGGAATGCAAGTGAGAAGCTTTGCCTGCTCCAAGATTGGGATACTGCCAGCTTGAGAGGCCATGCAGGTAGTGACAGAGGCCTTGGTGAGAGGCAAAAAGGGCAATTCTGGATATCCGCATACATGCCCTGCTTCACTGTGATGCTATCGCACAGAGCCTTGGGTTCTGTGCATTGCTGGTGGTTGTTTCGGGATTTGGTGGTTTAACAGCAGATCTTTTGACTATTTTGTCAAGCCGTGGATCAGCTTGAGAAAAGTTGAATCCCAGCCTGGTTTGGGTTGGAAGGGATCTTAAAGCTCATCCAGTTCCAACCCCTGCCACAGGCAGGGACCCCTTCCACTGGAGCAGCTTGCTCCAAGCCCCTGTGTCCAACCTGGCCTTGAGCACTGCCAGGGATGGGGCAGCCACAGCTTCTCTGGGCACCCTGTGCCAGCGCCTCAGCACCCTCCCAGGGAAGAGCTTCTGCCTAAGAGCTCAGCTCAGTCTCCCCTCGGGCAGGTTCAAGCCATTCCCCTTGGCCTGTCCCTACAGGCCCTTGTCCCAAGCCCCTCTCCAGGTTCCCTGCAGCCCCTTCAGGCACTGGAGCTGCTCTCAGGTCTCCCCTTCAGGAGCCTTCTCTTGTCCAGGCTGCCCCAGCCCAGCTCTCACAAAATTCTCTGTAGATTTTGCTGGTCAGTTACCATTTCTCTTGTCTGAAAGTTTCTGAGAATCATCACATAGAGGTAAGAGAAACTTTGGGCCACCATTACCCACCTTCTGCTACAGGGTGTACAGCAGATTCTCTTTGCTGCTCAAAGAGCATGCTGCTACTGCAGAGAAAAGTGTCAAAAGGTAACATTATTTTCAGGAGATTTTTTTTCACTTAATACAATCACTTGAATTTCTAATTGAAGCTGCCTGTGACATCCTTTTAATCTAGTAATGGTAAAACTCCATAACCGTCTATTTGAAATGTCAGCATTATGGAGGGAGGATGAGCTGGGTAGCCGGGAAATGTGCTCATCCCTAATGCAATTATTAATACTCTTAAATAACTTGCTCAGAAAGAGGGAGAGTGAGCTGCTGACTGCACGTTCAAAGTTCTTTCCCCACCTTGGGATCCATTTTCATCCCTGGTGGAGGTGTGGAAGAAGGCAAGCCAAAGCAATGACATAGCTTCTGCCTTTAGTCCCTGCTAGGAAAACATCCTGTTACACCTAATATCCTCCGCAGTGATCGCTTGGCTGGCCACAGCCCAGAAACCTTCCTGCTAAGGCCAGAGCCTCCTGCAGCACAGCGGCAGACACTGGTGACAGCCACTCGTGAGGTGTGGCTCTGACTCACGCTTCATCCTGCCCATCCACCCCAAAACATGTCCATGGAGCAGGGCCCATGCTGCCTTCATCCACAGGGTCCTGCAGCCAAGCCCAGCGCCCTTTCCAGTGCTGCTTCCAAGGCTGCCTCTTGTGCTTTTTCCTTTTCTGGTTTCTTCCGTCCCTTCTGGAGGCCTCAATATTCCTCTGGTTAAAAAACTAGACCGATGCCACTCAAAGTGTCCTAATGGGTAGGAGAGGTGTGACTTGGTGCCTCCGTGTTCCATGGTTGGGAGTGTTGCGTCTGCTCTCTGTTCTGTGATTAGCATGAATACAGCAGGAGATGCCCTGCACGTTCTCCCTTCCCCTTGTCTCTCCTTTGGGCACTGTTCTGAAAACCTGGAGACAGAGTGCTTCTAATATGTTGATTCTTTTAATCGGTGAAGAAGTGCAGGAGGGAATCAGTCATGGTGGACTGTTGGTCTAATTTTTGAACCAGGTTTTATTTCCTTAGTCAACTATAATGGGACCGCAGGAGGCTTTATGATGAGCTGTAAAAACTTACCGCTGAGTGTGGTGGTTTAATGGTCACAGGGACTTTCAAACAAGAATATAGTTTATTTTTATGTCATATCCTTTTGAAAAGAAAGGAAAGGGGGGGGGGGGGGGAAGTCAGGATGTACTTTGCAGGGAGGAGGAAAAATAGGCAATGAATGCTTCCAGGGGCTGGATGCTGCTTTGGAGGGAGAAAGGGTGAAGTGGTATATAAAGAACGACAGGTACCATTTACAAGGGGGAAGGGTGAGGGGAGAGAATGGAAAATGAGAGTAATGGGAGAAAGAAAAAGAATGTGGAGGAGTTGGACAGTACGAGAGGGGAAGGAGGCAATTATGGAAAGGGAAAGGAGAGGGGAGGTGAAGGTTACATCGAGAGGAAAAGGTTTTGGCAGGAGGGAAGAGTGATGGACTTAACGGGAGGTGGCTGCTGGGAGAGGAGGGAGGGATGGTGGCTGGGTGAGACCGCTGGGTTTCTGTGCTGCTCCTGGAGTGCTGGTTGGACCCTGATAGGTGATTTCTGGGAATTTAAGGAAACACAATTCCAATGTTATGTGCACTGCTCATGCTACCAGTTTCTGCACAAGAGCACTCTTTCCAAAGATGGTCTGTGTTTGGGATTCGCATAGAAAGCAAGTTGCTAAGCAGAAACACACTCAGGTAGACCAAGTGTCTAAACTCCTCTCTCAGTGATGAGTCCCCAGTGAGCCCTGTCAAAGATAGGCCTTTATGGTATTAATCTTAAGTAAAATATGGCCTCTGCTACATGCTCTGCCCTGGCAAACCTCAAAGAAAGGCAAGAGCCCATTGGAGCTAACAGATTCTCTTGTATTCAGAGTAAACTGAGAAAGTGGCTCTCATAATCCCATTGAGCCCTCAGGCCATGAATACCCAGACACAAAGGCTTGGCAGGTAGCAGGATTAGAAGGGCATAAAGAGGTGTCACCTCCTGCTTTTCCTGTTAAGGAAGGAATCTCACAACATCATTTTAAAGTCAGCCACCACCAACCAGCCTGAAATCCAGCACCAGAGTATTTCAGTTGCAACCTGTGCCCACTCCCTGTTAGAACCTCATTGTTAAGACTTGATAATGTCATCCCTGTCTCAAAGACCTCCCAGGCCTTTAGGAGATGTAGAGATAAGGAGGTCTGGAGCCATTGGCAAATTGAGACAAGAAAGAATTTCCCTTCCCCTGAAGAATGCCAGCAAATTAATTTTATGCAGATGAAATACTTGGCTTAAAAACCCAACTTACACCCCCCACCCCCCCCAAATAAACAGATCCCCAAACAGAAAACAGGATGTCTCGTGACTGGAGAAGGAAATAGTGAAAGTATCAAGGAGCCTTAAGGCCAAAAAGCATTTATTCCTCACTCTGAAGAAGAGCAGCATAGATTTAATGGTCTCTGGAGGAGGGATAAGGAAGCTACAAGCAGCAGAAGTAATTATAGTAAACTGTTGTTGTGGTTTAACCCCAACGGGCAACTGAGCCACATAGAGCTGCTCCCTGCCCCTCCAGTGGGGTGGGCAGAGAATCAGAAGGGTAAGAGTAAGAAAACTTGTGCGTTGGGGTAAAGGCAGTTTAATAGGTAAAGGAAAATCCACATGTGCAAGGAAAGTAAACCAAGGACTCAGTTCACCACTTCCCATGGTCAGGCAGGTGCTCAGCCATCCCCAGGACACCAGGGCTCCATCACACGTAATGGTGACCTGGGAAGACAAACACCATCACTCTCAACATCCCCCTTCCTACTTCTTCCCCAGCTCTATACACTGAGCACAATGTTACGCTGTCTGGAGTATCCCTTGGGTCAGTTGGGATCAGCAGTCCCGGCTGTGCCCCCTCTGAATCCCTTATACACCCTGAGCCTACTCACTTGTGGGGGGTGAGGAGAAGAAAAGGTCTTGACTTAGTGTAAGTGCTGCTCAGCAGTAACTGAAGCTAACCAGTGGCTATGAAGAAAGTTAACTGTACCCCAACCCAACTGTGCAGAAGATCAGCCTTTCCGAATGGGGTTATGTCTTGACCATTTGTCAGTGGATAATCACAGCTTCTCCTTTGGATCCTCCCAACCAGACTTTCCTACAAAGTGAAACCCTGGCAGGCCTGAAGCTTTCCTTAAGGTGCTGCAGGTTCCCTGGCTCGGTGCCTGCAGGGAGCCTCATGTGGGGACACCCAGCAGCAACCAGATGGATAAGCAGACATGTAAGATACTTCGTGTGAGGCTGGGATGTTGCGTTGTGGTACTGCAGTAGAGATGCCACTTTGGATTTCCATTCAGTGCCTTATTGCCTGAGATGAACCACTAAAAACCAAGGAGATATCCAGGAGAGAAGTGCTCTACTCCTCTGACCTGCTTCCCACCTGGGTATGTGCGTGCTGCCTGCTGTAGACATTAAGGCTATAAAAGCTCATTGTCAAATCAATTCTGCTCTTACCGAGACTGGAGAGACCAGGAGTGCACCTTGAAAGACTTTAAATCTTGCCCCTCCCTGATGATTTGCAAAGTTTAATTTCTGTAATGGGCTCCGGTGACAGAGGCATTCACTGTTTTTCCAACAGGAATTGCTGAATGGGTGAATGAGTCATTCTGTAGGCGGGAGGTATAATGGCAGCTCTCGATATTCCTGATCTAAGGGTGGGGAGGTTGTGTGGGAGGGGAGGAATGGGGTACACTTGAAGTGAAATTATCTACCTTGCTTCCCCTTCATCAGGCAGCCCCTCCTTCCCTCCAAGTCCCTTCCTGGCCCTGGTATCAGGATAATGCTGGAAGAGGGAAAGGGAAGGCTGAGGGACCTCCTGTGGGAGATGAAGTTTATAATATATGCATTTGCCTGGAAATGCCATAAGAAATTAATATTACAGAAACAGTGGGTCTGCATTAATATTTTAATCTGAAATGAATATTTAATTTGAAAGCTTTGATTTGAAAGTGAATGAGACAGCCGTGACACGAACGCTTGTGCTCTTCCTGTTAAGAAATGTTAATGATTTATTGACAATGTCGGTAGCAATAACTTTACACTGCTTCAGTTACATAATGCCTTTGAAATATTGGGGAAGTGATTACTGGGAACAAAAAGCAGGTCTGGCTTTAGCAGCCCGAAGGAGAAGGAGTTTTCATAGAGAAAAGGGGGATTTCCTTCAGGAAGAGGATCCCATCTGCATGGCTGAGGCACTGTATTGGGTGGCCACCTTCTCCCCACCATCAGCATCCTACCCCAGTATCAGCCATCTCTCTTGCCTGAAGTGCCCCAAGGCCAACACCTTGCTCTCCAGTAGCTCCTGAAGAGTAAGGCTGAACCTCAAAGGGCTGAGAGCTTCCCAGAGCCAGGCTTCTCAGCTGGCTTCCCATAGCGACTCCTGCCATGGACCTCAGCACCACAAATGGCTTTCTCCAGGGTTTCTTATGGCTTATCTGGCTGAAGGTGACTCAGGGGCATCCGTTACTTCTCATGCATTTGGTAATCTCAAACATCAAAACCATCCTAATCGCTTGAACAGGCTTATTTTATGCATTTTAAGGAGTTGTTGAAGCTGTACCTGTAGTTTCTGGAAGCTCTCGTAGGGTTTTACTCTGGAGTGTGAAGGCAGTGAGGGAACGGAGGAAAGCAAATGGGTCTGTTGCCTCATGAGCATCCTGAGTTTAATCTTACATTGCAGCTGAAACTGGAAGTCCTTGGCTGAGTGTGGCTCTGGTGACCCTGACCTGGATGCCCACAGACTGTAGGTGCTGGATCTCAGGACCCTCTGCCTATGGTTTTTAAACCCCTTAAAAACTCATAGGAAAAAAGCTCTTTTCTGCTGAATAAATCCGGATGTGGAATATTTTTGTGACATGGTCTGTTCCCCATTAGCTCAGAACAAGGAAAATTCATCTAAAAAATAATTAAAGAGACACTTTGGCATGGTGTCCTGAAAGCAGTACCATGCTGTAGGTTCCCAATTCCAGAAATGTGTTTCTTCTTAAGGCCAATCTTTGCACAAAGTTAAGAGAAAAATGAAACCTAAATTCACAATGTGACCCAATCTAAACAAAAAGAGAGCGTTTTAGTTCCTTTTTTTCATCCCTCTCCTTCCCCCCCTTCCCCCCTTTTTTAATTTCATACCATTGTTACAATCAGCCTTAGTAAAAGTGAGTTAGTGGAATGAGGTAACACAAACCCAACATAGGATGCGGTTTAAAGTATTGGTTCTTGAGCCTGACAATCTTTCTCATTTTTCAGTTGTGTTTTTCTGATGGCAGTCTTGGTGAATTTAGTGTTGGCAAAAGATGATAGACATAGGGAAGATGGAGGCTTGAACCTGGGCAGTGAATGTCAGCACGTGTTTTTGTCTGCTGCACCTCTGCCCTGGTCCCTCTGGTACCATCGGGTGGGTTCTAGGTGAGGTTTTCAGGAATGAAGGCTCATAGGATCCCAGCCTGGTTTGTGTTGGAAGGGACCTTAAAGCTCTTCCAGCTCCAACCCCTGCCACGGGCAGGGACCCCTTCCACTGGAGCAGCTTGCTCCAAGCCCCTGTGTCCAACCTGGCCTTGAGCACTGCCAGGGATGGGGCAGCCACAGCTTCTCTGGGCACCCTGTGCCAGCGCCTCAGCACCCTCACAGGGAAGAGCTTCTGCCTTAATTTTAACCTGAACTTAGTTAAACTTTGAGTTTAACTCAAATATCCCCTGACCTTAACCTAAATCTCCCTTGTTTAAGTCGTGACGTTCTCCACCAAATCACATCAGAGAAGGCAATCAGAAGGGATCAGATCAACTTGATAACCTCGTCTATACCTGACAAGGTTGGAAAAAGAACAGTTATCACTGCAGCCCGGTAGAAACTTAGCAGTGGAACATGTAAACATCAACTCCTATTTAAATCCTTCACTTCCACTGACTCAATTGGAAAGGTGGGCTCCAACATACCTATATAGCTCTTGATTTTGGATTATTTGCCTCAATCTATGCCATTGGGCTCATCACTCCACTCACCTTTAGCGAGAGCTGTCTGTGTTCCCCATGAAGTCATTGCTGTAAATTCCATGTACAGCTTTTCCTACTAAAAGCTGGCAATCCATTATTTGCCACAAAGCATGCACTGTTTTGGAGCACATGGCATTTGAAGGGCTGAAATATTGTGAATGATCCTAACAAAGGTGATTTCATTTGTTGTGAACAAAAAGCCTCCTTATTTTTCATCATTTAGCGAACTATTCTGACAACAACTCAAATCTGATCACATTAAAATCACTCCAGTGTTGTTTTAGTGATGAGCTGAATTGAAAAGAGTTTGGTATCCTAGAAAGAGTTGCTAACCTTTCTGGGCAGGTCCTATTGCTTTTTATAGCAAAGGGAACCTTCCTGTATAAATATTGTGAACTCTAGAATTTAAGGAGATTTGTATTGTGCTATAGAAATGTCCTTTAGAGAATTAATTTTGAAGCCCATAGGTTTAAATGTTTTCCAAAAATAGCACTGAACATACACAGGGCTTTGTGCTTCTGTGCCTATTTAGTTTTGGAGAATGTTTTCATGTATTATTTGGTGCGCTTTTCTTTCTCCTCGTCCTTTTTTAAAGCATCGGTGGCAAAGGAATGAAAGGAGGCTATTTTTTGCTACAGGATAAATTTTGATACTTCAATTCCGGGTTTTTTTGCCTCCTGAGGAATTTTCTATTTTGCTGAGATTCTTAACCAGGTCATTCCCGTATTCATTGGTTTAATTACCTGCCTTAGCAGTGGATCCGAGCTGCCATTTCAGCAGTCCAGTTCAGTTAGTGTGTCCAATTCTGTGCACAGATGTACTCCTGCTATAGCAAGCAGTTTTCAAGCAAGCATGCATGAAATATCCTCCAATACAAACAAGGTTATAGTTTTCTCAGATCCAGTTCTCTGCAGCTTTTCTAGCTGTCCATATGATGTTTTCTGTTTCTCGATGCTCGTGGGCAAACAGGGTCTGACACTCGATAGCGAGCTGTACTGCATCACAGGGATCTGCTACCTATCACTGGAGAACAGGGTATCACCTCAAAGAGCAAAGGGAAGTTTTGAAAACCCTGTTAAATGCATTAACAACGAGCTGGGGATAAAGTCAAAACCCTGCTTAGACATTTCAATTGAGAGTTGCCATACAACTATAGCCAGTGGTGGGTCTTGGCTGAAAATGTATTTACACATTAAGACAGATAGAGATGGATTTCACTAGTTTAAATGCAGCTTTAGTGCAGACGAAAGCAATAGGGGGTGGCGGGGGAAGCACAGGCTGCCACTACCCTCACATATGGCAGTTGTTTCCTCTAATGCTTGCTATAT
Organism: Lathamus discolor; assembly: GCF_037157495.1. Taxonomy (NCBI): domain Eukaryota; kingdom Metazoa; phylum Chordata; class Aves; order Psittaciformes; family Psittacidae; genus Lathamus; species Lathamus discolor. The sequence goes on along the minus strand of NC_088898.1, from coordinate 8,442,353 downwards.
TATATTTATTTCATGCAGTGACATATCACAGAAAGCCAAAAAAAACCCCAACCTGCAGCTTTTAGTGAGGGCTGTCCTCCAATTTCATTGTGTTTTGCGTCGGTTTTCTTTTTCCTTCTGCTTTTTATCTGTCTGGTTTCTATTTTCCACTCTTTCTGTTCTTTCCTTCTCTGTTTTGTCTTGTCTTGTTTTGTTTCTTTTTTGCCGTTTTTGAGGAATCTCAGTTGCACTGAGAAGCCTGGGAGGTATGAGTGGAATGTTTTGATTTAATACATCCCTGCCTGAACTTTTCTTTGACAAATCAATTAATATCTATGGATTTTGGGGGCAGAGGACTGCCTGGCACAGGGAGATGAGGCTACTGTGAGGATGGGGAAGCTTGGCAGCACGGCTGGGATCAGGAAGGGAGGGCTCTGGAGTGCTTGCTTCAGGTGCAAGGGGATGACAGGTAAAGTTATGAGATTCTTTCAGATTCTGAGCTAAGCACCTGACTGGAAAGCCTGGATACATCGTCCAGGTAGGCAGGAGCTCACCTTGCTCTGCAATGCCAGGTCTGAACTCCAGGTTTAAGCTACAATCTGCAGTCTGGTAGAGGTTTGTTCCGATGCTGGTCTTGTGTTTGGACTGATGTAGTCTGGGGCAGGACTTAGCCTTTGACTGCTGATGTACGAGTGATCCCAAGGACCCAAGAAGAGGTGAGGATCGGGTACCTGCTGAGGCTTGGGAGCATTTGAGTCAAGGAGCCTGCATGCTGTTAGGATAAACTGCTAAACTCAGATCTGCTGCTGAAGGCTGTGATGGCTCCTGTATGGAGCCCCACTTGGCTCCATACCTTGTGTGCATGGGGCTCCGCAGCTGTGTTTTTCAAATGCCATTCAAATGAAAGCAGAAAGGGGAAATCCCATTTCACTGGGAATCGCTCTCAAATGCACAGAGAAGCTTTTCCTCTGAATCCTGTCTTTTGGCTTTCTTGCTGCAGAATGACACACGGCATCTTTCTCTTGATCAATTTGTTTATCGTTTCCTTGATGATCGTCTTCAATAGCAAGACACGACAGGTTTCTGTTGTTAATCCTGTTAGTGCTGGCATTGGAGCAGATATTTAGTTTAGGAAAAACATTTGGGTTTGCTAAACTTTCTTGTAGACGATGCCTGTGAATACCAAAACATGGTCTGATATGTTTGAGTTTTCTAGACTATTCCCAAGCAGTGTATTTCCATCTGTCTCAGTCCTGCTGCTTGTCTCTCCCCATACATATGTGCCAGCACCAGACTTCCCTTCTGGCTTTCCCTTGCCTGACTGCACCCTAGGGTTGCTGAGCGAGCAGAGCCTTTTTCTCCATGCCCACCTCCCGGACCCACCTCTCCATCAGTGGCTGATGCCAGCCTGCCCAAGGGAGCCCACCCTGATGCATGGGGCTGGAGCTGCTTCTGCTGTGCTCCTACTCCAGGACAGCAGATAATGACTTCTCTTCTCTGTAATGTTTTAAAAGTGATGTATGACCAGAGGAAAATGTCAGAGCAGAGCACTGGAAGACTGATGACCCCCCATGTATCTTCTGAGCAGGTACCCAGCTAGCAGAGGCCCCATATGCAGTCCCCCTCCCCTCTCTGCACCCATGCATGCTATTTGTCTTGTGGGGAAAACATTAGTAGGTCTAAGAGGGTAGTTCAGGCTCCAGAGCTCACCCAGTCCTTGACCTCTGGGCTGAGACTGGGCTCTGGAGTGGTGACTAATGAACAGCAATTGCAGGGGTGTGTTTTGTGTTGTGGCTACATGCCTCTGGGTGGAATGTATCTGCTAATACATTATATTAACCTGTATGGTTACGAGGGCAAGGGACCCCTCTGTAATAAGCAAGCCCCTACCTTTGCCATCTCTGAGTTATATGATTCTCCGGCGCTGTTGGATAAGTTTTGGTTCAGTGAGAGAGTCTTGTCTTCTTCCCCTGTCACCCTCCCGATTTGGTCTTGGCTGTTCTGCGAGCCTGAGTGCTCCTGTGTGTCCCAGTGATGGATTTGAGGTGGCCTCAGTGGATGTTAGCGTGGGCTTGTGGGTTCTGTCATGGATACAGCTCTTGGGCTCCAGACAAGGAACAGGCTGCGAGGCAGCCCAAATGAACTGAAAGTGCTCAGGGATGAATAAAGCAATGACCCTGTTGTCCTCCTGCAGGTCATAAACCAACTACCAGTAACTGCAAATCAGTAGGAGGTGCAGATCATCAGGAATATTTCCCTTCCTAGTCAGTTGACTGCATGACTTGCTCCCTTTTCCCTCCCAGAGAGAGCCAGGTCTCTTTCATTAGTATTTGACCCTGAAGTACCGGAGGGTGTATTTGGGTGAGCTGGTTTGGGAACCACATCACACATCTTGCACTCTGGAAAACCAAGGGATCTCCCTGTGCACTTTCCTGGGTTTTACCTGTTTTTTCCAAGAGCATCATTTGGTGTCCCCTCTTTCCTCCTTGGGCAAACAGTGTGGAAGCATTAAAACCAGTGTTCTGCAGTTCTGGGTTTCACCATCGTGGTTTCATTGGAGCGTCTCAAATCTCTGGGTGAACAGGCTTTTAAAATAGGCATTATTTTAACCTCCTCAAAGGAAAGGGGAAAGTGAGGCAAAGAGGTTTTGTGTTCTTGTAGGGATTTTAAACCTATGCAAGAGGGGCAATGGGCTCCAGGCAGGGCTTTTGATATGCCTGGAGGCCCTGGGGAGGGTACTGGGAGCTCACTCCTGCCAAGGACACTCAGGGATGCCCCTCAGTTATCTGAGTGGTGTGGGTCTGTCCGGGTTTGGTGCTGTGGGCACTTGCTGGGACCCAGGATGTCCTTCCTCCTCTCAGGATCCTTTGCTTTAGGCTGTGAGTTTGCTGCCCCCATCAGTCTGCTGATTCAGGAACCTGCCTCCTTCGCTTGTGCGGTGCTCTCCTGTAGCACATGTGGCCCTGCAGAGGTGAGAGGTAGAGGGTCTGGCCCCACAGTTGCCCCATGGGACCTCCTTGGGTGCCCTGTGCACCCTCACATATGCCACCTTGAGTCACAGGGGTATGACCCTGGAGTGGCCACTGGGCAACACGTAGGTGAAGTATGTGGTGGTGCTCTTCGTGCACAGGAAGGATTTCATACAGGCAGACCATCCTGAACACCCATTATTGAGTGTACAGCCCAAATTAAAACAGCCCCACCAAATCAATCAGCATTTACATGGTTTAATTGAAGAGGACGAATGTGCCCCATCACTTACATCATCTACCGGCTCTTTTTGCTCTCACTGCAATGGTGTAGAGATTGTTACCCATCCCCAAGAATGTATTTCAAGAATGTAATGAAAACAAAAAATACAAAGAATATGTAACTTTTCTGGAAATATGATATTTCATGAGGGAAATTTGAAGGATAAAGTAACCGAATTCCAGGCAAACAGGCATCAGTATTGTTAGGAAAAACAGCTCTCTGCAGGGCAAAAGAGAGTGGCATGCCAGGTTTAAAGAGGAATTTACAGCCACTGACTGCAAATTACCTTATAAAATTCCTGATACCTTCATGAAGTCATCAATTATGTGTTTAGTCTTGATTGTCATTTATTGCACTTCCTAATTGTTCAGTAAACATTTCTGGCTTAAAAGCTGTATTTCAAACTGACATGAAGCTGGTTTATTGAAGTAGATTGCCAGAGTGTGTGGTTTATGTGTGGGACAATGGGAGAACCAGCAGTAGAAGAGTCTCTTATCCACTCATAATGGCAACATAGTGCTGGTGATCGGAATTCTGGTCAAGTTAGTGTAGTTGTATGGAATTATGAGTATGCAGGGAATAGTTATAAAGGACCCTTAAAATCAGGGTTGTTCTTAGTGCAGAGTGTGACAGTAAAGGTAGCTCACAGGCTTTGAATCATTTGTCCTTTTTTAAATGGGTGGAGGAAGGACAGATAGAGAAAACATGTAAAAAACTGCGGAATTTACACCGAGTCCAAATGAGGTCTTCTGTTAAACCCTTTCCAAGGCACAACATGTTTGGCATATTTGGATTGTTGGGTTTTCAGTTATTGGCATTTCTTCATTTTCTTGGGCTTACGAGGAGCTGAAGCCAAGTTCCACCTGATGCAGCCCCTGTCTTGGTTGTGACACCAAGCGAGTGTCTCTGTCTCCTAAGTGAAATTTGACATGGTGGGATTCACAACCCAGAACGCCCGAATCCCTGTTTCTTTGAAGCTATCCTTGGCTCTTTGGGTTTCATTCCTCGCTATTCTGTGGAGGCAGTGTGATTCCTATCATACCATTGTTGATTGCATAAAATATTCCCTGAATCCAACACATTGCCTTAAAATCTGGTGTCTGGGCCCTGTCTGATTCTGAGCAGAGTAGCTCTTGGATTGCGTTTCCATCCTCAACCCAAGCCAAGTTCAGGGAGACTTGATTGGGATATCGGTGAGGGGTAAGAGCCATGCAAATCTCTGCTGTGATTGATGGAGTGGTGCTCAGTGAAGACAAATATGTACAAATACTTGCCCAAAATAGTAGGGCCTCGATTCAGCTGTAACTGGCAGAGTTTTCAGCTTGACTTTCAAGAAACTTTGTTTTTGATTGACCTTCATGCAAGTAAGCTGAAGAGCCACCGCTGCTTTTCACAAGGAGAGTTTCAAGCAGTGGAGAATCTCCCCTTGTATGTAAAATTAGGAACTTTACTATATCATGAGCGATTAAACCCGACCCCAGGGAGCCCAAAAGAATGTTGTGTGACTTCCTTGCCTAATGAACACAGAACAAATGTGAGAATGTGTACATTCCAGCAAATTGTGTGCTAATTGGCCTTAGAGAAATGCTAAATATGAGGACGAAATGGGAATATAATTTCAACCATATTTGAGAGGTTTTGCAGCCTCCTTGCAAATAAGAGGGGGAAAAAAAGAGTCAAAATTCGACAAAACCATTATTTGTTATGATTTATTCACTCAGCTCTAGTCTTGAACCTGGGAGTTATTGGCAGCTTCAGCTAAGATTCCTGCTGAGTATTTCTAGTTACAATGACTGTATGCAGCATGTAGCTCAACGCTGTTTTTTTGGCATCGTATCATAAATATCTATTTTAATTCTTGTCTATATATGTGCATCTAGGGTTTGGTGTTTTTTCCCTTTTTCTTGTGAAAATGACTCTAGATGCAGGACAATATCCTGCTCCCTTTACTTAAGAGAATACTCCACTCAAGTTCAACAGTAGGATTATTCTCCTTGGGTAGAAACCCCTCTGCCAGAAGGCCTGCACATCACTTAAGTACTGGCTTAAGCAGAGAATAAGTGTCCATCTGTGTAGGGTAGAATTTCAGCTGTTGTCAGGGAAGTTAGATCTGACCCATGGACTTAAGGAATCGCAGATTTACTCCCTATTCCTAAAATCCCGTCTCTTCCACTATCTGTTCTTTACCATTCAGGATTCAAGAGTTTATGGCTTGCATTTTCTTTACATTTTTGTTATGTCTTAGAAAGAAAAGTGATTGAACATGCAATTTGTGCACTAGAGGTGAATTCCAGCTTTTCATACTCTGTTCTGTGAGTAGGAGAAGCTGCACTTTGGGCTTTTCCTTTGTAACAAGAACACCCCAGAACTTGTTGCTAGAGTTGCAATCTGATGCATTGAAGTGTTGCATTTTGGTCACTAGTGGAACTCTTTCCAGTAATATCTACAGAAGAGATAGAAGGTCAAATCTGTTCAAAATGAAATGGTGCGGTGCCATCAAATGGAAACGTTTCAGTCCTTTTCTTTAATGATTTCAGCCAAATCAGAATGTCCTGAAGAAGGGTTGTGATTTCACGGGATTAGCTTTTCCTGCTGGGAAAACTGGAACCTGCGTTATTTAAGTTGAAGCGCATGCTAATCCAGACTCGATGTGGGCGACATTCCTCGGGACTTTGGGGGAGTTGCTGAGTGGAGAAGCATTCCCCAGCAGTTGGTCTCATCCTGCTTTAGCTCTTATTTGAATAGGTTCACTTTAAATTTCTGGAGTTGTTTGATTTGCACTGTCCTCAATGTGTTGAATTGGAAGAGCAAAGTCCAGTACTTCATCTATGATCTTAACTTGTTCCTCCCAAGAAGGCACGTACGCAGAAGCATCCTTTTTGCATCCCTCTGAGCTCTTCAGGACGTTTATGGGAGTTTGTACCGCGGAGTTTGTTTCCTAACTAACAATTTCCTCTTGGTTGTTGAGAGGCTTAATTGCTTTGAGGTCTCCTATTATAAACTGTGTAGATGTTGCCAGTATTTTGTCATGTAAGTAGAGCTGTTGTGGAGGGGAGGTATGTGTGCTTGGAGAGGGGCTGCTCAGCTGTTGTTCCTGTTGGTTTCTGGTGGGATGTTATGGATATACCAAACATCTCTGAAAATGCCACTTGTGCATTCTTGGGTGTTTGTAAATTAGTATAAAACTGAAAAAACACCTCTTGGAAGCCTTGCAAACATGCAGCAGCTCTTTCATAGACTCACAGACTGGTTTGTGCTGGAAAGGACCTTAAAGCTCATCCAGTTCCAACCCCTGCCATGGGCAGGGACCCCTTCCACTGGAGCAGCTTGCTCCAAGCCCCTGTGTCCAACCTGGCCTTGAGCACTGCCAGGGATGGGGCAGCCACAGCTTCTCTGGGCACCCTGTGCCAGCGCCTCAGCACCCTGACAGGGGAGAGCTTCTGCCTAAGAGCTCAGCTCAGTCTCCTCTCTGGCAGGTTAAAACCATCCCCCCTTGTCCTGTTAATTTTCTCTCACTGAAAAAAATACTTTCATTAATTTTATCATGTATATTTTAAGTGTGAACAGTCATAAATAGCTCATCTTAAAAGCGTAATCTGCAAAAGCAGGAAGATTACAGTCCCAGGGAAAGTGGCTTGTATGATTGCTGTTTATAGAGTTCATAGGAAAGCAAGATGTACCAGTTGTTACTTTTGAGATGGAAGAAGAGCGTGATGTGGGTTGCTGGGTCTGTGGATGGATTTGGTGCGACCTGACTTGGTTCTTCTGGACTTCAAAGTGGCCCGTGGCCCGTGAATTCAGAGCATGCTACTGCTAAGTCATTTCCACTCAGAGTATTGGAAAAATCCTTTTTGTTGCCATCAGGGGGAGCCTTTGAGACCTTTCAAGAGGGGAAAAAAAATGTATTAAAAAAAGAAAGGAGGAAAAAAGAAGAACCGTCCCAGCTCAGAACCAGAGATCTCCAAAGCAGCAAGCAGCAGAACCTTACCTGTGGCTCCAACTCAGCTAAAGAAACCCGGGGAGCTGAATTCCTTAGGCTGAAACATTAGCAATATTGAGAGAGGATTTTTTGACTCAAGCTACCAATAAAATTAATGATTTTTTTTTTATTATGATTTAAAAAAAATACAAAAAAAAAAACAAAAAAACAAACCAAACCTAAATCCAGGAGTCTCTGGAGCATTCAAAAGCCAAATCCTGCTCCGTGGCTCCAGCTTCTGGAAGGCAAAATGCTCTTCAAAAAGCTTCACTCTCCTTTTAGCTCCTGATGGTTCGATGGGGACCTTTTTGATGCAACATTTGGATTAGCTGCACACAACTGCACTGAGGGGGACCACAAAAGGGGGAGCCCGGCTGATTGCATAACTTTAGGAAAATACTAAAAGAGCAAAAGGAAGATATAGGAAAAAAAGGAGAAAGAGTGAAAAAAATAAAGGGGAGAAAGAAAGCAAGCGAGCAATTAAAAAAAATATCTGAGACTCAAGTTTCAAGACTCTTTATGTGCTGCAGAGGAGCATAAGGTTTACCAGCAAAGTGCAACGGGGAGTCTGAGAGGAGAAATAGCTCTCTCTTTTGCCAAGAGAGAAAAAAATAGGAATGTGTGTTTTGGACTGGACTGAGCAAGAAATCTGGGGAGCTGGTGGGAAGCGGGGTGCAGGATTCCTGTCACATTGATCCATTCATCTTGATTGTCTTCTTTAAAAGATAGATAAAAGGGGTGGTGGTGGGGGGGAAGTGATAGGGGAAACAAGAGGAAAAGAAAGGGGGAAAAAGCAAACAGCAAAAGTGTTTGAACCTCTGGAGCTATCTGCTCCTTCAAGCTGATTGATTAGTCATGATCCCTGCAGTTTTAATGGGAATCATTCAATTGGGAAGGTGGAGCACCCTAGAGTAGATTAGCATATTCTTGTTTACTCATCTTCTGAGGGGCTTTTTTCTCTTTTCTTTCATTTTGTGGAGAAGAAGGGAGGGGGGGGAGGCTGGGGGGAAGGAGGGGGCTGTGCCTTATGTTATAAAGGAGGCCAAAAAAATAAATAGATTAGAGCATCTTTTGGGGGGAGGGCAATCAGTGGGGCTGAGTCTTGGAGGAAGCTGGGGGGGTTGTGTTGGGGGTTGTTTTGGTTTGTGTGTGTGTGAGTGTGTGGGGTTGTAGGGCTTTTTGGGGTTTTTTTTTTTTTTTTTGGTGGTGGTGGTGGTGTTTTTTTTTTAAAAGAAGGAAGGGAAAAAAAATAAAGGGAAGAAAATCCAGCAGAGAAAAGAAGAGAGAGGAATTCCAGCTGTGGAGGAATAGAGGAGAAGAAGAGAGATAGAGGAGGAAGAAGAGAGGAATACATTTCAAGCAAGAAGGAGTTTTGATTTATTTTATTTGCATTTGTTTTAGGAGTAAAAAAAAAAAAAAAAGAAAAAAAAGAGAAAAAAAATCTATAAGCAGGAAAAAGAGAAAGAAAGAAAGAAGAAAAAAAAAAAAAGAAAAAAAGAAAAGAAAAAGCAACTGAGAAGGGTTATAAAAAGAGCAAATACCAAGAAGGGTGAACAAGAGAAGAAAGTCAAGGCAAGGAGGAGCCCAAAGCTGGCAGATCGGGAGGATTTGCAGGGGAGAAGGGGGGGGAAGATTGGAAATGCAGCTCTGGAGTTTGCTGCTGCCTCTTGCGCTTCTCTGTACAGCCCTAGCGAGTGGACCCGAATGTGGGATGGACGAGCGCTCCCGCAGGGCGCGGAGGGACACCAGGCAGAGCCGCCCGCCCCACCACACTGCCCCGGGCACCTGTGCCACCAGGTTAGCCCGGGGCAGGCGCTCCCCGGCCGGGCTGGAGCCCGGGCATGGCCCCCGCAGGAGGCAACAGCGGGAGGTGAAGGACGCCGAGGAGTCCCTCACCCCGAGCAGGGCGCTCTATTTCAGTGGACAAGGTGATCAGCTGCGGTTGAAAGCAGATATTGAGCTGCCCCGAGATGCCTTCACTTTGCAAGTGTGGCTGAAAGCCGAAGGAGGACAGAGATCTCCGGCTGTCATTGCAGGTAGGGAGTTGGTCGTGCCTGTGGCTGCAGCATCCCTTGTAGGTTTGGGGAACCGGAGCAGCCAGCTGTAGGCGTGCGCGTATGTGTGTGTGCAGTGTGTGTGTTGTGTGCGTTTGGATGTGCCTGGGACACACACACAGGGATGGGAATGCCTGTGCGGACACGCTCGGCTGTGTTGGGTATCTGTGTCTTTGGTGGAACACTGGAGCTCTGCAAAGTGTCTGGAAGTCTGTGCTGGCAGGAAAAGTTATGTAAACTTTTGCATAGGGAAATGGCAGTATCCTGGGTAGTTCCTTTACTCTGTGTGTATAGAATAAGACGGGGATGAGTGAGAGCGCTCTTACGGTGGGTTTTTACCTGATTTTCACGTTGGAAAACTAAAACAGAGCGTTTGAAAGTAGCTTGTGTTGTATGTATGGAAAGAAATGTGTGTGTCTGGTGTGTGGCTGCAGAGAAATGCATATCTAAGGTCCCTATACGATTTCCTTAGTTTTATTAGCTTTTTAGTGTACTTCCCTGTTGCCCTTTCGGAGGCAATGTTAGCGTGTGGTTTCCAGAAAGCTGTAAAGGAACTTTTGGCTATTGTGAAACCTACACTGAATCAAATGAGTTTATAAAGTTCCCAAGCCCTGGACACTCAGTGAGGGCTGGGACCAGCACTGCAGCGAGAGGATGTGTGGAGTGTTTTTGTCTCTCCTTAGAAATGGCAAGTGTAACACAAATGATTGTAAGGTCAAACAGCCCTATAAAATCATTTAGTACTCAAAGCAGCTACCAGCCTGGGCTGGCTGAGCTGAGCAATCATGAGGAATATTGCACTTTTCTTATTTCAGTTTTATGAGCCCATCATGAAGTTGGGTCCTTTCCCCCACTCCCGTCTCCTCTCCGCTTTAGTGATAAAGTGCAGCAAAGTTGTCCTGAAATCGGATACTTTTTGGGGGGTTACCAACCCTTATAAATGTCGCCACATCCATCTTTGCAGTGAAGGAAGTAATAGAAAATGGAAATGCCCTTAGAAGAAAAAAGTCAGAAAGAGAAAGGGGGGGGGGGGGGTAAGAAAGACATGTTTTACAGTTCTTTTGGCAAGGAGATTCCCTGAGAGTACAAAGTTTCCATGTCCTAGGATGCCTTAAAGAGACAGGGAGGATTTCCCCTTTCCCTTTAACTGGAGTCACTTCCTACCAGACGGCAGTGGATACTTGTGCTGTGGTACTGGCTGCCCCATCCCTGTCCCATGCCACCCTCCTCCTGCCATCCCATCACCCCATCCCCGTCCCATGCGACTGTCCTCTCGCTGGAAAGTTGCTTTGTCCTAGGGAAAACACAAACTGAGATGAACTCGGCAGCGCGTCCCCTTCGCTTTCCCCAATCCCAGCTGCTGGGCTTGCCGTGAGGAGGGGGACACAGGGCGTGTGGGGCTGCTGGGGTGGGCAGGGGGTGCCGGGCATGGGCTGGTCCCTCTTGCCTTCAGTAGGACAGGCAGATGAGTGATTTCATGGGTGAAATAGCTTATCACTTGCTTAATTTCCCCTGGTTTTCTCATACTGCACTCTTCTGCTTCCCAATCTTAAGCCCCAGGGCTCCAAGTGCTTCCCTTTCAAGTTAGGAAAGGCAGAATTTGGATTTACAGAGATCTCATCAGTGGCGAGACATAGCCAGCGTAATTCTTAATGTGTTTAATCCAACACCTAAGACCCCATGTCTGTCTTCGGTGCGAGTATCTCTTAATTCGCACAATAGGGAGCCTAGGCAAACACACACACACACAAAGATCATTTGTAGTAAAATACTTTAATTGGACGGGGGAGGTTGCGTTGTTGCCTGTATAAAACACTTGACCCATTTTATGCTTGGAAATAACATTCCACTGTGAAAAATGAAAAGAAATGCCCCAGTTTTGCACGGCGGAGCCTGCAGCTCAGCCCGGGAGGACTTTGGGATTCTATTTGATTTCCAAGCTGCCCCTGCCCCCCTCGCAGGCACTCTTGAAGAGGAGCCAGGTTTGGCTCTGTGTGTAAACACCTGGAAGAGCTCCAAGAGGAACTCACTCGGAGTATCCTCCGCACACCACAGCCTCCCAGACCTGCAGCAAGTTTAGGGAGAGATTACGCTTCCCTCAATGAGGAAGTCAAGGGTTCTGGCTGCCAAAACTCTTGGCTTTCTCATTTTCACTGTTTTGGGATGTGGCAGGCTCTGAAGCCTGGTTCTGCTGTTGAAGTTGCATCTGTAGGACCTCACTGGAAGCAAGAGCAGTTCTGGGTGTTTGCAGGGGGTAGGGACTGGGTCAAATTTGCTGCCAGTGCCAGAAGTGAATTTCTCCCCAGTTTCCATCCCTGTTGCAGAGTGGGGAACTGTAACTGTGCAGCCCTGAGGGAGGGGGCAGAACTGACTTTAGGACACCCCTTTTTCAGAGTCCTCCTTGTATTTTCATCTGCTTTCTGCCCCCAACCTTCTGCCTGTGTCAACTGCTCCCCTTCCACCCCCCTTTCTGGCACTGCAAGTTGCATAGGAGCCCCACGTGCTATAGGGGAAAGCCTGTTGTGTCTGTTCAAAATTTCCTGTTGGACCCAAGTTGTTATCAGCTCCTGCGCCTGAGCCCTGATATAACGGAGCTCTTCTGCTAATCCAGGCTACAGGAGTTTCTGTCTGGAGCCAACTCTCCTTACGTCACCCTCTGCTGCAGTATTCAATTTGTTTTCATAAATGGCTAATTTTACAGCGCTGTTAAGTGGGTTCGTCATCGTGCCGGGCCATGCCCCGTCTCTGATGATAGGCAGCCCTGGGTGCCAGGCTCTGCCAATTTTCACGCCGGTTGGCAGTGATGTTATTGCTGCCCTGGTTGACTTCCCTGCTATCTGTTCTGGCATTTGTCAGGGAAAGCTGTTGGGAAACTGGAAGTCTGACCCATTGATCCGCGTTACGCAAAAGCTCGGCAGCGTGTTCATGTCTGCGCTGTGCTCCACCGGTGCTGCTCTCCCGGCTCTGTGTGTATTCTCCTCCCTCCCCGGGCCACATAGTTCTTGGACAAACACTCCTTGGATGTGCGTACCTACCACCCAGCACAGTACATCCCTCTTGTAAACACACACATGTGCACATGGTATTAATCATGCGAGTTTGCGCGCTTGCCCCTCTGCAGAGCCTTTGAACGCGCCTGTGGTTGTGGAGGAAGGAGTTAAGGGCTGGACTGTGCTCCGTTAGGTAACACACACGCCGTGCAAAATAAGAGGCTTCAAAGCACCGTTGACCTTGCTTCTGTTGTAATCAAAGAGATTTCAGTTCTACTGGGGAAATGCAACTCCATCCTAAGAAACAGGATCCTCCCGAGTCCCTGTCAGTGTGTTTGCTGCTATACGGCTCAGGGGCGGGAGAGCTCATGTTTTCATAGCGATGAGATGTTGACTCTTTACTGGCTGGGAGCTGAGGAGCGGGATGAATGATCTGGAGTAAGAAGGCGTGTCTGCCCTGAAGAGTGAAAGCTGTTTGTGTTTTGGTTGGGCTTTTTTTTTTCCCTTCTCATTTTCATTCTCCTCTGTCTCTCTATTCCTGTGCCTGCCAACAGAGAGGATGATCCCAACTTAATAAAGCTTCGTATGCAAGGGAGTGCCTGTGTTTTCCCAACTTCAGTCCTTGATGAACATAAAACTGCAGCAAAATTCAGAGGGAAAGAAAGGCTAAAATCAGCACAGTGGAGCTCACTGAAAGCGTGTCAGGGTCTGAGAAACATCTGTGCCAGCTCCGATAGCTGGGCAGTTATAAAAACATGTAATTGAGAGTGTGTAGGTCTGTTCCCTCCGCAGGCTATAAGAATAAATGTTTGCTTTGGGGGGTTAATTTGGTTCCATTATGACGTTTGGGAGTCTCATATTGATTTAATACACTTCAGGAGAATCAGTGAGCTGGGTCCTGTCCCCAGAGCTGATCCTTGTAACGGGTCTGTTGGGAACTTGAGGTTGTTTTCAGTAGAGAGTTTACTCTGAGTTTCACTGGCATTAAAATAGCAGGTAGATAGACAGCGCAGCATTTCTCATCTCCAACCGCCTGGTGGTTTTTATAGCCTGAATTTCCTCGGTTTGATCTGTAGTGAAGTATCAGAACGAAGGACTAATAAGTAAGTCAATGTAAAGCTTGTAGTTCTGTCATGTAGTTAGTGCTGGCCTTAGCAGGGTGATGGGCATGATGGGTGCAGTACATGGACCAAAGCTACAGGAACTTGGACACCTGCCCAGCTGTTCCTTCAGGGTGACAAGCCTCCAACACACCATGGCTGAAGGCTGCAGGTAGCGCTGTGGTTTTGGCTTCCCTGTAGACAGGGTCAAATGAGTGCCCACTTCAGGACTATAGATCCGAATGAGGCTTGACTAACAGGCCACGATAAAAACATGGCATAGCTTGTCATTCACTGCATATTTGCATTTGAAACAGCACATTTCCTTCAGGCTGCAGAACCCAGGACAAGAGTCAGAAACTGGAAAAGAAAGAGAGCTTTTTCTTTCCATAAGATATCCGATTTTAACCAGTCTCATTCTTCTGACACATAAGAGGCAGAACAGCACAGTTAGAAGAAAGTTGTGTTTAGTTTTGTTTTTCTTATAGCACTTACATGTAGACTGCTGTAATTATTAAGATGGTAATGAAAGAAGGAAATATGACTGTGTGCATGAAGAATGGTACATTCAGATTCCTAAATGATGTATGGCTGTCTTCTGGAGGCAGAGAGATGTGTCCCAGGCTGAGCTTGCCTCTCCAAGCTTCATTTGGGCCTGATTTATTTCAAGCCAGCCTGTTTCAGTTAGAAAAACTCGTGCAAGGCATAAAGCAAGCTGAGGGGATGGTGCTTGGAAAGAGAGCAGGAGCGGGGTTCTCCCTAGGGATTCATGGAGATGTAGAGCTTAGCTGCGGTAGTGAGGGCAAGAAGAAGCCCTTGGAGAGCCTTTGCACGCTACACCATTGCAGAGAGACAGACTTGGTCAGTGATGCAGGTGCCTGAAAGTTAACACATCAGGTTGAAGCTGCTGTCTTGAGTCTCCACATCACCTCCCACCTGGAGTGCTGTAGGTGTCCAAGGGGATCCTGAGGCTGTGGTCGCACTGAGCAGAGGCAGAGGTGCCAGCCATCAGCCCCAGCCACATGGGACTGTGCTTAAATCCCAAATCCTAGAGAGCACTGCAGCAGCCGGGAGGGAATCCTGACCCAGACCCTCCTGGCCCAAGGTAGGTGCCACTCACCTTTGTCATGAAGAACAGGACCCAGGAGTTTGCTGATGCTGCTCCATTAGCTTAATGTATTTGTTAACCTTTGCCATGGGTGGCAGAGATCCTTGGCCAGGTGCCTTGCACAGTGAAGCATGCCCTGGTCACTGGGGCATGCCAGTGGGTGGAGAAATGCCTTCTTTGGAGTTTGGGTCTGGCTGCATCAGGGCATACAAGAGAGGTGCAGCCCCAGTGTCTGCCTGAGCAGCTTTAATGCAAAAGTGCAGCAGGACCAATGGGATTTAGGGGCTCTCAAGACCCCGGGAGTAACCGAGCACCTTGGATTTTCATTGCTTGTGCTGGCCTGAGCCAGAAAAAGGAGCCAGAATATAGCGGCTTTTTACAAAAAGGCATATTGAAAAAAACCAAAAACAAACCCTTTGGTGGCTGGGGTCAGCTGAAATGTTCCCGTGTAATAGTTTTGCTTCCAATTTTAGCTGTTGTTTTTTTTTTCAGCTTGTCTTTTCCTTTCCCTGATAGAAACTATAGGAGCAGAAGCAGAGAAGGGACCACCTGGGTTGCCAAATTCAGTCCCCTGCAGTGTAAGGGATATAACAGCAGATAATTAGTCCAAACATTCACAGAATATCCACTTTGTAGGTTGTGATATAGCACAGGCCACAGAAAATTTCCCGGTGCTCTATTATAAACCAAAGGTCTTTAGCTAAGACTAAGAGTCACCACTATAATGTAAGACAGGAAGGGAGAAGGGCAGATTGACAACATCTTAAGTACCTCAAATCCAAAGTGTTGGCTTGCAAAAGTGTTAAGTATGGGAAAGAAAAACATTTGCTGGTAGGAGATATCAGCTTTCTTATTTTCAGAAAGTGCAAAACGAATCAGGTGTTTTGACAGTTATGAAACTTGCATTGGAATTGTAAGTTAGAATATTTCCCAGAGATAGTCTGTTTGGATTAATTCCCCTTTTTGCTGAGAAAAATATTGTATCAAACATTTCCCACCCTTCTCTGCCTGGGTGGCAGCTCCTACATCCCGACACAGTGAGAACAAACACGTTCACTTTATTGCGTTTTTACTTCTTCAAATCTTGTATTCCAGGCTCTTCTGAAAATGCATCAGAAAAGTCGTGTTTGATCAAAACCCTTTACAGTTTTCTCTCAACTACATCATCAGGTTTAATATCGTCTTTTTCATCTTTAACCTCCTCTGTCAATACTACCAAATGTTTCCTCTGATACCATCTTTACATGATCAGGATAGATTACACTTTCTATTTCAAATACGCAAAGTATCTCTTCTACTTCCTAGGTTCTGGGCATGTGCTTCATGTGATGTTCTGGGCACAGAGCAATTGCCTGGGCTGTCCTTTTTGGGTGTTTATTTTCCCCAAAATGAGACTTCTAAAAATGAAAGCTTTCCTTCCTTCTGACCTTATCCTTCCATTTTTCTGCTGGCATTGCCCCCACCTTGGGGTAGCTGATATAGATTCATAGAATCCCAGACTGCTTTGTGTTGGAAGTGACCTCAAAGCTCATCCAGTTCCAGCCCCTGCCACAAGCAGGGACACCTTCCACTAGATCAGGTTCATCTGGGTGTGATTCTTAGTTCCATTTCAGCTTTCTGTGGAGAAGAAATGTTTGATTGCTGTTCTGCTAATTTCTGCTCGTCCCTACCTTTCCCTTCATTTTCTCTGGTGTGAGCATGCATGCACGCACACTCACAATTTCCAAAGCACCTTTGATTTTTTCCCAGATCAATAGAGCATTTAAACTGCACTGATCAAGGAAGAGCAGCTTGTTTATTTCCCCACATATCCCGACACAAGTGGCAGCAGATCTTGTAAACTGCTTTGATTTGATGCTAGTGCCTATTATAAAGTTTACTCTCCCCAAAGCCATCCATGAAGTCAAAGTACTTTTACCCTGAACATGAGCAGAGCAGAACTCAAAAAAGTGAATTTTAAAGAGATCAGGAGTGAATATCTATAATATTTATGATCTTATCTCAGAATTTTGCTTACTGCTGCCCTTGTGCATAGTGACCAGAGCAATTCACTTAGCCGAGCGCTGTTCAGCACCCATGAGGTTGTCAGCACCGAGTGAGAACACAATATGTATCATAGAGCTGTGAACAAATATAGATTCAAGTCAGGTTATCCCTTGGTGAGAATGGGGCTGGATTAATGAAGTTAGATTTCTGCAGGCAGCATGGATTTGATCCTAAAGCTGTTCAAGAGCACGATAAAATACCATTGACCTTGGCTGACTCTGGCTCAGGTTCTGATTTCAGTCTTCTGCATCCCTCCCTTGCAGCCTGGACCCTTCCATGGTCCTTGCTTTACCATCCTTTATTTTGCTGTGCTTTCTTGCTTTGGATACAAGAGAAATAAAAATGCAAAGCCTTACTTAACGTCAGAGGAATTGGCCAGGGGAAGGAGCCATGTTTGGTTTGGTTGGTTTTGCTATACTCCAAACCCCACTCTGGCCTCTGTCTCTTTCAACCTTTCTCTTCTTTTCTTTTTTTTTTTCATTTTCTATTTTTTCAGTGTCAAAAAGAGCACTTATTCAAAACACACTGACTGGGTTTCTGTTTTGCTGGGTGATGTAAGTGTGGAACTTTCCTGTCCAATCTCTCCACCCTCTCTTATCACCATCATAGTCTCAGTTCTTTCTCTACTATCTGGTGTCCTTGATTCCCCCGTCTTTCCTTTCTTCCTGCTCCACACAGTTGCTGGCTCCCTCCTCCCTAACAAGCCTGTGCTGTGGGTAACCCCGTGCTCTCTGCAGTTCTCATCTTCTTTTACCATGGGAAGGTGGTTATTCCCTGCTGGCAGAGCAAGGGTGGCCACCAGGTTAGTGGCTTCAGGCAACCGGTGTTGGAAGTGCTGTGGGAACAGAGGGTAAGCAGGCTGTGTGTTTGTGTGCTTAGTCAGGCATATGTGCGTGCGTATTTTCCAGGAATTATTGATACTGTTCTGTTTAATATCCATCCTAGGGGTACACAAACAAGGAGCGAGCGGTTGTTCTCACAAAGAGGGAGTGAGGGTGAAGTGAAACTGAGAAGCATTTGGAGCTGGCCTGGTGAAACAGCATCTAAGAGATGTGATACCAGCTCATGAAAGCAAAACAATTGCTGTGTTAGAGAAGAAAACCACTCTGTTCTCTTGCTGATCACCTCCTGGGGTCTGGTAGGCTTTCCTTGAGTCTTCCTTCTGACTCTTTTATCTCTTCTCTTTCCTCCCTTCTGCTGTGTTTTTCCTCCTTTTCCTTATGTAATTTATTGTCTCTCTGTTTGCTTTAAATCACTTTCCCATATGGATTTCTCTCTTCTGACCCATCTTCCCCTCCCTCATCTGATTCCCAGGAGTCTTGTGTCATCATGGAATTGGGAGAAGAGCAGCAGCCCTGTTCCCGACACCGAGCATCAGCTGCAGTCTCTTTTCCTCCCTCATTTTCTTCCTTGCCTGTTCTCTGCTGTTAGTGTTGGAAGCATATTCACAAAGATCATCCATTGGATTAAGGAAACAGATCTTATCACCATTATTTTGTTTGTTTTATTTAAGACAGGGAAAAGAAATGGCAAAAAAAGGCCTTCACTGTTACCACTATTACTTAGTTTTCAACATAGGGTTTTGCTCCTGCACTAATGTATCCTAGTGCTGTTATTTTCCTTTCTCTTTGCAGTAAGTCAGTGGTTTTGTCATCCCGATAACTGCCTCAAAACATCCTCCTGATGGCTGTGATAAGTTTCTGAGGCGTGAGAGAACATCGCCCTTAAAACCAGGGAAACTGAGGAGCAGAGGGATGCTCTGATCTGACCAAGATGTGTGTTGGTGACAGAGCTAGGAACAGAGCCCAGCAGGGTTGGCCTTTTGTTAAACCTTTGCTGGGCTTTTCAGGGGCAGTGGCTGTTATTCCCTAGCCTAACTTGTTCTCCATGTGAAGCCAACACACCCTAATTCCTGTAGGATGTTTCATTGTGATGGTTCTTCACTGGGTAATGGCTGTACTGGGCTAATGGTGGTGATGAAGTCTTTGAGCTGGTGTCGCACTGCTGACAGAACTGGCAACACAGGGGATAGGAGAGGAAGGCAGCTGGCGTTTGTGACATGAGCTCTGCGGAGATGGCAGAAAATCAGATGGTCTGGAATTAATATCTCTGAACCAGACATGCTGGTGATGTCTGAATCAGCATGAGTTATTGTATTTCTCAAATGGAACAGCGTATGCTGCCCATAATGGGAGAGAAAAGCAAATATCAGCAAAGCCCCTTAGTTCAGAGGACTCGTATTTAAATTAGAATACTTTGATATTCTTTATACATCTGTGCATTGATTAATGTATTGACTTGCTGAAACAGCTTGTAAAATACATAACTGCTTGTCTTCCCAGGAAATGCTGAAAATCTGCCTCTGGACATCACAGCCTACCAATGAAAGGCAAAAGCAACTCACAGTTGAGCAAGCTGCTCTAGTGGAAGGTGTCCCTGCCCATGGCAGGGGGTTGGAACTGGGTGAGCTTGAAGATCCCTTTCAGCCCAAAGCATTCTATTATAGTTAAATACAGACCAAGTGAGAGTTTGCAGAAGGGGCTTTGAGTGCAGTGTGTTAGTGCCCCAGACTGTTCTGGGGAGGGATCATCATCTAGTGCACACCCTCATGGCTAAATGACCCATGGTTCTGTTGGGAGCATCACCAAGGAGGGTGTACATCATACAATCAGCATGATCTTGTTCTGAATTCAGCAGCATCTGTGCTTGTAAAGTCTGAGGTGCTAAGGTTGAAATCTGGAGCTTGCATTACTACTGTCTTACATTGCATCTGTCTGTGGATAAACAGAACAGCCTCTCTGAGGTCAAAACAGCACCCTTCAGCAGTGATAATTTAATGGGAATTATTTTCAGCATGAACTAGACAAGAACTGGAAGCCTGCAGTGCTGTAGCTCATGAATGGAGATGTTCAGGGAGAAAAGGAGTGCTGGGAGAAAAAGCAAATGTTAACTAAATGCATTACGCACATGATTTTGAAACATGTACTTGGCAGAGAGAAGGGTGAGCAGTACAAGCCAGATACTGCTGTTAAACACACCAATGTAAACCTAGAGTAACTCCTTCAGAGAGGAAATCGGGGGGGCTGCTCCAGACCAATGAACATGTAGAATGTGGGGCAGAGACTGAGTGCGTGCAATGGGGAAAGTGAACAAGCTGAGAAGTGGATGTCATGGAGAGCAACCTCCAACCACCGTCACCGCTGTCGATGGTTTCATTTGGGTGTGTAATGGTTACGGTGATGCAGTGGGAAACATTTGTACAATGTGGGGTTGTTTTTACTTTTTGGAGCATGTTCTGTATATACCTATCATAATCCCTTCAGGCTGTGAAATTAGGCCATAGACCAATTGTGCAGCGAGACCTTTGTGTTTTCCAGCAGCAAACACCCTCTGAACTCTACCCTCCAGTCTTGTGGCCCTAAACTCCTTTACCCCCTCCCATACCGTCCCATCTCCAGCAATAATTTCCCCTCCTCTGTTTATAAACAAACACCCTCAGAGGAAGTTCACAGGAAGAACAGTTAGTTAATGAAAATCAACCATGCACGCAGGTCCAGGCTGCGGGTCGGAGCCAGCGGGGTTGCTGGATGTTTCCTGCTCTGCATCTGCTTGTAGGAGTTTCTTTGCCGAGATGTTTGCCGGTCTGTCTCCCTGTGCCTCTTTCTCTTCTCTTCCCTTCGTCACGGAAAACATGAAGAAAAAGGGAGTAGCATTATAGTGTGAACATAGCGCGGACAGTATTCAGGAGCCCTGAGCGGGAGGCTGGCATCAATGAACTTGTAGAAGTTTTTCTTGATAAACCTACAGATTTTGTCTTTTTCTCTTTTTTTTAAAGCCCGAAATCCTGGCTCCTGGCAAAGCTCTTGCTCATGGGTTGTACAAAGGCTGTAAAAGGACTAAAATAGCCCAAGGGGTAATTGTCCTACTATAGCCTGAGCACAAGGGTGGTGAGTCTGGGGTTCATCACTCCTACAGAACCATCAGCTTAAGGAAGTGGGAGAGAGTAGGACCCGAGGAAATAGGTGCCATGATGGGACTTGTGTAGTCGCCACGAACTCTGGAGCAAAGGATGGATACGCATGGTAATGATGCTGGGAAACACGGAATGCTTTAACTTGCTCCAGAGGTCCCCCAAACCCTTCACAGCACAGGGGGAATGCAAGAAAAACTCCATTTTTCTGTGATGCTCCTGCGTTATTCCCTTAGTACTGCACCTTGGTGGTCTCAGGTAGGAGGTGAGGGAATTAGGTGAGTTTTTCCTTTCAGGAGACACTGGGATCCTCTAAAAAGCCTTTCTGGCAACTCCAAATGTGTGGGGAAATCACCAGATAAAGAAAAGCTCAGGGGGCAGCACTGGGCAGGGCTGTGGCTCCTCACTTGTACAGAGGTGTGGTACTGATGTATTGCTCATGTCACCATCCCAGGCTCCCCCTTTTCCATAGGGAATGTCTTTGGAAACTGAGATTATGGGAGTTTAAACAGAGAAAATAGATATGAAGGTTGTGGTCCCACTTCTTATTCCTAAGAGCCTTGAAGTTTTAGATGTATCCCAAGAGGTCTCCAGTGCTGGCAGAATGGCCATACCTTAAAATGTGACAGCTTCAAATAGTCTTTATCTGTTGCTTTTTGTTGAAAGAGCAGTTTCTCTTATTGTACAAATATTTTCTGTCAGGTCTTATCTGTAAGACTATTCCAGTGTGGTCTCTCCACCTCCCGCCCCAACGGGGGGGAAGACAATCAGGAATGAGCATTTCGTAGCGCAGCATGGACAAAGTTTATCAGTTGTTGCACAATTCCTTTGCCTGTGAGCAGATTGAATAAAGAAGGGGGACGGGGGTGGTAGAAATGATCCTGATTTATATGGGTGAGCTTCCTCCAAGAATTCCAGGATTAACTCTCAACAGTTTCTCCTAGGAGGAGATTCATTTTTGCCCTTTGAAGAGCCCTGAATTAATGAAGAGCAGAGGATCTTCTGCTCTGTGCTGGGAAAGGCTGGAATTCCCCAAAGCCCTCTTGCTTGAGATGTTTTAATCAAACAGACTGTTTACATAGTGTGTCTCACCAGAGGCAATGCTCAAGCAGTGGTGGGCTTTAGCTATATGCTGTAATACCAGGAGTTTAGTTTAGTTTGTTTTAAACATCAACATACCGCCAGTTTGACTTGGAAATGGCTGTATCCAAACACCTGCAGGCTCCATGGAGCAGGCCAGAGAGGGAAGCAACAGCAGCTGCATCCCACAGAGGCAGCATGATACCGTGAGGGGTCTGTGTTTCTTCTCCAAGGGTTTCTCTGGGGGTGGGAATTAGCAGCAGAGGGGGGCTTGGGAGCACTTGCACTCATGGAGGAAGACCCCTTGCAGTGGTGGAAAGCTGAGCACTGGACCAAACTCTTCATTCTGCCTCACGCGCTGATGGAGAGGCAGAGAAGCAAGGGCCTTTCTGCCCCATCCATATGTTCTGTCTCATACTGAGAAGACCAAACTGTTTTGGTGAAAAGTTTCTGTGCTTTGGTAACTTAAGAAGGCACTAAATGAAATGCAAGCTATGTGTTTAGTAAGAGAGAGAGGGAAGAAGGAAGCGAGATTAGGGTAGTTGTTTCTACCATCACCAGTCTCTCCCTTTCCCTCCCTCAGGATGAATGTTTCTTGTACCTATACCAAGAAACTCAATGCTTTATTGCACATCTGTATGTCTGAAACTGGCCATAAACCTTGAGTCAGGATCTAAACTTGCTCAGATAATTTATTCTTTCTTTTAAATACTTTGGTATCTTCTGGAAGTGATGTATTTCCGCTCCCCATGCACAGGATCTTCTGTGCATCATTGAGGAGGATGCACGTAAGTAGGCAATGTGGCCAACATTCTTCCCAACCCAAGCAATCCACCCAGCTGTTCAGCAGGGATGTTATTTATTGGGAACTGTCAATGTGTTCAACACATGGTGTCCTCTGCACTGAAGAACTCCCAGCCTGGCTTTTATGGGGTTTGCCTGACACTTGTCAAACACTGGTGACAGGGCAAGCTTGACGAAGCACACGTTTGATTGTGAAAGTTATTATGGAAGGGCACCGCAACAAGATGTTCTGTGAGGAAAGGAGGGACAGAGACTGGTTGGCAGACAAGGAAACAGGCAGTTGCAAAGGGTAGAGGTTTCTTTTTGGCTGGTGGTTTTGGGAAGAGAACAGAGATTTCCTTCAGCGATAAATGAGATGCTTTAGGAGAAAGAAAGGGTGTTTGTTTCAGCAGTGATGAAACTGCTGCGTGAGAGAAGCAGGCTCCCTCTTCTGTGAATCCAGGCTGCTGATTTTGTGACAGTGGTTGGAGGTGCACAGGTTGCTCTGGGGTTTTAGTTGCCACTTTTGTAATTGCTCTGATGTGCTTCAGCACTGTCCTTTCTGCCTGTGAAGGTGGGACAATGATTCTCAGCGTTATTGAGGTTGCATCTCAGCAACCTCAGAGAGATGTTGTTTGTAACGATGAGGTGATACCACCAGTGCGGCCGTTTGCTCATGCATGATGCTGTAAATGGCAAATGCCACCCTGTTGTGGAAGAGGATATCCTCAGCCAAGAGGCCCTGTTGCTCGGGGTCCTGCTGGGTCCCTGCAGTGTTGTGCTGCTGTAGAGAGAAGACTCCACTTGTGAAAGGCCAAAGAGACAAAAAAGACATATAAATAGGCATATCTTGCCAATCTCCTACTTATCTATTTGTCCCATCTTTTTTCTCTTGACTTGTGTAAGCTCGTATTCATGAGCATCACAGGTATTTATTTTCCCCTACTGAAAACCAGCACGGTTGCCTGAACAGCGCGACTCTGGCCACATTCCCTCCTATTTGGCACAATGTAAACTTGGCTCTTTGCAAGTTAATATTTTCTGTCAACAACCTGCAAGAAAACATAAAAAATCCGTGCTGATAAAATTTGCAGATGTTGCAGAGTTGAGGGAGTGGTAAACAATGACCAAAACAGGACTCTCAGTTGGGTGGTTTCAGAAACTGAGAACATGCAAACAGTATGCATTAGAATAAAGCCAAGCGTGAAGTCATCTATATAGGAAGAGGGACGGCAGGTCCTACATAAAGGATGGATGGTGGGGGAAGGGTCTTTCACCTAAAAGCTAAACAAGTAGGAGTAGGAGTAACTGCCTGCTGGAATAGATAAAGAGTGTAAATGGGAGCTGCCAGTGTGATGCTGTGGCCAAAGGTTTGGAGTCATCGTTGGCTATGTAAACAGGGAAGCATTGAATGAGATAGGGGAGGTTGTGTTATCCCTGTTGCTGACACTGCTGCTGCAGTACTTTGTACAACACCGGTATCCACAGTTTAAGAAGATTGTTGGATGAAAGAGGATTTAGACAGAATAATTAACAATGACAATAATTACATGATTAGCAACAAGTCTTAAAGTATTTGACTCCAGAAGATTAAGAAGTGACTTGATCATCGTGATCTTTAAGTGTATGTTTTGGGGAATATTAATCTGATAATTGGAGGTTGGAAATCTAATAACAGAGGATAAGAGTAAATCCAATGGATGCACATGGAGACTAAGCAACTTCAAACAGAGAAAATGCTGTATTTTAGCACTGGGAGTAGTCAATCACTGAAAATCCTTTCTGAGTCGAATGGTGAAGCATGTCACCATAACTTTCAAAGTAAAATTCAGTGGTTTTCCAAATCACAAGGTGTTTAATAGGAGTTAGTTCAGTCATCACCCGTATTGTGTCTGTGTGCTTCTAACATCAGAGTAGGGTGGGTTTTTCAGCTATTACTGCAAAAACATGCTTGAAGCCAACAGTGATTAGCACTAGGTGCTAATTTCCAATCTTTACCTTTTCCAGTATTTCTATGGATTCTCCTTGACACTGGTAGGATATTTCTAATCATCATAAGATTTCCAGCTCTTTGTTAGGGCTTCCCCAACATCGCTACATTGAATTATCAGGCTCAGTTTCATATGTGTGCTGAGCAAGGATTTGACTTTTCCCCTTCAAAACAGGCCAGTGTGCTAATCTGAAAACAAGTTGGAAACCAAGCTGAAAACCAAGACTGAAATCTTTTCTCATTGAAGGTATTAAGAGCTTTACTGTTGACTTCAATGAAGCCAAGAATTTACCTCCGGGATACAAACTTCGGGGAGCAAAATCAAGGTTTCCCTCTGGAAGCTGGAGCATTGGCAATGTCAGGACTGTCAAGCTAACACAGCAGACCTCGTTAAAAACAAAGTTGAATGAGAAAGCAGAGAATGAGCCTGGGGTGACTTTTGCTTGTTGTCTCCTTGCTGGGTGGTCTGTGTCTCAGGCTCAGGGCAGAACAGCAGTCCAGAGAGTATTAGGCTGTGTGCTGAAATGACCTATTCCTGTGACTTCGGCTGAGTTGCACACAGAAAATACAGACCAAAGACCTATCAAAGGTAATTAGTGTTCCGAGACAGGATTTTGTTCCATTTGAGCCATCCTCAGCTGGAGACTGTTCTTCAAAACTCAAATGCAAGCCAAGTGCTTGGAATACCCTGGTCTGCTCACTCAAACCCTTGTGCACGTCTATATCTAGGTCTGTGCACAGGGAAAGTAGTACATGTACATGCTATGTTGTTATTCTTCATTTCTTTGGTTCCAAATTTAACCAGAAGTGGAAGGGCTGAAATAACACAAGAAAGGTTGGACATATGATATTTCCTGCTGCTCAGCTAAACACAAGAATTGCCAAAAATCTTCCAAGGTAGCTTGTTTCTTTTACATTTTTCTCCCAGTTCTGCAGACTTGAGAAGGTCAATTACTTTTGAGAAGCATTTGACTTTGGCAACGCTTATGGAAAGTGAAGTAGAATTATGACCTTTTGGAGGTTTGCCCATCGCTGTCCCATCTTGTCCTTTCAGAACCAAAGGCTGAATTTTCAGCTACAGCCTTCGGTTTAATAGGTGTGAATTTGTTTCTAGACACTTCTTAAGACACGGTGAGGATCTGTGTGAGAACTCTCATTCAGACGTCTGTTTAATTGCACTCACAGATCAAGTGATCACCGGTATTTGTAGAGCAGAAACACAGGCTCAGGTATTTCCAGGAGGAAAATCATACCAAAACAAATGAGATTGGATTCAAGCAGAGCAGAAAAAAGTAGAGCTCTAAAATTATATACTTAGGTTAGTATGTGGTGAGTGCAGCCTATCTGGAATGCATACTAGAATAGTTATGTTAGAGAGGCAGGTTTTTACAGCAGGATGTTTCCTAGAAAGCAGAAATATCTCTGTGGTTTTTGTATGGGTTTGGAACTTGTATGCAAGTATGGAGCGGGGAATTTGAGGCATGAAATAGTCATGACTAGAGAAGGCCCAGATCCCTTTCAGAAGCGACAGCAGAGAAACAGGCACAACCAGCTCCATCCCGCCTGCTGCTGTTCATGCTGCTCTGGGCGTTGCTTTTAAGGTTGGTAAATTCCTTGGTTGTTTCTATTAGGACAGGAAAGATGCAGTCATATGGGAAAGCCAGATGCAAAAAAGATATTTGAGTCTGGATAAGATCTAAGATATTTTTACAATAAGATATTTAATTCTCACAGAGGCAAAGAGCTTGCATGGTATAAATCAGTGTAAATGCGCTGGAACTACTCAAGTTTTGCACTCACTAAGTCTCTGCCCAAGAATGTTCTCAAAATCCAATTAAATAACTAGAAGTGTTTCATGTGGAAATGCCCCTCAATTACAAAGACAAGTCTTAAGCTATCATGATGTGATTTTTACAGTCTCCTCGCAGGGTGCCCTAGTTTGCATTCATGGAATTTTTTGTTTTTGTTTTGGTTTTGTAATCATGTGGATGTTGGCCATCTGTCTGATCCTGGAAAGGTTGGAAGGTTGTCCCTGCTCCCCAGGTCCTCTTCCCACTCCCTCATTGATCATAATGTTTGATTTAGGTGCCACTAGATTTCCTCCTTTGTTCTTCAGCCCTAACCTCTCCCCCCTCCCCAACACACATGCATTGTGCAATGGTGTAAAAGCTCTTCTCCCTGCAGCTGGGAGTAGTAACTGCTCAGCTGGTTCCAGCGCTGCCCTAAAGCTGCTGTAAAGGTCAGAGACGAGGGAATTCTAAAGAGCAAAACAAGCTGTGTTGTTGTCCCCCCTTCAATCCTTGCTGTGTATTTTGATCAGCACCACAAGCAGTCTCATGCACAGACCTCCCCTGCTCACTGCTCCATGTTTCTGGCCATCGAAGGGGTTCTGCAGGGCAGGGTTGGGCATTTTTCCATCACAAGGATGGGCTTGGTCGCTGCTGCAGCTGATTGACTTGCAGTGCTTGTCAGGGACAAAACACATTTTGAAAGGAAATGCCATATTGAACTCCCAGTGAGCTGATGGGTATTGTGCACAGTCATCTGATGGCACAGATGTGCCCCTAATAATCCTTCCAGGAGAACGTTTCCTCCTGGGATGCTCTGGCCATCTGATCTGCTCTGAGGTATGCTGACCTATCTTGACCCAGTTTATGATCAATTCTGGATGCGCTTTTTTAAAAGGAGCCCAGAAATACCACTTTATCATTTAGATTGCCTGGAAGTTATGGTACTTACATGTCTGTTCCTTCCACAGAAGGTACTGTCTGTGTTTGCACTCAAGCATTAACTGTAACAGAAGGGAGGAAAGCCACTCCGTGTTAGCATGCACGAGAGTAAATTTCTCTGTAGACCTTTGATAGCTAATCAGTATTTGGCTAATAGTGCATGGAGGAGGAGACATGAAAGCAGAAGTAACGGATGTTCCACCAAGCACATTGCTGGGTACGTTCATCTCTGTGTGTAGAGCAGCCCTTCTGCTCATGTGCTGTTGTATATGTGTCCTGTTTTGCAAGTTTGCGTGTCCTTCCAGGTTTGTGTGTTGCGCATGTGTCTGCGGAAGGTGCCTCTTGATATGTACCCGTGGGCTTTGCACATCTGCTTTTCAAGTGAGAATGGTGTTAATGTCCGGTTTCTCTAAAGGGGAATACACTGCTTCAGCTACAATAGGATGGTTAATTCTTAACCTGGTCCTGCTGATCAGTCAGCATAGATAAGCTTGGTAGGTGAGAGGTGTTAAGGTCCCTTTGACCCAAACCAACAAACTTATTGAGAGCTTTCCATTCCTTGTATTTGAAGGATACCTGGGTTTTCATAAGCACTGAACTCTGCTTTATCATCAGTGGGCCACACTAGTGTCTAAAACTGGCAGCCACCGACCTGAATTCTTGTCTGAATTAAGCCAAATGCAAAGATCCACATATTTGTTACATACACCAGTGGTTCTCTGAAGGAACATGCTGATGGCTGCAGAGTTTGACTTTTAAGTTAAGTAGTATCCAAACAAAGCCTGCCCGTACTGTTAATTCTGTTCTTATGGCTGCACGTGTTATGATCATATCTAACATCGTGGACACACACTGTTTTTTCAAGCTTCAACCAAAAATAGCCAGTTGTTTCTGAGAACAAAGCAGGAGAAATACATTGTTGTGTAGATATTAGAATATCCTTACTCTGGTTCTTTGGAATGTTCCCATGGTCCCAGACTTTGTAGCAGGGACTGAAGTTTGACCCTTGCAAAGGATGTGCTTTTTGCTCTCCATCTAAAAGCCCGCCTAAACCTGGTTATTAGATCATAAACCGCCACAGTTTGTTAACCAAGTACCAGTCTCCACTGGTTCTGCAGCTTTATTGTGAAATGCTTAAACAGATCTAGATAAGAAGCCAACCTTCCCACTAATACTTGTTTACGCTGATACTCTGTATGGAGGAGCCCTTGTAAAAGCAATACCCAGTCCAAGGATGACCCTGTTACAATACTGCAAGGACTGAAGCTGGCTCCTCTGTGCCATCTGCTTATGCAGTGTTGTCTGTTCACTTACACCCCAAAATCCTCACAATCTAATGAGTTTTCACTGACCCTAGCCTACCAGATCTATTTGCAGTAAGCTCTTCTATACTGTTAGCGGGTATATTCTCACAATAGGCTCAGTGAAGTGTCACTAATATGATTGTCCATGCCAGTGGCTGCTCTGTTGCAGCCTACGTGATTTTGTTATCAGAAGGGAAGGATTTATGTAATGTTCATAACTAACCAGGCACTACAAATTCATGTTTTGCTGGTTTAGATGTTCTCACCTCCCTGTTTTCAGGCTTTAAGGTATCTCATTGAGCATATGAGTGACTGGGAATTTGAGAAACAGTACAGAACAGATGCTTAATTTAATGCTAAATGGCAATGATGTAAAGATTTTGCTATTGCAAAGAGCCTTGGGACAAATTCTCAACATTAAATAGGCATGGCTGTATTAGACTCTATTTCTAGTTGCTGAAGTTCTTGTCTTTCAGGGCAAAACAAAAAGAACTTTGTCCTTCGGTCTCAGCTCTGACTCCTATCTCATAGTTTGTAGAGGATAATACCTGGTGTGACTTCAGCTAGGTTGGTGGCAGCAGCAAGCATCCCCTTTTCACTCTCTGAAGTCGCACGTTGCCACCTGAACAGGTCTCGAGTGGTTTTGCTTGAGCCACTCCTCATCTCAGGGGGCGACCTCAGGAGGCCTCTGAGCTGTGTTGGAAATGGTATAGACAGAGATGTTGCCTTAAGTACTCTGGACTTTGAATTATTTAACTATTGTGGCAGGAAGTGGGGGCTGGGGCAAGTATGGCAGAGGAAAGGAGAGATTATTTCTCCCCGTTGTAAAACTAGATAGGGTTCAACATCATACCATGAAATATCCAGTGCAGAACTCAAGAACTGCTCCAGTGGATCTTCCCTGACTTATCCAATTGCATGGAACATGGGGATACTTAACCCAAATCTGTCGGGTTTAATTATTTTCCTCTGGACAGATAAAAGCTTTCTATAGGTTCCTGTAGAATATTTGCTCTTTCAAGCGTTCCTCTGTGCTTTGATACTAAACGATTAAAGCATGCTACAGAAAAAAAAAACAGCCCCAACCTTTAGCTCCCTGTTCTTGGGCCCCCTGACTGCAGCTTTGATTGTTGACCTAAATTCCCCTTTCATAACTGAGTCCTGTCACCTCTGGTTGGAGTCTCCCAGCAAAACAGGCACGGCCAACTTTCAGAAGTGCAGGGCACTGTTTTCCGTTCTGCCTTGCACGGCTGTGACGGGCTCCGAGCACACCTGATGTGTTCAAAGTCAAGCTGACCTCCTTCCTCCCCTTCCCCCAGCCTCCCTGCTCCTGGAAAAGCATAACAAGTCCCTTTTTTTCCTTCTTTTTCCTTTTTTTACCATCTTTTTGTTTTCTTTTTCTTTCCCATTGCTTGGCAAAGTGAGGCAACCTTTTGCCTGCATAAAGAATTAAATTCTTAGGTAATTCTATGGCAGGGCTGATTACTAGGAAGATTGCTGTTAGCAAGATGCATGAAATGACACTGAAGTGAGGGAGGGAGGCCTGGAGTCTGTTACTGATAATATTAAAGTGGATTACAGCAGCTCGCATGGGCGACTTCGGCCTCTCTTCTTTCATACTCTGCCCACAGAGTGCTACTTATGACTCCAGCAGCCACAGCCTCTAGCTGTGAGTTCCCGTTTCTCTGTGGCTACTGCTGATAAACATCTGGTCCAGTCTCTGCATCGCAGGCTTGGTTACAGCAATGCCTCGTGTCCTCACTCAGGACTTTGGTCCAGAACTTCAGCAGCTGATGCTACCTGCTGTGCTTGTGCTGCGAAATCCTGCCCCGCACACAGGGCCCACGCAAGGATGTGGCTCTATTGAAGTCCCCAGCAAAGTCCTGGAAATAAATTTGGTTATAAATCGTACACTGGCCCTTGGTTAAGTCTTGCTGGAAGAGGTCAGATGGACAGTTGGGTGCTGGAGCCATCATGGGTCAGTAGCCAGAGAAGTGAGGTTTCACTGGCAAGAAAAAGGGAGAGATTGTATTTTTGGTTTTCCATGTTTGGCTTTGGGCTTTTGGAGTTTAATTTTCCAGCTTTCCCCATTCTAGATCCCTACAAATTTACTTTTCCTATAAGGGACAAACAACATGGGACTAGAAGGAGCTTCATGGGCCATTGAAGTCTGTCTGTGGCCAAGCAAACAGGAATGTAGTATCTTAGCTCTGTTCATGCACTTCTGAAGAGTTGTCTGAAAAGTGACTCACTGCTTAGTAGGGAAGAAAGGTTACCAATGCCTCTTACTGGAAAGCTGGACTAGCACCTCTTCTTTTTCTTGTAATAAAAGATAAAACTCAGTTTTAATCCCTTGGGCTTCAGGAGCTTTGCAGGGAACAAATCACTCAGACTACGGACTTTGAAGGGCTGTCAATGTTCTTCTCAGCTGTAACTCCATCCCTTTCTAGCAACTCGGAGCAAGCAGAAGTGAAGAAAACTGTTTGCTGCTGTATGAGACTTGTACATATTTTTTTAATCTAATTGCTGTGGGGAAAACAAACATCAGTTTTATTTCGCACCATTTCTTGGCTCGGAAACTTGAGGCATATTCGCCAGATTGTGGTTTTGCAGTCATTGGCTTGAGTCTCCTTTACCATGAGGCCTCTTTACACCACTCTTGGTTTGTAAAGGGATATTAAGTAGCTAAAAACGTCCCTTACCACATTATTGTAAAGAATTCTCAGTGTAAATGAGACTCTAACCTCTGTATGTTTTTCATGTAAATGTTCGTTGTGGTCACAGCTGAATTCTGAAATTTGGAGTGTCAACCATTGTGAGGGGTGATTTTGCTCAAAACCAGCCTTGTTTGGGGTAAAAGAGGCCTCTCCTTGTTTAAAATGTTCTTAATTATGTCTGAGAAATAACTCATGGCTATGGAACCTTTTACTAAATTGAAATAAATTGTGAAAACATCAAATTATTCAGTTTTCAGAAGTTCTGGCAATTATTTCACATGTCCCTCTTCCAATGGCTTTGCCCTTATTAGTTGTCATAGAAGAAGTAATAAATTCTTGTGTTATGACATCCAAAGTCCCAGCTGAAATGAGTTTCATTGTGCTGGGGACAAAACGGAAAAGTGACACTCCCTTAGCCGGAGGATTCTTAGTCTAAAGCCAAAAAGTAAGTGGAGGGCTGGGAAAGTAGGTATAGCATATGAGCAAAAGAACTGGTACAACTTGCAAGTTATAGGGAGTGTGGGTTTCTTATACTTTCTTATTCTTTTTCCTTTCTCTTACGAATAAAACAACTCTTGCTGTTGAAGGGATTGTGTTCAATCCGTCTTTTCATCAAGAGTTGGTTGTCTGTAACAGTAAAAGTTTGAGGAAAGAATACTGTACGTGGTGTATGGATTCAGCAAGGACCTTTGCCCTAAACTAGAAAATGTAAGGAACTGGAATAGTAGACTGTTTTAGTTGAGCAGCTTTCATACTGGCGTGTTCAGTGGTGTCCCTATTGTCACTGGGTTTTTTCTTTCTCTGCCCTCCTTTGGCTCCTTGTAAATCTTGAATTGATGGCAGCTGTTTGAGCCAAACTCAAGACACGTTGCATCACATCAGGGTTTAAATGCTCAAAGGCAAGGGAGGATTGCTACTATTCTGTAGTATTCCTCCAGCAGCTCCATCTGCTCAGCTAAGGTCAATCACTAGCATCATGCAGCACTTCAGAGAGAGAGGAAGATGTTCTTTAATGCTGGCTAGGAAACTGAATTTCCATTCCACAATTATTTATTAGCTCTTTTGGGGGAATATTCCTAGCCCCAGTCAGTACAAAAAGCCAAAAAGCTTGACCCCTAAAGACTGTATGGTGGACTTTCTTAGACCTGGAAACCCCAGAAGCATGTTCCAGAGCTTCCAGCCATCCGTCCAACAGCAGGGATCTTGGATGTCTTACAGGTGGAGCTGCTATTGCATGTGCAGCTGTTCTTTGGTCCTCAGGCCTGGAGACTTTGGTCACTGTGGGGAGAAGGTGGCAGGAGATGATGGGGAGCATGACTGGGATGGGTTAACCTTCTCTGCTTGCAGTCAGAACAGCCAAAGGAGTCCCTGGTGCTCCTTTGGCCATAGTGAAGGCTCACACATTCTCATGGAGATTTATTGGGGCTAGCCCATTTGTGCATCACTTTTTCTGCTCTCTCCATGTTGGCATTTCTGGGCAGGCACAAACCCTCTTACAAAATATCTGACCAGCTCTAACGGTCTACTACGATAAGTTGGGGTTTTTAGAACTTATTTTATTGCTTCTTTGGAAGAGGGACTTGTCTTGCCAGCTGTCTTCTCATTCACTGCAGCATTATCCACCCACCAACACTGGACAATACCTTCATCTGAGATTCATAAAAATGCAGAATTTTATGGGCTGTCATACATCTGAAAATGAATGTTTTGTGAAAGTATTTATTCCATACAGAAAAATCAAAACCCACTTAAAAACCAGCCTCCAGAAGGTCATTGGTAACTTTGGCTTTCCTACCATGAATTTCTCGGGTAAATATCCATCCCAGCAAATGTCATTCTTTATTTTAAGCATATTCGTTTTTTCCTTTCCTGGTTCTCCTCCTCTCCTTTCTCGTGATCAGAAGTAGCAGCATAAACTAGAGGCTGGTCTTGCAAAGGTTTTGAACTGAGTGCGCCCTACAGATGAATAAACACATTACCTTCCGAACCCTGGGATCTCTCTTCCAAAGGCAACAGGAAAAGGGGGAGCTCAGAGTCCCTAGCAAAATACCAGCCTGCAGAAAAAAAAGGCCTGTTTAAATGCTCTAGCTTTCCCATCAGAAGACTTTTAAAGGGGGAGGAGGAGGAGGAGGAGAGAGGAAGGGTGTGAGGAGAGAGGGGGGAAGGTGGGTGCTGGGAGAGGGGAGGAAAAATACAGTGAATGCTCCTGTAACCTTTGCTCTGTTGATACTAGACAAGACTGCACTGTTAATGAGTGATTGTTAACAGATGGCTGTTGAGCAACTTAGAAGCAGAAGATGTTATTTGGTTGTAGTGCTGGGAGGGTTAGGGTGCAGGGGTGAGGTAAGGGGATATTTAGTCTTTTCATGAGGACTGAATGGTCAGAGATTTATGATTTTCAGTTAGGCTTTTGGAAGTGGAGGCCTGGGGGAAGGATTGTTTCCCATGTGCTGATAGGAGAGTGGCCGTTTGGTGCTGAAGGCTGTAATGATGATTTTCTGGGTTGAGGGCTGTCCCTGCAGCCCTTGGCCTTTGAGAACTGAAAGATGGAAATGTATGTCTTTAACTTGCCAAACCTCATGTCCCAGAGTGAGGAGTGGGCTCTTCCCACTGCTTGGAGCTGTGTGAAAGCAGGTTGAGAGAGCTTTAGATGTGGATCCACACTTTGTCCGCAAGATAAATCATTAGTGCTTATCCCCTGCGGCGCACCAAGTTGTTAGTAAGTGTGTATGTGAGGGGGCAGAAATCTTTCTGAACGTGGATGTCCATCCATTCGTGTTCCTTGCCCTTTCCTGGTGTGGTATATACCATGTTCAGCACATCAGCATGCCAGTGTGTGCCACTTCCTCACTGGTTTTTATGTGGTACGAATTTGAGGGTAGCCTCAACACATCCCATTCACTTTCTGTAGGATTTGGATGCTTGAACCTATCACAGTTCTTGTAGCTGCTCAGTGTTTCTCGAGCTGCAGTACTTTGCTTTTGTACTTGTTTCTCCTCTGGACCTCATTAGATACAGGGTTCAGTAGTAGGAGGTGTGAGTGAGATCAACACTGCTTCTCAAGGCTGTTATTTTCAGCCAGTGGTGTATGGCTTGAGTGAAGGCAAGAACCAAATGCACAGAGCATCATTTTGCTGTTAGGAAATTGCAGAAGAGGTTTGGCCTTTGGTCAGGAAAGGGGAATTCCATTTATACATGCAACAAGTAACAACAAGTGTACCACAGTCATGCACTAGATGATTTTGTCTTTCTTGTACATGAACATTTTAATGTATGTAGGTGAGTGTGTATATACATAGCTATTTATAAACTAATTTAAAGACTGATTTCTTTATCCTGTCATCCTTATTGATTCATATTTCTTTTTTGGGGGCACATAGGACTATATGACAAATGTTCTTACACCTCCCGTGACCGAGGATGGGTCCTGGGGATTAACACCGTCAGTGACCAGGGGAATAGAGACCCCCGCTATTTCTTCTCTCTGAAGACGGACCGTGCTCGCAAAGTAACCACCATTGCAGCACATCGCAGCTACCTCCCCAACCAGTGGGTGCATCTGGCTGCCACGTATGATGGGCAGCTGATGAAACTCTATGTGAATGGTGCCCAGGTGGCCACAAGTGGAGAGCAAGTGGGCAGCATCTTCAGTCTTCTGACCTTGAAGTGCAAGGTGCTCATGGTTGGAGGAAATGCGCTGAACCAGAACTATCGGGGTTACGTAGAACACTTCAGTCTCTGGAGGACAGCCCGGTCTCAGAAGGAGATCTTATTGGACATGGGCCAGGCAATTCACAGACAAGACACCCCTCTACCTCAGCTAGTTCTTCAAGACAGTTTACTGAATGTGAAAAACACCTGGTCCCCCATGAAGGATGGCAGCAGCCCCCAGAGCAAGTTCAGCTATCACCATGGCTATTTGCTGGATACCAGCCTAGACCCTCCTCTCTGTGGACAGACAGTCTGTGACAACACAGATGTAATTGCCAGCTACAACAAGCTCCCCAGCTTCCGCCGCAACAAAATCGTGCGCTACCGTGTGGTAAACCTCTACGATGACAAACACCAGAACCCCACTGTCAGCCAGCAGCAGATCGAGTTCCAGCATCAGCATTTAAATGAGGCTTTCAGCCGCTACAACATCACCTGGGAGCTGGAGGTGCTGGAGGTGAAGAACTCTTCCCTTCGCCACCGACTCATCCTGGCCAACTGTGATATCATCAAGATCGGGGACGAGAACTGTGATCCGGAGTGCAACCACACCTTGACTGGGTATGATGGTGGGGACTGCCGGCACGTGCGCCACACGCTCTTCAACAAGAAGAAGCAGAATGGGGTGTGTGACATGGATTGTAATTATGAGAGATACAACTTTGATGGTGGGGAATGCTGTAACCCAGAGATAACAGAAGTCACCAAGACGTGCTTTGACCCTTATTCTCCTTACAGGTAGGCACTTCCTTAAACAAGATTTTATGATAATATTAGTGACTATCTGTCCAGGTATTGTTCAGCCTGCTGGGTTTTGAAACCTTGTTTTGTTGCCATTAGAGGCTTTGGAGTTTGTACTTCATTTGTTTTTTTCTTAGTGTTTGGCTCACATTATAGTTATCCAAATGCAATCTCAGTAATGGTCTCACCAGCATTTTAACTGTTGAGCTGGTATTCTCCATCTAGGCTAAAGAAAGTTCAGTGCTGAAGACTGAAGCAGCCAACTTTGGTTGACCCATTCGCTGTTGGTTCTGAGCAGTGTATTGTAGCATTGCACAGTTTAACTGCAGACTCTTAGCAGTGGGAATTGCATGTCATACAAAGCTCATGTGTATTTGGAGAGGGAAGATCCCTTCAGGCATGGAACAGAACATAAATCCTCTCAGGTAGACTTTAATTCTCTGGGACTTCTTTGAAGGCAGGTAGGTTACTCTGTATCCTTGATGCTCTGAGTACTGTTTTCTGTAAGCACTGCTATGGCGAGACAGCTGAGTCTGCGGGCTGTGAGGAGGGAGGTGGATACCAGGTTCCTGGTAGTGCTGTCGCACACATTGAGCTCTTCTGTGCCTCTTGTTATACAGATGAAAATTGGGTTAGTGCCGCTTCATTGCAAATGGCAGGGCAACTTTCTGTGGGTGGATGTGAGCTTAGAAAATCCTGAGATCCTCAGCTAAAACTGTGTTGTAGTTTGAAGAGGGACATCCTCGAGTAACTTGCGTCAGTTGAGTACCACGTACCTACAATTACTCCAACTTGCTTTTGGTCATCTTTAGATAAGAGTTAGTTTGTTTAAGGAAAAAAGTGTTTGCTGTGAAGGACTTAGAAATATAAACACACAGAAGATGAAGGTTAAAGCTGAGAATCTGTTGTCTGCATCCCATGTTACAGTTTTTGTAGGGCAATTCATGCAGTCATGGCGAAAAACCTCTAGATGGTCAGAATAACCTGTGTTGTCAACACTAAAGCTCAGGTTAAGAGAGGAAGTGTGAGCTGTTCTGGAATCCCTTCCATTACAGCAATTCAGGCTATCTTTGCAACTTCCTCCATAGAGAGAACACAACATTATCAGCTCTACTGGAGCTTTAAATACACATAATTAAGCTGCTAAGAAATGTTTCCTTTCCATTTTTGTTTTTAACTCCAATGAGGTTGTTTTTGAAAAACTCCTTATAGCTCAGCATGACTTCAGTGAGCTTCCAGAGAACAGAGCTCACATGAGGAAATACTTGAAATGCTAATGATTGAAAATATCAGAAGGAAAAATACCAATCTCTTAATACTGTTCAACTGGAGAGGAACACAACGAAGCAAATATCATCAAAGGCATAATGCAAATTGGATTGTTTTAACACTGGAGTTCTGAGAAGTCGAGGTGTTAGTTCTAACAGCTATGACAATTTTTAGCAAAATACATTATTTTTAATATGATAGTTCCTTTTTATCACTTGTTCTGTGACCAGCATAATACCCATACAAAATGAAACTAGAAAAGTCTTGTAAATTTTAGTTGGCAGATTTAAGACTGTGCCTTAATGCTATTCTGATGCTCAGAGATGTTTCTATTTCAAATGAAGCCTTTTTTTCCTTTTTGATGCGCAGATTGTACTTGCAGAAGCCCAAGCAAGAAATTTAGATCCCAAATCTGAAGTTACATTAATGCAATAGTTGCTTTTCATAGGCAGTTGCGTGTTCATTTTGGAGGCACCCAACCTCTCTGAACTTTCCTGGAGCCTTTGCATTTCATGGCTTTGAGCTCACAGATCTTCTACATGTTCTTTTTGGCTTGAGAAGCATCTCTTTTTGTCTGTGATCAGTGAGGGAGGCCTGAAGGTCCTCTTCCAAAGTGCAGAGCCTGTGAAAATCCATAGGTCCTCCACAGACTTTTTTGCACCAGTTAGATTTCATTTATTTGTCTTTGTACAGACATTGTAATGCACTGTTGATCACTGGCTATGATCAACATCTTGTCTATGAAAACAAGAAGGCCAATAGAAGACATTCCATCTCTCCGGAGAGTTTACTTGGTGGCTGATATGCTTAGACTGAGCTTATACCCACCACTCTGATGGGTGTTGCACTCAGTATGGCAAAATAGAGCACTTAGTCCTGTGGGCTTAGCCATGAGGTTTGTAAGGCTGAAGTATTTAGGCTAACAAATACAGGTTTGGGGCAGTGGCTTTGGCAGCAAACCCTTCATCGACTAAAGAGTGAGGATTCAAACCCCGTGTTTGGCTTTGGTATTGCCCTCAGCATCATTCCCTGAGAGAGATTAGCATGCCAGTTAGTGACTAAGTCAAAATCTGTGACTCAGTTGGCACCATCTGGGCCCATTTTGCATCACCAGCCCCTTTTGTCATCACTTTCATTGGCAAACAGTCCTCAGTCCCCTCTAGTGCAGGCCTTGCACCACATCAATGAAGGCATCTCCACAGCCACTGAGAGCTCACATCTAATTCCAGGTACTTCCTCTGCCAAAGTTCAGTCTAACAATAGCAGAAGAAAGAGAAGTAGCCTTCCAACTGGTGAGGAAAGGGGGAGGAGAGAAAGACGAAATGGTACCAATAAAATGCTTCCTGAGCTTTGTGCTATAAAGGCTCTTCACAGTCTTCCTTGGTACAGGGGAGGCAGTCAGATGCTACTGGGGTTTGCTCCTTCTACATCCTTATGTCAGGAGTTTTAGCCAGCTCTTCACCATGCAGCAGTTATTCCCGTAATACTTTTGTCCCTTGGAACCAACCAAAAAGTGCTGATGGTTGACTAATGCCATTATAAGCAGGAACCCTGTTAAGTGCCTCTTCATCCCCAAAAGAAGATGTGTCTGTTTCCAGTCCCTTTTCTTCTTCTGACTGTCTCAGTCCCAAGCTTCCATCCTGGGACAAAGTTGTTACGAGTCTCGTTACAACAAACTCTGTGGATGCTCCTTGGCTAAGTGCAACCACAGATGTGAGATCACTGGGACCATTTCAAGACAACTTTGATCTGCTTTGTAAGTTTCTTGTAATCCTTTTGGCACCTTGAACAAAGTGCTCGGGCACTTGGATGGTGTCATTCAGTCACTCTTGTGACTGTGGTACAACTGTGGTGGCTTTAGAGCTGGAATTCCAGCAGCAGGAATGGGTTTTTCGTTTGTTTGCTTCCAACTCCTGGCACCTCTCCAGAAACATCTTCCTCTAAAGAGCCAAGATCCTGTGCCATAGGTAGTGGGGATGTTGAAGCATAGAGATTGAAATACTATGGCAAAAAGAAGTTTGCCAGAGGGACAATGCTGGTAGATGGGGACTCTGCTCCCAGAGCTGCTCAGCAATAAACATTGTGGTACCAACCAGATCATCTGTCCTCTTTTTTATTAGCCTACAGGGAAAAAACAAAGGACTGGTTAGCATTAGCCAACACAGCAGGCTTTATCCAAGAATATCTGCCTCACTTCTTTTTATTAATTTCATGAGAGTGGGACAAAATGTATTTAGTCCCAGCACAAGATTTGCAAATATTGTCCAGCTTTTCTTTATTTCTGCAATTCTGGGAAATTAGAACATGCTAAGATCATACAGTCTGGCCCAATACAAAGGGAAGGAGCAAGGATAAACACCACTTGCCACAAAGACACATTCCCTGTGTTGTTTGGGATATTGCTGCTTACAAAATAGGGAAGATTTTGAGCTCATGACACCTACCATGGCTCCTTTTCAGAAAAACTTGAAACAAACAGCAAATGATCATAGGAAATCATGCTCTGTAAGTGCTATTTGATGTGGCAAGTTCTTGCACCATACTATGGTTAACTGAGCCCTTCCTTTTATGTAGTATTGGGCTTGCACATCAGGCTACACCACAGGATCGCATGGGCAGATAAGAAAGCATTCCCCTTGAAGCCTTCTTAGGAAAACGCTGATGAAATTCCTGAAGCAGTAAAAGCTACTGGAGCCTTCAGACTCCCTTGATTCATACAACCTACTGAATACTTGCTGGAAGTCCCCTCAGAAGAAGTGACCCTGGGGACAGGTTTTCTCAACATCCACATGTGTGCCCTGAAGGCTCCTACAGCCCACCGGTTCTGCCCAAACAAGGGGCAGAGATGAGCTGTACAAGCTCCAGAGTCTGTTTTGCAGCACCTGACTGCAAATGCAAGGGTGACCGCAAGCCAGGGTGCTGGAGTGTCCAGTGCCCTGCTGATCCCACCCTTCTCCCTGGCCTTTTCCAGCACCTGTATTGTGCAGTCAAGCAGAGCTTAGTGTTGTGTCACAGTAGCTTGCTCAAGATTAAGGGCACTGGCACATTGCAGGTATATGTAATTAGACTCTGAATGCGTGCTTGAACGATCTGTAGAAATCTCCATGTGGTTTTGACCAGCAATAAGTATGGCAGAGCCCCATATGAAGAGCACACTATGCTCTGCCGCATGGACCACAGCAATAGCATTAGAAGGAGGTAGCTGGCTAATCCACAGCCTAGGTCTGTGGCTGCACTTCAGGGCTCCCCCATGGGATTTCTGATCAGATCAGCCTCTTATTCTTTATCCTTCTTTTCCACTGGAAGTCTTTTCATGAGGCTTCTTTACAAAATATGGTCAACTTACTCTGGAGGAGGGAGGCGTACTTCATGCCCTTTGCCAGGAGTTAGAAGAGTTCTAAGAAATACTCCTTGGTTCCTAATAAAAGGCTAATTTCCACCTAATCCTAAACACTAAAAAGAACAGAAGAAATTCATCAAAGCTCTTCAATTCAGGGAGCTTGAGAACTTAATCCCCTGCCTCGAAGAGACCATTGTGTAGCTCTTGACATCAAGGATCCTGCATTCATACAGGTATCAGGCAGACATACAGCAAATACCTGACTTTTTGTCTAGGGATTCAGCATTAAATGCCCAGTTCTTTAATTACCAGCCCCAGGGCTGTTGAGAAGGTGGAGAGTATCACTCTCAAGAACAGAGCTGCTGTCTCTTGGTAGTTGTCACCCAAAAGCCATGTCCCAACAGGAAATCCTCTGTTCTCTCTGTTTATTCTGTCCTCTATTCCAGATGTCAGGGATGTTAATCAGCTGGGAGGAATTGCATCTGTTCCCATGCTAGCAACTGACGTTTATAAGTCTAGAGACAGGACTTAGGTACTAAAGAAACTATTTCTATGTACAGGATGCAAATCCTAGAAACAGTTAGATTTTGCTCACTTTAGCTTGACCCACAGTCATCTTTTCCAACAGTACTTTTTCTTCAAGGAACATTTTTTTGCCAAGACTCATAGGACTCATGGTTTCTTTCATGGGCATTATCCATTATATAGAAATATCACTGTCTGGTCAAACTGCAGGATGCTTGGAATGAAGACAGCCTATAAAATCTATTGAGCAAACTATTGGAGATCATTAAGAGTCCTTGTAGGAGACAATAGATTAAAGTCTTATTATACTCCCTGGTGCTAATGCACCCCACAGTGAAGGTCTGCAAGCACAGTGTCTGAATTTGCCCCTCAGAGCTCTGCAGTGCTGCATCCTCTAGGATCAGCCGCCCCAGTAATGCTCAACCTCTTCTCAGATTCAGGTGGAGCTCATCCCCTCCCATGGCCTGAAAAGAAGGAGGGTGTATAAGTGGTTTTCTTCTCGTTGCTGATCAGTTCAGATATATATACATATTTGAAGGCATGCATATATATATGTAGGTCTGTATGTACACCTATATACAGTGTGAGACCTATATATATAGGTCTCACACACAGACCCACAGTTTGATTGTGTCCGACACGCATCTTCCAAGTGCTGTGGGGCCTTGCATTAATCACCCTGGGTTTCTCCTGCATCTGTTTGTGTTCAGCCTCTCTTCAGCGGTGGGTGTGAGGTACCCTTTGTGTTTTTCATTAACATCACAGAATCCCAGACTGTTTCGGGTTGGTAGGGACCTTAAGGCTCATCCAGTTCCAACCCCCTGTCACAGGCAGGGACACCTGCAGCTACAGCAGCTTGTTCCATCTAAAACCTTCTGTAAAGTAAATTCGGGAGGTTGGACCTTTCACATAGAGAAGGATGCAAAGCACAGGGTACTTTAACCAGGTGCAGCACTTGCCTTTGCCATTCCCATTCTTGGAGGCCTCTTTTCTGATAGGAATCTGAGTTCAGTTCTTTCAAGCAATAGCTGCCCCTCAGGGAAATACAGGACAGCCACCTCCACCATGTTCCATTTCCATCATCCATGAACGTGATGCATTTGACTTTGCCTCTCACGTGGATTGCTGGATTTGGGCAAACAGTACTTCAGTTGGTTGGGTTTTTTCCTAACGATCCCTTCGCTATTGCTGCCAGTGGAAATGTACAGAAATCTTTCAGCTGAGATGGTGCTGCCTTGTGCTACATCCTGGGGGAGTTTGCTCTGTGCAGCCACACTTCAAACCCTCAGCATTACTGGTGCCTTCACATAGTGGGTTCACAGGGATCAGGAGAAGGGGTGAGGATGATAAGGTGAATTTTCTTTATATAGTCACAGCTGAAAATGTCAATGTGAACAGAGGCATGAACGCTGGCCTAGCAGCTATGCCTTTGCCCGGTATCTGTGAACTTAATGCTGGGGGAGAAAGACAACCCAAAAGTGTGATTACTCAGAAAATAGCAGTTTTTATAAGTAGGTTATATTTTTTTGGGTAGAAAAATACCTTTATGCCACAGAGGATTTGCCTGCAGCCTCAGTATATGTGATGGAAAGACTGGAAAGAGATGCAAGTTCTGAACAGAAGCAGCAGATAATAGTCACAGACTTGTAGAATGATTTATGTCGGAAGCGACCTCAAAGCTCATCCAGTTCCAACCCCTGCCACAGGCAGGGACCCCTTCCACTGGAGCAGCTTGCTCCAAGC
The DNA here is from genome assembly GCF_037157495.1 of Lathamus discolor. Lineage (NCBI taxonomy): Eukaryota > Metazoa > Chordata > Aves > Psittaciformes > Psittacidae > Lathamus > Lathamus discolor. Next base: position 8,399,943 of record NC_088898.1, on the reverse strand, counting down.
CCCTGTGTCCAACCTGGCCTTGAGCACTGCCAGGGATGGGGCAGCCACAGCTTCTCTGGGCACCCTGTGCCAGCGCCTCAGCACCCTCCCAGGGAAGAGCTTCTGCCTAAGAGCTCAGCTCAGTCTCCCCTCGGGCAGGTTCAAGCCATTCCCCTTGGCCTGTCCCTACAGGCCCTTGTCCCAAGCCCCTCTCCAGGTTTCCTGCAGCCCCTTCAGGCACTGGAGCTGCTCTCAGGTCTCCCCTTCAGGAGCCTTCTCTTGTCCAGGCTGCCCCAGCCCAGCTCTCTTAGCCTGGCTCCAGAGCAGAGCTGCTCCAGCCCTCGCAGCATCTCCATGGCCTCCTCTGAGCTCACTTCAAGAGCTCCACATCTTGTGGAGCAACAGCACAAGGGGCACAGCTTTTGTGCTGCTGCCCCAGAGCTGGATCAGGGCTGCAAGGGGGTCTTCCCAGAGAGCAGCAGAGGTGCAGGGTCCCCTCTCTGAGCTGCTGCTCACGCTCTGAGGGTGCAGCCCAGCACACGGGGGTGGTTCTGGGCTCAAGTGCGCACTGAAGCCGGGTCATAGGGAGGTTCTCCTCACCCAGCACCCCCAAGTCTTTCTCTTCAAGGCTGCTCCGTCCAGTCTCTGCCCAGCCTGTAGTTTTGTCTGGGGTTGCCCCAGTCCAGGTGTGTAGGACCTTGAACTTGGCCTTCTTGAACTCCATGAGGTTTGCACTGACCCATCTCTCCAGCCTGTCCAGATCCCCCTGGATCCCATCCCTTCCCTCCAATGTGTCAACCATACCACACAGCTTAGTGTCATTGGCAGACTTGCTGAGGGTGCTCCATCCCACCATCCATGTAGCCAACAAAGGTGTTAGTGTGCCAGTGCTATGATTTTCAGGGCGATGATGTTCTTGATGTAGCTGAGAGAGCTGAAGCTTACAAGTAAGGCAAGTTTCAGCAGCAGGAGGAATATCTTCTCTTAAGGCAATTAATAGTGTTACGGAAAAACATAAGAATAATATAAAGAAGGGTTTACGAGCCTGGAAATTCTTTTCTCCAAATCAATCAGTTGATTTGATAAAAAAAGTGATTTCTCCTAAGAAATCGTTGCTTGTGATTTTTTTGCAGTCTTTTTTAAGTTTGTTGGTCTGTTGGGGGATTTCAGAGCGTGAAGAATGTATGTCAGGGATTGGTGTATGTATGTATGTATGTTCAAATGTGATAGCTGGAACAGAGTGAGAACAGGAGATGAAGTAAATAGAAAGGTGATGGAAAGATGGAAGGAGAAAGGATGCAGAGCTAGATCTGTAGTCAACAGTACAGTGTAATGTGTGTCTATTTGCCACATGTTTGGACTTATTTGGAACCAGTTCCTGGTGTTTCAAGTCCTGGTTTTCCTCCTCCCTATTCTGTCTTCCTTCTTACCCCAAAATAGCTTCTCCGTTCAGTGTGGGCTCCCTCCTCTCCACAGGTCAGGGCGAGGGGAAACCCAAGAAGTGCATATCTCAATTTATCTTCTTTTAACTGCAGTGAGAATCATTCGTTGTTCCTGACACCCCAGCATCAGGAAAGTGTGGAGCTGTCCCATCACTTTTGCAGCTGTCCACCACTAAGATACACTTGTGTAGAGTGATTGATGAGGCCAATTTCAAAGTACGTGTGATATCTTCTCTGTTAGCTATTTGTCAGGACACCCACTGAAATCATCAGATAGTCTATGTCAAGACACCCATCATCAGATAGTCATAAAACTTTCTCTCTGTGCCTGTTGGAGAAGGATGAAGGGTGTGGGTGATTAGAGGGGCTACAGAGAGTTGCTGGTTATAATTCCCTTACAGCTATCATGAAATGCAATGATGTGGAGCCTCACAACAGACCTTTTAGGATTCCTGAGATACTCTGTAACCACTTCAACACTTGCAAGGTATTCATCAAAGCTTTGTTATAGAAAATCATGATGCTGATTCTCGTTTTTAATCCTTAGAGCCAGATCCATTGAGGAATAAGATGGATATATCCCCATCCCACAGCCTCGTAGAGTGTTTAGATCAGGAATCCAAACCGCTACTGTCAAAAGCAATTCTGAGTTTCCTTGCTTGCAGCCTGGGCTGAAGCAGAGTTACTTGCCACACATAGTGTGGAGGAAGATTAGGAGCTCGTGTTCTGCTGGGGTCAATGAAACCCTGTCCTTCAGTTTTGTTCAGAGTAGATTTCCAATTTTGGAGTTTCTCTGGGTAACTTAACAGAAACTACCCAGTTATCACATCATTTCAGAGCTCCAAATTACCATAAATTTGCAAGAAAGTGTTTTCAGGTTCATTAATAATGGATGGGTAGCTACAGCATCGGAGTGCTTGTTCTCAGCTTCCAAAAGGATCAGCGTAAGCTGTGCTGAGGAAACTTCTTGGACTACTTAAATGCTTGGGGTATGAAACTCTAATAAGCCTCCCAAAAGCCAGGAAATTTGGAGTGAAGGCTGAAACTCCATACCTAGTGCACCCTACTGGGTCTCTCTATTTCAGAACACATTATGTTTGTTCGCTGAAGTATCTCCGTTATGGAGTTCTTCTGGGTGGAGTTTCACCTTTAACTCTGAATTTCCTGGCATGTGTGAGTTTGAAGCACACACTTCACTTTCCCCCAGTGCTGTTTTTCAGTTTTAATTTCCTTTGGCTTTTAAAGGAGGGACTCTGGTAGAAGGACCCCTGCTAAAACAGGGCCTCCACTGAAACCAAGATCAGAGTTTGGGGCCTAATTTGATCTTTCTGAAATTCTTCAGGAGTACAAGTTTCAGCAGGTTTTTTTGCACCACTCTCTTAAAGACTCTTGTGGCCAATCCACCGCAGTGAAAAAGATGATAAAACCTGCACCCTGCAGACCAATTACTTTAGGAGGTACCCAGATGTTTGAGTAGTTTATAGCAAACCTTTGAATCAGAATCATCAATGGTTTGGGTTGGATGGGACATTCAAGAGTCACCTGGTCCAATCCCCTTTGATGAACAGGGACATCTTTGGCTAGATCAGGTTGCCCAGAACCACATCCATCCCAACCTTGAATGTCTCCAGGGATGGGGCATCCACCATCTCTCTGGGCAACCTGTGCCAGGGTTTTACCACCCTCATTGTAAAGAATTTCTTCCTCACATCCAGCGTGAATTTCCCTCTTTTAGTTTAAAACCATCACCCTGTGTTCTGCCGCAACAGGCCCTGCTAAAAAGTCTCTCCTCATCTTATAGTCCCCTTTTAAGCACTGCAAGTCTGCAGTAAGCTCTCTCCAGACTCTTCTCCAGGATGAACAACCCCAGCTCTCTCAGCCATTCCTCGTAGCAGACGTGTTCTGCCCCTCTGATCATTTTTGTGGCCTCCTCTGGACCCTCTCAAACAGGTCCATGTCTTTCCTGTACTGAGGACTCCAGAGCTGGATGCAGGACTGCAAAGGGGGGTCTCACCAGAGCAGAGGGGCACAATCACCTCCCTTGATCTGCCGGCCATGCTCCTTTGGATGCAGCCCAAGATACGATTGGCTTTCTGGGCTGCACGCAACATAGAACATCTCACGTAGATTGTAGTTAAGGATCTGGTGATGGCCACTGATATGTGTGAGCTGTTTGTTGTGAAATGCGTTATTGCCGTTCATTCCATAATTGCAGAAGCAGCCCGTGTTTGCTGTTGACACTTGTTGGGTTGCATCAGTGATAGTAAAATAGTGGAAACAGCTGGTTTGGAATGACAGCAGTGGCAGTTACCTGCCATGCTTTTAACAATACTTTTGGTCTCAGACATTGAAAAGAGGTGTCACCACCGGTTTGTGTGAGGGTGGTTCAGCTGCAGGGATTTGCAGAACAACATTCTTTCTGCTGCCTCAAAACACATCCTTTGAGTGCCAATAGGTACTATGGAATAGGTTTACTTCTTAGACTGTAACCTTGTTGTGTCACTAAATTGAGGACTTCAGGGAGAAGTGAGGACTTCTAGCGGAAAATGTCCCTGCTCATTGCAGGGGTCTGGACTAGATGACCTTTGAGGGTGCCTTCCAACCCAAACTTTTCTATAAGTGGTAGTTAGTGTCCCTAGCACAAGACTTGATTTCTCAAATCCTTCCTATCATCTTTGCAAAGAGACTTTGTGAAATGTCCCTAGGGAAGTTTGAAGTGTGTTGAAGTTATGTGCTGTTGGCTTTGAAAGTACAGCCTCAGACCTGGTGTGCTGTAAGTGCAGGAGCCCGAGCCTGGTTTCCAGAGGACTTGATGCTCCCATTCCGTTTCCCTACTGACCCTTGTGATGGCTGTGGCATCCCACACTTTGTATGGGAGTCCCTGAAATTCAGCAATTCCTGATAATCAAGAGCTATAGTCCATGCAGATGAAAACTTAAAGTGAAATCTGGAAGGATTCCTGCTGCCTGAAGCCAGGCACTTTGTCACCGATCAGTCTCTCTTTGATGGGGCTGGTACCCTGCAGTGGTATGATGAGGAACTGTGTCCTCTGCTAAGCTGAATATTTCTCATTCTCTCACTAAAAAGCACTTTGTCACTTTACTAGCAGACCGTATTCCTCTCCTTTCACCCTTTCCAGTATGGCCCCATCAACATCCTTGTGTTGTATTTCCAGCCTTGACTTTGTAATACAGATCACAGCTGGTTGGTTTGAATTTCCCCTGAGTTACCCAGGATGCTGCTGAAAGCACAGGAAGAGCAGAAACGCTTTAATCAGTTAAATCCATCAAACAACAACCAAAAAAAAAGTAGACCAGACCTTCAAATCTACCCCGTGACCTTTGATACTCGCTGTCGATGACGTCTTTGTCCTAGTTCTTTAAGTGCAAGGTTTTATTGGGACTTGGCAGAAGGGTGGATGGAGGGAGGAAGACACGGGAGGGGGGTTTGCTGAGTTAAAAAAGGAGCCAGAAAATGTCAGTGAGAAAATGGAAATACCCTGATGTTCCTCCAGTCTAACGCTGGAGTCGGGGGCTCTCTCCCTTGCAGGGAAGGGGCTCCTTTTCCGTTAGCTTGACTATGGCCTTATTTAATCGCTTTGCTCTGACATGGAGCCAAGAAAGGGCTTTGCTCTGGGATGCCGGGTCCTGCGTGCGTTCAGGCATCCACAGCTGTTCCCTAGCAAGGGCTGGCTTTTGACTACTGAGGTATTTTTTTATAGCCACAGAGGGCAACTATTAATAGACGAGATTTACCAAAACACAGAGCTGCGCAGCGTGGTGCGAAGGGGAAGAGGGAAACCTGTGTGATTTACGCCAGGAAAATTCCATGTCAAAATTATACCGAAAGACACAGTAAAAATGAAGATGCCAAGAAGGGGATTTAATCCCTTACTTGGGCCATGCCAGCATTTCTCCCCCATGAAGGATCTGCCCCATTGCATGAAGTATGTTGCTGAATTGTTTCTTCAGCACTAAACAGCCCAGATTACACAAAGGATAAAGATAAGACACATAGGCACAAAATACCAGCTTTTTCTGAGATGTGATTAGACTGTGAAAGAAATACCAAAAGGAAGCGGAGGCATTCCTGACCCTGAAGACATTTCAGTTGATCAGACGTGGGATTAGGGGTAAAATGTGAAGAATTCCACATTGTGTGGTAGGAACGAGCCGATCAGGAGTTTGCTTCTTTGTTTATTGATTCATTTCTAATTTCCATGATATGATGTAATGAGGCTTGTGCCCGTGTCAGACTCACAAAGTATATTTGTGTTTCAAAGAAGATGTAAGATTATGTTCTGCAGTTAGGGATACGGAGCATTGAGCAGAAAGGAGTGTGTCAATTGAAGGTTCTTCTGCAGCCAAAGCTCAGACATCGATTAAATAACATAAAATCCAGATGATATCACTTAATAGACCCATCACTGTAAACATCCACACTCTTGTGCACCTTCCAAAGGCACAAAGGGGGTTATATTCCCAAGTCAAGACCCACTGACTGTCAGTAGCATGTGGTTATCAAAATCCCCTTTGAAAAGCTCTGCTGAAGCTGTTTCATGCTTCCTCTATTCATTTATTTGTTTTGTTTCATTAGGAATGAGACAGGGAGAGATTAACTGGTGAAAAGTTCTAAGTAAATACAGAAATATGCTACACTCCTTTAGAGAACGTGGGCAGATGTCAAAAAGGCTAGAGCTTGGTTTGCTTCATGTGAGCATCAAGAGAGGATGGAAATGTTTCCAGACCAACTGAACTGCTTAGGTTTGCAGAACTGGTTGAGAACAATTACAAAACAGCATTTTTCTGTGATCTTCTGATTTCCACGAGCTTGGTGATGCTCTATTCCTGTCTTCAGCCTCAGCAAACACAAATGGAGACAAACATAGGCATGAGAAGTATTAAGAAAATCACAACATTTTATTGTTCAAAATACCTGAATATATTTGTTCTTGGGGTTTTATTTTGCCTTCACTTTTGACTTGCTTTCTGTTAAAGGCTAATTCTGAGAGCTGCTGATTCCTCCCCAAATGTGTAGTCTTGATGTTGTTATTGCACTACGTGCTGAGGATAAGCATTGGTTATTTGTAGTCGTTGCTCAGTTCCTCAGGGGAACAGCCATGCCATCTGCTCACAGCAGGTATAGACACACAGCGTAGGCATGATTTAGAGAATTACATCTTTAAGTCTTTATAATTGCTGGGGAAAAGGTAGGTGCTTCCAGTAGGATTCAGAGCACCTAGGTTAGAGGCTGAAAATAGGTATGTAAATGCCATGCCCGGTTTACACCAGGTTTCCCCATCACTGCATTCCTTACCGGTCATTCAATCTTTTCTATTTTTACGTATATAATGTTCCAAACGTATGTTATGCTTTCTGTCTGGAGTAAGTTACATATCCCAAGCTCTTTGAAGTCCGTAGAAAGATTGAACTCCCAAAGACTTTGGGTTTTGGCTTGGATCTCTACATCCAGAGCACGAGTGAGGTCGAGAGCCTTCCCGAGACGAAGGGCAACAGCTAAGAGGAAAGCTCCTGCAGAACAGCACTGCACTAGAGTAAGTAGAAGAAATGTTTTGGGTAAGGACTGATGGCAACAGTTCACAGCATTATGAAAATTACTTCCCTTTTGCCTCCAGCCTTTTTACCACGACTGTGTCAGTGCCAAAAACCAGAACTCACTCACTAATTCTTCCAGAATTGATCGGTCATGATAAACTTCCAAACACAGAGTAAAATGCTTCCGTCAGACACATCAGAGTGTTTCTCCCAGTTTGCCTGAAGAAATCTGTGCTGTTTGATTTCCACCCCCTGCACCCAGTTGGATTCAGAAAAGGGCTCATAGTTCCTGGCTTCCTTCTCATACACTCAGATCTCCTCTAATGGTTTTACTTCTGGGGACAGATGTATTCATGTGTTTTTGCTTCAGAATGCCTTTAAAATGCAGGCTCAAACCTTTAGCTATCATCATCTAGATCAGACACAGAGTTTGTATTTTATCCATCTGGGAACAATACCTGAAGCACTTCCAGGTTTTGATCTAGAAAGCCATCAGGGGGAATTAATCCAGGAGGTGGTTCCAGGACACCTTCTCTTCCCCCACAATTGAATACGGCGCAGTGTCAGGTTTTGTAAAGTTCTTGAGATGTACTTGAGCCGGCAGCAGAGGAGTTGTGGAAGTGAGGGAATTCATAACAGCCCTCCTCTGTCTTTGACAGAGAGCTGCAAGACATTTCACATTCGAGTGTGTTTTATGAATGTGGGTTTCTATAATTTGGGGTCTATCTGTGGGAGACTGGGCAAAAATGACAACCTGCAATTTTTGCTGAATCCTTTGCAAAGCTGGTTTTGTAGTCATCGAGATCTTAAGGCCTGTAGTAGTTGTTAGTGACCTGTTACCAATAAATCACTGCAGCAAACTGGAGCGAAAGTCGATGTGTGGTAGAGCGATGCAAATCAGAGTGGCAGAGGGTGCAAATGTTAAGGGGAAATTGAACTGCATGATGTGTCTATAGCAGTCGTACTCATGACAGAAGTTGGTCAAGAGATTTGCCATAAAGGAAAATTAGAGTTTTCCCCCTCTTGTGTTAGTATTCCACAATGGGGAACAGATCTTTGCATTCTTGGAGCCCTTTGCTGGAGGGTCTGTGTTTGATTCAAGTGGATCCACAGGCTTGTGGTGCCAAAACAGGCAATTTCTGCACTTGTGTCTGAAGGCCAAATATATGGGTATGATTTCCTATAGTTTACTGTTACATGCTGGATCAGGATTGTACGTTTCATAAGCTGCCAGTCCAATTTTGTAGGGTCTTGGGAAACGTGTCCTCCAGGGAATGCTTACAATCAGCCTTATGTTTTGGACTGATAGTGCCTGTTTTCTGGTACACGTGTTAGCAGATCCATATGTGAGGCAACCCAAATGTTCTTCCATCCTTTATTTAAGGAATAGAGGACTACTTCTGCTTGATACATCCCTCAGTTCAAGACATGCCCACTCTCAGAGCACACATGTGCAATGGTATTTGCTTTAGCTTGTATCTAGAAGTTGCAGGTCCTGCACAGATTTTAAACCCAGAAAGTCTGAAAGTTCTTGAGTGTTTGGAAAAGGCACGTTCACATCTTTCCTCCTGCTGCTTGTTTCTGGTTCCAGAGAGAGAAGTGAGGGGCAGGATTTTGCTGTCAGGAGTTGTGAAAACAGGATCTGTTACAGCCACTGCTACTGCGTTTCATGTCCCAGCAGTACTTGCCTGACAAAGTCCTATCTACAAAGTCCATGTTCCTGCTCTTTCTTTTCCTTTATTTCTGTCTTCCTAACGAATAGGAATATAATAATAATAATGGTAATAATTATAATTATTTTTATTATTATTTAGAAAATACACTATCCACAGTATTTCCTTTCTGCAACACTGAACTGTTTTCATTGCAGGTGTGTTGGTGTTTCTGGGAACTTCAAAGCTGAATGTTCTTATCTGGTATTTCTGTTTCAGCGGCTGATGTTTTCTGTTTCCTCGTAATCTCTTCACTGCTGGGAAAGAACAAGAGAAAGCGGCTTTTGTAGATCTCGTAATATATAGTGTTTTTTTGGATCTGACTATTCCATTTTCTTTCCTTCCTTGAAAAACCTGTTCAGGACTTCACTGTTGAAGACTTATTAGTATGATCCATCAATACCCCTGAAAACAAACCAGCTCTATATTAATCCTTTGTAGTAACAGGGAGAAAAACTCTCATGAACTTTAGAAATGTGAGGCTTTTAGTGCCAGGGCACAAGCTTTTCTCGGTTTCCTTGAATTGAAGCCTCCATCACCAGACTATGTTCTCTGTGATCTCACTTTGGTGTCTCCTACCCTTTCCTGCATAAAATGAAAGAAAAGGAAATTTCAAGCATTTGAACCAGATTTTCATTTCTTTCTCAGAAAAGAGGAAAATTGGGATTATCCTAACCATAAGGCACTGATGATCTGCCCACTGCAGCAGGACCAGCTTTCTGCACAGCCCTGCCAGGAGGTTAAGAAATGAGATTTGAAAGTCTATGAGTTGTAAAAACAAAACCAGAAAAGAAGCGGCATCTCCAAAGCACAAGTGATGTTTTGCAAGATGCATACTTGAAGTGGTTATTTTGGCCCATCAACTCCAAAAGTGTCTGTAATAAACATGCGAGGTCCTTTGTGGTTGTATATGATTTTATTCTTTTTGCTGATGTCGGCCTGATTCCAAGTCGCTCTTCATTCCAATGGCAATGTATATCTCACTCCGTGGCACGGGGTTTATGTGCAGGGAGGATTAATGTCAAAAAGTGAGATGAAAGGAGTGAAGAATTTGATCTTGTTCCTTTTTTCATCCTGCATTTTTTCACTGTGTGTTGATTAGGGAAGATGCTGAAGGACCAGCCCCTTAAAGTCCCAGCTGCACACCCCAACAGGGACCCTTCTGCAGGAGCTATGGGTAACTGCAACCTAACTGCGAGCACAAGGACACAGTGCTCCCTACCCTGACCTATGTTTTGCTCCCTAAAAATCCCAGGTGTTCCCATGGTAGGTGACCCAGCAGAGCTCACCCAGGCAGGGTCCTGACCCATCCTGCCTGCAGATAGGGCAGGTGGATGGAGCCCAGGGCAGAGCAGTATCCATGCAGGTAATTCCATGCTGTCCATGGGCTCTAAAGAAGGGACAAAAAGCACTTCAAATGCTCCAGAAGCACCCCAAACCTTGACAGCAAGGCACTAGTTTGGGCAGGCTGCAAGTGTGACCGCAAGTCTGACCCCTTAGCCACTAGGATGGAGATGAGAAAGGCTGGAGTTGAATATTAGCAGTGGAAATTGTTAGACAGCTTTAATATAGAGAGTTGCTGTGAGCTACTCCTATAATTAAAGAAAACTCTGTGTCAAAGCCTCAAGCTTCCTCTTGATCTCCAGCTTCCAGCCTGATTAACAGAGGCTCTACCTAACTCTTGACCTGATTCAAGGGAGTGATGACAGGCTGCATTCCTGCTTTTCCTTAAAAAAATCAGGTTTGTTCTGGTGACTGAAACCAAAATGTCCTTTACTTGAACTGTTGCGCAGTGTGCTACGCACGTATCTGTTGGTTGTTCTTGGAAGCTTTGGCATGAGAGGTGGTATGTAAATGCCAAATATTAGAATGGAAAGGAGAGCCCTGGTTCCACAGGAAAATCTGTTTCTGAAGTGAGTGTGGTGCATTGTCTTCAGGAAGAGTGAAGCTGAAGGATTCAGGAAGAACCAGCTTCTCACTGTAGGGAGCTCTGGCTTTTCGTCTGCTGAGCAGGAGATCTTCAGGCCTTTTCTGGAGATTGTAAAATAAGAGTAAATGAGTGTAAAATATGAGTAAATGATTATAAAATATGAGTGAAGGCTTGTAAAATATGACGAGGAGCCACCAGTTAAAGGATCAGCAACACAACCCACTGCTTATGTAGAAGAAAGATGATCCTTGTTATCACAGGATATAGGCTCAAGAGATCAAGTTTCTAATCCTTGCTGTCACACGGAATGATTTTGTTACTTTGGACAAATTGCTGCAGTTCTTTACCTCAGTTTTCCCATTCAGAAGACAAGGAAAATTATTCCATTTCTCTATTTCATGGCATCTTCAGTCATGGTGAAAAGTCTTGAGAGGAGGCCCAGTGCAAGGGTTCTTGTTCCACTTTAGTATCACTTAAGCCCTCGGACAGGGTTTGGAGCAGTGCAGAGGGCTTGTGTCAGGGCTTTGACCAGAGTGGAATTTCTCTCTTCATGTTTAGGAAGCATTTTGAGGCCCAAAGGGGAAACACTGTGAAAGTGCCAAGCAGTATAACCAATGGTTAAAATAGCCTAAATATATATATATATATATATATAATATATACACACACACACACCTTCCTATACTGACTTAAATTCTTATGTCTACGTGAGTGAGGTTTTCTGCAGCCAAAAGAGGTTTTCCTAAAATGGGAAAGGGAATCTGTTTTAACTGAACGGGTTCCTGAAAGTATCCTTACGCCTCTTCGTTCTTTATCATTTGACTTTTCTCCTTGTTACAATGGTTCAGCCTGTAGAGTCTGGAAAAACATCAGGGTAACCAGGGCAGAGGGAATATCAGATGGAGATGAGGGATGGATAAGAGACAAATTACAGTACATTTCTCATGGGTCATTTGGCTCTAGTCTTGAAAAGGAGAGAGAGAAAAAAATCCCAAAGTAGTAAAAGAAAGAAAAAGAGACAAAACAAATAAACCTGTCAGTGTTGCTGATTTCAAAGGCCTGTGAAATGTGCATCTATGCTTCATAATGCTTTGCTGCTTGAAAGAGATGCTTCTTGAAATGTTCCGTTCTTTAATCCTACTCACTGTCTCAGAAGTTAATTGTACAGTACGATCACAATTCTCCTTGCCAAGGCTTTCCCTTTGTTTTCCTTCTCCTTCCTGCATGTTGGCCAGCCAGCAGATCTTTTTCTAGCTCTCTGTAGTTGGTTTGCTTAATTATCTTTAATGGTTGTGTGAGGAAACAGGGCTTTTCAGTTCTTGTTGCACGAGTGATCTCAAGTGTTGCTCCGCTCTTGGACGTAGGCCTTGCAAAGGGAGAAGGTTCAATGCTCACGTATTTATGGTCTGCAGCACTGCAGCTCTCCATAAATCTCCTAAAGGGTATATAAAGGTGGGGTCTCTGGTATAAAAAGTGGGCATTAATCCCTGGGAGGATCAAGGGAGAGAGGGAACAGATAATTTTCTGTATATTAACAGCCTCCTCAGATTGTTGCCCAGAGCTCAGGCAGAACACGTGTGACATTTGAAGAGGTTTGCATCATCTTGTTCCCCATTCTTTTTCCCTCAGCCTCTGTTCTTTCTTATCCTGGCCAGAACCAGCAGCAAAAGTGCCGGGGAAAAAAGAATCTGGTTTCACTGTATTTCTGAATCTCAGCCCAGGTTTGTGAAGGATTTGGCAAGGATTTACAAACCTTTGAGAGAATCCGTGTGGAGATCTGAGGAAACCCGCCTCCCTGCTTAAAAAAGCAAGTTGCGTTGGCCAGAAATTGGGCAAAAATTGGTCGTTTCAACTGAGGTTTCCTTTGAGATTTTGGATTTGAACCTGAAGCTGCACTTTGAGAATCAAATTTTGCTCTGACTCTAGATTTACACTGGAGCAAATGCATCACAGTCAGCACCGATACTTGTGTGCAGCCCAGTGAGAACAGAACTTGGCTCGAAGTTCAAGCTCACATGAACCAAACCGAAAGAGGACCCGCAGCTAGGCTTGGAGAAGCCCAACCATCAGCTTTATTCCAAGCTGTTGATGCAGTTCAGCTTATTAAGTAGCTGTTGCATTTACAACACCCAGAAGTTATCTGTAAGTAATTGCATCAAATAAAGCTTCATCCTTTGTTAGGTTGGATACCAGGTTGGATGGGGCTTGGGGCAACCTGCTCTAGTGGAAGGTATCCCTGGCCATGGCAGCGGATTGGAACTGGATGAGATTTAATGTCCCAAACCATTCTGTGACTCCATGATTAGCAGTCTTTCATTAGAAATTCAGATATGACCAAACAGGGGTGTGCCATGAGGGTTCTATAAACGATAATACCAATTTTTAGACCTAAGTAGCAAACAGTTTACGTATGGAATGTTCTTTTTTCCTTCCAGTCCTATAGATTTAGAGTGTAGAATGTTATAGTAGAAATGTGCTTATGTCTAGGACTGTCTTGCTGGAAAGCCAGCATTACAAAGCAAATGGAATGAAACTGATGATTTGATGATTGTAAAAATTCCCTGCTTTACACCAAGAAGCTGCTGTCAGTCTCTGTTGCAGGATAAAGAAAAGCCAAGCCCAAATGATTCCCATATTTTACACAGTAAAACTTTTCTTTCTATTTTTCTTTTATATATATATATATATATATATATATATATATATAATTTCTTGTCCTAGGTGAGTAAAGCCTGAATCAGCAGCATAATGGTAGGGCTTGGAAAAGATGGCATCCTAGGATCACTGAACACCCAGCCTTCTGTAGCCATGTGTGGTTTTGTTTGGTTGCTTAATGTCAGCCTTAACTACAGGACCTGCCTCTGGTGTAGAAAACCCTCATCCAGCTTTAACCAACTAACCCGAATGCATTCACAGTGTCCCAGAGAGTGACACAGCGTTCAGCCAAAGCTTCCAAGCATACCCAGGAAGCCGGGTGTATATTTGAACACTCATCCTAAGTGTCTTCTCTTGGATCCTTATCATTATTAAGTTTTTCCTTTGCCAAAGCATTCCTCCTTTCTTGTAACAGGAGATCAGATTTTGGGGCTGTAGACTAGGACATTTTGTTGCAGTGGATAAACCAGAATGGTTTAAAAGCTGCCAAGCCTACATGTGCTGACAGTGCTTGCAATTTATGCTTGTGGACATGACCTACTGACTGCCTGGTTTGGATGCGGTCGGAATTACAGTTACACAGTTGGATTTCAGTGTGAACACAGGCAGTGATCTGGATCTAAATTGGGACCTGAAGCCTTTCACTTGTAATATTCTGGCTCCGTTCTATTTCAGGCTCTGTCCCAATCACTGAAAGATTTATACCTTTATCAATAAATTATCATGACTTTTACTACACTTACACCAGTGTCTTAAATTAACGCTAAACTAAATGTAGATGAGGCACGCTTCCTGCTTCACATGATTTATGGCAATCTGTCTGAAATGAGCAAAATTAAATTTGCCAGCAAAGGCAGATATTTAACATTAGGTCAGACAAAAGTTTTATTGCAAATCCACTGCTGAAGAGGGTTTGGAGATTGCCCTTTTTTCAGGTTTTTGATAAACCTGTAGCACTTTAGGTAAGAAAAAAAAAAGAAGAATGAGTATTAGGAATGTTTGTGAGGTCTGAAATCTGTGCTGTGTGCTTTATGTCGGGTTGTAGGCGACAGCCAGGACAAAGGTACTGTTACATGGCACTGATAAACTCTCAGCTTGAGGGCTGTGTCCTCTTTTGCTGATCTGGCTTTGAGAAAGATGTTGAGAGCGCAGATGAGAGCATCAGAAACAACTAGAGGTCTTAAAAACACAACCAGTGTGGAGAGGCTGAAAAATAAGGTAGAGGAGTCATTTAATGTCCCTTTCTATAGGGAATGGCATAAACAGGCTGCCCAGGGCAGTGCTAGAATCACTGTCCCTGCAAGTGCTCACAAACTGTGTAGACGAGACCCTTAGTGCCATGGGTTAGTGGTGGCCTTGGCAGTGCTGGGGTAAGGGTTGGACCTTATGGTCTTTAAGGTCTTTTCCAGCCTGATTGATTCTATAATTCTAAATACTCATGTGCATCTGTTGCAGAAGAAAAAGATTCAGGTAGACCTTCAGTAAAACTTCTGACTGTAAAGGTATTGAAACATGGGCTGCAGGTTGCTGGTGCAGTGGCAGAGTCCTTGTCATGTGTGGTCTTAAGTATGAGCTAGACAGCAAGTTGTTTGGCGTGACGTAGAGATGCCCTTGTCTTGGGATGGAGTCTGGTAGCGATGGTCTCCAGGCACCCTTTCCAGCTCTGTTTTCCTGTGTCTCTATGACAGGAGACAAAAGGCAGCTTATACACTGGTATCAACACTGCATCTCCAAAGAGAGTTCCATGTCAAACCACCCGAGACTGAGAAATCACAGGGGGAAAAGCTAAGTTACAATTGTGCATGTCTGCCAAATAGCCTCATTTCAAGGTCAACTTTCAGTGCTGTTAGAGTCATGGCTCCTACCGTTACCTTCAGGAAGAGCATCATGTATCTCAAAGCCATTCTTGCTGTTCACTGCAAATACGGAAAATCTCTAGGTGGACTTTGCACCCTAAAACCTTGGGCCCCCCATGTTGCTTGAACAAACAGGGCTGCTGGTGAGTGCCTGTTCACATCCTGACTGCTGTGGTCTTTACTGCTCTAACATGTTAGCGTCAGTCCTGGGACCAGGGTTGGAACTGGAGGGATGAAGGGAGCACCACTGGGACACATCAGCCACACCTGGATCTGCCACAGGCTGTTGGCAGGCATTGCAGGGATGTCCAGAAAAGCCTCTTCTTTGTCTGCTAAACTGTATTCTATGGTTTAAACTGGGCTGATATCTCTTTGGAGAGCACCAAATGAAAGCAGAAACAAGGAGTCTCGGGAAGGAGAGCAATATACTGGTCCCTAATTCCAGCAGATTAACTGTCCTACTGTATGCTGAACTCACTACCTAAAGGGTAGGATATTGTATGTCAAGACATAAATGGAGACATTTTGAGGCTGACTTCCCAATTCAGAAGATGCTGTGGGGCTTTGCTTTGTGTTGGTTTGGGTGTTTTGGTTCCAAATTGTGAAATGCAGTGCCTTTTATTCCTAACAAACTCATCAGGCAGTTGGAGACCGTACTCCATAGTGAGCAGATAGCAAAGTTCCTACTCTGTGCTTGGGTGGGGTCTTGCAAACAATCCCTTAAGTACCCTGTTTGTTTTCTTGCTGTAAAGCGACACTTGTCTTTGAAGGAAAAAAAAAAACCAAACCCAAAACAAAGTCAAGTAGGGAATAACTGGGAGCAAACAGTAGAAAACATTTCCTAACAATAAGGGCTGGAAAGCTCTGTTCCTTGCAAAAACAACCACAAGTGCAAGAGGCTACTCCCCAGGCACACTGGGGAAACACGGGAAAGCCACTCTCTGACCTGGAAGAAAATGGGGAGGAAAAGTTTCCAACCCGGTTACAAAACTGCTCGACTCTAGCCACCAAGGAAAGATTTAATATGATTAGACTTGATACCCACTGAGTCTAAAAGCCATTGTTGAATGTGTTTGCATTGAAGTGGCAGAGATTCATAGCTGGGCTTGGCTTTGGAGCTGAGGATCCAGCAGAAGGGAGCTTCATGGAACCATGGGGCTAAAGCCTGTGGGCTTCACCTCCCTGCCTGGGAATGAGTTCTGCTCCAGCAAAGCCACAGCCCAAATGGGCAGGAAATGGGCTTGACAGATGAGACAGGCATGGGGCTAATGGCTCCTGTGACTGATGGGGCAGGCTGTGTGGCGAGACACTGCTGGATGAGCTGAAGGCTCCATTAGACTGAAACTGGAGCATTGTACGGGATGCATATTACTGATTGAGGTCTGGGGCTTACTGGATGAGGGCGAGCTGCTGTAGAGTTCCAGGGGGCCATTTACACTGCAGTGGAGGGAGAAAAGCAAAGTGAAGCTGTGCATTGGACAAAAAAGTCAATGAAAAGATCTGGGTGGGAATGTGCACATTGCCTGATACGATTTGGTGTCCCAAATGGCCTTAAACAGCCCATAGAATTTCTATGTCTAAACCAGATTCCAGCAAACGAGACCTTTTATGATGCACTAATAGGCTCATTAGGCTTTCTTGAGCGAGGCACGCTCACAGCATCGTATGTTTTTTCCATTACAGGAATTACACGTGTTTTGTTGTGCTTTGGGTTCTGTTTTGTTTTCCACATAGGCTTGCCCTGACAGTTTCCCCCATTCAGGTTTATATTGGAGGTACCATCTCGAGCCAATGAATTTTATGAAATATGTTGCTGGCACTCACAGAGAGATGCATAAAGGAAATATTCTAATGACAGTTGGGAAGGCTTTGATCCCTTTCCAAGACTGCACTCATGTCTTTGAAATGCGAGTTTGGCAGTGCTGGAAAGGCTGGGCTCTTTGGCTCTCTTTGGCATGAGCCCATGTGACAGACATTATGTCCTCTATCAGGGGACCCACATAACCTTGAGAAGTGTAAGCAGCGCTCGCAGATTGCATTGGGTCAGATAGTCTGGGCTGATAACAAAGCAGCCGCGGCAGCAGGGGGGAGGCAGCTTCATCCAACACAATAACTGAAAGCTATTTTGACCTGGTAACTGTTGGGTCTGCTGCCTGCGGCTACGTAGTTGGACATGAACTGCAAAAGTAGTTAATTTATGCCTCCTTGAGTGTAGGAATGTGGTGATGATGGATAGGGATGGGAGGTTATTAGAAACATGGGGAGGAAGGAGAGGATGGAATTCCAGTGCGTGTTTTTATCTCTTACACACACACACACGCTGGTTCCTTTGCATGCATACTCTTGGCTGTCTCGCATGTGTGCACAATCCAAAACCTTGCTTACACACTCACACCTCAGCTCATGCACGCACATGTAGGCACATGTCCACACGCTTACAAGGGATTTGCCTGAGCTAAGTGCTGGAGCATGTTTATGTGTTGGGGGTTGCTGACTGCTTTTAGTGCGCTTTCTTCCTCCCAAGCACGATCTGCTTACACCTAGTCCTGTGCAGACCCTTTGCTAATAATCCTCTGGATGTTCTGTTCTTACACCTTCTGAATATATTCTGTTCATTTGGAGACTTGTATTGGCTGGCAGAGAAATGGTGGTCAGAGAAATGCCATAAAACCAAGTCCAGTTGAGTTGGTGGATTTACATAAGAGGAGTTCAGTCTCAGTGATGCACTGACATCGTTTAACAATTAGTTAAATTCTGCCTGCTCTGGATGTTGTCTGCAGTAATAATCCATATACCTAGATGTTGAAGCACAGAGCCTGTGTGCAAGTGAGGGAGCGCTTGTGGCCATGCACCGAGGCTATAAATGGGGATTGGATTGTGTAAACAATAAGCAAAGAGACAGCTGAGAATAAAGAAATGTTAGTTTAGATTATTTGAAACCATAAGAGAAGAGTGGGGATAAAAATGGTAATCTCAGGAGGGGAGTCTGATTATAGTTACTCCTACAGGGATTTGCATAGGCCACGGAGTGTCTGCATCCAGAGTCAACAACCACGGTCTCAATACAGGCCTTTCTTTCCCACTGTGATACAAAACACACAAACATTTTTCTACTTGGAGGTACACGGTGCTTCTGTTTCTGTCCTTTTCTCTCTTGCACAAAGCATCACACCACTCAGACATTGTCTCTTATGCTTTTGCTCACTGTCTTCTACTGATGCTACCATACATGTACACATACACATCCTCCCCTTCCCATGCACGCATCCTCCATCACGTATTGTCCCATGCTTTCATCTGGAAATGTACATTAGTTCTCATGTAAATTCAAACTGTTGCTCGTGGACATGTATAAGTGTGAGCCCGTGTTTAGAAGAGATGTTTTCAAAGGCACAAAGAAGATCATGGACACAGATTACGCACAGCCTCAGAAGGTTCTGCAGATACATGCAGAACAGGCTTGAGGAGCTAAGGGGAAGACGTGTGTGTTTTCCATAGATGCGTTGGGAACCGTGGAGAGATGAGAAATGTGTAAAGGGTCACAGTGCTGACCTGTCCTTCAGGATGTCATCCACATCTGATCGGAAGATAAACACTGTATGGAATGGAAACATACCCTTCCACTGGTGTCCCCAAAGAGCACATCTTCCTCCATGAGTCAGCGAGGGCCTGGGGACACCCAGCCGTGTGCTATTTTGGAGTCAATTACTTCAGCAAGTGGCAGGGGAAGCTATTGTGGAAATATGAATGTGTTTTCCATTGGGGAGTCCTCCAGGGAAGGACAGAAAGATCTTGGTGCTGATCCAAGTCCCCTATTTTTTCTTCACCCTTCTGGGAACGAAAGCCTTGCAAAGTATGTGAGGAACCCTATTCACTGAATGTGAGTGTTTGGTTTGTGAGAGCTATGTGAGCCCCATGCACACCCATACACAGATGGAGAGGGGGACTTTGGGAAGCAGGAATCAACCTGCTCTAGACCATCATAGTGTCCTTTCCTTACAAGCTAGACAGCCATGTGTGACTCAGTTTGATCTCTCTCTATGTTGTTTCCACCTGTCAAGTGAAGACTGCAGCTTACCTGGGTTTGAGATCTTGTGTTAGCACGCTTCATATCAAGACTGTGAGCTAGAAACAGAGAACCAATGGGTTGCTTTTATGCTTCACTTTCTCCAGCTTTACTCTGTGTGCATCACAGTTCCAGTGGAATCAGTGTGGTACCATGGTACATGTCCTGTGAGTAGCTCCTCTATTCCAGTATTGACAAAGTCTTGTCCTTTAAAGGAGTGCAAAGAGTGCTTTCAATGGCCGTTAGGCTTAAGGGCTTATCTGCAAGCAGATTGCTCTGTAACCTCCAGACATACCAAAAGCTAAGAAGAAACACAGCTCACCAGGGAGGGGAACACCTAAGGAGCCTTAGGAATTGATGTCACAGTATGGTACCACTCCTGCAGAGATGTCTCCCAAGGAGACCTTTTGGCACAACTTGGCTTGCTGGAAGTAGTAATTCCCAACCATCCAGTGTCAAGGCTAGACCATCTGCATCTTCCCACAAGTGACTGGTGCTGGTGCTAAAGGAGGCACTTTGTGAGCTGGTGTGTGTTGTTGCACCAGCCTGAAGATGTGAAACTTGTTGTGAAGGAAAATTAGAGGTAACAATAATAAACAGCCTAGAGGGAATGTGCAAGGTAACTGCTGATATAAGAGATTTACCGACTGTAATACGTGGTTAATTACATTCATAATAAGTAGATTCCTATACTTATCTTCGGAATGTGTACAGCTGTATGGACTTAGCTTGGATTTTGTGGCCTCAGTTAATCAATGGCCTGATATCCTTATGTAAGATTCCCTGTATGAATGCAAAGTAATCAAAGTTAGGGAGTGGGTTATTAAAATATTTCAGGTGACTGTCACGCAGGATATTATAAGATCTTTGCCTGGATTGCAGCACTTCTTCTATGCTTTGTGGCTTTTCATGTCACCTTTAGAAAACAAAATGCTTTTCTTTTCCTACAGAGCATACTTGGATGTCAATGAACTGAAGAACATCCTCAAACTGGATGGATCCACACACCTCAACATCTTCTTTGCCAATTCCTCCGAGGAAGAGCTGGCTGGAGTGGCAACTTGGCCCTGGGACAAGGAAGCCTTGATGCATCTAGGTGAGCAATAAAGATGTTTCTTCTTTGTAAAGCATTCTTTTGAGGCACTAAGAAGGAAAGACAAATATGCTTTAAGCTCTGTTCTGATTTCTTATCATTCCTCTAATATATAGTCAGGGGAAAAAAAGTATTTCACGATTCCCAGATACTGGCTCACAACCAGGAAAATATTAGGTTATAAACCCAAAGCATATTATGGTATTTGTAGATGATGTCAAGCTGAAAGTATTTCACCTTTTAAGTGAAGCTACTTTACAGGGCATTCACTCCATGGGAGCACTTTGCAAAGAAGATTTGGGGAGATAGGTGTGGGGATGCTAGACAGAAGTGAATTTTTAACCTCAGCCTATTATGTTCAGATCCTTAGTTCATTCCTTAGTAAGTGTTCAATTAATTTCCCTCGCAGCTAAGATTTGTGGCTGTTTTTCTCTACCAATGTGCAAAAGAGCAAACTGCTGAGAGATTGTATTTCTAATGTTCATTTGAGTGGAACTAGAAGGAGTTCACAACCCTGTGGACTGCCTTGCATGTTTCATAACAAGGTTGCTGAGTACGGCTGCTGGAACCCAGGGATCCAGACAAAGCTGTACAACCTCCCAAATGACTCATTGCCCTGACACCCGCAGTGCCACTGGACCTGTGTTCCTTGCAAAGTGCCAGATGAGCCTGGTTCAGAAGGCACCTACTGAGTGTGTAGGTACTTCTCTGAACTGCACAAACCTCCCTCGGGCTGCAAACCTCATCTGGTCATCTTATAAGAGCAGGGATTGTCACAGATTTCCTAGCAATTTTTCTAGCTTGTCCAGACCTTCCTAAGCTGGAAGTGAAGTCCAGTTTCTGCCAAGTTCAGGCTTTATGAAAGGCTGTTTGAGACAGTTTTTATATTACCCGGCCCCATCTTGAGCAAAACAGAAAAGTTGTGGCAAATGTAAAGCTAGATGAAGAGAGTAAAATATGATGTTTATTATTCTAAAGCATATTGTGAGAGCTGAGCTACAACTCGAGCCATCAGTCAGGGAGGCTTTTCCGTGCTCAAAAATGTATTACCCCAAATACTAGATGTTAACATCTCTTTATAGCCACCATAGCTGAGAGAAGCTCCATGGTTGGATCAAGCAGTTGCCCTACCTCAGTTAGTGAATGCTTCATTGTGACATCCAGCTTTGCAGCTGCTCTGCAGAAGTGTGAGCAAACTTCCCAAGGACTGGCACTGACACGCACCCAGTCTTCTGCTGAGCTAGGCTGGAAGTGAAGCCACTTCCACTCCGACTTGCTTCCAGCCCCGTCTCCATGGGCTGCTTGCTTGGAGCACCAAGAATAGAAGATGCTGTGAATAAATGCCTGCCAGTGAGCATTCACCACAGCAACATCTGGCAAAACCAGAGATAGATATTAACCCCAGCCTCAAATGGAACCCACACTGACGTGATTTCTATCACTTTGTAGTACCACAACTCCCTTCTCCTGTACTAGCCCCATAGTAACTGTTTGCTTCTGATTGTGCAACGAGGATGGGTTTGCTGGTGGGAAACGTTAGCCCTAATGCCACTGCTGGACTGAGCTAAGGCTGCAGTGTAGCTGATCCTGCCATAATGAGTAGTTTCACAGTTTCCCTTGGTGTTGCCATGGGAGGGAGAAGAGAACAAGGAGAGAGCTCCAGAGCGCCAAGAAGAACCTTCTGCAAGAGGGCTGGGGCCTGCCCAAAGCCCCGATGAGTTCTTCTGTCACTTCATTAAACTAATTGTCACCATCATGCCTGAGCAAAGCAGTTTCAATTCAGCTCCTACAGTGTGTTGCCAGAATCCGTTGACCAAGACAAGATTTCATGGGAGAAAAAGACATTTACCAACAGTTTAAAGTTGATTTGAAGTGGGGAAAAAGTAGAATAAATAAATAATGGTCATAATTTCCTGTCCAAATGGCCCTCCCAGACCTGTGCTTGCTCTGTAAGAATTCAGCTTGAATCTTTTTTTACTCTCTTCTATAAATCCAATATGTCCTTAATAAAAAAATATGAAATATGTCCTGTGGTGCAGATCTAAAGGCTGGGATAGAGATTGGCTGGGTGAGGGAGTTTATCTTTTCTGTAAAACTGCACTTGATTTAGATTCTTGACAGCTGTGAAAAATATAACTTTCCAACAAAGGCAAAAAGCAAATCTCTGTCTCCAGCTGCCTCGGGGCTGTCCAGAGCCAGAACCATTTACCCAGCCTGTGCTTTCAGAGGCACATCCTGCTGAGGAATTCCACCAATACTCCTGCTATTGGAAAACAAACTCTGGAATTATCATTGGGAAAGAGACCCTCACAAAATATACTCTCTGGGTTGAAATATCTGAGTAGAGACCAAGCACTGGAGGAATCAGAGCATGGATTGTTATAAAGGGGGATTGCAGTGGTTCCGTACTGGTAGACTGTATAAAATTTGGATGGACTAAAAGAAACATTTCAGTGCTGTGGAAAGGATGTGCAGATGCTACATGTGGCATAGTTGTTACAGTGTGATTGATTTTATTCACTCTTTTTAATCTGTATTTAAACTTTCAGTTCATTTTTTAAAGACTATATATGTATTCATACATGTCCACATGACTCGTTTGCACTGTGTCCATGTAGTCACACGTGCCCGTACACAGTCTTTCCTATGTTCCTATTTATGCATAGGTCCCTGCAGGGCATTGGAAGGGGTCCTGCCTCTGTCTTCAGCACTGATAAGATTTCAGCTGTATTGTGTTTGGACACTTGGAGGAAAATGTGAGACAACTGGGAAAACCAGTGGAGAACCACGGTCAGGGAGGACTAAAGAAAGGATTGAGCCACACGGAAAGGTTGAGTGGATTAGTTATTTAGACTGAAGGAAGAGTCTGAAGTGGGGATGATGACAATCTCATAAAATCTGATGAAAGGGGAGGAGAATCTTTTGTTCTTTGTACCTGTGTGAGGCAGGACTTGAAGTCATGAACTTAAATTGCCGACAAATCAATTCAGATTAGATGTGAGTTAAATCCTTTCAGCCGTAAGGATGCTGAGTGCTGAAATGGATTGGTGGTCACGTCGTCAGGGGTTGTAAAGAGATGTTAGGGCAGTATCTGTGAGGGATGGTATAGACCTAACTGGTCCTGTGTTGTTTGAGAGTGGAGTTTAGGTGACTTATTAAGATCTTCTCAGTCTTATTTTCCTCTAATTCCATGATTATTGCAACCAAGTGTCCAGGCAGATGAGAAGGAAGAGTCAGGACCCGGTGATCTCATCTTCCCTGCACTGCAGTCACTGATAGAGCTCCTCCTGCCAGAACCTTTTCTCTCCTCATTGTCACTAAATTAGTAGTGTATCATATCCAAGATTTATTCTCCCACTTTTACAGAGCAGTGTCCTGTTCTCATGGAAGGCAGTATACACAAACAGTTTTAAATAAAGGGCTTGGAAAAGGTGAGCTCAACAAGCTAAATAAAGAAAATCTGAAGCATGTCATAAATCCAAAGGTACATCTAACTGAGCTAAGAATATTATTATGATTAATTCAATGTACTGTCAAGCCTCGCTAATTTACCATTTGCTTATCTACATATCCCATAACTCATACAACAAAAACAAGCACCCTTGATTTTCTTTGCGCACATTTAACAACCACGGAGTTCTTTTAGAATTAGCACATTCCAGGATTCCATGGTTTTTGACACATTAGACTGATGCATATTCATTAGTGGACTGTGCAGTTCAGATCAAACCAGCCTTGTCTGGGTATATGAGCAGAGTGTGTTTGTGACAGTTACTTCAAAGCTGTCTATCTGATCAGAGCACACCCTGCAAAAACTGTTCCAGCCTTGGGTGTATTCTGTTTTCTTTGTCCAGCTCTTAGTTTGCAAACATTGGTACTGCATTTTTTACGGTGTTTCAGAAGTTAACAGGCTTCTATTATACCTTTACCCTGTGGAATAATATGCAGAGAGTGCTTCAGGTATGCTTTGTTTGACTGTTGGTATCAATACATTGCTTACACTTATCTGGGCAGAATCATTCTCTTTAAGCACATTAAACTATTTGCAATTGCATAGTAATTGCATGTAGGATTTCTCTTTAAGTTAACACAAACCAAACTAAGCATATTCAGTTGAAAGACTAATTGCCACTGTGGTTTTGGTTTAGGATGTTGGGTTTGTCCCATCACTCTTTCTCCTTAGAACCCCAGTCTAAGGGTGAGATTAAACCTTGCTGTGCAGTTTCTCTGAGCAGGTGATGTGTCTGTTTGTGCAAAAAGCAGCCTATGCCATAGAGGGTCCGATGAACTGCCAGTGGATCTGCCCCTGGGGTCGGCTTCCTTTGCTGTTCTGTGTAAGACAAGGCAAATGTAGAAGCTGCTCTCTTTTCCCTTTACAGGTGGCATTGTGCTGAATCCTTCCTTCTATGGAATCCCTGGCCACACACACACAATGATCCATGAAATTGGGCACAGCCTGGGGCTCTATCACGTCTTCCGAGGAATCTCAGAAATCCTCTCCTGCAGCGATCCGTGCATGGAAACAGAGCCTTCCTTTGAGACTGGGGACCTCTGCAGTGACACCAACCCTGCTCCCAAGCACAAGCAGTGTGGGGATCCTGGCCCTGGCAATGACACGTGTGGTTTTCACAGCTTCCTAAACACTCCCTTCAGTAACTTCATGAGCTACGCAGGTACTTGGGTTTCCTCCGTTTGCTGGTGGTTGGGCATGAACAAAGAATACAAGTATTACCTCTGATTTCTGCAGTCCATTTCATGTGGGGCTCTATGCTGACTCCTGTGTCCTTCAGTCTAGGAGCAGGCTCGATGAAAGATCAGATTTGATGGCCTCACGGATCTCTTCCATTTCTCCTATTTTCTTTCCCCACTTTCCCCAGCTTTACACTGCTTCATGTGAAGCCCAGGCAGGAGGTTTTGGGGAGGGGAGAAATGAGATAAGCATTAAGAAAACAGCTTCTACAGGCTCTACAGCAAATTTGACACTTATTTCCCTGGGATCTCGATGCCTCATCTATGAGGTCTTCTTTGGAAACCCTAAATTCAGAGATTTACCCTCTCCCAAGGTGATACTGAGTGTCAGATGAACATCAATGCCATCAAGGCTGTAGGATAAATCTGTGATAGACGTCCAATGAGACACTGCTCATGCCTCCAGGTGTCTGCTCAAACACCATGTTTATTGTTTGATTTGGAGTCACTGTGGTTCAGCTAGAATTGCTCGTGTAAGTTTCGTCATTAAAGTGGGATATACTGGTATAGTACCTGGTCAGGAATGCTCTTCTGGTCAAAGACCACCAATACGCTGTGCTGGTTTGTGTCGGGAGGGCAGCTACAAAGGCTCCATTTCAACTGGGTAGAGCCATCCCTCCAAGAGGAATAAGCTGCTCAAGCAAAAGCCTGATTTCGAGGTTATAACTTCCATAGGCACAGCTGTGTTTTTCAGGGGTGCTGGTTTGTGGCACTCCTACCAACAGAGCATGACACAGAGTCCATGAGCTCCTGTGATGCTTCACATTGGACAAGGGTGGGCTGGGGGCCTTACTGCACCCCTGCAAGTTCAAGGGGAGTTGAATGATCCTCTGTTATTTCCCAGAAAAAAAAACAGGGATACCTTGGCTTGTATTTCCCCTTATTTTGGGTCACGGGGTCAAGCCATGCTGAAGGTCTGTGGCACTGAGCTGACAGCATTTTAAAGGTGACCAGTATCCTTATAGCCACTGAAGGGCACCTTTATACACCAGGCAAAAACACAGATTGCCCACTCAAAAGGTCATAGGAGTGCTTATTCTGTAATGAAAGTGTAGAGAAGCGAAGTGTTTAATGTCATCTGGGGCACAGATTGAAATGATTTATAACAGCAATGCTTTTATTCTCTCCATGGCCCTAGCTAAAAGCAGTGCTTACTTTTATCTTTATTTTCCTATTTGTTTAGAGCGTGTTTTCAGGGACAAGCATCCGCGCCCTGAGACAGCTCCCCAGCATGCTGTGCACTTTTTTGTGGGGCAGAGCCTTAGAGCTTGATGCAGCCTCCTGTAACATGGCACAAAGAGCTCTTGAGATGACAATCCCCATCCACCAGATCTGCAGGGGTGTGTGCTGAGGGGTGGAGCGTGTTTGTTGCAAAACACTGAGGTCTCTTCTTCCAAAGAGATCTTGCCTTCCCAATTCTCTCGAGAGCTCAGACAGAGACAGACCGCAGAGATACGGATCTGCTCTTGGGAGCTACATGTGTGCTGGTGTTCTGAGCAGAAACCGGCTTTTTTTTTGTCTTGAAAAATTAAGTGAAGCGACGTGATAGGTATCTCTAGAGCTCATGCATGACTTGGGTTGTTTTCTGTTGTTGCCAGTGGAATAAAACTATATCAGGATATCAAATTTCTATAGAAATACCTTTGAAACATTTAGTTGAGGTCATGCAGCCCTAAGCATCGCCTTGCCTTTCCGTTTTGCTGCTTGTATGCAGCTTGGTCATATTGTGTTTGTCTGATGTGCATCTGTCCAGTTATCCCCAGCTGTGTAGCAAAGCACTAACTTAAGGGGTAACTTTTCTTTCTTCTAAATAACAAGTTATGACGTCCAGAAGATTGAGAATGTAAGAAACTGCGCTTGTAAATTATTTTTACAAGTCCAAATAGTCGTGGTGTTCCAAATAAAAAGATAAGTCTTTTAGATGGTCCTTCATGAGGTCAGCAGGAATTCTGCCTCTGAATTCTGTTGGAACAATCACCCCAGCAAAGACTCCTGAATTTCTCTAATTATTACTTTATCTGAGGATCTTGAACCTTTCTTGTCATGGAGGGATTCATTGAAATACCTTCCTCCCTCGCCTCTCCTCCCTTCCCTCCCCCAAGACACAGCCTTTGCTGATGGGGAAGCAGATTGGGAATGCAGGTCATCTTTCTCCCATGCCATTGTCTCACTGCTTTGTCCTATATATACTTTATTGTTCCTTTATGATGGCTGTTAAGGGCTTTTGTCTCCTTCTGTGCTTCCGTGAAGAATATTTATGGCTTTTACAGCATGCTCAGGGATAGACCATCGGTAATTATTGAGGAAATCCAGGGATGTCAGATTAAAGCAGCCTTTTGCATACCCACAGATATGTAGATATTTTCAAGCTGGTGGTGGCTGTCTATTTACTGGGTATGTTTGATGAGAGGAGGTTCGCTGCTCAGTGGAATTAGGAGGGATGCAGGAGAACATGTGAACAGACATGTCCTTCCCGTGGTAGGGCTGCATCTGAGGCTGTAGTTTGAGCCGGATCCCAGCCGAAGCTGTCTCCTTTTGCTTGCATCTCTGGGAAGATGTGGCAAGGTTTTAAATTAGCCAGCAAATTCACACTTCTCTTTAGAACAAATTCATGGGGTTTTGTGCCTCTTGAGTTGCACAGGGCACGGACTTGAAGAAATCAGAGCATCTAGTAACGCTATTACAATATTGAGCTGCCAACTTACACTCAGGCAAACAACACAGAGCAGCCTCCAGTGACCTGCATCCTCCCAGAAAAGTGTATTCCTTGACCTGTGCCAAACTGTCATTGTTGTTTGTGTCACAGCAGCGTGCAGAGGTCCCATCTGGGACTGAGCGTTGCAGGGCTAGGAACTCTGCAGGCACATGGGAAGAAACACTCCGTGTTTTCAAGAGCTTTTCATCAGATGGGAAGAGAACCAGAGAAATGGTTCAAGTGCAAGCATCAAGCTCTTCAGCACAGCGTCTCTGGGTGACTTTGCACAACCTATTTATTCCTTCTGTGATCTGCACAATAGAGAAATAGTAATTTGCTCCTTCTCCGGGGCATTGTAGTTGTGAAGCTGTGCGGTGTGCAGAGGGCACTAGATGTGCTCTTGTTGCCAAATCATGTTTGGGGAAAAGCAGTTGAAATGAGAAACGGGAATTTGTGGGAAATTATCCAGCAAAATCATTTCTTCATTTTGAATGAGAAAGAAATTGGAAATATCAAAAACATGGGTTATGGAAAGTTCAGAAAGGGCTTGAATCATAATGGTAATGGGGGAGATGTTGCATAGAAATAACGTTATTTTCCTACCTCAAAATTTACGTATTTAATCATGATTTTTATGAAATTGATCTCTCAGAACATTTTTATTTGTTCATTAAAAAATTGAGGAACTTTATTAAAGTGATGTATTTTAAAATTCTGTGTTCTTTTAATCTAAGAAAGGTGTTAAAGTCTATTGCACTCATTTGCATGAGTCTCAGTCAGTGCTTTATCCTAACACCACCCATCCTTCACCCTTTTATCCTCTCTCTGAGGTATTTTAGATGTGAAACTTTTAAGCCCAGAGGTCCACTGGTATCCCCAGTTCTGACCAGAAGGTGCTGCACTGAGGCTTTTTCTGTCTCTTCACCTCCATGTCTCTGTCTCATCTAGGGATGATCTCTAGGTGCTTCCTACATACCCCGGACCTGAGGGAGGGCACGTGTATTGGTTTATGTTCTCCTTTTTAACTCTTGTTTCCTTTCACCTGCCTCCACAAGTGATGTCTGCACTAATTTGTTCACAGGCCATTAACTCCTGAGTTCTGGGAGAACCCATCCCAGCCCTTGCAAGAAGCTGCCATTCACCAGGTTGTAATTCTCTCCCCTTATCTCCCGTGTGGGTGATGTGGCTTCTGTTTTCATTTCAGATGATGACTGCACCAACTCCTTCACGCCCAACCAAGTGGCCAGGATGCATTGCTACTTGGACCTCGTCTATCAGAGCTGGCAGCCCGCGAAGAAACCAGCTCCTATTGCGATTGCCCCACAGATTGTGGCTCGGAGCTCCACCTCTGTCACCCTGGAGTGGTTCCCACCCATTGATGGCCACTTCTTTGAAAGGTGATCACGCGCTGCTCCGTACTGAATGGGAAGGGGAGAAGGAGGGAAACAACCCAGGACCCCTGTCCAGGAGAGCGGCTTTATCGTGTGCTGTGCTCAGTCTGGATTAAGGCTTCATCCTAAATTGGTTCATACCGAGGAGGTTATTGATCTGTTTTCTGCTCTTCCTTTCTCAGCCTGTAGCATTCGGTTGAGGGCCATTGATTTTCCATGTAAAGGGCAAATCTTTTCTTCCTCCTTATGTTGTGGGAGGAATTTTCAATCAAGGATTCAGGCCCTGTGATTCCTGCTGTTATTGCTGCTCACAAATACCTGTGGGCTTCAGCTCTGCCTGCATGTCTCCAACCCCCCCTGCCTTGCAGGTTTCCTTTCCAAAGACAAAGTGAATCTTGCTTCTACTCCTGTGACAACAGAGAGCTCACAGGCAGTGGTGTCTCACAGGGTAAGGAGGTGGCCATCTGGGGAGGGGGACCAATGCTGCCCCGTTCCCTGAGCTGCAGGTCTGAGATGGGAATTGAGCAAGGCACAGACAAAAACCTACACCCTTGAGTATCATGTGGGTGTCATCTTCCTGCAGCCCAAGTCGAGCATGTAGGTCAGAGTATGTGTGTGTGTGTTCATGTCTGATAGGCATGCAGCTATGTGCTACCAGTAATGAAGAATTAAATGAATGTAGGGCTCTGGACAAGAGCTGCACCACGCTGAGCAACTCTACCCTAGGATGACCTGAGCAACTGGATAGTTCATCTAAATACTCTTAGGCAGTGCTTGCATGAGCCACAGGAGCCATGGGAATGCTAGGAGAGAACTTCCTAAATGACTGACCTTGTGTTACCATTAACTCACCTGCCCTGTCTGAGTTTCTCCACTGCTTTTTGCTTTGTTATTTTATAGAGAACAAACTCTGAGGGTCCTTCAGCACTGTAGCAGTTCATTATCACAGGAGGCTGGATTTACAAGCGTATTACCACCCAAAGAGCTGTCTCAGTGCTGCTTCTCCCTTCTGTGAGAGCACCTTGAAAGCCACTGCCTCCATCAGGAATGAAACTCCTTCCACTTCTTAGGAACTCCTTCCACCGCCTAGGACACAGTGGCCAGTTCAGTGGCCAGCTTGTGCTTTACCTGAGCAGGCAGATAGCTGTTCTTTTCTGCTCAGATGGGGTTTTCCACCTTTACTGCAGGTTCACACAGGGAAAGGCAATCAAATCGTATTAGGAGTTGATAAAGAGAGGTCTTGTGCTCTGTGCAGTGTTTGCTTTAATTGCAGTTTTGCAACTGGAGCCCTTTATTCCCTATGTGTGAAAAAGGCCTTATGTGAAGCTCTGAAAATTAATTCAGAATTGTTTAGCCCATAACCATTTTTAGGTAAATTAAGTTTCTCCAATTTAATTTAGATTTCAGAAGATGCTTATTGTGTGTTAAATAAATACCATCTGCCTCTTAAGACACATTGATGCAGAGTTAATTGTTATGTAACCGAATATGTCTTTATTACATATTTCTTATAACTCAATCAATATGTTCTTAATAACCCCTAGTTAGTTGCTTCTTAAATAACATCCAGTGGATAGCCTGCAAAATCTAAAATTTCATAACAGAGTTATCATATGTTAAATAAATAGTGATGTTCGAGAGAAAAAAAGGTCCTTTGGGTTTTCAAATCTGTGTGCTCAGTATTACTGAACAGATTTAAAGAGACAGCCTCAAATACTTTGAGTCCAGTTCCTTGTTACACTGAGATTTCCAGTGCTAACAGATGCAGAAATGCTGTGACCATTTAAAAATGTCACCAAAATATTTTAATGATTCTATCTAAAACATATCCAATTTTCTGTTATATTAAGCAAAACAAGGATGATGGTAGTAT
Source organism: Lathamus discolor (assembly GCF_037157495.1). NCBI lineage: Eukaryota > Metazoa > Chordata > Aves > Psittaciformes > Psittacidae > Lathamus > Lathamus discolor. The sequence continues at coordinate 8,368,947 of NC_088898.1, read as the reverse complement.
TATAGTGGCTAATACAGAAGAGCTCATGTTCTGTACTTCCAGTCCCACCGTGTCCAGCGCTGCTCAGTTAGAGATATGTGCCTGTATCCATTTGTAGAATTGGGTCACTGTGCAAGACAAGTAGGAGGTAAAATTGGCCAAGTATAATCTTATCTGTGTGTGGGAATACTGTAAATCTTTGCAGATATTTTTACACAAAGTGCACACCATGGCCCAAATTTTACTTGCCTCACTTGAATGAATAAACTCATTCACTTCAATGGGACTATTCATGTAAAAAACAGAAGACTGATACTCAACTGCTGAGTGCCTTGGGCCTGGTTTCTAATGCACAGAGGCCCTTTCCATGCTGTTTTGACAGTGTAAAAGGGCCTTAAAAGGCTGAATGGCTCTGGCTACATTAGCAAGTATTGTGGCCCAATATAAGTAGCGCACAGCAGTTGTTAATGAAGACCTGACGTCAACACTGTTGGGGTTCTGGGGGATGGTTTTAGCCTAGCTCTAGCCTGGCCCATGGCATCAGGAGTTGGAGCACACCAGGTGTGGTCCTGGAGCTCATCAAGTGTGGTCCTGGAGCACGTCTCAGCTCTGGTTTCAGGCAAAACTGGGTCCAGCTTCCATGCTCCAGGACTGCTCCAAGTGCTCTAAGTGGGGAAGATGAAGAGTTTCACTTCAAAAGCTTGCTCCTGATCCAAATTACCATGCTACTGTAGGCGCACTCAGAGTAACTCAAGTTCCTTTTATGTCCCTTTTATTCTCTAGAGCTGTGCATAGGCAGTGACCTCTGCTTAATGAAAGTCAGGAAGGGAAAATTCAGCCTTGTGTTTAAAAATGTAGTGCTGGGCTGGCTGTAACCGTGACTGAGGTCCTGACAGGTCTGCAGTTCAATGGAGATGAAGCATGGGAGTAAAAGCCATGTGCTGCTTCTCTGTTTAGATGCAGCTTTGTCACTGGTGCCGCAGTATTAGGTAGTATTATTTCTCTTAGGGACCCCAGTTCTAGGAATTATATGATTAATTATGTGGATCTGGGGACAGAGAGCAATACTAACTCTTAGTTCATGTCAATTTGGGGTTGGCTATCCCCACACCTTAGCAAGACTAGCCCTAGGAGCTGTGCACAGGAGTAGATTCTTCTCCCTGACAGGCTCTCCTTACCTGTTCACTGTGTTCAGTTGAGGGCTTCTATATTACACTAGAGTCATTTACCTGCACATAAATTTGCCAACGTGTGTTTGACCCTGAACTGCAGCAACTGGTTGGGCTTCTAAACATCTCTAATACTCAAATATATCAAGAACCAGCATTTCCTCTTGTAGCTACTACACAGAGGATTGGAATACTTACCATTCTCCATCTTCCTCCATGAAAACCCTCGCATGCACATATAATAATGTGTGATAATCAAATAATAATAGAGCCAACAAAACAAGTGAAAACAAGTGAGAAGAAGAAAACTCTCTTCATTTCCTGGCTGCATCTATTAGATGCGTTCATCTGCTGTCGCTAAGCATCCATTCATGTGCCTCCTGTTTGATATGCATAGGCAGGATGTAAACAGTTATTGTAATAGGGCTCGGCAGCAAATTCTGCTTGGACAGAAAACTTTGAATGCATCTGCTTTTCCAAGTTTTCATTGAGGTGACTGCATTAATTTCCATGAATCTGATGCTATCTTGTTCTTAGCAAGCAAATATTTTGGTCAGTATGGCGTCCTAGATCTAGATGGCTGGGCTTGATATTCACTTGTTTAAACCTTGCTGGAAAGTTTCAGTGCCTTAGAGAAGGGGAGAGCACCAATTCTGAATTTCAAGTAAGCAGGTACGATTTGATCTGAAAACAGACACTTTTCCTTGAAAGGAATGACGGATTTTGGCTGGGTTTGATTTGCACGTTGAACTGGTGCTGGCCCTGTGGAGAATTGTCTGGTTTTCAGTAGTAATCTTTAGATTTGGAATCCGCTTCCCTGGAATATCATGCTGTAGGAATGAATTCCTCCTGAGCTCTGAACTTTATAAGCTGGAATTTCCCCAGTACTTGGCATATTAGAGAGCAGAAAAGTCTAGATTTTCCATTACCCTGCACTTTGGGGAGTCATGTGCATCGGTGTCTAAGGTGTCACATATGCTATCGTTCCTAATTAATGGTGTTTTGAACCAATTCACGCTCATTTTGTCTTGATGTCAGGGGCTGCATAAGGTGTAAGGATCTGGCTTAGATTTTCACAAGCCTGTAAATGTGATTCCATAATTAGTTTTGACATTCATGGCTCTTTGTAGGATTTGTGTGCAAGAGTCTGCAGACCAAAAGCTTTAACCCAAGAGTCATCCCCTGTGTAACTCCTTTCAGCCAGTGGAGTTACATCAGGGTTGCGTTTGGCTCCCAGATTGGAAAAGTAAAAAGAGAAAGTTTGCTCATAGCCTTTCCCACATGATGCTCCTTGTGATTCCTCTTACCTCCAAGTCCTTGCTGGTAAAAGGAAATGTTTGTCCATAAGCCTACAGTTTTTTCCACCATGGCAGCCTGTGATGAAATTGTATAGCTGCTAATTTGAGTAAAAAGCAGTCCTAATTGTGGAAACTTGGCTTTCAAAGCCCTGTCCTCATCCAGGCCCAAGTGCTAATGCAGGAACAGAGAACTGAAAGATTATTATTGCAGGGACTTCTATCCTGACTGCTGGTGGATGCGTCTGAAAAGCAGCTGCACAATAAGAATTGTACATTTTGATTTCCCTGTACCTTTTATTCTGGGTTCTTGCTTTTTATATGCATATTTATATATAATATTTAGGCAAGCTGAGTTAGACCCTTCAACCGCTGTTAATTAGGCAGCTGAGAAATGAAGTAAGGAGGCAGTGTCGTACCAATAGTGCAGGTGGGTGAAGTGAGACAGAGAGGGAAGTTATTCACAACCTGCCCAAATTTATTCTTCACCAGTGTTACAGATCATGCAAGGAAGAGGAGGGCAGCTCTGCCTCCCTCTTCTGTATTCCACCCCATTGCCACATTTCACTCTTCAGATGTTTTCAGCAGGTGCATCCCTTTCTGTACTGTCTACGAGTTCAATCATTCACTGTCTCTTCGTAGGGGTGGCTCTGGGCCATGTTGAAATGGATACAAGTTTTACCAGCGATGTCATTCCCAGTCCCCCCCGCTGACAATCCCCACTTCCACCTAATTAAGCCAACAGAAAGTCGACTTTCAAATAGATCCCTGCCAACAAACAGGAGATGCTAAGCTGAGGAGCAGCTGAGCGTGTGTCATCCCTACCACCAACAGTCTGGGAGGGCTGTGAGAGTAAATTTACAGTCCCGGTGTCCTCACTGAGGATCCAAAATAGCTTCTGCCTGAGGAACACAGTGCCCTTCGCAGAGCAGTGCTGAAATAACCCGCGCGATGGGGGACGGGTAACATTCGTGTAGCTGATTATAATAATTGATGTTAATTGTAATAATTGACTCAATCCATACTTACCTGGGTAGCTTAAAGATTGCACTGGCTGTTACTCACATTGTTTGCCTAAAACTTCAGGCCTTTCCTAGGTGCATTTAAGCATTAAGATTATTAATTCCTTTTGTTTTGAGTGGGCAGTTTCCTTAAATCAGAACAATGAATTCTGAATCATAAGCAACTTACTGGGATGAATAACCACAGTTTCTAGGTTGTACACAGTTCCACATGTTGTGACCCTGAGGAATGTAGGGCTGAACTGTGTGAGATGCATCCTCAGCTGATAGAAATCAGCTTAATGTTATGGAAGATATTGGAGTTACTCCGGTCTACATCAGCTTAAACCCTGATCTTGGGAATGTATTAACGAAAATATTTGTGACTCAGTGTTTAACTGGGCTTTCCTGTTCAACCGCTCCTGCTGATAGCACTTGATTGACAGTAGCTAGTATTAGATGTATTGTGTAGGTGAAGTAAGGCTGGTGTTGGGCAGCGAAGTGCCTTTCTTAATGCCATGTCATGCTATCTGATGATGTGGAGCCATAAGGTGCTCCAGTTCAGAAGGATCCATGCAGTGGTGCCGAAGCTGCCAGGTATCTAATCCAGGATTATGGACATGTTCTTTTCTGTATGTTCATAACCCACCCCTTTTCCAGGCTTGCAATGATCTGAGCTGTGATGCACCTCCAAAAGCAGGTCCTTGCATACAAAGCTGTGCTTCACAAAGCATTTCTACCTGATGTTCTTAGAGCCTGTGACTTTGCCCTCTCCTCACCAGTAAGCCCACGGCCTTCACAATCACAGAATCCCAGACTGCTTTGGGTTGGAAGGGACCTTAAAGCTCCTCCAGCTCCAGCCCCTGCCACGGGCAGGGACCCCTTCCACTGGAGCAGCTTGCTCCAAGCCCCTGTGTCCAGCCTGGCCTTGAGCACTGCCAGGGATGGGGCAGCCACAGCTTCTCTGGGCACCCTGTGCCAGCGCCTCAGCACCCTCAGAAGGAAGATAAAAACCTGAAGATGCTACAAGTTCCAGCAATAAATCCATGGCGGGAGCAGAAACAGATCTGATCTCTCCTGAGGCCAGTTTCCCTGCTCTAACCACTAAGCAATATGTATTTTCTTTTGTCATGGTTTGATCCAGTTGTAGTGCAGGGGAGAAAAAAGAAATCTAGTTGAGCATGTTTTCACAGGTTGCTGTTGTTTTGTGTTGGATGGAGGGCTCACAGATGCCATCTACACAGGCTGTTAGCCCAAACCTACAGAAGGTCAGCGTCAGAAAACACTTTTGTCAGTGCTTTGAGAAAAGACGGTTAAGTGGAACTGAATTCTAAGTTTTATTGCTTTTAATATAGTCGAATAAGCAGCTCATTCAGCTGTTACTAAGTTGGTGTGTTTTCCTGTTTTCCTGGCCTCCTAGAGAAGTGGGATCAGCATGCGAACTCTGTGCAGAAGGAAGAGTCCTGGTGCAATATGCCTTCAGCGCCTCCTCTCCGATGCCCTGCGATCCCTCGGGACACTGGAGCCCTCGGGAAGCAGAAGGTGAGTCACAGGGCTGGGGATAAAGATGTGGTGGAGGAGAAGATGGGACAGAACAAAAGGAGACCCCCAAAGATAGTGGGAAAATCTGGGGGAGAGTGACTGTTTATGCAGAACCAGAGGACGGATGACTGCGCTGTGCCCTGAGGTAATGCTGCTGGCTGAAATACCTGTGTTTTGGCTCCCATGTCCTGACCCTGCCCATGAATTAAATGAATTCCGGGAGCTGAACCTGAATTTCAGAAAGCAGCACAGTGCCAAGATATGCTGACCATTCACAGCTGCCAGATGAATCCCTCAGGGGAGTCGTTTACTCCTACTCCAACTCCAAAAGTGAAGAGTTGCAAGAAATGCATTGCACTGGGTCTGATTTCTGCTGCCTTCATTTGTGTTCAGTAGCAGTGGCTGCACCAGCAGACAGGCTGAATGGAGCTTGCCCTTTGGGCAAGTACTCTGCAGCATCAACACAGGCGGCTGTATCAAGCCCTGTCTAGTTCAGGGTGTTTTATGAGTCATTCTTACTGTGTTGGAGGGAGAACAGTCTGCAGGGCTGGTTGTACAACGCCATTAGATGTCCATCATGAAGTCTTCTCCCATTACGTAAGCAGGTGGATGTGGTAGAGCATGCTTAAGGTGATACCAGGTAGAGCTCAGTAATCACAGATTATGGTTTGAAAAGAGCATAATGTCATTTCAATCTGTCCGTCACAAGCTATTCCTTTGGGAACAGCACACTTCACCGTAAGCACACAGGTGGGCTCACTGAACTCAAAGGCCAATCCCTTGATTTTGAAAACTCATTATAGAGATACCTCCTTACATTAAGGGCTTCTCTGTTCTGCATCTGGAGTAGTTGGGAGTTATTCTATAAGGACAATTATTTGTAGGCTAATATGGTGATATATGTAGTGACTGCATTCAGGAGCCATCCCTAAGGGTCCTAAAGTCAGCACGTGCAGCAAGCTGCATCCCTGCCACCTGATGGAGCAAGATGTGTGGGCAAGCGTTCGCTTCCTTGCTCACCCATCTCCAAGGGTGGGAACCCAACAGAGGTTTCAGTTCACTCCAACATTTGGAGAGGGACTTTTGACAAGAGCATGTAGGGACAGGACAAGGGGGAATGGCTTTAAACTGAATGAATGTAGATTTAGATAGGACGTAAGGAAGATCTTCCCTGTGAGGGTGCTGAGGCGCTGGCACAGGGTGCCCAGAGAAGCTGCGGCTGCCGCATCCCTGGCAGTGCTCAAGGCCAGGTTGGACACAGGGGCTTGGAGCAAGCTGCTCCAGTGGAAGGGGTCCCTGCCCATGGCAGGAGGCTGTAACTGGATGAGCTTTAAGGTCCCTTCCAACCCAAAGTGTTCTATGAGTCTATGACATCCGAGGGGCAAGGGTACCAGGTATGGCACAGAGCACACCTGCCCTCTTGTTCAAGAGCTCCATCCTGGGAAGCAGTGCTGTGGCTACAAGTGTGACTGGATTAAGAAGTAAACAGGATTAGCTAAATTTGGATCACTCACAGTAGTAGTGCGGGGTGGAAGGTGGAATTTCTACTTAGCCAAGGATTACAAGACTTTGAAACCTGGCTTCGTTTGGAACAAAACCTGAAACTTCTGAAAGTCTCCATGAAGGAAAATTAAAAACAAAAAGTGTTTGAGGCTGGCCAAAACGTTTTGTTTAGCTCATAAAATTCCTCTTTCATGAACTTTGGTTAAATTATGACATTTTAAAATATCCCTTTTTAGTATATAATCTAGGGCAAAAGCAACTTTTAATATCCAACTGAAAAGTGTTTCAAAGGGCAAAAGTGAAACAATTTCTTCCCAAAATGTCAAAACACAATATTCCAATATTGTTAGAACTTTCTTCCCATTTTCTCAAAATAAAATTTTGGCCAGATAACCCGAATTTGTCAGTGTGTTTTGCTTTTGAGAGAACTTCATATTCCATTGAGATATGCAGTTCTGTCAAAATCTCTCCAATGAGCTCTGATTTGAAACCTTCCACATCTCACACGTCTTGCCAGCAGCATCATTCCTAGAGAAACTGAGCTGCTCTAAGATTTATTACTCAGCTGCATTTTGCATTTAATTTCCTCTTCTTACAGTGTGTGCCTGCATGTTCTTAACTCTGAAGGGTGCAGCCTGATCCTTATCTGTCTCCTACAATTGTCGTGGTGCCATTGCTCTGGAAAGAAAATTTGGGAACCCTATCCCCTTACTATGTTAATAGTTGTCTCCACTTTAGGGTAGAAAAAGTACCAAGTGTATGGTATTTGTTGCTCTCTAATTTTCTGTCATCACTACCACACTCCCTGACATTCAGGATCTTTGCCTATTCGCACTTGGTCTGAGTTACAAATAGCACAGTTAGATCATTGTCTGGCTTCTTTAATTGTCTATCTGTGAGTACTCAAGCATGCAAGCTTTAAATCCACTTTCTGCAAGCTTTCATGTGTGTAAATCTCCACTGCTTGAGTGTTCATGGAAAGTGAATACAAAAGAGGCATGAGCATGGCCAAAATGAACTCATTTTACAATTTGAGACGACACTCCTGGAAAATGTTTCGTAGTACTCCAGCTCCTTACCAGAAATCCACACTTCTCACATGTCTCCGGAGCAGCTCTGAACCTGGTTGGTCTGATTTCATTTTCCTGAGGCCTCATGGTGGTGGTGCTGCTCAGTTACTCCAGGTAGCTGACACCAGCTGTGGTCTGGACTACGTGTGAGCCATGCCTATTGCAGAATGCATCCTTCCTAATGTCCAGTTTCCACCTGAGCGTGATGGTGTCGAACCCTCTGGGATGAGATATTTTATGACTCTTTCTCAGCCAGTCATGCCCCTCACATGAGGGCTGTTTGTTCCTTGGCAGTGGTTGTGGGAAGGCACCGGAGATGGGGCAGTTCTGGTCTACTCTTTACCTTCGCATGGAGCAGGAAAGCTCTAATTTACCTGGATTCTCAGCAGCAGCACCAGATAGGCAAACGAACATTACAACACTGCCACAATGCAGTCAAAGGGGATTTTTATATAAGAAAGGTGGTTCTGGCTCCAACCCAAGTAAGTGTCTTTGCTTTCTGTGCAATATATGCATATATCAGTCAATTCCTGCTGCCTAGCTCACTACTGACTAAAAGAAGTGTGATAATGTAATGCAAAATGTTGCTCCCTTCGGCTGCTGAAGCGCCCTGCCCTTCCCAGTAGCCAGTGTTTCACTTGGGAGTGATTCATTCTGTATTTGCAAGTGGAATTGTCTCAGTTGGACATTAGAGTCTTGCTCTTTAACCAGGAGATGGGGTTTGGCTTCTCCTCACAAACCTCACATTCACATGTTGTGTTAGGCAAAGCATGATGTTGTGTGAGATGCTCTTCTATGACGGATCTTGCTGGCGACCTCATAAGCCAAAGGGTTTTCAGAACCTATTCTTTTCGCAAACAAAATTTTTTGTAATATTCATAGTATTTACCAGTCTCTAGGAATCTGAAATTACATGGATTAGGTTTTCATCCTCTTCCACAATTAAATGGTTGTTTCTTACCCAGGTCTAAGTGTTTGATGATAGTTAAGAAAGGGTCTCTATCTCAACTTCACTGAATTTTTTAATCTATGGATGGCTACAATCAAGCTCCCATTTTGGGTTGTTAAACGCCCTGGAGGCTGAGTCCCGTTCATGTAACTCCAGTGATCACAGCCTGATCTACCAGGATGTGTAGGTTCATTCACTGTATAAGTCTTACAGAAGCGTTGAACCTGCAGAGGTGAAATTGCAGGAACTCTGGCGGTTCAGAAACAAACTGGGCTGTGGGCCATCAATCAGCTCTACTTTGCCATCTGCAAGATGACAGCAATAAGATTCATGGATCTTTCCAAAGCCTTCTGAGATACCAGGGTTAAAAAACACCTTCTGATTATACAGTGTGTGCCAGGGGGAAAGCTTGAGCTGAAACGGACCTCTGGCTTTCTTCACAGTATATGGATGCTGAGGTATCTCCAGATCCTGAGGTTAGTGGCATTCCCACTGCTCTGTGGCATGTGCAGTGGAGAGGAGGGAGATGCGATAAGTGAGGGTGAGGGAGAAGCATTAAAAGCTGTGCATCTGCAGGACAACTGGTAGGATCGCTGGGATGACTGCCTGAGACACCAGGAAATCTATTCTGCATCTGGGTTCATTTGGTCTGAACAGGAGAATTCCCTGCACCATTTATCCTTGACAAAAGAGGCACATTTCTAACACTTCATTGGATCACAGACAATAAGAATAACCTTCACACATTGCCCTTTTCTCTTCAAATTAGTAGTGATGTCCTGTTTGTTCGTGTTTGCCCAGTGCTTTATCTTGCTTTCTTCCTCAGTTGCAAACAGCTGTGCTCTCTTTTTTCCCCTCTGCCTTCTCCATTTCTCCCTTCTCATTACCTTTCTTTATCTTTACTTTTCCCTTTCTTCTTTTCTGTACTTTGCCTTCTCCCCCTCCTGCTTGCTCCCTTTTTGTATGATTATTTGGGAAGGAAGAGGGAATTCATAGCTCTCACTGGATTCTGTTACCAACTGTTCCACCCATCTGACCTCTCTGGATCTTGCAGTCCATGACTCGATGCCAAATTGTAATGTTACCATAGTATTTGGGAACCCAGCAAGCATTGTGGCTTTCATTAGTTTTTAGTAATACCTCCCATGCAGTTGAACATAGCCAACGGTGAGAAAGTGCCTGTTTCATTACACCGAGTGCAAAGAGACAGCTCAGTCCTGTGCTCCATGTCCCTCCAAAAAAAAGGGGTCTTACACAACATGATAGATGAGCCTGTAAATGGCATAGGAGTTGTCCCTCAACAGCACAGTGCAACAGCTGCTTGGAATCAACAAAAGCTCTTTTCTTGTCTTTGTTATAGAGAACAAGGTTGTATTTTAGAGTGAGAGGCAAGGGAATAAGTAGGAGCATCGAGGTGAACCGAAGGCAGAGTGACTGTATTTGTCAGGTAAAGTACCAAGTAGAAGGAGTAGAAAATATTGTTTGGCACAGAAGAAAGCACTAGAAATAGCAAATACAGGACCAGATGCACTGGCACGATGTATTGTGGAGTGTTCAGTCCAGCTGGGCACTTAAGCTGAGTTTGCATGTCTCACCCAGCCAGGAGACATTAGAGTTACATTCCTCCTCTCCATGCTAGCCATGCCTGTTCTGCTTAAGTAAATAGTTTCCTTGACAGATTTGCTCTTCTGCCACCATTTTGTCTTTGAATACCGATGTCCAGTGGTAAACCCATAGCTTTAAAAGCCCTGTCTTTGCTTCTTCCTTTCCAGGGCACCCTGATGTTGAGCAGCCTTGTAAATCCAGTGTCAGAACATGGAGTCCCAACTCAGCAGTCAACCAACACACGGTGCCGCCGGCCTGTCCCGAGCCTCAGGGCTGCTACCTGCAGCTGGAATTCCACTATCCCCTGACTCCAGAGTCCCTCACAGTCTGGGTGACATTTGTTTCCCCAGACTGGGACTCCAGCGGGGCAGTGAATGACATCAAGTTGCTCACCATCAGTGGCAAGAACATTTCTCTCGGGCCACAGAACGTCTTCTGTGACATCCCATTGACCATAAAGCTGGATGCTGGACAAGTGGGAGAGGAGGTGTATGGGATCCAGATCTACACTCTGGATGAGCACCTGGAAATTGATGCTGCCATGCTGAGCTCTGTCCCTCAGAGCACGCTGTGTGCGGACTGCAGACCCATCCAGTACAAAGTGGTTCGGGACCCTCCTTTCCAGTCTGGATCTCCAGTTGTCATCTCAAACCTCAGCAGGAGATTTGTTGACACGTAAGTACTGCTTCCCAGAGACCTGAATAGACTTGTTCAGGGAAAAACAATAGCCTCTTCTGCTCATTCGTCTAATGTCCAGCACTGATGTTTGGATAGACATACCAAGTGTCACCAAGAGAGGATGTTCTCTTAGTTTTCCTGGGGGAGCAGGATCATCACACTCAGGTGAAATAGCCTGAGATTTCACAGATAGTTTTTGAGATATTTCTGTGCAGAGACATAAAATTCAGGCTTTCCTTAACTGGAACGGATATTGCAAAGTACCTGAGCTATGATCATAGAATCATAGAATAGTTCGGGTTGGAAAGGACCTTAAGATCATCCAGTTCCAACCCCCTGCCATGGGCAGGGATGTCTCACACTAAACCATACCACCCAGGGCTTTATCCAGCCTGGCCTTGAACACTGCCAGGGATGGAGCATTCACAACCTCCCTGGGCAACCCATTCCAGTGCCTCACCACCTTAACAGGAAAGAATTTCCTCCTTATATCCAATCATAACTTCCCCTGTTTCAGTTTTAACCCATTACCCCTTGTCCTGTCACTACAGTCCCTGACGAAGAGTCCCTCCCCAGCATCCCTATAGGCCCCCTTCAGATACTGGAAGGCTGCTATGAGGTCTCCAAGCAGCCTTTTCTTCTCCAGGCTGAACAGCCCGGAGAAGAGAAGTTTGCATGGCGACCTCATAGCATGATAAGTTAAATGTTTAAGAAAACCTAAATCAGGACCTCCAGAGCAACATAGAATCATTTCTGTAGAAATCTTTTGAAAATAATATTTTGATGTAGAAGGAGGGAGGATGGCTGTCAGTGCTGGAGCACCAATTCAATGCTAAAGAAAGAGGGCAACAAAATACACTCTCAGTTCCAGTCTATAAATGTATTTAATCCACTTTCATTTTCTGCTTTCTTGTGTTGCTAAAACAAATTGTGTGGCGTGAGATCATTCTGACCTAGTAAACATGCCAAATACACTAGTTTGTGGCAGTAGGAATGGAGTTTCATCACAGATGCAGTTATGCATCAAGGGATGCATGATTGTTGAGGAAAGTCCAACTTCCAAATATTTACTGATTTCAAGGAGATCCATGATCTACCCATAAGCATTCTGCAGCAGCAAGAAAAAACATCCTCTGCTTAACATGATTCCCTGGAAATGATTCACTCATCTGTGGCAACAACATGAAACTCTCTTGAAAAATGAAACCCAGATAAAAGGAAACCTGCTAAGAAAACTGCACTCTAATTTAGAGAAGATGATCTAATTAGTAGAGCTAATACCAAGGAAGCATACATCATTATGGTCTTCTAAAGCATATTTAAATATAATAAAAATGAGTAATTAACAATTCAGTAATCATGAGCTCCCAGCCCATTCATGGCCCAATTATACAGCTCAGAAGATGCAAATTGCCCCTATGGATTTAAAAATGCAAGGTAGCTAACAATAGAGACTATAAAAACAGAAACCCAGGACATCACTGAGATTACTCATGTGCTGAAAGTTAAGCATGTGCTGAAGTGCTTTCTTGGGTTGTAGCCTTATTCCAACAATTGCTGGCACTTAACATGAGATGAATATTGGCATTTTGGAAACACGGAAAATGGTGAATTTTCCCATGGTTTTGCTGTGAAAGCATCTTTGCCTGAAACCTGGCCCACTCTCCTTGGAAAATGGGACTGGTTTGGGTTGAAATATTTGCATACCTTAGCACAAGTTCCCACAGAAACAGGTCCAATTTCGAGTTCATAACAAAATGTGAGAGAAAAGAAAAAGCCCAAAATAGAGCCTGTGTTCTGAGTTCTGTTTCTTGGGCTTTTATTATGATTTTGTGTGTCACTTACAGGTAGCTGAAGTGAAAGGGTGCTCTAAGAGTTAAACCAGCAGCCAGGGAGTAATGACAGTTTCCATTGGATAAATCACAAGGGGTAACAGTACCGTACTTGTCTTGTGTCTCACCTAGTTACATCGCCAGCTAAAAAGCACACATAGCATTGAAGTTAGTCTTTCTGGGCTCCACCTGTGATCGGTAGCTCCAGTCTAGCTGGCCTCAGGTCATCTGTGTCTTTCCAGGGACTACAGGGAGAATCCTGCCAGTAAGCTTCAACAAGACACATGGAAAGTGAAATCTTGATTTAGTCACAGGGTAAAGAGATGCGGATTCTTAAGCGCTTGTGATTGGTTTTTTGTTCAGGACTTATGCATGCATTGGAAAGTTTGAAAGGTGAGATGAGTTTTGGCATCCTAATACACAGATGTGCCCAACACTGATCCAGATCCTGTGGGCTGGGGGATATCACGCAGATTCATAGGTTGCTAGTGTATGTACAGGCTGCTGCTGGGCCATACCTTGAGATTCAGTAAACTCATTGGATCTCGCTGTGGAGTTGTGGTTCTGTGAGAGAGGCAGAATGCCCCATCCCTGGCAGTGCTCAAGGCCAGGTTGGACACAGGGGCTTGGAGCAAGCTGCTCCAGTGGAAGGGGTCCCTGCCTGTGGCAGGGGTTGGAACTGGATGAACTTTAAGGTCCCTTCCAACCCAAACCGTTCTATGAATTTTCACTAGCATCTTGTACAAAGAGTAGCTATAGTCCTTATACTTTGTAAGCAGGAAGGGAAGATGCTTCTGGGGAGTCAGGGACAGAGGTGTTGGGCAGTGCTCCTATGTATATATAATGCAGTCTGCCTGCTTGTCTCATTCTGTACAGCTGTAGTTCAGCATATCTGTGCAACCAGACTTTTCAGCCCCTTTATCTCTCTGTAAGCCCCAAGCTTGTTATCCCTCCTTTATGCTTTTTCATGTTTTCCATGTTAAATGACACCCCCACAAGTTCTATGGAAGATTATTTTGAAGGCAGTCGCATATCTTCACTCTTGCCTCCTCTGACCTTGATCTTCACTTTCTCTCTTTCTCCCAAAGAAAATATTTGCTTGCACTGTTATCTGTGAGCAAGATCCTTTCCCCAGGTGTGGAATGCTGAAAGAAAAATTAATTTATCCTACCTTCCTCCCATCAAAGAGAAGGAACTTCTCTTTAAGCTGAGAGACAGCCTTTAATGGTTAGCCCTTGCCTAGTCAGCACTGGGCGCTCCACAGGGGAGAGTAAATAACTATAATAGTGGAAACCTGTTTATTAAGAAATACAAAATAATGGCAGACCTTTTGTTCTCAAGCTGAATTTTCTTCACAGCTCTTGGCTGAAGCTAAGGGACAGGACCATATCCTTGGCCCTTACAGAAACCAGGCAAGATAGACTCAATTCCACTGAGTATGATCAACCAGAATTGCTGGTATCTGTGATACAAAATGAGAGTCAGAGCCTAGGAAGAGAGCAGAAAGCTAAATAAATCGGTGGCGGGGGGGAAGAGGTCAGGCCAGGTGCAGCACAGAACTGCTGAGTCTTCACACTACAGCGAGTGATAAGGAGGGAGCCTCATCTGCAAGTCTCAAAGTCTCAGCTCACAATTTAATCCCAAGTGTGGGTTGTGCTTGTACGTAGAGGGTTGCACTCTGGCTGTTCTCTAGAAATAATGTGCAAGATAGTCACAATGGAGAACGTGGTAATGGCTTTGCCCTCCCTTTGCCCTTACTGTAGCGCTTTTACACTCACATGGCTGCAGTTGGAAGGTAATCACTGCTCTTGCATTCGTTTGTAGCAAACACTGATTTTCTCAAAAGAACTCAGCAGGAAGTGAGTGCCCACAATGAGATGCTGTGCTGAGGATGTCACAGGTCAGTCCCACGGCGGGGGAGCAGCCCATGTTCCCCATTGCACTGTCGGGAGCCAAATATACAAGGTGTGAGCAGCCGGGCGTGCTGGTGAGATCTGTGCTCTCCCCTCTGGCAGGCCAAGCCAAGAGACACTGAGGTTGGGTTTGGAAAGTTGTCAGAATAACTGGAAAAGTTTCTAAGAATTGGGAATTTTCCCAACTCTTCTGCCACAGACTTTGTAGGAAACCTTAAAATGTAGTGGACGAGGATGGATCAGGTCATCTTTGTGGTGTTAACCTGTAGGCTTTTTACAAGACAAAGGGATGGACTGAAATGACCTTAGAAGGAATCTCAGCATGAAGCCCTGATATGGATTTCGGTTTTGCAGAGCTGAGCATCGTTGAGACACGAGTGTGCTGTCCTGTGCTATATTCATCTGAGCCATTCCTACACTGACTAGAGCTTTAGTATCAAAGTGGCACCTAGAGATACTGCTTGAAAAGAAACAAAAAAGAGAGACTGAGAGAAAAACTTCATTTTGTCATACAGGGAATATGGTTTTCTTCTCAGTTTGGGGGTATTTTAAAGAGGTTTTCTGTGGCTGGACCTTTTCTGTTGCTTGATAATGGTTGGAGGGGACTGGTTGTCATCTGTGTCCAGTTGTTTAATGAAATACAATAATTTCATGTATTTTATTAGAATCAGGAGTTCCATTTCTCTTAAACTGTGGTTTAACTGTACCCAAGAGTGCAGATATCACTTGGGGTTCTTGGAGTGTTTGCAAAACGACTGAGAGATTGCCATCATCAAGTTTGCAGGTAGTTGGAGAGTGGTTGTGGCATGTTCAGGGGTCCTTAGCACATCGTGTACTTCATCTGAAACAACTGCTTGTTTCAAAGTTTGCTTTATTGATGCTGTTGCCCTTGTTACTGGTCTCCAGTCAGAAAGGCGTATGGGTGACTTGTCAGAAACTCCAGATGATGAGTATTTGAAGAAGGTGGCAAACAGTTCTTAGTCTGAAGGCTCTTACAAGTATGAACAAGCAGAAAAGCTGGAGGATCTTTAGTGGCTATTTATAAAGAGCAGTAATTCATTACAGCCAAATATTGGTGTGCCTTTCAGCCCCTGAACTCAATAGGAAGATGGAGGTTACAGGATAGGGGCCCAGCTGAAAAGAGGGCTGGAAAAATATGATGATCAGAACGATGATGGGTAAACCTAAGTCCCTGCTGAATGCAACACTAAAATTTCATGGTGACATCTGTCGTTATTATGGCATTCCTTCCTTCATCTTGAAGATCTATTTCTCTATTTTCTGAAGGTCTACCAGCCAGAGGAATGTATGATCTAAAGCAGCTGAAATGAATTGCCAGATCCATCTGTCATGAAGATAATTAACACCATATTTCCACCCAAACAAGATACAGATCACTGGGTGGATGTCTCCCAACACCAAAAGCTGAATCCCATATTATCACCATCTTCTGCTTACCCCTCCTCCATGGTTGCCATGCCAAACCTCTCTTGATATGCCAAGAAATATTGGAGAGTATCAAAGATAGGCCTGAAATGTTAAGAAAGCACTTTACATATCCAGATTTATCTGCAAGAGCTGCTAGGTTGTCCGTGCGATAACAGCATGCTGCACATCTGGATTCCCAACAGGCTTCAGAACTGTATACGGCATTCCAGATGTCCTTGTGCACGAATACTTACCCAGCTACCCTGGAAATGCCTTGCCTTGATGCGTGCAAGGACCTCATGTGCTTTTCTTGTGCATACATCCCACTGACGGTTCATAGTTGTCTTCCAGTTGATAAATACAACCAACTGCTGCTTCTGCTCTCACTTGCGAGGAAGAGCTCCAGGCTTAATCTGAATGTATTGATCCTAACACACACAGCACTGTCTTATAACAGCATACGAACCATTTTGAGACATCCAGTCCTGAAAATTAGTAATTTCTACGTTATAACTACATCCTTTTCTGCATCGACTGAGCCTATTTACTTGGACTTTTGAGGATTGGATCTTTATTTGCAGGAAATATTTGTGAGTTGAGCTCAAAGTGATAACTGAAAGACAATTATCTGTTTTCATTCAAATTTCTCTTTCAATTCAATCTATTACAGCTACTAGAAATAAGTGCAAAATAGTGTTATTTCTTGTTGAGTCCCTGTGGATGTCTGGTCTCATGCCTGGAACCAGAGACCTGCCATTATGAAAGGCATTTGTTCTCTAGTCTGCATCTAGGATGTTTCTTTCCCATAATTACACAATTCTCTGTATTATTTCTCTTTAGTAATGTATTAGAGATCCCCATCTGTATCCGTATGAAAGTTCCCAGCTCATCTCCATTCAAAACACTTCTATCCAAATTGAGCAGGAACAGATTTAATTCTTATTAACTCTTTCTTGCTCTTGCCTATGAGCTTTCCTATCATTAGTTTGCAGTGCTGCATGGCCAAAGCTATTTTGAGCTTTCCCACGAAGCAATAACCCTTCTGTCCCACCAGGTTTCTCTTACCCCTGTAATTTCCCATTTCAGGTACACTGCTAGTTCTTGCCTAGTTCTTCATCCATAGTCCTCATACTCAGGAGTAAATGTTTCAGCTCTTCCTCTCTAACCCTGGTTTCCCAGCTGGATTAGTGGCTGTGCTGTCCCTGTCTAAAAGCCTCCATGTGTCAGTGGAGCTTTGAGTGTATTGGAGCTGCCTGTGGTTGGTTTGGGCAAAGTTTATTATTCAGGTGATGTAGGACAGTGTAGCAATCCCAGAGCTCAATGGAGGTGCTGGCGATCCCCTGCAAGAAGCACTTCATGTCTCTCTGAGGCCGTGTCTGGCCTTGGATGCATTGTCAGCTGCTTCCAGCCAGTATTGATTGCCCTGTTTCTGCTTAATGACCCAAGGAATTTCCCATGATGAAAAAACAGGAAAATATGGGATGATTTCTTGTCCCTCACCTTCCCTTCCAACAGTGGGAAACTGGTTGTAGGCTCATTTGACACCAGCAAAGGTGAAGTGCTGGTAGGAGGAGAGTCATCCATCCACTCAGCACTGTCTTCTCTGCCAACTTTCCCTTGAGGCTTGTGTGGCAGTGGGGATGACTGATTCTGCTCTCTGTGCCTGAGCATGTTCCCCTGCTCTACTCCAAGGGCCAGGAAGCGGAACACTGCTTCTTTTCCATCTGCTCTTCTTCCATCTTTCCTTCACATACCTTGTGCTGCTAAATACCAGCTAGCAGTTGTTATTTACAGTGGTCAGTAGTGTGCGGTGCATTTTACAGGAGAAATACTCCAGGTGCCTTCCTTCAGAATTAAATGTTAGAGGCTAGCAGTGCCACTGCTCCCATGGGTTATACGTCTCCACTTGCCTGATGTGACTTGACAGCTGGAAGCCACATTCTGATGGCTTTCCTTCTTTCTTGCTTTCTTCATTAAAGGTGCCAGGTTATCTCTGTGAGAGAATAAAACCTGCTTCCTGACCCCACACACTGAACAGATAGAGCAATTCTTTCCCTCACCACCCTCTGCCAAATTGCCTTAACCCTGCCCTGGAGAAGAGAAAGAACAATTTGTCTGTCTGTGCCCATTCAGTAGGCAGCTTTTCTGCTCAGCCTGTGCAGAGATGCCATTTGGTGCCAGCTGTAGTGATAGATTTGTGATCCCTCGCTGTTGCGGTTCCTTATGTAATGCTGTAACTATAGCTGGCACTCGACACAGTCTGTAGCTCCTGTTCTGGCTCGGCTGCACATGATGCAAGAAGAAGGTAGTAAGGGCGGGTTTGTATCTTTATGGCTTTGTGATCCTGAGACAGGGCGGCCCATTTTCAGCCTGGGTGTAGCTTTGAAGGCTGGGATTGCTCTGAATAACCCCCAGCTGCCTCTCAATGAAATGATTCGAGAGCATGGGAAGAGCCAGGAAAGAGGGACTGCCCCATTTGGGGAATGACACTTGGCTTCGGCTCTGCCAGCTCTGCTCCAGCCAGGGACTCCCTTGGGACTGCTGCTGCATTGGATTCATTTCTCCAGCGCACCTCTTGGGCAATACACAGAGAGATCACACCCATAGACTACAACTCAGCCACACGCAAGTGTCCCTGAAAAGTGAATATTTACAGCTCCCCTATTATTAATCAAATAGGTACTATTAGAAATTGATATATTTAATCACTCCCAGCCAGGGTGCAATTTGAACTCACGACCTAGAAGTAGTAGTAGAGTTTTCAGCTGCAGGGGAAAAGATAGAAGGTCAAACAGGACTTTTCCTGCTGGGCAAAATAATTTATTGCAGGTGAAACAGTCTCAGCTATGTGGTAAATTAGGCTGTGCATTATCTCATGGATAATAATTTCTCTCTGATGTTTTGCCTTCTTGCGTGCATCTTTATTTTGGGCTCTAAATAAGATAAGAAGCCCCAGAAATCTCCCAGGAATAACAAATGCATTTTCTTTGCTTGATTGAGGAAAGAAATATTGGACAGACATGTGTTATGCAACAACTTAAAAATAACTCTCTTGTAAGACTTGGAGTGAGCCTCAAATACCACAGGAGCAGCAGCAATGTGTTACCTACCTTTTTATCAGCAGTGTCAGCCAGCACAGCTCTTTTCAGCTACTTTTACTAAACTATTGGCCTGATCATTTCCTGGGCATTGTCTTTTAATATCTTTTCCTAGGAAATAAATACCAAGCCTCTGTTAAATTTGCTCAAACAGGCAAGGAGTTGAAAACAACGCTGCAGGAAGACTGAAATACCTGTGCTTCCTTAGTACCTTGTTTGGGTACAGCAACAGAAGGCAGAAGCCTTTTAGGTATATCATTGCATGGCATGCAGTGTGCTGAGCACACTGCAGGCCCTTTGTGTGATTGCTTCACCCAAACTTGATCTTAGTCTTTCTGGCCAGGATCTTAAATGTATGGTGGCATTGGATGTCTCCATGCTGATGCCCCAATTTCAGCATCTTCCTGGAGCTTATTGTGATAGGAAGGGAAAGGTGGAAATAAAGCTCAAATTGTACCCCAGGGAGGGTGCCTGGAATTGGATACCCCAAATGATCAGCCACTACTAAAATTACTGGCCCGGAGAGCTCAGTGCAGCAAACCAGATCATTTACTCACAGTGGTACAGGGTTATACAAAATGTAAGACCAGTTGCAGATGTAATGACAATAGAGGAAATTAGCTCATGATGGGATTTTAGCAAGAGGCTAGTGGAAATATATTCAGTAATGTTCGGTTATTAAACCATTAAAGATCCCACCGGAGACCAGCGAGTAGGATTTCTCATAATCTGAAGTGGCTTAAGGCAAAACACAGGGCCCCTACGGAGGGAAATGACAAAATGTTCCTTTGGAATAGTCACCTCACCTCTTTGCCCATCTCTGTGGGCTCTGCTGTGTGGCGTGTTTGATGGCACATATATTTCTCACACATACGTGTAACCATATAGGTCCTTCCCTCCTAGGAGCAGCTCCTCAAGATGCTGCATTCCCCATGCCCTCACCCTCCATAGTGGAGTTCTGGCAAGGAGGGATGGTGGAGGTGAAACCAGAGAAAACTGCAAACATCTGTGTTCGCTTGGGGCCCAACCTAAGCCCTACTGAAAATGCACATAATAACTTCCACTGGCTGCAGGAGCCTTTGGATCAGGCACTGCGAAAGTCTGCTCCCATGGCTCTGTTTACCATTTTGGTGGGATTACATGGAAACGGGAGGGGTTTAAGTTCAGAAAATCAGGTCTTGGCTCAGGCCCATCGAAGGGAAATCCTAGAGGTCAGGTCTGGATTCAGAGCTGAAGGACGTTATTCTGCCCAGCTGGTGACATTGGGCAGAGCCTTCTGCCCATGGGGAGAGCTGAACATGATGAATGGTGGAGGGTAACAACCAAAGTGCTCCCAGCCCCAGTGATGAACGATCAACATCCAGACGCTGAGAGGTGGTTGTTGGGGTCCCAGCCCTGTGTAGGGTGTGCATCAGGCACCTCTGGATTGAACCAGCATCAGTGCCTGCATGGATGCTGCCACTGCCGTTCCTTCACGAAGGAGCCACAGCATGACTGGGATGTTGTTAATGGTGTGAGTAATCAGACAGTGCTCACCGAGAGGCACGATGCAACAGGCAAAGGTTCACCAGTGACGATGATGGCCTTTAAAGCAATTAACCTGTCCTAACCTGCCTGTCAGTCGCAGTACCGTTTCCTCCCTGCTATACCAGTATGCCAAAGCACCATGCTCATGGGGTGGATACTGGCAGCATTCCCTTGAAATCAATAGAGAAATGCTGGCTTTTACTGGTTGGAAATCGGCCTTTCTGCATTTCCCTCCTCAGTCAAAACATAGCAGGCTTCCCTCTGTGGTGGCTGCATCTGAGGCTCATGTTGAGAAGCACTCCAGTCTCAGCTTAGGGTCTGATCGCAGCGATGAAGAAGCAAACACAACAGATTTCCCCCTCCTTCTCTGCTTCTAATAGCAACCAGGTGCTCTGACACTTAACCTGTGTGCTGCCGTGAAATTGCCTGCCTAGTACAGACACCCACATGAGGCCCTGGGCCTCAAGGATTTACTTTATCCTAGGATTTTTAACCCAGTCTCATTTAGATCCTGCATTTTTATCATCCACCTTAAAAACTGGTAATTGTTGTTGCTTAAACATTAAAGTACAAAACTGTCTCTTGACATTTAATTTATTTTCTTTTGAGAGAAAAAAACCCAAGAAATACCTTTAAGGTCTTAGCTGCAAACTTTGGTTTTTATTAAATGTGCTACTGTGTCTTAAATTGGTACCAGGGCAAATACTTGGATGATTATATCAAATGCTGGAGTTAATCAGTTGCATATATACCTAGATGTTTGCTACTTTAAAAGCTTACGGTTACGGCACGAAGGACACGAGAGCAGTCTGTGTGAAAGCCAAATGTTCAAAACCAAATGTGTGTAAGGTCCTAAACAGGACCTGGGTTTCAGGGCAGAGGGCTCCAGGCAGGCATGTGGTCCTGTGCTATGGCATCTTGTGCAGGCATGGAGCTGGTCTGAGCAGCAAATACACGCATTTGCAACACTGCCGAGCTGCAGTGGTTTAAACCTGGAGTGTTTTGCTGAGGTCTCTAAAGTTACATGAGGTTTATGCCAGCCAAGTGACAGCAGAGCTGTAGACTTAATTGCCTGGTTTGATTTTGTGGGGATTATGAAAGTTGGTGGTGACTGCTTCATAGTATTTCATGGAGCAAAGCATATTTTCCTTTTTCTAATAGATTGGATCCCCAAACCTATGACTTCAATTTCAAATATGTGGGGTCTCCATGGTATTGTGTGAGTGGGTAAGGCGGTTGGTTTAGGTGTTAGCAGAAATACAGTCAGAAAGAAAAGTTGAGTTTGGGCATTATCTTGAAGCCACTGCTTTAAATGGTGAGCCTCTGGGCTTCAGAAAGCCCAGACACCTGATGGCACAAAACATACCCCACCGAGTGTTCAGCTGAGATTATCTATTCAGGTCATTGGTGGCTCCAGTGTTCCTCCTTGGAAATACACGGTTGAGGTTCAAGCTGAGTTTGGGAGCAGAAATCCACTGTACAGTCCCCACTCTCCCTTTTAGCCCATGAGAGGTCATTTAGTACTTCACTTACCTGATTCTGATTTGCTTGTAACCAAATACATCATAAAAGAGCACAGAGCAAACCCACCACCCTGGGTGGGACCTATCTCATCGTGGATAGACAGAAAAGCCTCTGCAAGGCTGCTTGCTTGGCATTTATGTCTTCTGAGTCAGCTTGGAGTCTGGGACAGAGGCAGGAGACTGGTTTTGAGGCCTTTGCACCTGCCATGGTGCTGGGTTTATCCAAACAGCCAGAGATTGGACCGCAGCTGGAAAAACAGCCCATCACATGAGGCTGGGATGCTGATGTTCTTTTGTTTACAGCATCCCACCCCTCCTCTCTCCTGAGTGCCGAGCTGGGCAGGAATTCTCTTCATTATCTTCTGCCATGCTTCTCATGCCATTTTTATTAAAAGAAGGAGAAGCAAGGCAAAGGAGGAGGGGATGTGCAAGAGGAGATGAAGGAAGAAACCCAACATACTTGTACAGTCGGTGGCAGCGCTGGAAAAAGGATGGGAGTTGGGGAGCAGATCTATTCGAGTTGTCCCAAAGCAGCCTCATCCCCTGGGTTACTCTTCATCAGTTGTTTTTGGAGCACTTGAGGATGGGGAAGCCTGCAAACACCATGGTGGCACTGCTGAGAGGTAAACCCCAGTGCAGCTGAATGACCCTAAGTAGCAGAGTTAGATCCTCCGATGTGGAAGCATTGAGAGCCACTTTGGTGCCCAGGACTGGGAGGCTCTAAACAAGTCTGTTTCATCGACTTAGTGGATATCTGGGGTAGTTCAGGACCTCTGCAAATGGTATTGGGTGTTTAGGTCGTTGTGAGCAGCACATGAGGATGGACTGGACAGCTCCAGGCTGCACAGGAGGGGACAAGAGATGATGAGATCCTCAGTGTGTGGTTGTATTCAGGTCACCCTGAGCAGCTGATCCAAAGCATTGCAACAAGTGAAGATGTGGGGTCACTGGTTTATGCTGCCAGCAGATTTCCTGTTTTGCTCCACATGGTTTCCTTGCTGGAGAAGAAGAGCAAAGGTGACAGTGTTAGAGGGAAGCAAAGACATTGCTGACATATCGGGCTTATTCTGGGCTGCGGAGAGCTGTCCAGGAAACATCTTTTGGCTCAAGAGTTTGGAGACCATTTAAGATCAAAGAAAGATGGTTTCTTCATGAGGACATTGAGGTGTGGAATTTGCCTGTTTTACATGATGCTGCTTGTGACAGCCATGGTTTAATAGTGATTCCTAAGATCATGTCATCTTATCCTTAAATAACAGGATTGCTTTCTGACTGTTCATGTTTTTCTGGGGCAGAAACTGGGATCAGCCTTAAGGATATTTTCAATTGTGTTGGAAACAAGTCTTTGCTGTATAAAACCCCTCCCTGCTGTTACCTGTATTAAGAAAAACATACATATGCTATTGTAGTAGGGAGAGAGGCATGGGATGTTTGCTTTTCCTCGATGCTTCCACTGCATCTCAACTGTGCTGTGTCCTCAGATGCTGAAGCTCTGTAGTGAGCACAGAGCAGATGTGGTTGCAGGTCTGCTGGCAGTCTAGGGCATGCGTGTTGCTTCTGTAAATTCAATGATCCTTTAAAGCCACCTCGGTCTGAATAGAAAACAACTTCCCAGAGGTATAATTCTTCCCATAAGTTTTACAGGAACACCCAAACTGAAAGCAGAGATCCCTTGCCCGGGGGACTCTGCAAGATGAACTCAACTGCTCAGCTTCCCCAGCAAAACCAGGAAAAGAATTAGAGAGTTTTATATATCTGACCCTGGATCTGCCACTTGCTACAGCAGACAGGGAAGCTGCCCCCTTGGTGTTTCACATGGCACATCCTAATTCCCCCTCTACACAGAGGACTTGAGTCATTGCTTTTTAATAAGACTGCCGCCCCACAGCGGAAGCTGCTGCCATCAATGCGGCTTACTCAGTTCTCAGAAAGGTCATTAAAAGACCATAGATATAAATTTAAAAGAGTGTTTGTTCACATCCTTAATGTTGAAGATGTTCTTCTCTCTCACTTCCTTAAGAAGCATCGTGTGAAGCCGCCGCGCATCCGACCTGCCTGACAGCAGAGTGGAAAGAGCAGGTTATTGCTGTTAGTGTGCCCTCAGCTCCAAGAAAAGGCAGGAGAGAAAATAAATGGTCAAAAATCCCACTTTTATCATCACTTGGAGCACAGCTGGACTTGCTGACATCTCCAGATACAGTCTGTAATATCGACCTCAGTGCCCTATAACTATATAGGAAAGAATAAATTCTTTTGTTGTTTTTTTTCCACCCCTTCATTCCTGCATTCCTTCCTCCCTCCCTCACTATGGTACTGGATTACTGCCCGAAGTATTGCATGTATCATCCCTTTAGCAGCTATATTTTTCCGAAATGTGGGTACTGTGAAGGAATGTTAAAGCTCTCTGTGTCTGCCGATATGATATGTTTAACAGTCCAGGAGGATAGAAGTATCTCAGGTTCCAGTTGTTGGGATGTGAAATGCCACATCCAGCTCAGTCAGCTTTTTGCCACTAGTTGCATCAGGCCAGGGTGAGCTGGAAACGTGGTAGCTTGAGTTTTTAGTGTCTAAGGTGGCTTTCTGGTGCTCCAGTCCAGGCACATCTCCAGCTATGTGAAGGGCACATGTCCCATCTCCTCCAGGCATGGCTGGTGCTGCCCTGGGTGTGACAGCCTGGGGCTTCTCTGCCATCCCCGGCATGGGGAACATTGTGAAGCTCCAGGTAGCTCTGACTGGGCTGTCTGAAAGGAGAACCGGGATGAGGATGGGAAGGATTGGCCCTGTGGACTAGAGATCTGGCTCACAGTCCTGCCATTGCTTTATAAGGACCGTATGTCTCCAGGCATTTGTCTTCCCTTTCTCTGTATTTTACCCAAGACAAGGATATTCCATTCATAGCTCATGGGGTATTGCGAGCATAAATAACTTAATAGCTATTTCATACCCAGACTGTGTAAAAGTAAGGGAAGCCAAGCTGTACAAATACCTAAATGTATGTGTAAGGAGTCAGATATTGTGTTCACCTTCTTTTTTTTTTTGGAGAAGAAATTGCCTTTTTCTTGTGTGTCTAAACTGTAAGTATCATTTGCCTAGCATGATATACCCATTTCCATTTCTGAGCAGCAGGCTGCAGTTGGAAATCTCGCCTCCCCAGCATATGGCAGGTGACAGGATCAGACCAAAGCCCAGAGCTGCGCAGCCAGCAGTCACCATTCAGTGTCCACAGGGTCCTCTCCCCATATGAAGCTTTTCCTTCACAACCCATACAATTAAACAGACCAGAGCTCTCCCCACCTAATAACTTTCATTTCCAGTTTTCTGTCTTATTCACCCACATACACATTCATCTCCAGTCACCTAATAATTCATAAACACCATATGCTCTCCCGTGCTTTATTTAGTACTATGTCTTCTTCCATTATGTTCTGCCAACTTCCCGCCCTGTACATAAACAAATGTGAACTTTTCCTGTTTTCCATTTGCTTACATGTACACACAGGCATACACAAACACTCCCACAGACTGGAGCTCACTCGCAGAGGCACACTCTGCTGTGAGCTCAGTTCCTGCCCATCACCTGTGGGTATCGCTGGAAATCACACCAAAAATCAGCATCTGCACACTACTGTTTTGCCCTCGCACGTGTCATCTCAGCGCATCAGAAAGCAGCAGGGATTGATTGATTTTGTAGCTGTTACAGCTGCCCGAGCTGTTCCTTTGTTAACAGCCTTTTCTAAGAATTGAACCTTTTTGTGGTTAGCAGATTCCCCAGTGACAAAATCCGTGTTTCTGCAAGGAGATTTGTTAATCTTAAATATTCCACCCCTAACCATTCTATGATTTTATGAATTGTTTTGAGAAAGAACATGAGAAGTAACTCTTGAATAATCAAAGCTTGCCTCTGCTTTGATTTCGTGAGGTTATAGCAGAAGTTTGAAATCTTCATAAGTGGATGTATCGGGGAGTGAAATCTCAGTATTGTACACCAGTGGGTGTTCAGCCGCTTAAGTTACTTCTTATAATTTTGTATTCATTTTTTGTCTAAACCAGTTGTTTTAAACAGGTCCCAAGGGCAGAAGTTTGACATTTTTCACTTTGAATAGACACTCTTAACCAGTATCTGGGTAGAAGTCTCCCCAGTCTGTGGGTGAATTAAGATGCTGTTTGTGCTATGTGAACTCTCCAATTTAGCTAATAGGAGCCACAGACTATTGCTGACAGGAATCAGGTGAAGCAGCAATGAGAAAGCCAGTTCTGGTTTTATTCCGCTGCGTTTCTCTCCCCATTTCACTACCATGTGTGGTAACACAGAATCAAATCCCCGTCCTGTTCATGTGCAGTGCATTCAATGACAGTTATTTCGCAGGCATAGTATCCATGAGGAATGGCTCTGTTGTGAAATATCACGTGTGATATGGGAGTTTAAGTCATGCTTGTTAATTTAATGAATGTTGTAAGGAGATCCTTATTTCCCAAACTTGAAGGTTTCAGTAACTACAGTCCATTGATACCTACTTCAGTGGCTTTGTTGCTGGGTGTAGTAGATACATCTCTTCGTAGCACACACTTCATTAATACGTGCTTTTTGACCAAGTTCCTGTGACAAAAAGGCTTGTATATTGCTGTCAGTAATTGGGGCAATATGAGCGTGGTAAGTGGAGGACTGGCGTGGGTTGGGAAAGAGCTGGGTTGTGTTATGGGCTCTGCAATTAGCCTGATTGATGACTCTGAGCAAATCATTTTGCCTTCACCACTCCATAGCTTTACAAATCGGCACAATGGGGATGATGGTAATGAGTTTCTTTGTGGAACGTTTTGAGTTCGGATAATGCAAAAGGCATTGTAAAAGAGCTAAACATTTATATTAGGCTTATATTATTTCTGTATTGCACATATAAAAATGATTCCTCATTTACAGATGCACAGGATTGAGGTAATTATGGCTTTGCATAAATATGTAACAGTTTGCTAATTCGTTCTGCGAATATTTCAATGTTAATCCCAGGATCCAGTGCTGCGGATCCTAGTTTTTGCACTCTCCTGGAGAGGAAGAAAGTTGTTTAACTTTATTGTTTAAATACCTGTCTGCAAAGTGGATATCTTACTTATCACCGAAACATCCCCAGCCCAATTCTGACTTAAATCAATAGGCAACTTCCCACTGGCTCCAGCTGCAGTTAGATTGAGCGCAGGGCTGTTCAGGAAGCAATCGGTGTTCATGGAGTATTTTAACTTCCTTAACTAAACTATGCAGACTTTAGGTAAGGCTGTCCCTGACATGGAGAAGTGGGAGCAGAAATAGCCAAGGCTAAACACATTGAAGCTCAGGGCTGGTTTCTCAAATGCTGTTACTGTTCCCACCATGTGTGGTGAGCATTGATGCACTGCCATGTTGTCAGTGCAGCACCATCTTTATAGTGGGTACAGATGTAAGCAGCAATACCCAACCCGAAATTAATCCTGTCAAAATGAGGTAGGAACATTCTGAGGACCTGATTGAAACTAAAACTTGCTTCTTTTGGCAGCCAACCCCCATTTCAGTATCTCCCTCCCTGCCCTTTTCTACTGCCTTTGTTGTCCCAATCACTTAGTGTTTCCTTCTGTCCTGCAGGGAGCTGACTGATAGCACCACGTACACGTACCAGGTCGTCATTGTTTCTGGAAGGGAGGAGAGCGAGCCTTCCCCAGAGCTTGTCTATATCTCTGGAAGTGGATACTGTGGAGACGGGATTATCCAAATGTAAGTCTGGACAGAGCAAACAGATAAATCTGGGCACATCTACTCAGCCAGAATCTGAGACTAGAAAGGAATTGACAACCTCTGATGTCTCCTCGGTTGAGGCCAGCTCTCATCTGTACGTAATGACTCATGTGCCTGATGATTACCAGGATGATGACACTTAATTGGAACTTAGGCCCTGCTATCCTGGCACCAGGAGATACAGACAGAGATACAGATAATGGAGTCCAGACAGCAGGATCGATATGGACATAACACTATATGCTGTTTATGCTGTTTGTTTGTGTATCTCTATCTTTATACATGCATATGACATTTCCTATACAGAGCCTAAGTAAGCACTGGAAAAATTCAGATAGCCTTTGATGCTGTTCTTACCCATGGAGTCCCAAGTGTCTGGCAGCTGGTGGACAGGGTAAAACCCTGCCCTGTGTTGGTCCAGGTTCCTGGTGCAACCTCTTGTTTGAACACCGGAGGTGGGATGCATTTGGCCTCTTTGGAGGTGATAGATTTGGCCTCTGAGCTGGGAATTGCATGTTCTCAACCAGCTCCTCCCTCTTACCACTGCCCCCAGACCACTGAAAACATAAAAGAAAATCATTTACAACTGTGTTAGGGTTTTTTCTTTTGCTGTGTTGGCCCTGAAGGCACCTGCTTCAAAGCTTCCTGGCATTAGGTAATTCAATTATTTAAACTATGGAAGTAACAACAAGCAAGTACTCAGTCCAGCCATTGCTTTAAATAATGCCGATCAGCAATCAGTACCATTCTGTCAGACGATATACCTGGCAGCAAGTATTTGCAGGATGAGGTCCAACAGGCAAGGAAATCGGAGGGAATAACCGAACAACATATGAATCCAGGGCAGTCTTGGAGAAAGAGGTGGAGAAAGACAGATTAATTTTGCTTTCCATAACTTTTCTCCTACTGTTATGTTTGCACATTCCTCAAGCATCACTTGTGGCTTTGCAGCAAGTGTTGAACAATAGCTGAGCTGCCTCAGGAGCGAGCAGGAACCAGACTTTGTCACAGCTTGGTTGGTTATGGCCCCACTTACAGCTGTGGCAGCCCCTTTCTCATCTGGTTTGCACTCATCTCCCTGCATGCTGCTGCAACCATGCGGGCTGGCGTGAAGCAGGATCCCATTCCCAACACCACCTGCTCTCCTCTGAGTGCTGTCACCTGGAATAGCCTGGCACCAGGCTTTATGCCTTGTTATTCCCATGGTGGGGTCACAGTCTGGCCCTTCCAGATTTAATACAAAGAGTTTCAGAGATTCCTGCTCTCTTTTTTTCCCCACCTGCTGAGTTGCAGCCACACCAGCTATGAAGGAAGTTGCTCATATCCTCATCAGAGAACAGCAAGTGGTATCCACATGTGTAGGAGAGAAGTGGCCAGGCAAGCCTGTGAACCAGGAATGATGAAAGTCAGGGCTGGAGGAGAAAGGGAGAGGTATTTTAAGGGTCAGCACACAAAGTGCTGTACTAGATTGGAGGGCTTTGGGGTTCTGCAGAGGGGTTGCAGTGATTGTTGGGATGATGCCATTTGCCCTCTGACTCATTTTTGCATGCATGTGCCCTGCCTACAGAGACCTGGGGGAAGAATGTGATGACATGAACAAGATCAACGGTGATGGCTGCTCCCTGTTCTGCCTGCAGGAGTTGTCCTTTAATTGCATCGGTAAGTCTGCTCACGGTGGGCAACAACTCTACGTAGAGTGCAAGGGGAAAAAATCAACAGCATTTCCAGCATTTCCAGCTGAAGAGTTGTCATGGAAGAGAGGAAAAAAAGGTGGAATTTGTAGGTTTGAAAGGCAAACATATCTTCCCAGCTTCTGGTCATTTTGATGGGAAATTGGTTCTGCTGGCTTTGAAACAGCCTAGGACTTAGGGCTAAGTCAGCCATTGTGGGACTGATCCAAAGCCCATTGAAGTCAGTGGGTGGTTTTCCACTGCCTTCAATAGGCTTTAGATCTGGCTATGTGAGAAGACATGAACTGATTTTTTTCCTGGTAAACAGGAGGAGGAGTGAAAGGGGAAGGGACTGAGACCAGAAGCAAGTCCAGCTGAGGTCACACCTCCTTTGAGTTGCAAATCAATATCTGAGGATCAAAGGTCTAGCTAATCCCCTTTTTCAGAGGTGAAAACTACTTAATCAGATTTCATTTGCAAGCCTGGTTTGCTCTGATTAGCAAAACCTGTAAGGACAATGGCCGGAAGATGCTGGAGCTATCCAGGATAGCAGGGCTGCAGTTGTGAGCTTTACATATTCATTAAACTCTCGAGGAATGCTGGAGGTAGAGAAGGGAAATGGAGACCAATTTGCACTGCACCTTCTGTGGGGTGGCCCTATGTTGTGGGATTGCATTTCCCAACCAGGGCTCACTGAGGGCTGGGGAAGGATGGAATGTGCAGAGCTTCTGCAGCCAAAGTAAGTGTTCATAAAGGGTCATCTTCTTCTCAAGATGTTCTATGAGATTCCTTATCTGGTCTGACCAAGCAAATACTCGGTCCCATCTAGTGATCCTTCAGCTCAGGGCATCAGTCCTAAGCAGATAACGCAATGTTGGCAAGACCGAAATTTGCTCTTTTTGGCAATCTGATGATTACCTCTTGTGCCTGGAGAGGAGAGAGAGGACCTCACAGGCACCATGTTTCCCTTGGGTGGTAAACTGGGGACTGCTTGTCTCGTCATAACAGATACAGTTTTACTTCAGCATCCCACACTGTGAGACTTGAGGCCTAATTTGGTGATGTTCTTATTTACATATTTACATATGTAAATAGCTCTTTTGAAATCTGAGCATATTTATGGTGCAGGCTAATTGTGACTATTGGTGGTCTTGAAGTTAGGTTTGTGTTTCAAGTCACTTGCTGCATTAGAGCCTCAAGCACTGAAAGAGATTAGTCATAATATTTTGAAAGTGAGATAAACACTTATGCAAATGTTTTGGGTTCTCCAAAAGTCAGGCAGAGTGCGAGGTTCCAGCAAGGGGTCGGGTTGGAGCTGCGTGGCTGCATCTGTATCACCCTGCTCAACAGCAGGTCTGGGTCTGTACTTTGACCACATCCTAGCGTTCCGTTAGGACATGACCCGGGTCCTCCCCTCTGTACGCTGGTTATTAAGGAAACTTGGTTGTGTGGGCTGGGCAGGAGCTGCATCATGTTCCAAATGATCGATGGACAGGAGTAAGAGTGGGGTGTCCCAAGCCTTGGACCACACAACATTGTCCTGCTAGGTGAGTGCAGGAGCCTGCTCTGTACCTGTGTACATGCTCATCTCCAGCGCTAGCAACAGGGCTGTTTCAGAATGTGATAAAAACCTGTCTGACAGCAATACGATTAGAACATGAAGCAATGAAAACATACACACAGCTATTTCTGTGCCATTACAGAGGAAGTGATGTTCAGATTTGCTTGTGCTGAAAAGGAAAGGGGAATTCCAGAGGTAAAAAGTTGTTTGTTTGTCATGGCCTTTGGAAGGTTGTGGTTTATGCACAGGTCCTGGATTACAAAAGGGAATGAAATCAACCTGCTTTGTGATATGCAGAATATGGGGGTGCAGGTGAATCAGAGTACCTGAATCACTGGAAAGGCGCACGGATACACACCTTACAGATGTTTTGTTGGGTGGCTTTACAGCTGTGGTGGTGAGACTGCTGTGGTGGTGATGGCCTTGGTGTGTGTGCATAAGGGTAGGCCAGATGCTGCTGTTTTGGGGCAACCACTGCCTTCATCAAGTCCCTAAGAAAGGTTCAGAGGAGGTAATACCTGTGAAACAGGTCCTGTTGGCATTTGTGGGTGCTG
This sequence comes from Lathamus discolor, assembly GCF_037157495.1. NCBI lineage: Eukaryota > Metazoa > Chordata > Aves > Psittaciformes > Psittacidae > Lathamus > Lathamus discolor. The sequence goes on along the minus strand of NC_088898.1, from coordinate 8,337,289 downwards.
GACCACCATGAATTAGGATATCAAGAGCTAAAGATGAATGGCTGGCTCATCTTTCGGACAAATGAACAGTGCTGATTTGTATTCTGTTTTAATACGCCAAGCATTCAGATCTCACCAGAAAACATAAAGGTGTTGAGGAAGAGAATGGCTGTGCATATCTCAGAATAAATACTAACCAGAAAGTGCAAACGTTCAGCATTCTCCACAATATAATAGTATAAGACTGGATCTTCTGCCTTCAGCCAAACAAAAGTCTTCTTTGAAACTGGTGAGGGTTTTTCTTGGGATGCTTGAGTTTCTGTTTGAGGAGCACAGAAAAACAAGGGTAATTCATTTCCATATTTACAAGGCCAACACATGTTATAATCCTGTAGGACAAGAAGTAATTATTTCAGACAGTGTTATTTTTGCAGTGATGTTCTTATTGTATTATGTAGCTCTTTAGAGCCCGGGGAATCACTCCCCTTCACCAAAGAATGCCGTTAGCCTCAAACACATGTTCAGAGGCTTTGCTGAATTGGGGGCCTCAGGGTTTGATCTTGCAAACGTTTCCTTCCAGGCATGTTTCTGAACTACCACAAGGCATTCTTTAGACTTCAGCAACTCTAACCACAGCGGTGAACGCAGTGCTTGTCACAGACTGTCTGCAGGATTGGGTCCCACATGGCTGAGAGTAATCACTAAACATTTTGTTTGCTAAAGCAGGGTTGAAGAGGCATCACCACGGAAAGATTCATAGCAGGAGGCTTGATAGCTAAGCCCAAGTGAGCTTCTTCCTTCCAGAGACCAAGCAAGTCACCTCATTTGGTAGAAGAGAGATACAACAGAGCCCACAAACACCATCAAGCTTTAGATTTAGAGCTGTGACTCACAGAATAATTCAGGTTTGAAGGAGTCCCTGGAGTTCTCTGGTCCAAGGAGGACCAATCTTAAAGTTAGAGCTAGCTTCAATTTGGAGCATGTTGCTCAGGGTCATGTTCAGCTGCGCTCGAGGTATCTCCAAGGATGGAGGCAGCCTGTTTGCAGGTGTCCCTTTGCTTCTCCTAACTCCCTTTGTCTTTTAGGATCATGAAGCTTACGGGGTTTTTTAATTGCCCAACTTCCCTTTGTCTGAATGGCATGAGGCTCTCAAGGCACTTTGCGCTAGTGCCTGTAATAAAATTAGAGGGGTTTTTTTCCTCTCAGTGTTGTTTTCCTTCCTCCTTTCCTCTCTAATCAGATAACAGTGGATCAATCTGCTCTGCCACAGGAGGAGGGGCGCGGGGGAAGGAAGGAGGGAGGCAGGGAAGAAAACTGTGTGGTCTTACTGTCAGGCTGTCCTGGCCTTCTCTGAACACAAAGGCAAGTAACAGAAAACAGATAAGATGAATAGTGTTTTCTCCCTGCAACATGCTGAAGAGTGACAGCGAGATTAATTAATTAATTAATGGCAGCATCTGGCAGTACTCCTCCTCTAAGTTCTGTGGCACATTCACCCTTCCCCATTCTGAAATCTGTCATCTCTACTTATCCCCTTCCTCTCCTTCACCTAGCTTGTTTTGCACATTTTATCTCCCTCCCCACAAAGAACCGGGTCCCAGTGGAGAAGTTTCACTTGGCCTTTGGATACGTAGGAGCCAAGTGAACTGCAGTCGTGTCCGCTGTGACTGATGCACCCCTCTCCTACCTCTTGGCTGCTTTTCTTTCACCTTGCTCTGGATTCCTCCCGGGATAACTGCTTTCTGCGATTACTGCGGATCTCAGCCAAGTTCAAGCCCTGTGTAAAACAGGCCCCATTTGTAAGAGTTATGATTTCCAGTTGTGGGAACCCAGAGCTTTTTTGCACTTGATCCATTGAGAAATGGGTGTCTAACAAGCAGCTGAGCACCTTGTCCTTGGCGTGCACTCTCCCACACACCAAGGTTGTACGCATGCATCCAGATATATGTGCGGACATTGAAAAAGAGCGCTGCTTTCATTTGCATTCCTTTTGTTGAGTGTGATGTGCATTATGCATTGATTTAGCTCACCAGGGCTGAAGAAAGAGAAGGCTATGATAAAAAAGATGCAGAGATCAATAAAAAAGAAGGGAGGGGGAGAGAAAGTAATATGAAAAGAGATGAGTAAAGGCTGATAGACACATTGAACCACAGCTGGGAAGTTGCTGCAGAACTTCTATCTACCCTTAAGTTTGCCAGGTAATTTATGGGGTTTTCAATTGCATCTTATTGGTGTTGTTATTGCTACACTTTATCTCCTTTGCTTATAAGGGACTCTTCCTAAAGCCTTTTTACAGCAAAACAGGGCAGCGCTTCCACTTACTTCCACATGTGAGTGGTCCCGCTGCAGAATGTGAGTGTTTCAGGTTAGACACACATCTCCCTGCTTTGTTGGATCAGGGCCTCAGGGATGTAAAATACAAAGCAAAGGCACAGGGTAGAGGAAAAGATAAAATAAATACACCTAGCTCTTGAATTTACCTCCAGTTTCTGGCATCTTGAAGCATTAGACTCCGGTTCAGGGAAAAGTATGATTTTAATTTCACAATGATCATTAAACACCTTTTCTCTCGCTCCTGCTTGGCCTCAAGTGGTTTTTTGCTACCTTACAAATCTGGATCTGTCCTTCTCCTCCTCAGAGGCCTCTCCCTCCAGCTGTGAGCCTTACCTTTGTGGGAGCTCTATCCTTTACCTCTCCCATTATCCATAAATTAAGCATAGCACTTTCCCCTAATCTTATTGTTTGGCAGGCTGCATTGCATTCAGGGAAGTGATTAATATTCATGAGCTTGCTATCTCTGTTTGGTGCATAATCCTCTAGGGAAATTGCAGTGTTAAATGAGTGACACAAACCTAATTTTATATGTCTTTTCTTTCCTTTCTTTCTTTTTCCTTTTTTTCCCTTTCTGACAGAGGAGTAATGTGCTTAAAATAAATTGATGGATGACCATCCATATTCATTGTGGGCATGCTTTGAGAGCGCGCCTCACTCCCATCCTCTCTCCCTCCCTTCCTCATACCCCTGCACAGGAACATGGCTTTGACTGCCGAAACCCTGGCCCCACACAGCAGCTAATGGTGATTTTGCCTTCTTTCATGAACATTAAATAGGCCTTGGCTGACCCTGCTCAGGGCTTTCGGTAGAACAACAGCATGAGAGAAACTGAGCCACCTTGCAAGAGAAACTCAGCATCTCACAGGGCATCAATAAGACTAAAGCATTGACCAAGGAGCTTGGGAAAGAGTATTGCTGTCGATTCAGAAGCTGAGGTTCTATAGCAGAATTTAATGGCAAGTAGCAATGATTTTACTGACTGGGGCCATTCAGATGATATTTGTGTGAATCAGTCAGCTTAAGGCAAATGCTTTGAAGCTGATGGTTTCCTGCAGCTCATGGGAGTGTGGCTACATGTTCTAAAATGTCTAAGCACTCATTTGGCAAGTTAGTAATCACAACATAGTCATAAAGTCTCTCAAAGTGATTTTCAGACTGTCATCATTAATAGTGCAATGTTAGCAGGGCCAGCTGAGCCACAGAGCAGAGAGAGCAGGCATCTCAGGCAGCAAAACACAAAGGACAGATGCTTTTTTGTGGGGGAGAATGTGGGATGGAGTGGTATTTGCCTGCATTTTTCTCTAGGCCAGTGACTCCAGCCCAGTTCATTCCAGCTTTGGTTTTTAGGACACAGCTACAATGAGAGACCAACAGAAGGATTACTCCTTTGCTTGTTGCGTCCCTCACGCATTACTCTCAGTGGATCAGCGCTTCCATGGCTGGCCACGCTTCCCTCCTTAGAGCATCCTCTGTGACACAACAGCAACTTGCTGTGTTTAGAGGATGGTGCTGAGCACAAGACCTTCCTTTGCAATAACATAATAACATCCAACCACACTAACAAACAAGCAGTTTGTGCTCCCTGGTGACTGGCACCACTGTTTTTTTTTTCCTCCTGGGCTCCTTCCCAGCTTCCCAAGGAAGTGGGCCAGGTGTTGGGAAGGGCCACATTGGCCAGTCTTCTTGCCTTCATAGTGGCTGTTGCCATGTGTGACAGAAGCCTCAAGATTTTCAGTCAGACAGTCTCCAAGTTCAGCTAATAAATCTGTGTAAGTCTGAGGAAATACTGAAACATTCCCAGCTCTGCTTTTCGGATTTATCCAACCACCCAGGGAAGGAAACAAGATTAGGAGTGACCAGAACGTGTACTTTAGTGCTTTTAGAACATGCGTGGTTGGTGGAAGGCCACGTTGGCTCCCTTTGGCAAGCCACAGAGCTGATAAGGTCTTACTACCACTGCCAGTGATGGGAAATAGCCTTTCTCTTAAGTGACAGAGGCTCGTATTCTTGGAGGTGAAATATCCGATTTCAGTGCCGGGCTCTGAGAGAGAGTTGTAATTGTATCTGTCTGCAGCATGCAGATCAATTGCATAATTATTGTGCCCCAACCGCTATATCATACCGAGGAGCCGGCTCACGCCAGACAAAGGACAAGCCCAGGAATGTATTTCCACGAAGCAGCTGAGTTACCAGGGAGCCACGTTCCGCATTCTGCCCTGCTCGGTTCAGGAGATGCTCAGACACGATTGTCATGTTGTACAGGGGGAAAAAAAGCCTCCTGCAAGGCCCCGGGATGTGCTGCAGTAGATTGCAACACCCGTGTTGCCGTCATTTCCAAGGTGTCTGTTTTATTTCATGGAAGGAAAACGTCACCATGTATTGATACGCAACTTTATTCGGCAAGGTCTGCCCAAGCTCTGTGTAATGGTTTTTCCTCTTCTCAAACCCGAACATCCAGGAAGGAAAATAACTCTCGAATATTTTACTGTAGCAGGAAATCTCTCTCTGTCTCTGGCTTCTTCAATATTAAAGAAGAGATTAGCAGATATCCTGGAAGCAGGCCAGGTTATTCACTCTCTTCCCACTGAAGCCAAAGGTGAAACTCCCATAGAAATAGATGGAGCAGGTTCTGCTATCACTCAGCTGCCGGGTTCTTGTGATCTGCAATGGAATTATTTCTCCTTTCGTGATAGAAACCTCTGGATATGTTTCTTTTCATCTGTAAACTTAAACACCAGTGCTGGAGATAGAATCATAGAATCAGAGAATAGTTAGGGTTGGAAAGGACCTTACAGTTAAGCGACGTGGTGGTAAAATCCTGCTTCTGCACAAGTTGCTGACTTGGGTGAGCCTGTGATTCGTCCCTCACTGTGTCTGAAAAGAGCTGGACACCTTTGGACAGACCTTCCATGGGTGAAAATTAAGCTTGCTCTGTTCCCAGATCTTGTTACTTTGAGACAATGCTTCTGCATTTTTGTACCCCTCTTCTCCCTCTTTTTTTTTTCTCTTTCGGACAAATAGTTATGTGGCGTGAGGCCTGTTAGAGTTGGAAACATCCCCAAGTAAACAGCTGAGCTTAAAAATACTCCTTTTTTTTTTTTGTCTGGCCTTTCAAAAAAAAAAGTAGTTATTGCACAAAAGAAGACTATGCTGATGCCAATCACTGCGTTCCAGCTGAAAACAGGAAGCTGCCCCGAGTGTCTGTCCCCAGCACTTTGACTATGCGGCTCGGACATTCAAAGCCTCAAGGAGGATGTGCCCTGTGCTATGAATTGGATCCCTTGATCTCTTTTTTTTTCTTTTTAATGAGGTGGAAGGCTGCCTATGACAGATAAGTGTGTATCCTGCATGTCTGCTTCCTGATTTGTACCAGATTTCATTAGTTTTGCTGGGGATTTTCCAGCCTTGCTTCGAACAGGTAACTGTGATAGGGAGATACCTGCTCATCCAGACCTGGGCTGGCAGGTGCCTGCAAGCACTGCCTAAACCTTCTGCCTTACCTTGTGCACCCTTTTATCTCTAAACCCCACATAAGGGGTTTGTATTTCAACCCAAAATCTGCCTTTTGCACTGTGTTCAAGCAGCTGAAGAAGTAAGGAGATAAGGAGATCGCACAATGCACGGGATCCCTAAGATCTCGCAGACCAATGCAGTAGGGAGCAGGCCAAGTCTTGTTAGTCTGTCTTCCCAACAAACCCCCCTGTCTGGGTTGGTGTCTGCCATGGAGCATTCAGGGATTCCCAGATGTTGCTGAACTGGAGACTGCCTTTTCCCCAAGCAAGAACAACTTTGATTTGGTCCCAACATTTTTGTGCCTTCAGTGAGAACGTTGTCAGCGAAAAGGAGCTCAGGCTGCTTGAATGAGTACGTGCTCCCCGAGTTCAGCTCAGGATCCTTTAGCATCTGTTGTCAATCCCCAGAGGTGCTGTCTCTTGCCAGGTGCTGTGCCTGCAGACATTTTGCTGTTCTAGATTTGAGCTGGATTTCCAGGCAACTGCTTTGTAATTTTTTGAAGTCATTTTTTTCCTTGAGGACAAATCAGATTTCCTTCATGTTCCCTTCCTCCGTATCTCCTTCAAATCAGATTCAACTTTGAAGTGAGAAGTCCGCGGTGTTGATGAACCAAGTCCGTGATGCAGGCCATATGTGACCACTACAGCACTGTGACCTTCAAAAGGTCTTGGGAGCTTGTAGGTCTCTATGGAGGCAAAAGTTAGCTCGTATTACCCAGGACCTGGATGCATTTCATGTCACAGTAGTTGAGAATAGAACATAAAAGGCATTTTGCACCATGATGGAAATAGAGATGTTAGCTACTGCTTCCTAGAAAAACACCACTCCTGACACTGCCCTCCCTGCCTTTGACCTGTAGGACTCTGCGGATTTGACTGAGCTGTCTTCACACCACTGTGGAAAGGGAAGAAGCCTGTTAGCTTTTATTTTGTGAGGGCAATCGTAGGAAGAAACAATCTGATCGTTCTTTACTTTGCTCATGAAAATGTGAAGCCCAACATGTAACCTGCCAAGCATCCAAGACCACAGTAAGAATCAGGAGTCGGAGCTGGTGCTCAGCACCTGTGGAAGGAAGAGCCTATGCTTTTTGGCAGCCCACTCGGTGATGCACCACCTTTGTCTGTCATAGGTAGATGCCTTCATCAGTGCTCTCATGCCCTCTTTGCTGTCACTGAGGTGTAGAACCTCATGGGCAGGCAAGACCTGCTCTTCTCACCAACGCTCCCCTCAAAACATGCTTCAGGATGGCGTGTCAATAGTAGGACTTACTATTTCTTTCCTTTCTTTTTCTTGCCTTAAAAGAAAACAAGGGTTGTAAAGCCACTTTCACCATCATTTTTCGAAGCACATAAAAACAAGCAGGTACCTGATCTCTCAGCTCTTACGTCATCCAGCCCCATGCTGTGATGGAGAACAGGGTGCAGCCACTCTGCAGGACCAGCACAGCTGAAGGGCTCATGACAGTGCAGTTCAGTAAGACTTGGTTAATCATTTAGGCAGTTTCCATTTAATTCAGACATCCCAACCTCTCCATTCGGTGCCTCCCTCGGGTTTTGCAGGCTCCAAGCAGACAGATTTATTGGGGTCTTAAGCATAATCAGGAACAAATTAGCCTCTGTTAGGATCACACGCTGGCCTGGATCACAGCTATTCAAAGGCTGCCTTCCCATCCATGTGAGTATGAATTAAGTCATCAGGTTGGAGTAGGTCTTGAGTATTCTTTTAACCCAAACACATGATCTTATCAGAAGCCCATTACGTTTATCATCGCATTAGGAGGGAACATTTGGAGCCAGTGCAGGAGTATGTTGCTATATAAATGTGCTTGCTTCAGTGGGTGTCATGAAAAGAAGTCAGTGCTTCAGGAAGGCCAGGGAAATGCTGTCTAAATGCCTAAAATGAGGCTGTGAGTTTCTGGGGATGTGTTTGCATCAGTGGGGTGGCTGCTCTGGGGATGTGTAAAGAGAGAGTCCGTGTGTTTGTGTGTCAGTGCTTCTGTCAGTGGGGGTGTGCAGCAGGGTGCTCTTGGGTGCTGGTATTTCACTGTAAGTGTATATCTGACTGTGCCTATGTCAACAGGCTGAAGGTTGGGTCTTTTTAATAGGGTGGGTGTTTTCCTTTCTTTTTTTTTTTCTTTTGCTTTTTACAGAAATAAGCTTCTTTTCCTAAAATGACAAAGAAACCCTTTTTCCAAAAATCCATGTTTTCATATGTTTGTGATTTGTTTCTGAGGATTTTTGATTGCTGACCACAGGCTTTCCAGAGCTGAATGTTTCTCAGGGATTTCTGCTGAGACTCTTACTCAGACTGGGACATAATGCTCCAAGGCGGGCAAGCTGCTTAGCTTTATCCTGCTGTTCTTGGGTACAGCAGAGACCTGGCCTATGCTTTGCTATTGCTCTCCAGAGACAGGAGCAGAACAAGAGATGCAGAAGGATAAGGTTAAGGGAACCAAGAATTTTCCTCTATGGCCATCACAATGTGAATGAGCCACACTTGTGCAGCGCTGTGCCAGCACTGATAAGCCCTACAGAGAAACAAGGTATGTCACAAGGATGTCCAAACTGTGACTCCCAGGGCACGTGTTGTTCATGACCAGTTCAAGTTCACATTCCCAGCTGGGTCAATATCAGATGAGGACTAGCATGGCCCTGCTGGCATCAGTGCTGTTGGGCAATAGGCCCTGGGAAAGGCAAGGCAGTGGCTGCTGGGACCAGCACTGCTCGGTTGCCTTAGGGCCCATCTGCACATCCACGGAGCCCCTTCCCACAGCAGAGCAATGGGACACCCCAGAGAGCCATTGTCATCTCTTCCCTGTGAAGCACTCTCCCAAGCCTCCTCCTCCCAGCCATTCGAGGTGTGTGGTATATGTTCGGTGGCTCCCAGCCATATGAAGATTTTAAGATGTGACATGTAGGGTCAAGGAGTTTGGCCACCCCAGCTCAGGCGCAGGGCTGCACTCATACAGCTGAACAGCTTCCAGATTCATGCTGGCTCCTTTTCACCACCTCGCAGCACTGGCCTAGCAAATACACAGTTCCCAACACTTACCCATGTACACGAGTTGTCCGCAGAGGTCATGATGAAATGAAACCATTATGACATTCCTCCCTGATTGACTTCTCCGTTCTTTTAAACTCACACTCTCAGAAGGACCTGGAATCTTTCATGGGGGATTGGGAGGAAGGGAGGGGAAAAGGAGTGAAAGTCATTAAATAATTGAATTGCAATAAACTGATTTTTTCTGGCTCATGGTGGTATTTCACTGTGTAAACTAGGAGGAAAAATAAACAGGGGATTTAGTAGTTTGGAAGTAGCTCAAAATTGAGCAGCCGTTGGATTTTCTGACACCTAGCTCGAGATAGTCCAATGCTACCGGCAGGACTCTCCTTAGGGATCGCTTCCATCAGTCCAGCTAGCAGCTCTGGCTAATTTCCTACCAGGTTTTTTTTCAGCAGGCTTATTTGCCAGACAAAAATACAACAGGCTGTCAGAACTGGATACCTCTGGGGACTGGCAATGATAATACAATACAAAATAGGATACCAACAGGTCAAAGGTTTCCATTTCAGAGAGTACTCTAATGACTGAAAGTCATTATTGCTATGCAGTCTGTTTGAAAAGAGTAGATGGATCTCAGTTCAGTTTTTAATGGGCCAGTGTTACAGAAACAACCTCAAAAATTTGGCATCTTTGTTGGCAGTCTCATTAGAGAAGCCACAGAATAAATGGACGAGGATAATAAAGTCTCCTGCTGCTTTTGATCCTTTCAGGTCAAATCTGAGTCATGTTGGTTGAAGCCGTGTGTGTATGTGGCAAGCTTACCCTCGCACATTGTATACTGTGTCTGCTCTGTGGATAAACAGATCTGTTGGGCTCTTTGGTCACTACAACTGTGAACTTGGCAGTTTTCACCATCCCGAAATTCACAGTTGCTGCTGCTGCTGCTGTTGTTGTTTTGCAGATATCTTTCAGAAACAAAAAGGGAAACGTTGCAGACCAGCCCCTCTGCTGGCGTTTTTCCATCCGAGTTGGTGGAATTACGCCAACACCCACATTGTCTCTCTATGTATTTTCTGTCTCTGCTTTCTTCTGTCTCCATCCTTTTAAATGGAGATAGATGAAAATAAGCAGAAATCCCCTTACATTAGGAAATGTCTTGGAGGAATTGCCCAATATAAAAGTTGACTATCGTTGCTTGGCTTTTTTTAAATCACCTTGCTATTGTCTAGGAGTGCTTTCATGTCCCAGTGACCTGGTCCAGCAGATACAGGACACTGATGCTATCAGGTCCTAGCTCTTACATTGCTACCTGTAACCAGCGCTTTGTGATTTCTCTTCCTCCTGGCAGATGAACCCAGCAGGTGCTATTTCCACGATGGTGATGGAGTATGTGAGGAATTTGAGCAAATGACCAGCATCAAAGACTGTGGCGTTTATACTCCTAAAGGCTTCCTGGATCAGTGGGCTTCCAATGTCTCCGTCTCACATCACAGTGACCAGCAGTGCCCAGGATGGGTGGTCATCGGTCAGCCAGCAGCAACCCAGGTAAGAAAGCATGTGTTCTTTCCTGTCCTGGGCAGCAAAGTCCAGCAAGAAGCAACAGTCATGAATGTAGCTCAATGGTCAACACTGGTGCGTGATGTTTCCTCTGCCCGTTAACTTGCTGCTTCACGAAGGAAGGCCCCTGACAGCAGTTTTCCTCTTTCTGAGCCTGATAAGTAGTGAAGAGTTGAAATTCAGTTCCAATCATGCATTCAATATGCCGTGTAGGAGCCACCTCGAGCAACTATCACCATCTAAAAGCCTAGACAGGCTCTCTGCAGCTAGCACAGGCTACTGTCTTGTGGCGATGAGTTCTGAAGGCTAATGCTGAATAATACAAAAGAGCGTTCTTTCTTTTTAATAGTTTTGTGTTTTCTGTCTCCCAGTTTCATAAAAGCACCCTATTGTTCTATTCTGAGAAAGGTCCCGTCCATTCCCAAAGCCATTCATTAGCTTTAACCCCCTTCTTACATGTCTCCTTTGTAACATAAATAGCTCCAGTTACCATAACTTTACCTTTTGTCTCCCTGAGAGAGTTAGATCCAAATGAGTTCAAAAAGACATTAGACAAATGCCTGGAAAACAGAGCTGTACATGATGCAGATGCAACAGTCCAGATGCAACCTGACTCAGGAAAGCATGTGTTGCTTATTGATGTTTTTCAGAGGATGCAAGATATAGATAGAGGATACAGATATAGATAGATATAGATGATATAGATAGATACAGATATATAGATATAGGAGCTGCTTTGTATGTTCCTCCTTGAGCATCCACTGCTGTCCCTTGCTAGAGATAGAGCAGTGAATTACGTGGACTTTTGGGCTGATGCAGTAATGTTGTTCTGACAGTCCAACTACTGGGGAGGTGTCTTGTGGGCAGTGCGGAGAGGGATGTTGCAGATAGGACAAGCAGATTTCTCCATGAATAGTAAACACAAAGTATTTCCAGTTGGCTTGCAAAAGAAAACATCTTTATGCAAGAGACTTGGCCTTGTCCACATTGCACAAGTCTGTAACAAATTAATGACCAGGTCAGTTTTAAACACACAAAGCTTGGATAGTACCAAGACACAATCCAGAGCCCAGTGTTGCCTCTTTGTCATGGTCTCATTTATTATCTCACACTGTAAAAGGAACTTTTACCTGGACCCCTACCAGTGCCTTCACAACTTCTCATTCCAGCTCCCTGTAGAACAGCCCAAAGCCCACTCTCTCTAGTTCAGGTGCTGCTTTATGTGCATGTCCCCAAGCACTCTGTGCCCATGCAGCTGCTATGGAATGCTGCCCTGTTTTTTCTCCTAAGGCACTGGTAGAGATGCAGCCACCCCATGCAGTAGGTAACATATGGTCCTGCAGTGGAATAACCACCACCACGTGCGCACGCAAAGCCCTGCTGTGTAGCCACAACTCAGGCTTGTATGTTGTACCCGATGAGATGAAGTTGTCACAGCCTTGTTAAAACAAAAAAAGAGGGGGTTGGAAAAAGCGCTGTTGTATTTATAGGCAGAGCACTGGCATATCACACACTGCCAGAGTGAATGGGAACATGCCTCCTGTTATAGCCTGGCCCCTGGGGAGATAACAGTGTGCTATTTACTTCCAGCAAACGGAATTTTTGCTTTAGCTCAGCTGGTCCTGTTACCAGTTTGAGTGCATGGGGTTCATTGACCTTTTTAATCATATATGTTGAGAAAGTCTTTGTTTTCCCCAGGAACAAGACAGGCTCGTCGGCTTGTGAAAGCACCTGACTTGTCACTGCAGGGAGGTTAGGTGGGGCAGCAGGTCATCAGTGTTAGCGAGCGGAGATGAAAATTAACCTAAGATCTCTTCTAATCACTGCATGTAATGATCACTGGTGTGTAAACATGTTTGGCTTCATTATCTGTACAAGCATTGAGCCTTCGGGGGGTTTTGTATTGATGAAAGGAGCACCTTTCCTCACCCAGATATCTTTTGGAGTAGGTTGTGTGCTTGCTGGTCTTATGCAAACTTTTCGTGTTGTTGCTGGGTAGTTTCCTGATTAATCAGAGTGGTATTTCTGTTGGCTTCTCATCAAGAATGCCATGAAAGATATGTTTGAGTGCAGTGCACAGCAATATACAGAATACATAAGCTGCCTGTTCGTTAGCCATCCCATTTCTCATAATTGCCCTGGTGCTCTCAAGGTGCTTTAAAGCATTTTAAGCATGTCCTTCATGACTTAAAATGTTTCTCATCCTTAGATAACTCAAGACCCATTTCTCTGCTTGACTCCCATTGTTTTGCCTGGGCTGTTTCTGAGGAGTTTGGTTGTTTTGGGGGTATTTCTCAGCAATATCTGCCTGCATGCACTTGTTCACTGCTGGGGGACTGTTTATGAGCACAAGCAGGAGAACACTTCCTTATTATTGTAGGGTTGCCTCTGCAAACTGAGCACCCCGCACCCCTTTGCTCAGTTCATTTCAGACAGTGCATGTTTCTGAGTTGGTTGTTCCTTACAAGTAGGGTTGCCCTCACTTGCTTGTTATTTTGAGCTGGATCTGACGTGCTGGTTGCTTCCTTGTGAGTACGAGGCTGCTGAATGGCAACATACGAAGGGAGGGGAAGAAAAGTTCACAGTATAAGATTTGTTTTGAACAACAAAATGCTTACAAAGAATGACACAGTCTTGGCGAAGAGATACACATTTGAGAAATGGAAAGGTCAAACAGCCCCCCCTTGAAACAATTGCTCTTTCTGCAGAAGCAAGACTGAGAGACAGCCACTTCTACTTTCCTGGCAGCCACTCTTCAGTGCTGATTAAGAAATATTCTCAGTACTGACAGCATCCTATTTAGAGCCAAAGGGGACCAGTCAGCAACATTGCACCAGCACAGAAATGCGATGTAGGGTGTTTGTACAGTTGGGTTTCTAATCCAGCATCCTCCTTCACGCAGACACTGCTCAGTACCTGTTGTCGACTGCAGGAGGAATTCAGCAGTAATGGTTTTGCACGCTCTTGGGCTGCTCTTTTCCTTATTGCTCTTGCTGTGAGGCTGTAAACAGCCTCTCCTTGCCATCCACTGTGTGTGAAATATTATCAGTGTTGATGGACTGCTTGTGTGGAGTTTTCTACAGCACTGTTTATTTCTCGGGGCCTTTCTTGTGCTAAAGATTATTGATGCTAGCATTAAGTCATCAGCTGGTGTGTGTTGGCAAAGACTACAGAAAGGCAGTAGCACTAGGCAGATTTATACTGGCTGAAGGACAGATCCAGTAGGCATAAACACAAAGGGTGCTTCGTCTGATCCGTTTGGTGAATAGCTGCAATTTTTCTGTGTTGGAAGTCCCCAGTGACTTATTTCCCTGACTGGTTTGTACCCAGCTCAGATCAGCCTCCTGTTTACCAGCAGGAGGGGTAGGACATGGCTTCCTGACACCACGTTAAGCAAACCTGGGCTTGACAAGACATGAGTTTTAAAAAGCCAAATCATGGCCTACCCAGACACTGGTAGAGCTGCGTCAACAAGGTGTGTGAAGTAGGAATCTGCAGTATTGATCAGGTCACTGCAAAAGCTTTGCTGTCCTTCAGGGTTCAAGAAACCAGAGTCTTGCAATGGCCTTCGTAGATTCAGCCTACTTTCTCTCATTGCCAATTTTGTCTGGCACAGCTTACACTGTGTGAGTGCATTAGCTGTGTTAGTCTCTCTTTCTAGAGTAGGTTGTACTGAGCAGGAAGGATTTGGATCTTTTGCTAAAATGTCTTTTCTCTACAGACATGTCTTTGGAGGAAGCCTATGACAGGTCTGTCTCAAGGGGTTGCTCCAAGGTTTGAGTGAGAGGAGCAGAGGCAGGTGGGTGCAGACCAGCCACAGGAGGCTGGAGTTGCTGTTTCTCCTTTCATCTTGCTGGTGGCACTCCTGCTTTTGGAGAACTGATCCATCTGCAGTTTCCCTTTGGGCCATTGTAATAGAGAATAATAAGAAGGGGCTAAGGGATGTTTAGGTGACTTATTGCTGACCTCGTTCCTCCTGTCACAGCAATGTGTGCTCAGGACTTGGAAGTTGGGGGGTGTGTGTTGATGATTTAGAGGGCCAGTCTCCCAGTAACTGTGTCTTTCATTGCATTTCCTCCAAGTTGTGCAGAAGTTGTTTAAACCAAGTAACCCTATATGTATATATATAAATCTATTTTCTTTCTCCCTGTGCCATTGTTTGGGCTTGGGTTTCCCATGTATGGAAAAACCACACAGCCCAGCACAGCTAACCAAAAGGCGATTCTTTCCCAAGGCTGCTGGGCACACACAGATTCTGTTCGTTCCCGGACTGATGAACACACTCTGTTCTCATCTGGGTACCCCACAGGGTCTGCTATGGAGTAACAAGTTGTGGAAGAGGATTCTTATTACATCTTTCCCACAAACAACGGCCCCCTCCTGCCCCTGTTGCAGTTCCCACAATTGCACTCATCCAGACTCATGCCACGAGCCTATCCTTCCACCAGCAGCAGAAAGATGTCTAGAATTGCAGTATGGCTGTAACTGCCCACAAAAGGAGAAGACAGGAGCACAGAAATACCCTGAGTACTAGAAGAAACAACATGGTAGAGCAAGGGCTCCAAGAGTGGTAAGAAAATACTGTAAGAAAATGGGAGAGAAAGATGATCTCTGCCACACAGTTTTATTCTGTCTCATAAATATAACACTGAAGATAATTCCCCAAAGATCCAGCAAAGCCAACAAATAGAGTAATGTTGAACAGGAATGGGAAGCGAGGAAACCTGTAACTTTTAATGGAGAAGCCATTCCTTTCCTTTGGGGTGATCTTGCTGAGAAGAGGGAGGATGTCTGCTTGTCGGCTCTGCAAGCAGCCCTTTTTGAACTTCCCAATTCACAGCCAAGTCCTGTTGCTCTTCAACGGTAAGAGGTTTGTTGTGGTTGGAGGGATAGAAGAATCCCCATTTTTAATAAGATGATTTGCTTTGCAAATGTCTTTGTTATTTATAGCCGAGCCAGGCTTCGAACCACTAATCTCTGGAGGATGAGGGCAGAATCCCACTAAGAAAAACCAGTAATGGAGGAACCATGAGTGATCGGAGGTTAGTTCTGGAAGAAGATGAACTGGACACTGGGCACAGGGTGCTGCAAGAGCAACGTAGGTTGGCTGTATGCATCTGAGCTCATTTCCAGAACTGGCTGATCCACCGCAAGGCTTCAGCTTAGGTTACAGAGCCTCCAAGTCTAAAGTTGGTGTCCAAAGGGAGCTCCAACACTTCATCTTTATCTCAGCCTTTCCCTGGATACTACAGACCAGCCAATTTGGTCTTTTGCCTGAAGGCTGGAGAGTTGCATCACGAGCAAATTCAGGCTGGAATGTTCCTTCCTTGGCCTAAGTGACGAAGTTTTTCAATGTACAGGGATTAATTAAGCCTTATCACAGCCACACTGCTTGGTTTCTTTTCCTTTTAATAGGGGTGGAAACCAGAGCACAGAAAGGTAAAGCTTCTGTTTGAGGATTAAGCCTCAATATCCTCCAGAGCTGTTGCAGGCACCGGGCATTTTTGAGCCTAGACCTCCCCAAGAGCAGGAAGTTCAGGAAGTCTTGAAAGGGAAATGTTCATATCTTGGATAAAAAGAAAGCTATTCAGGGCCTACTGAGAGTCAATGTCTGGAAGCAGAGACCTGGAAGGGGTTTGGGGTCATTAGATCTACATTTTAGATCTGCCAGCCACCTCACATCATCCTGTTTGTGAATTAATCAGTCTTTAGCCAAACACTGTTTGGCTGTTCATTCCCAGTACAAAAGGACTGGAAAACTGTCCCGCCAGCAACTTGCTTTAATGGCTGGAAACCTTGTTTCCCACCTGTCTAGCTGGGTAAGATGGATTTTGCAACCCTTCTGCCAAAGGAACTCCACTGGTCCTCACTTGTGTGATTGTGTTGTTGCTTTGTCTCCTTGGAGGAGGTAGCCCATGTGAAGGGTCCACACCAAGGTGAGGGATGCTACAAAGATGTGTGCTAACATCAGTGCCATGGCTTCTGCTCAGGAATGATCTCAGTGTTCTGGGGAGGTCTCTGAAGCACAATAAAACAGGATTTCTAGGTAGGCTGGCTTGAAAAAGACTCAGCTGCAGGAAGATGGCTGGAAAAGAGCAGAGCTGGCTGGAGTAAAGGAGATGCTGACCATCACCTGGCTTCTTGCTCCCTGCTAGGACAGAGGATCCCTCCCTCTCACCCCTCCATTCCCACGTCTTCCAGTGTTCCTTTGCTCCTGGCAGTAGTAAACCAGTAGACCCCATGGCTGATGTCGTAGCCTCTGGCTGATTTGTGTAAGGGGAGGACAGAGAGAACACAATGAGATGTCAGAGGAGATTCCAAGCAATTTTGCCAGACACTCAAGGGATATTTTCTTCTTTCCACTCCCCTCCCCCCTTAGTTTTTAGAATAATTTTTCAAGAGCACATATGCAAGTCATCTAAGGAAACGGAACAGTGAGTACCAGGGGCTGGTACACTGTGTTCCCTTTGTGTACTGTAGAGAAAATAGATAAAAGAAACAAAGGATGATGCAGAGCGCAAAGCAGCCATCGGTACTCTCAGAGAGGTTCAGTCTGACCTTTACAGAGATGAAGGTCAAACCAAAAATCCTCAGGTGCCGGAAATTGGTCCCGTCTTCCTCGGACCAGGAGACATTTACCACTAACGAAATGAGAGCAGAATTCCATGCCATTTGTTGTTGCTGGAAGTGAGAAGAAAGGCAAGAAAGGAATATTGTCTTGGATAATAATAAGGATTATGTGCTTCTGTAAGGAAGTAACGTAGCATTTTATGATCATATCTGCGGTACACCCAGCCACCCACCATGATTACACATGGTAACAGAAAACAGCTTGGACCCCCCCCGCCAGCATCAGGGAGCTGAAAGCCGGACCCCACGACCGCGGCGGTGCTTGTTAGCATGAAAGGAGACCCCCCTCCTCGGCCCTTGCCCCTCAACCTGCCATTCTCTCTGTCTGCTGCTGCTGCTCGCGAGCCTTTAGATGCAGAGCATGTCCAGTGCGAGCGTGGGATAGCTCTCCTGCATCCCATCCGGGTTGTTTGTCTTGGGTCCCTCTCCATTCAGAGCAGACTGATTCTTGAATAAATGCATCGACACGTCTGCTTTGTTCATGCATGAAGGGTTCTCGGCATTTCTCATCCCACCCCCAGCCCTGGCTATCTTCTCCCTACCCCCCTGGCATGTAGCTTCACCAGCTTTTGCATGATTTCCCCTGTGCTACAGTAAAGAAACCTGCCTGAAGCATTGCCCTTCAGTCAAGCTCTGTTCAAAATATCCAGTCAATTATTTCGGATAGAATTAAAACAAGTGATCGGAAGGAGGGGATGGAAAAGGGTGCAAGAGCAAAGCCATAATAGCCTTTACTATGTAATTTGGTTTCATGTTCTGCACAAGAAAACATGTAAAATATGTAAACAGAGCTCTCCAGGATTGTAATGTAGCTACAAAGCCACAGATATAGAGGCAGGCAGGGTGCTGTTCTTCAGCAGAACGGAATGCCATCCCCAAAACCACACAATCATTTCTTTAAGCTGAAAGTAAACTTTCTCATGCCAGGAGCAGAGAATTTATTTTTCCTTTGAAGTGCAGGATTGTCTGCAC
This sequence comes from Lathamus discolor, assembly GCF_037157495.1. Taxonomy (NCBI): domain Eukaryota; kingdom Metazoa; phylum Chordata; class Aves; order Psittaciformes; family Psittacidae; genus Lathamus; species Lathamus discolor. The sequence goes on along the minus strand of NC_088898.1, from coordinate 8,319,301 downwards.
TGCTCATTCAGAGTCCCAGAGGCATTTTAGCCCACTTTGTCATAAAAGACCTCGCATTTTGAATGCCAGTGAATGTTAGGGGGTTCATCTTGAGATGGCTGTAAAAGGCCTGGTTTTGGGAAGGATGGTGCTTACCCAGAATTGTCCTGAAGGTCTCTTGAGTCAGTCCCTCTACCCCCACCTGCAAGTAAGTGTATGCTTTAAAAAGAAAAAAACAAAACAGCAAAATTGGGACCATTTGAATAAACTCTTGGGCAGCTCTATATCTCTCCTGCATCGTGGGTTGCTCTTGATGGGGTTGTCAAGAGACGAACATCCACAAGATTTCTTCCCTGTGAGGGTGCTGAGGCTGCCCCATCCCTGGCAGTGCTCAAGGCCAGGTTGGACACAGGGGCTTGGAGCAAGCTGCTCCAGTGGAAGGGGTCCCTGCCCGTGGCAGGGGTTGGAACTGGATGAGCTTTAAGGTCCCTTCCAACCCAGACCATTCTGTGATGCTGTGCTACCTCACCCAGAGCCATAACTGTTGAGGAACCCCAAATCCGTGCTCAGTTTGGGAAATACTGCCTGTAAATTTGGAGCATCGCTGTTTCCTCTGAGGTCATTTCAGTGGTGAATCTGATAAGAAGCCATGATTCACCTGTCTGGTAAATGGGCCCAGCTCCCTCTGCTATCAGCAGGAGCCTCCACCAGGCCTGGGTTTCCATTGTAGCCTCAGGGTCTGGCTGTGAATTGTTAATTCATGCCAGGAAATGATTATTTGCATGATCAGTGCTATTATCTGTCTGTGCATGTACCTCTTCACTGGGAGAAACCCTCATTTCTGGAGAACATCAAGATCTCCTTACCCATTTTCGTCATTGGACCAAAATCTTTATGCTCAGCACTTTGGGCAGTGGATTTCATTTTCCTGTTTTTTGGTAGTTAACCCTTGCATCATCACTCTCAGAGAAGTTTCTTTTCAGAGAGGGGAAGCTGAAGCACAGGGTAAACATGCTCTTCCTGCACCTCTCCTATGGAGCCGGGCTGAGAGAGCTGGGCTGGGGCAGCCTGGAGAAGAGAAGGCTCCTGAAGGGGAGACCTGAGAGCAGCTCCAGTGCCTGAAGGGGCTGCAGGGAACCTGGAGAGGGGCTTGGGACAAGGGCCTGTAGGGACAGGCCAAGGGGAATGGCTTGAACCTGCCCGAGGGGAGACTGAGCTGAGCTCTTAGGCAGAAGCTCTTCCCTGTGAAGGTGGTTTCTTGTGAGAAAGGCCAAGCTTCAGCAGCTTCAGCTCCTCCATCTGCTGTGCTCCCAGTCTGTCCTCCCAGAGCCTGGTCCTGGGAGGCAATGAGGCTGAAGGAACCCTGAGCTTCTTCTTACAGATGATGCTTGTACTTTAACCCACTCAGTAACTTCTTTTGGGAGCAGCTGGGATTTTCTGTAAACCTCCCCTACTAGCATGGGACTTCAAGGATGAAATGCTCCAAGTGGTCTTTCAGCTTGATTTGTTGGAGTTTGAGGCTTATCAAGAGCAACCAGGGCTGTTTGGAGGTCAGAGGGGAGACACCTGCAGCCAAACTTTTGCTTGGGTAGAGATGTACATTGGCTGGAGGAAGCAACTGTCTGCTGCTCTATGGAGTATCCCTGGATGGTCCAACTCTTTCAGAGGTATTTTCATGGCAGTGGTTTCCTTATTTTACAGTTTCAGTGGGAAAAGCGAGTGAAGCAAAGCGGAACCTTCTGATTCACATACCAGCCACAATGACTGCCTTCAGGTATTAAGAAAACCGAGCCACAGGGTTTAATCATAGACTCACAGCCTGGTTTGGGCTTGAAGGGAGCTTAAAGGTCACCCAGTTCCAGCCCCCTGCCACGGGCAGGGACCCCTTCCACTGGAGCAGCTTGCTCCAAGCCCCTGTGTCCAACCTGGCCTTGAGCACTGCCAGGGATGGGGCAGCCACAGCTTCTCTGTGTACCCTGTGCCAGCGCCTCAGCACCCTCACAGGGAAGAGCGTCTGCCTTATATCTAGCCTAAATCTCCCCTGTTTCAGTTTGAACACATTCCCCTTTCTCTCCTACCACTACAGTCCCTGCTGAAGAGTCCCTCATCCCACTCCAGTCTTAATTAACACACACTGATGTAGGGCTGACAAGTTGGATGGAAACCCCAAGGCTTTGCTTGCTGAGGTGTCACTGTCAGCAGCTCCCTGGACAGCACATGGTAGCTCTCCTCCATGCTCCCCCCTACTCTCCCTGGGAGCCCTGCCACAGCCTTCCCTCTCACTATTAAATTCAGGGCCTCTTCCCAATGCATCATCTCCCTGGATGTATCCAATTAGGGCTTGTTGACAGCCCAAAGCAGACTTATACCCTTAGGATTAGAGGCATGTGTACGTCTTCATATAGGGAAGGACAACAACCGGGTGTCTGGCTGGCTCGCTGGGAGTGCGCTGTGGGAAGCTGAGCAGCTCGGAGGGGGAAGAGGAGCCAGGGAGGGAGAGATTTGCACCCCCAATTATCCTTGCATGTGGAATCGCTGTGTGCTGAGGGTTGCGTGTGGTTTACACAGCATGTTTACATGGTCCGTAACCCCAAACAAAGCTGAAAAGCATGACTTTAACTCTGGAAATAAAAGCGCTGGAAACCCCTGGTTTTCTGCACATGAGAAAGTTTTGTTCTTTAAACACACAGATGTTTTTAAATGAAAAATCACTCTTTTGACCTTTCCTGAATGTGATCATGTGGTCGGAGCTGACATTAACCACTGCGTGGCTGTTTGCCTCGGCCGCAGACGAAGCTTCATGAACCATCTGCATTGCTCGTGGTAGCACCTGCATTGTCCTCACATCTCTTGGAAGATGCTCCTGTGCCCTGTGTGCACTTGGGGCAGTCCGGAGGAGGTGGGGTTAGGTACGAGGGTACTCAGGGTCTATTCCTACTGCGCTGGCAATGAAAGCATTGTGGTTCTTTCCTCCCTGATAGCTGACAAAATGAGGCTTAGTTTTTCTTTCCCTATTTGTCTCTCTTATCAGAAATGTTGCCCAAGAGCTTCTAAGCATCTTTGTCCACCTCAGCCACCTGTGTTTTTCTGATGGAGAACTCCTGGTAGAGCTGAAGTTCTTTAGGGATTTATCATAGACTCATAGAACAGTTAGGGTTGGAAAGAACCTTAAGGTCATCTAGTTCCAACCCCCCTGCCATGGGCAGGCACACCTCCCACTACATTTGTTGTTCTTGCTTTCTCTCACTAGCTGTGTGCCTTCTTCATCCAAGCAAATCTATAGGACCAGCTTTAGGAAGGAAGGAGGGGATGTTACCAAGTGCATTGTAACAAGCCCAATCTGCTTTGCCTTGCAGGAGTGCCAGACAAGCAAAACTCCAATGAATCATAGAAACATAGAATGGTTTGGGTTGGAAAAGGACCTTAAGATGATGTAGTTCCACCCTCCTGCTATGGTCAGGGACGCCTCAGTTGGATTCATTAATAGAATAACAAAGGTACCTTTAAGACCCTGCCTTTGACAGTTTGATTTCGGGTGCCAGCTGCTCCCAACTGTAACGTTCCATTCAAAGAGGAAGAAAAAGTAACAACGAAGCTTTTGCTGTCATCAGTGTAAAAGTTTATGAGATGGGATTGTTTTCCCTCGCCGCAGCACCCCCCTGCCAGCCTTGGCCTGCAGTTCTAGGCAAGCTGTGCTGCAGTGGACCTAACTGGTTCCAGTTAGAGACGGGCAGTTTGGGAACCTGAGTGTGCAGCCAACAATAATGTTCTGGCTACTGTATTTGTTTAACCTCTCTCTCCAGTGGACGGATATACAGTCTGTTAAAGCACTCATCAGTCTATAATGCCTTCACACTTTGTGAGCAGCAGTGTGGAAGCTGTAGACTGGAGCTTCTGCTACAGATTGAAAATGTCTTTTTAGGTTTAATGAGGCTGGTGTTTGAAAACAGAAGGTATAAGGTCTTGTTTGGGTGCTGTTTCTTTCTGCTGCCTGTCTAGCGGGTTGCATTTGGCTGCTATTTCTACTGGTAGATGTTATCTGTGAATTTGAACATATAGCAGAATGTAATTCAGGGCTAATTCTAAGAATCATGCCTCCTAAGTGAGATCCCAGCAGTGCTGGGGGGGGGGTGTTTAAGAGCAGCATCTTTATGTCTGCTGCTGTGTTGAAGAAACAGCAAATGTCTGATAGGAAAAAACAGGAGCACATGGCAAATTGCTCAGTTACACTTTCATGTGCTTCATTCATATGAAGCTGTATTCTGCATTGCTGTGCCATTCGAGCTGTCTCTTGATTTCACATCCTTTCAGCGTGCGTTATGGAATGCAAAAGGAGCAGGTACAAATTGCACTTCTGTGCTCCAACTGCTGGTGTTCACTTGTGAGCTTGTGTAAAAGTTGATTATTAAACCCCAATAGTGCAATTGTTTCTTCGTTTTCTCATTCTTATTCTGTAGTTTCTGGCCCTGGCTCAGCTGATGTCTTCGGGGCAATCCTTTGAACCATGCAAAAATCATCTGGTTTAGGGTTTTGTTGTAAAAAATCACAACTCCACGCTGCTTTTTCCACAGGTCCAGCTCGCATCCTACATGTTTTGATTGCATCTGGCTGGATGTCAAAGCCGGTGTGGGTTTGGGATAGGGCCAGTCAGAAGAGATTTATGGTTTTTCAGGTATAGCATGTGAAGTTTATGGTTTTATGTGATTTCGATTTGAACTCACCGGTTTTAAATGAAGTTTGCTTTGAATGTGGAGATAACAGAAATTCAAAGGAAAGCTCAAAGAATGCAGGTCTGCACGATTTAAGAATTGAAATATATTGTTTGGGCAGACTCTTTGGAATTGAAATAACTGCATTTTTGGAGAAAGCTAAAGTTAATAACACACATTGAATACACATGCAATCTGGGCCATCATCTAATGGAAATCCCTGTAGCTCCTATTCGCTTTCCTGAAACTAAACCAACTTCTGTGACAAAACAGAATAGCCTTTGCATCTCCCAATCATTTCTGAATCACAGCCCTGTGGTACATCCAAAAGTCTACCCAAGGAAATGTCCCTTTGGAAAGGAACACTCTCATTTTTGTTGTGAAGCAGAGGAATTTATCATCATGTCACATCGCAAACAAACTATCGATGCCATGTCACATTGACTGCAGTGTTTTCATACACATAAAGGTCACCTTCCAATTACTAAGAAATCCAGCCAGACCTTCAGCTGAAAGCTGAGGCTCTGTGCTAAGAAAGCTGGAGTAACATGCTATTGAATACTAAGTCTGCAAGGCCCAGACACCCTTGGCTGCTCCAGATTCAAGGGGGAAGTGGCTGTGCTGAGGCTGGACATAGCAACTGGCAATGGGTTTTACTTAGAAGACGTAATCTGCTTCCCAATCCCACAGCCAAATGCTGTTCTTCATTCACGGGTAAAACTGACAGATGAGATTTCCTCTTACTTCTGAGCCAACTGAATCTGGGAGTAATATAGCATCAGCGTGTTACCCCAGGAGTTTTATCAGCTTCCAGTTAATAAAGTTTTTCTGTTGCTCACCTGCCCGCATGCCTTTGTGCTGGAGCAGGACATGCTGCAGTTTTTCATCTTTTGCCATCGGACCTTTTAAGTACCCCAGTGAAAACAGGCAGAAGCAGACAAAGAGCATGAAACTTGGTAAAACTGTGTTATCAGACACAGAGGACAAGGAGAGGTTTGGAGTAGGAGCTGCAGTTCATGAGCATCAGAGATAAGGGAAAGCTGCTGCTGAGGAAGGAGCAGCAGATGAGAAGGGAAGAAGCCTGTTGAAAGAGGGAGGGCACAGCTTTCTCTCAGCATCTGATCCTTATAATCTGTGCTGCTGAATCTCAGACTTGGGTTTGGGTTTTTGTTTTACTTTTTTATAACAAAAAAAGGGGGGGGGGATATTTTATACTCATTGTTACTGCCCATAAAAATTTAATATATGTACCAGTTTGGAAAAAGTAACTTTGAACGCGTTTTTTGCATCTTAGAGGCCAACCTGGAATGACCCAGTGCTGACTTTCATAGTTGGACAGACAACTGTTGACTCAAACCTTCTGATGGGACAAATCCAGAGCACTAATAAAAGAGATCAGTCCTAAAGCATTTCGGACCAGAACCTAGATGGAAACCCAGAGCAAAATTCCTGATGCCGCTTGAGTAAGGCTGCGTGTCCAATTCCATCTGAGCTCTGTGGGCTCCTGAGGTTTGAAATGCTCGTAGAGATTGGCTGATTTTTGGGGTGTTTGCAGGAACCCAAATGCTGGCCTTTTTAATGGTTCGGTGCTCATGAATGTGGGCAGTTTCATTCCTCTGTAGCTCCGGCCCAGTTCTAAATGAGAAGAACAGTGCAACAGCTTTCAGAACAGATTGGAGGTCTGTGCTGCAGTCGGCAAACTGGGTGGTGTCCATGTGGCAGTCAAGCTGCCTTATAATATTGGGCAATAAACAAGCAGGAACCTTTCTGATATTTAGCAACTGCACCGCAGTTTCTCATCCTTGGGTAAGATTAACCTTAGGTCTGCAAAAACAATAACATATTGAAGAAGAAAAGGTCTGGGTGACTGCCAGCCCCCTTGTCTGGCAATGGAGAAAGTTTTCATCTGTAAGGGATGTGTTAAAATGCTGCTTGTGTCATGGTTGGGATTCTCTGGCATGTGTTGAGTTAAATATAAGTAACATTCTGCAGAGCAGTCAGCTGAAAACTGGAGATTAATTAGGTTTCAGTATTAGGGTTGAAATCTGTTCTTTAGCTGGATCTTCAAACAATAGACTGTGTTGCTTGTGCCTCCATGGGTTTCCGATCAGTCCATGAGCTTTTCCATGCACTTGTACAACTTCACTCAGGATGCTGGGTGCTCCACAAATAGATGGTGTTGTGGGATCTACCAATAGGCCCTGCTCCTGCTTGTTCTGTGGTTGCTGTTTTGCAAATGGGACAGGGTATAGCCCTGTTCATCCCAGAAACCTGCAGCATTGCCTGTCTCAGTGCGGAAGGGGCAGCAGTTTGGGGCATGTTAACCACCTCCACCCTTTGCCCCCAGGAGGTTGCTCTCCATTGCCTGATGCACAAGTGCTGGCTATGGCCCTTCACAGCCATACGTAGCTTGAAGACGTGGTCTGGAGGAAGCCCCACCATGGGACAACAGATGGGATTTGGGGAGCAGACAGATCTGCACAATGGAGAGTTGCTCTGTTTAGAGCCGCCTGTGGGCATGCAGACAGGCATGTCCACTCCAACCGCGGTGTCAGCCGTATGCCAGAGCTTAGGGCAGCATCCCTGCTCAAATAGCAGCTTTGTCCATATGCGAGTAGAATTATTTTGATGTTACAGTGTGAGAAACAAGAACCATCAGTGTGTGCAAAGCCTGCGGTGTCTGGCTGTGCTTGCTCAATGGGAAGGACAGGGTGGGAAGGCATCTCTATATCTAACCCACTCATATGGGGAGGAATATCCTTTACACGCCTATGTGCTTGTTTGTCCCTTCTCTTTGTAACATTTGAGCACCTTTTTGTGGCTAATGGCTTTTACCCTGAAGATACATGTGTGATATGTGGGAATATCATCCTCGTCTTACAGACAGGGGCTCGCAGGCTTGGAGAAGCCAAGTGCTGCCCAAAATGTTGTAATGGGGCTGTGCACTGGGCACAGTCAGGTTGAGACCTCCTCCAATGCCCAGTTCACAGGATCAGTGATCCTCAACCTATAGTTCCTCTGCAACAGGATCCCATCAACACAACACTGCCTGAAGTCATGGGATGGCTGGGAATCATTCACAGGGGTGCCTTCCAAAATTTGCTCTTCAGCAAATTTTCCCATATTCCTTTGAAGGAAAACCTTATGAGGAAATTGAGTTGATTGCAATAGTAAATGCGTTTGAGATGTGGCAATGAGCTAAGTGCTCCCGATATATCACTTTTCCCTTTCTACTGACACGTTCCTCAGTCCCCTGGAGTAAGAGAAGGAAAACAGGAGAGGCGGTTTGAAGAACATGTTGTCCCTGTGATTGACAAGAGGTTGTATAAATCAGTCAAAGGGAATCCTCCAGGCATTCCCTCTTGTGGGAAGATCCCACAGTGCTCCTTGGCCTTGTTCATTCTGTCTCTCAATGTTTGTGTACAAAATGTGTGGGTGGGAGACGAGCTGGATTAGAACCTCCGAGAGGAACAGACATCAGCTCCTTTAATTGAAAGCAGCTTCCTAGGGAGGGGTATGACATGGGCTTCCAGTAAGTAGACACAAATAGTCCCTGCATACTTTGGAGCAGATACTAAAGCTCCTGTGGATCCCCAGTTGGTGTGTGGGTCTGAGAACCTGGATAAGCCCCAGTGAGTGAAGTTTTGAGTCTTGCGTGATGCCGTCATTCTTCAAAGCAAATACTTTAGTGTTTGGTAACACCCTGAAGTGAGAAGTACATCTATTCCTTCTTCCCTTCGCAGCTGTCAGGTGCTTTAGCTGCTGCTCTGCAGTGCTGTAGCAAACTGGAGGATGTTAGAAAATGATTTATTTCCCATAAGCATGAATTTCTAAGAACTTGTAGCCCTGAGGAGCGATGATGTTCTGTCTTCCAAGCCATTGGAACTTCCAGTACCATCTTAAATGTGGTGGTACTGAAGTAATAAGCTCTTTCACTCTGCTGCCATCTTCTAAGGGCACCTTAAAAGCAGAAGTGTGAAAGACTCTCCCGGCAAATGAGACTTTGCAGTTGTGGTGTGACACTCAATAACTGGATAGAATTGAGAAGGGGATGTGTTTACCACGTGTGTTAGGGCCTGTTGAGATGGTGGAGTCTGTAGGTAGTAGATCTATCCAAGCAGATTGTTATTAAAAAATCTTAAAGAGCTTTTTGGCCATTAGCTGGGTTCAGTAGAGAGCAGGTAGTATAGAAGAGGCTCTTGTAGCTACTCTTCATGTCATGTCTGTTAGACTTTTCCCACACTTCTCAATCAATACTCTTCTCCTAAAAGAACTTTTTACCCCAGTACCATTTTGAAACACTTATCTGAGTAGTGATGGAGCAGCCTCAGCAAGAGGATGCTTATCTAACCTGCTCAAAGCAGAGGAGCCTATGGATGCTGCGCACCTCAGCTGCACGTGTCTCAAACATAGGGTCTTTATGTGATGTTAAGGTTCTTGGTAATATTCTCAGGCAGAAGCAGAAAGTGGTCGGGTTCACACATGCACACAAATCAAACAAGGCATTTAAAAGTTATCAGAGATTTCCAGCCCCCCTCAGCAGGGGTTTATTTTGGGTTTGAGTCAAACTTTTGGTGAAGGTCTGGGTGATTTCTTAATACAGGTTTTCACTCATCCATTAAGTGGCACTTAAAATACACCAAACGCCAGTACTTTTGTTTCTTTCAACCGCCTTTTTGGACCGAGAGAGCCGGAGGAGATGTAAGAGTAAGAGCAAAATCATATAAAAGTAATGAGACCTTTGTTCATGTCAAAGAGCTCTCTGACCATATAAATTGCAGATGTGGGTAAGATAAATTCCCTAGCTGGAGAGGTATGAAAATAAAAACCATGCTCCCAACACGAGACAGGCTGCTGAAAATGCAAGGAGGGAGGATTGCGAAATGGTACATGTCGAATTGCTGGCCTGGATTTTAGATGCCAAAGATAGTTTATGTAAAGCCTTGCTCTGCTGTAAAATGTAACACTATCCACTGGCTAGCCTCAATGAAGCTTGGTCCCAGTTGTTTCAAAAAATAAATAAACTCAAAATCTTCTTCCAGCCCATTAAAGCTGATTTATGTTTTGCCCATAGATTCCTCTGTGCTGGGTCTTGAGGGACTCAGATTATAGAAGTGATTACCTCACTTCTAACCAATCTGGTTTCTCATTCCCAGGCACCTCAGGCTTTCTTTGCATTGCCTGGACTTTGCCTGCAGAGACCAACAGAGCAGTTCCATGCAGAACAACTGGGTGGGCGCAGGATTTTGAAGGGTTAAAAGCATCTCCGTTAATTCTCTTGTTTCATTTCAGGGTTTTCTTTTTGTTTTAATAATCAGGGGAATTGCTTATGAGAACAGCTTTGCTGACAGCACATCACCACCTGATTGCTCAGCTCAGGCTCTGGTCTTGGAAAGAAATCTAATAGTGTCCCCAGGAGCACATAACTTCAGTTAGCACCTAGTGCAAGTGGTCAGTCCTTGGCTCTCCTGTGGCCAGCTCAACTGCTGGGGATGCTTTGGGCTCTTGCATTACATTTCCAGCTCCATTGCCACTAGCCGGTGTGACCAGAAGGAACACCCTCTATCACCATGACTCTGGTAATGACAGTCACTGAGTTCACCAAAGCGTTGTGAATCTTAACAAGTACCCTTCAGATGCTCCAACAGCTGAAAGCATCCTTCCAATGCAATTGTAGCCTTTTGCATGGTGAAAGGTTCCTTCCTCAGGATGAAGGCTGTGGTCATGCATGTTTCTTTTTTGAAGCAGCTTCGCTGGGCAAAGTGTTTTCAGGGTAAATCCTACCATAACTTGCAGCTTGATTTGTACATCTTACATACAGATGACACTGCGAGCCTCTCTGGTACTTAGATCCTGACATTTTCTTTGAGCTTTTCATCCATGCAGCATTTGGGATTCATCTACTTGTTTTTTACTGAAGAGAGCAGTTTGCTTATAATGTCATTGCTGCCTGCCATGGAAGGTGTTCTAGGTATAGGAAGAAGGTGATTCCACTTTCAGAAACTAGCTGACAATACAGGAAACTACGTTTGCTTAAATCGGGTTGTAGAGACAGGACTTTCCTGGCTACACTTGCTTCCCAGTTTACATGGCCATCTGTGGCTTCCCTGGGGTAAAATGCAGGTTTAAATAGGGCATTGCTTGAGTACCATGAAAAGCATCTGCAGGCTGTGTGCACTGTGAGTTGGTACGTTCAGACGCGATCATCACTTTGACTCCAGTGGGAAGAGTCGTGGTTCAGTTGGGTGAGAGAAGCGTTGTCCTGAGTGCTGTCAAAGACCTTGCACCAAGTTAAGAGGAAACTGTTGGCTTCCATCCAGCTGCTGGGAGTCTTTAGGTCCTTTCTGATGTTTTAATTTTTCTTATTGAGGCGGAAATCCTGAAAACTTCACTTTTGACTCATCTCACAGTACTTAGGAACATCATTATTCTGTGTTATTTGATTCTAGCAGTGCACCTGGACTTTAAACACTCAGAATCCTTCCTTACTGTCACCTACGTCTCTTTTGGTGTTTCTCTCTTCTCATACAGACATGTCGAACTAAGGTGATTGACCTGAATGATGGTGTCTCTCAGTATGCTTGGTATCCCTGCACGGCCAACTTCCAGTACTCCCACATGGCACAGACTGTTTTCTGGCTGAAGGTAGGAAATGTGCATGTCTTTCAGAAGTCTTCTCTTTGCCTCCCTAAACAAAGCTTCCCCAACAGGCAAAATAGCATGGAACAGCCTTCCCAGAGCCAAGCTGCTCCTTTCTTTGAAGTACAGTTGGTGCAAAACAGCAAAACAAAGTCTTTGAGCACAGTCTAGAGAGTCAGTGGGGAAGTCCCCTCCTGTGATGAGGCTATTGTGACAGCCCTCCAGCTGCAGGGCTCTTTGACTCGAGTTTAGCGTCTAGTTTGCGTAGGAGAGATTGGAAGTAAAGATCTCTGTGTGATTTAGGATGGGAATTGTGATGGGAATTGTTGTATTACAAGTCCTGGACTGACTCTGGGGGTTTCTTTAAGCCCACCACGGTTCTGCACCTCAGCCTTTGTGGGGCTTTTGTTTTCCCAGGCTTTTTTTTCCCAGCCTATGGTAGCTGCAGCAGTCCTGGTTCACTTGGTCACTGATGGGACCTATTACCTGGATCAGAAGCAGGAGACCATCGGTGTGCAGCTGTTTGACACCAAAGAGCAAAGCCATGATCTTGGTAAGACTGTATTTAATTAAACTCCCTCTCTATTGCTTGCTTAATCTTCTGGTACCTCTGTTCACAATATGACTGATACTTCTATCCAGTTTTTCCAGGATCAGACAAAAGAGTAATTGCTTAATGCTCCAAGCCCTGAGTTTCACTTGAGTTTGTTGAAAATGATGCAACATTTTATACAGATGTTTCTCCATACCTGTTCATTTTGTGTTCACTAAGTGACTAGTTCCTCTTTAGTCAGTAAAATAAGCACTATTTCAATGCTTTATGCACAGTATCTCCCTGGAGAGGCATTGGCAGTGATGCAGATGAGCTGCTGGTAGCAGGAAGTGAGGGGCCTGCACCAGCTGCTGCAGCAAACACGCATCACAAGGTATAGTTGGTAGATCTCTACTCCTGCTTGTAGGAGGCTTCCACAGGTATTTAATGGCCAAAGTTTTTCATGCAAAGTATTTAAGGCCTGATGAAGGTCTAACACCAGGGCCCTTCTGAGGGCCTCAAGGTGTGCCTGGTAGTGTCCGTGGACCTGCCGGTTGTGCTGAAGTGCCAGGATAGACCATTTGTGTCTCTACTGTGGGCACAGGTCCCTGAACCTGGGAAAGTTGTGTCTGATGAATTGATTCTGGCTACGTTAAAGTGCCGGGACCAAGGAGCTCACCACAGCTTCCAACTCCATGTCAGGGCAGGACTCACAAATCCCTTTCCAGCTGTTCCCTGCCCTTTGTTCCACTGGGAAGAAAACAGGCGAAGTCACTTTGACAGGTTTTTAAGGAAAGATAACCCGCCTCTCCCAGCTTTCTGTTTTACCATAACTTGGCAATTTTGACATGCTGAAACTCAAATGAACTTCCTGCTAGTGATGAGAAGAAGGGACGCACACAAGTGACAGGTATGGATGACTATCCAGGGTGGGGTGTGTAGGAAAGGAAAGAAAGTATGGGTGGTGTTGAATTGACATTCATAGCAAGTTGTGCAGATTGAGTCAGGATAGAGATCCCAGTTTGCCAGAGGCCCTGGATTAGTCTCATCCTCCTCCTCCTTTCACAGAACAGTGGCACATAGCTCTTTCCCTCTGAGAAATAAATGCTGGAGACACAAGCATGCCAACAAACACTTAATGCAGCGTTTTATAGAGAGAGACAGAGAGCTTGTGAGAGAAAGAAGAGCAAAGAGGAAAAGGAGGGTTAGGTTTTGAAATCCTCAATGAAGTTGCAACATGAGTTTGGCATGGCTCAGCCTGACGCCTGGAGATCTTCACAGCTGAAATGCTGCCTTCATCATGGAAAAACCCCTCTGACCTTTTCCAGAGGCTGGCCTGGAGCAGAAGAGAGGTGTAGGTAGGCTACCCAGCTTTTCTCACCCAAGCAGAGCTCTCAGTCACTGTTTTGTCTGAGTTCTGGCTGTGCCATGAGGTCTTTTTCCTGGATATTGTGTTTGATGTGTTGGAATTATTACGATGGTGAGCTAGAAACTGCAGCTGAGATGCAAAGCTTGGTATGCCCTGGGTGCAGGATTGACTGCAGACAGTCAGCCAGCCTTAAGCAGAAGTTAGTGGCATACCAGAAGTACATCCAAAAGGAACTAGCAATAATTTAAAGCTTCATCAGTCCTCAGAGTGCTGAAGACACCCCTATGAGCAAAATGTGATCTACCCACAAGTGCAGTTTCCCACCTTGATCACAGCAAGTTTGTAGCAGAAATTGGAAGCTTTTTCTGAGTCTTCATAGGAGATGGAAAGATTGGGGTTCCGAAGACCTCAGTACTGTTAGTTCATAGCCATTGTGGATAATGAGGTTCATCTGCTTGGTGCTTTGAAGAGCTGTTGAGCATTGAATAGGTGGATATAGAGCTACAGAAACGGGCAAGCATGGAGACAGCTCTAACTCCATGGCACCTGTATATCCTGAGTGGTTTTTGCTAATGAAGGTAGGTTAACTAGATGAACCTGACCTGCATCCCCTGTTCACCTTGTTTGGGTCAGAAAGCACCAGCAACTGCAGCACAGCTCTGAGGGTCTGTTTTGTTGTGGACACCACCTGAGAGCAAGGAATGAAATTGAAGTGAATAAACAGCCTCATACCATAAGGTCTTTCTTGGCTTCCCATCAGAGAAGGCAGAAACTTCCAAGGAATTTGGGAACCCTGGATTTTGAGTATTAACTGCACCTGTTTGTAAGTGAGAAACGTGCACCGTTCCACAAGGAGCTGATATCAAAAGGCCTGTGGGAGGCAAGCAGACAGGGAGGTTATTTCAGGGTCAGGTAAAGACCAAAACAAAAAGAAGTTTGCTTTTTTATTCTGGGTTTTTTTTTTTTTTTGCTTTTATTACAGGAAGATGTTTTTAAAGTAGAGGGTGGGAGATGGATCCTTAAAGAGAGTGGTCAAAGTCTGTCTTAATTCACAGGAAATCACTTTCTAAGGAGAAGAAGGAAAACTTCTTTATTCCTTCCTTTTCCAGTCAAGAAACCTGAACTGGGAAAAATTATTAATAATAATAATAGAACCCCCTGAGCCAGTTAAGCATGCAAATAGAATTTAGTTTATTTTCACATTCACAAGTGTCGCTGGGAAGCCAAAGGGCCTGGGCCAAAGCCGTTGCTGGGAGCTCCAGTGAAGCGAAGGGAGCTGGAGCCAAGTTGATCCTCGGAGTGATGCCATGGAGCTGTGGAGGCAGGGCTGTGCAGGCAGCCGTCAGGCTGTGAATCTCAATTAATGACTCTTGAGGCCAGCTGACAGCTCTCTGTCCTTTGAGGTACCCCTGAGATGGATTCAGCCTGTTTGAATTCAGGCTGTCTCTACTTAAAGGTAGGGTTTTCTTCCCAGCTATCACTAGGTGTCTTGTCTGATGAAGAAAAGGGATCATGAAGACTCCTTGTCGCCTCTGTGGTGCTTCTTTGCATCTCAGCCTCTTGAGACACTTCTGTTTTCCTGAGAAACAGTTATATTCTTCCCAAATGAGATCACCTGTAAAGTCCTCAATGGGTCCATCACCCTCGTGTCTGTCTCCAGGACCATCTTTGCCTTTGTTAGCAAAGAGCAAGATATCACAAGTCTGACAACTATCAAACAAATCAAAACGGGGCACACTCAGTGTAGAGCTCATGCAAAAGAAGTTTTAACTTGCGTGTTACTGACACACACAGCTACAAGCAGGCCACTGGTGCCCTGCCCATGGTGCATGAAGCCACCCAGCCTGCTGGTGCCATTTGATGCACGGTATAAAGCCTCCAACTGTCCTCTCAAGAGTGGCTTTACAATAGTGTGACTCCACTTCCTCCATGCTGGTTGCTCCTGGTTTAACAGAGCACAATAGAAACAGAACTGTGGTCTAAAGAAACTGCTCTGAGCACTTGCCATGATTGTGGAGAGAATGGCAGCCTTTCTTCAGCTGTCTGGAGGGATATACTTCCTTGCTAAGCTCTCCAGAGCCGTTTGGGAAGCCCCTCCAGGCAGCTTACCATAACTTTTCAGCTCTATAGGGCCATTCCTATGGGTGAAATGCTTCTGAAGTGCCCATGGCTCCGGGAAGCGATTGTGTTAAGCCTGACCCTTCCTCTGATCTTGTGTCTCCTCTGGCAGGTGTCCACGTCCTGAGCTGCAGGAACAATCCCCTGATTATCCCCGTCATCCATGACCTCAGTCACCCTTTTTATCACACCCAGGCTGTCCTCATTAGCTTCAGCTCCCAGTTTGTGGCCATCTCCGGGGTGGCCCTGCGTTCCTTCCACAACTTCGACCCCATCACCATCAGCAGCTGCCAGCGAGGACAGACCTACAGCCCAGCAGAGCAGAGGTGAGCCTGTCAGCGAGCTTCCCCCTGCCCCACACCGCCTGTGCCGGGGGTTAGGAGGAGGCAGGAGGGGCACAGGAGCTGAACCCTGCTGACCCTTTTGTGTGCCTGCTGAAAACCCGGCTGTGTTCTCATTGATCAGGATGGATGGGACATTTAACCAGCATGGGATACTGTTAGTGAATTATTTCCTCTTCCTTTCTCCTCCCTCCTTTATCCCAAGCTTGGAATTGGGGCCAGTTAACTCTCCATACATTCCCCATCACAGCATCGTTTTCACCACTCGCACACATCAGCTTCAATCTAAACCTCTTTGTGATGCTGAAGTGCTGCAAGGACCTCCCACGGGAGACGAAGTTTTGCTTGTGCCCTGGCAGGGATGGATTGGGTGAGGTGCTCGGCCCCATACAGCGGGTGCTCGGCCACCAGCATTTGTGATACTTTTACGGCTGGGGAAGGGCCCTCAGAACCTCTCCGGATCCATCCCACATACTGAAAAGCTCTGTGGGACCCCCCAGGGTGAAAGGTTTATGGCTACCGTTTTATTCTTGTTGTTATTACAGACACATCAATAGATCACCACCAACCCCTCTCAGTCTCTGCTTTACAGCATCCCACAGAGATTGTGACCTTTCATGGCCTCTGGTGCGGCAGCTTCATGGAGCCTTTCAACGAGGCTGTGAAAAGAAGAGGGGAGAATTTAGCAAAACCCCTGAAAGAATCTTTTTTGTGGTCCTTTGTCCATTCAAAGTTGTGAGCAGTCGTCATACCATAGCAGCAGCAATAGTAAAACACGTTGCATATCCCAGCAAACCTCTGCTCAGCCCTCCAAAGCAAGCGGTCAGGCTTTTTGATAATGTTCTGGCTTGGGTTTAGGACCTGCTTTTATTCCAGGAAAAGCAGGAGGGGGAGAAAAGAGGGAGAGGGAAGGGAAAATAAAATTAAAAGACCCTAAAAGAAGAGTCTATCTATAGTTAAATCAATCCAGTCAGTGCGTTCTGACCTAGATTTGAGGAGGCTGATCAGTCTGTGCAATAGGTTGTATAAATTCAGAGGCCCAAAGATAGCAGGATCAGGTTTCAGAGGAGAAGCTCAACTTGTGGAAGTTTGGCCAAATCCCAGTGCAAGAGCAGGAAAGACCCACTGGAAGGAGATGGTGAGAAGCACCCGGGTGCTCCAGAAGGCTGAGGCGCAGGACCACATTCCTCCCTCTCAATTGTTCAGTAGGAATTGAACCATTTGTTCACTTATGAAATTAGAAGTGCTCTGTGTTTAGAAAGTTATTTCCTTAATAAGAAATGCATTCCCCTAAGGCAAAGCTTCAGTGAGCCTCTGCAGCCCAGCACACTAACCTTTAAAAACCTCTTGAAGAAGAATCGCCTCCCCTTTGCCTCTGCTTTTTCTTCCTGATGTTTTTCATTGGGCTTGTTTTGTTTTTGGGATGCACTGAACCCTCTCGGCCCCTTTGCTCTCAAAATCATCCCACAGAGCCTCACTCCTTCAAAGGAACATTTTAGGTCTTGCAGGTTGTAATGCTGGATTGATCATAAAGTTTTCCAGGTCAGTCCGGGAATTAGAAACTCTCTGAAATAAAACCCCGATCCAAAGCCAACTAGAACCAGTGGGACTTCTTCCATTGATGACAGTGCTATAGTGGAAAACCTCCAGTTTGCCTTGTGATGGAATCAGTTTGGGCGGTCATATATGCTTTGTTCTGTACAGGAAAGTCTTGCGCAGTTCAGGTATCCAAGGTGTAGGGAAAGGTGTGCTTAAGCTGTGCAGCCCGGAAATAGGTGACACCTTTGCTGTCACCTCCCATCTTTTCCCTTTGTTATTTTTCCCAATCCAGGAAGGACTCAGAAAGAGGGATTTTGTCAAATTTATTCTTAACCAGTTCAGAAGGTGGATGTAGGTTTTCTGCCTCCTTTGCTCATGGTCCCCCCCATCATACTCTCTTTGAGTGCAGTCTCAGCCTTCCCTTCTCCCCTTTCCCCAATGGCTGCTTTTGCCTAATGTTATTTTTAAGATATTGAATTTTAAAAGGAGCTTTCCTTCCTATATGTAAGCATCAATTTTACCTCTTTCATTTTCCTTAGGTCAACATGGATGTTTTTCCTACTTTTTGGCTTTTCTCTACTAGAGATTTCTCTCTGTTCAAGGAGAATTATTTTGGTTGGAAAGGATTTATAGCCAGATACAGACACTTCAAGGCAAGGGTGCAGGTTTTAAATGTGAGGGAAAAGAAATATATCAGCCCTTAAGAGTTAACAGATCTTTATTTTGAGGGTGAATGGATCGCTCCCATGGGTTAGTGACAACTTAATAACTGAAAATAAAACATGTGCTCATTCTTCTTTCTTAAACTATTACAGTATTTTAGAAGAGGAAAAGGAGCCTAAATGCAAAAGGTACTTGATAGGTTGTTGTCCTCAGTCATCGTTAGCCCTTTTGAAAATCCATTCCATCCTTCTGAAGATATTTCTAGAGGATTTGAATTAAAAAACCCAACAAAACTCTACTTTCCAGTTGTATTTTCCCAGTTGTTGGGTTCTCTCCTGCAGCTGCCCACAAACAGCAGAAGTTTACCTCGCTGCTGGAGATGTGCTGCAAAACCGACACGCTTTATTTTCTCGTCACATCCTTAGATATAATGGCCCCGTTAGTTCTTCTCTTGCACTTTATAGCTTGAGTTATTATACCTTTATTATCTCCTATTTAGCCTCATGGAGTGCAGGGTGAAATTGGGTGTGTAGAAGCAGAGGTATAACTTCCCCCCTCCACCACCACAGTCACTCGAGCTGCAAGGAAGGCTCGTGCCTCGGGGCTGCCTTTGACAGCAGTTCCTCAGAAATCAGGTTTTTGCCCTATTTGCTGCATAGGAAACATCAGCTGGGGGGTCCCATCCCTGCAAGGCAGTTCTGGTGAAGTGCTGCTTTCCCTGCATGGCATTTCCCTGCTGTGTTCACCACATGCGTCTCCTTCTGGAAACTGCAGGTGGAAGGTGTGAAAAACCAGGGAGACATTCCCAAATCACAGTTGTGGATTTCAGGAATTTCCAGCTTTCTAATCCACCAATAATTCCTTGTTCATAATGAAGATAAACCTCCCTGCCCGTGGAGCAGGCTCTGGCTGACCATAGCCCTCCAGTGTGCATATCCTAACATTGCGTAGCTCCCTATGCTTCCTAGTCAGTGTAACAAAAAGGTTTTACTTTCCTTTGGTTAAATCTTGGCATGAACTCACTGTTATTGCTTCTGCAGGGGAGATTTGGGGGGTTTACCTTCCTCCCTAAGCGTGCACATCTGGGCACTTTGCAGCTGGAGGGACCAGCACTGTAGACCAAGACCCACTCTTGGCCAGCATGGCATTGCCTACCTTCACCCCGGCCTCAATGGTGGGCCATCCTCCATGCTTCATCCTTTGCTGCCCCAAACAAGCCCTAAGCAGATGTAGCCCACTCCAGCTCTTCTCTTTGTCTTGTTCCCTCCTGCTGTCAGCTTCCCCAACAAGAAATGATGAAGATAAATCTTCAGCAGTGGAGCAAATGCAACTGCCCTTTGTCACGGTGGTTATTTTTTCTTTTCATAAAAGGGGGGAGAAAGGATTTCCTCATCTCTGGGGTTTTTTTTGGTGAATTAATGCAGCTTTCTCTTTCCTGATCCCGCTGCCTTTCCCCTGCCCTGTGTTCTGTCATTAAGCGCAATCTCTGTCAGCTTGCTCCTGGTGAAATTAATGAATTTCTCACAGAACTGTTAATCATAGAAGCTTTGGTCCGTGACATGTGTTATAATTCAATGGGCTTTTTAACCTTCGCCCCAGTTTGGTAATTGGCAAACGGCATCATTTGGCTTTTATTAAAGTGGAGGGCGATGTGTTCTCTTTGTTTGCCTGGACAGACTCTGGCAGGGAGACCTGCAGGGCTGCTAACGCCCAGGCACACACAGTCCTGCTTCCAGGCTGGAAGGGTGAAGGGGCTTTGGGAGCTTTATCAGTTCAATATGGACCCCCCCAGGCAGGAATATGGCCCACAGCAGGGTGCAGGCAGGCTGAAGGCAGAGCCAGTCCCAGGGAGAATGCTGTTGGTCTGGTGGTGGGGATATCCTGGCTTGTGCCTCTCCTTCCCTCACAGTTTACTTTGTGTTAGATCAAGTGTTTTCTGAAAACCTCTGGGTTTATGCTCATTCCTGACCCTATCAGTTTGAATTAGGGTTTTGCTGTGATTGTTGGCAGAGTCAGACCCAATGGTACTGCTGTGAGATCACTGAAGGGACCAGAGAAGGGACCATCGCTACTCTTTTGGTCACTCCAGTGGACCAAATTTGAAGGCAAACACCTAAAAAGGGCTTGATCCTTCTTCCAGTGGCACAGTCAGGAGCAAGTCCACCAGTCCCCATCCAGCCCCAAGGATTCAGGTGGATGTTCTTTGAGGTTTTGTGTTAGCACAAGGGGATCAATGGGTTTTAGCTGAAGAGTGAGGAAGAGAAATTCATTGCCCCCTTTATAGTTCGGACTTCTTTCATTTCTACGACAAGGAATGTGGCTAGCTGCCTTTGCTTTTCAAAATGCTGCATATATGTTTGGATTAGAGATAGAACCTGCTCTTGCCTTTAGAGAAATCTCTACAGAGGAAAAGGCAAACCCATTGTAAGGCTAGATCTGTTAGATAAACCCTCAGAAGGCTACGTGTGTGTGAGTTGTATGTATGGCAGCTCAGAACAAAACTAAGGTGTGCTTCAGATCTGCAGCCCAGCCTAGCCTGGCCTGTGCAAAAAGGAAGCTTTTCCTGTGTACAATAGATAAGGGTGTGACGATTCTCATAACAGCTATATACTATGGGCTTTTAGTCTCACCTAGGCATATATACTCATCGTGAAGGAAACAATTAGGGCTTTATGTTAAGATGAGTTCTTGGAAAAGTGCTTGACCTCAGGGTTAGGAAAAGAAAGTTTGGCTGCTGTAGGCTTTTCGAAAGAGGAAGTCCTGGCTTGGTTTTATGTGAGGAAGGAAGAGTTCCACTTAATTGTTATAATTCTCTATAAACATGTTAAAATACAAATGTTTCTAGGATTGTGTCACTAAGACCCCAATTTAGCAAAGCCTTTAGCTATTTGCTTACATCCCCTTGTAGCCAAATCTATCAGTGGGACTTAACCGTGCTTTTGAAGTTAAGCATGTATTTAAGTGCCTTGCTGAATTAAAGCCAATATTGGCACAGAAAAATAAAGATTTAGAGGCTAATGACTGAGCTCATTTAGATTAGGGATGGGCAGAATGGATGTGAATAAAGTAAGAACTGGCTCAGGACCTTAGCCTACATGTGAAGCTAACTCAGTTGAGGGCTTTTTTACATCATGGAAACCCTCTGCCTTGATCTGTATTTGTAACATGCTGCAGGCAATAGAATGCATGCAAGAAATACACTACTCCTTGCACTCACCTCGGTGTGAAAATGTTGCTTTAGGCAATCATACACTACCAGGGCAAGAACAGGAACAGGTGAATCCTAAGGTGGACCTCATATAATAAACACTGTGAAGGAATATCCCAGGCACCAACACTTGTTTGTTACATATATATCAGCAAATCATTAAGGTGGTCCTTGGTGGTCTTATATTGCTTTCATCCAGACTAGATCATGCACAGGGAATCAATTCCCAGGGACATTTGGGAAGTTAGGATAGATCAGGGATGATTTGAAATAGGCAGTTTTGATGAAGTCACCCACTTTTGATTGCAAGAAAATGGGATAAACTGTCCCATTCCAGGAATCAGCATGAGTTAATGTAGAAGTTATTTCATTCTCAAATACTCTATATTGTTTCTTTCTTGAGGAATGCATAGCTTCTGGCGCATGTGATGATTAACCACTCTTCAATGGCAGTACCCATGCACGAGCTTCTGTAACCCGCAATTCTTCAACATGGATGTGATGGGTTCTTTGTCTAAACTTCCTACTTGGAGATATTCATTTCTCCTTGGTCATTCTGCGCTTGCAGAACTCAATTCAAGATCGTGACTTCAAACTTCACTGGGATTTGCAGCTGACAGTAGCTGATACCAAATTGGAAGCAGTAGCTAGAGAACCAGAAGTATTTAAATTGGAACCATTTGGTGGCAGTGGTTGTTTTTTTACTAAAAGTGAATGGTTGTATTGTTTGTCACTGAAGTCATTCATATAGAGTTACAGACGGAGAGAGCTGCCCAGATGATCTGCTAACCGAGGCATAATCCGGAGCCTGGAGGGGGATGGCTAAAAATGTTCCCTGGCCGTTTAAGAAGACCACAAGGGGACTTGTAAACAGAGAGAAGAACATCACAATAAGTGTTTCTTAATGCCTTTGTCTGTGGCGTTTCAGTTCTGTAGGACTTTTAAGACCAGGCTTGCTCATCTGGTGTCCTGATATGAACTCAAAAAAACAGATTCTTTTTCGCCTTTACATTGATGGCAATGAAAAGCAATGCCACTGACTGCGGTGACGTTGCTCCACATCTCCCTTTGTGCAAATCGCAAAGGTTTCCTTAGGCTTATCCTACCCTCTGAAGCCGTTCGAGGCTGAATTCAGTGCTACATCAATGTGTAGCACATTGATTCACATCAGTGTTAAATTAAATAGGTCTGCTATTATTTTCTTTTTCCAACTTTAGTGCAAAAAGGTTTTCAGATTTTGCGGGAGTTTTGCAATGGGCAGTCGAGGTTCGCAATATACTTCTGAGAATGGCTTGGCAATTGTCCTTGCTTTTTTTCCTCAATGAGTCAACTTCCTCATCACTGGAGCCCTGGCACGGGAGCAACTCATATTGCAGCCTCACCATCTGAAAAACAGAGGGGAGCAAAGTGGCAGCCTTCATGGGGAGATGTAAGTGGGACACATAGGGAAGGTTCAACAAGACATCATTCATGGTTTATGCTCTCATTCAACATGCGTGTTCAGATATGCCTGCTGATGTGACTGGTGACTTAATAGCAGTGCTGTGAGGTGAGTGGTAGGGTACTGTTCTGCTCGGGGAGCCACAGCACATAAGGCTGCCTGGGGGGCTGCTGCCCAAGTCAAGTCTGTGGTTCACACTCCTGAGTGATTCATGTTGGGCATTTAAAGACAGTTGCAGATGGGTTTTCTCTTCATCTCACTTCTCTGCAAGAGACTACCTGGGCACTAGCATATGCTGTCCACTTGTTCTTCTTTAGGACAAGAGGTAACAGCCTCAAGCTGCACCAGGGCAGGTTTAGATGGAGCTGAGGAGCAATTCCTGCCCCAGAGGGTGCTCAGGCACTGGAACAGGCTGCCCAGGGCAGGGCTGCAGGCACCGGCCCTGCAAGTGCTCACACAGCGTGGAGACGAGGCCACAGTGCCATGGGTCAGTGGTGACCTTGGCAGTGCTGGGGAATGGTTGGTCTGGATGAGCTTAAAGATCTTTTCCAACCTGGCTGGTTCTATGTTTCCACCATCGCATCCACAGTCTTATGGGTCAGTGCAAAGTGAGGTACATGGCAGTGTAAATTTGTATGTCAGTCAGCTGCAGTGTCTGGAAAGCATGCATGAAACCCTTGGTATGGGGCAGGGGTGATCCTGCTGACAGCAGGATCCCTGTGTAGGTCAGCTCCAGCAGAGGATCATCTGTCCTACAGAAGTAATGAGCATCACAGTTGCAGTGCTGATAGATGGGGCACTGTTTGTTGCATACTAGGGTATCAAGTTGGCCAACACAGAAGTGGAATTCTCTTGCCTCAGGCCTGTCAGCAGCAATACTTTGTGCACAGTGAGGAAATAAGATCTTTCTGAATGTAGAAATTGTTTACGGCTCATCACACTCCAGGGAAGGGCTGCAGCGAACAAGCAACCTTAAATTACAAGCAGCGGGCACTTCCCATACAGCACTAGTCTGGGACAGAGCAATGAGTTGTGGAGGTACATAATACTGTCGTTTAATCTGATCTAGGGCTCAGTGGAGACATGTGCAGATGTGCTTCTCTATCAGTAACATGGGGATAACAATGCCAGCCCAGGTGTCTCACGGGGGTGTAATGAAAATTAATTAGATAATGTCTGCACAATGCTTTGAACACAGCAAAACATCATGGACACGCTAAGTCCTGTGCTTACTAAGGTGGATGGAGTTTTTATGGCTGTTAATGCTTTTTCTAGGAGACAGGAATAGCTTGCTTGTAATCCATTTCAAAATATGTGTATTGATGCATTGCTTTCCCTTCTTTCTATAACTTTCTGTGTTTCAGGTTCTTCCCTATCCATGCAGATGGTGAAAAATTTGAGGTTTTCCCTCCTCCGAATTAATTTAACTGTATTTAAATCAAACACATATTAATTTCAGGAGAGGCAAATAATCTTGTAGAAATCCTTATGCCAGAGATTTTGTCTCTAATCCAGCAAAACATCCTTCACATAGAATCATAGATTAGTTCAGGTTGGAAGGGACTTTTAAAAGCCATTTAGTCCAACCCTCTACCATAAACAGGGACATCTTCAACTAGATCAGGTTGCTAAGAACCTAGTCCAACCTGACCTTGAATGTTCCCAGGGATGGGGCATCCACCACCTCTCTGGGCAACCTGTGCCGCTGTCTTACCACCCTCATTGTAAAAAATCTCTTCCTTGTATCTACTCTGAATCTACCCTTAAATGCTTTAAGACCCTCAGCGTTTTCGTTGTCCTTTAGCTGAGGGATGTGTGCTGTAATGTTTGATTCAGGTCATCAGAGATGGTGAAAGATTTTGTGTCAATCAGACATCTCTGTGTATACAAAATAAAACCAAAACCTCTTTTTACAACTTGTGCTTAATGCTACAATAATTAACCGTAGGGAGAGCAGTTTCCATCCAGGAAAACATTTTATGGATGGCAGGACAGCAACTGGAGAGATATGAAGTGACAGCTTGCTGCTGAGCTTGATAAGAGCTTATCAACACAGCTACACAGCTGAGTTTGGTGTTCTTTGTGAAGTGGAATGAAATGAATGTGTTGATTTCAATCGAGTTGCTCATAGATAAGAGTGTCTATCACAGAGCCCCCTCCTCACACGTACACACATGCATGCTTATCACTAGAACTATCAGGCAGTCCTGAATTCAGCTGAGATTTAAAATTGGATGGGGCATAAGGCCTGTTCTGGGAGGGAGAGTGTTTTTGTGGGATGGATGGATGGATGGATGGATGGATGGATGGATGGATGGATGGATGGATGGATGGATGAATGGATGGATGGATGGATGTTGGTACAGGAGTAGGAAAGCCACAGCGCAGCTGAATATTTCAGAACAGAAGGTAACTGCAGAATTGGCAGACTTTTCCCTTTTGCCACAGTGCCTGTAGTTTGCTTCGTTATCATCACCATTACCACTGTCCCTGTCTTTCTGAACACATAACTAGAGGGTTGCTCCTCGGTGAGCCGGGTTCAATATGCAGCCTGTGTACATGCTATGGGACAAGCGATGAGTTTGTCAGTCAGACACGCTTGCTTTTGTGGAATGAATGAAATGAACTGACTGAAAATACCACTTCTTGCCTCCCCTCCAGCTGTGTCCACTACTCCTGCGAAGCCACCGACTGCCAGAAGCTGGAGATTGAGCATGCGCTGCTGGACTGCTCCGGCGGCGGGTGGTACAATGGGGCCCAATGCAATGTGAGCTGCAAGGCGGGCTACACTCTGCAGGTCCAGCGGGACGATGATCTCAGCAAGAACCAGGTTTGTTCTGTTGGTTTCGTGTGACCCACAAAGCGGGAATGAGCAAAGAGATGTGAAGAGACTGAGAAATAAGTGAGTCTAAACCCCGAAATCTCAGCTCAGCCTTCGGGATGGGGCCTTACCCAAATACTTCCCATCAGAATAGGAGCCGTCTGACTCCTCAGGAAGAGGGACTGACAGTGAGCAAAGCTCAGATGTTCCCCAAATTTAGAAGTTTTCAACCCAAAAGGTTTAAATATGTGTTCAGGCCTTCTTTGATCTCACTGGTTTTACTCAGCCAAACAGTGTTTCTTAGGTTGGTTTTTTGGGGGTGGGGTGTTTGTGGTTTTGCACAACCAGTTTCTGGGCAAAATACCTCATTTTATCCCTCGGGTTGAGGCTAGCAATGTCTTAACTCCTTTGCAGGGTTTCAGTCCATCTGCTCCCAACCACACCCTGACACTGCAGAAATGCATGGGAGCAAGGGGGTTGAAAAAGCACCCAGACCCCTTTGCTTCCAAACAAAGCGCCGAAAACCTACTCCCAGTGAGCCAGGCAGCTCCCCACCTTCTCTAAGCCATGCATTAATAATCCAGTCCTACCAAAGCAGCATGTCTTGATGCAGTGAGTGGGGTATTGAGGAAAACTACCCATTTCTTCAAACCTTAATATAAAATACAGGTCCTTTGTGCTGGGGGAGGTGGATGAGGTGTATGTGATGAATGACCCACCCTTGGCATGCCATTGGGAGCAGGGTTCAAGGCAGACACCCCAGTCTATGAGCAGGACATGGGGGTGGTTTCCCCTATCTTCTCACATGTTGTCTGGGCAGCACACACACATGTAGGGCTGGGAGGGCTGGGGCAGGCAGCGTGCTCAGCAGCCTGTGTTCTTCACGAGCTCACAGAGTGGGGAGCCAGAATGGAGGGGAATGAGTCAGCCCTTTCAACTCAATTACAAAACAAATACAGGACCCCGTGAGCTGGGCCTCTTCCATCCTAATTGGCATCAGCACCAGAACCCCAGCTCCAGCTGAGCATTTTTACACAACAGAAAACAAGTTCTCAAACGAGCCTGAATGGCTGAACCAGGAAACAGTTGGAAGGGATCTGTACGTTGAGCACACAGGAGTCCCAAACCAAATAAAACAGCCTAAGCGTGTTACTTACATTCAGAAAGTACCTTTTGGAGATGCTCAGCCAACTGGATATGGTTTTGTTCTGAGAAGCTTGGTTTCAGAGCCTTGATCAGACTCATATGACAGGAGTGGAGGATTTTAGCACCCCTAGCTAACGTGATTCACTGCCTATTACAACATGCTTCCTCTCACCCTGGTCTACTATTGCACTTCGTCGTCTTTTTTCCACCGATAAAACCCCTGAGGCCGATGGTTTTGTTTTGCAAGTGGAGCATCTTA
This sequence comes from Lathamus discolor, assembly GCF_037157495.1. NCBI lineage: Eukaryota > Metazoa > Chordata > Aves > Psittaciformes > Psittacidae > Lathamus > Lathamus discolor. The sequence goes on along the minus strand of NC_088898.1, from coordinate 8,292,537 downwards.
AAGACATCCGTGTTCAGCTGAGCACATTAAACACATGCTTTAAAAGTATACTCATGTGCTTTGGAGATCTGTTGAAAAGGAACAGACAGTTTCTTTCACTATCGTCTCTTTTTTATGTCTTTGTGTCAGGTGCTTCAAATCAGAACTTCTGGAACATGTAGGCAAGGAATTAATTATCCAAGAAAGTCCAGAATCCATGGCTTGGATTCCTCATATTGTGTTGTATCGAATTGCATGGTGCTCCTTCCACAATTGCTTCAGCTCCTCTTCTGATCACAAGCACTTGGAGATGAAATAGGGCATTGTGGGATGTTATCTATGGTCAGAGGGACCTTCTGCTGTGATTGAGGGACCTTACACTGGTTGTTGGCTGTTTCACTGTTGTCATTTAGTTGGGTAGTTTGCTTATTTGACTGATGTGAGGATCTAGAACTCGTTTTATCTCATTTAACTGACAGTGTGGGAGGCTACATGAGGAAGAGGAGGAAGGAAGGTAGTTCTGCTGATGTTTCACACTCTTGGGTAGGAAAGAGGCTGAGGTGAGGTGCAATGTCTCAACGAGCAGACTGAACATCAGCAGCCCATGACCACCTCATGCTGATGGCGATGACACCCTGGTTTAGCATCTGAACCGCATTTGTCTTCTGTATTTCACCGAAAGGCAGAAGAAAAAGGGGTGAACAGAGAATTAAAAGCAAAGGTTTCAAAAACACCTCAGAGATGCAGGGGCACAAGTCACATTTCAAATCAGCCTTTTACATCTGAGGGGGCTTTGAAAATCTTCTTAACAGTTTCTGCACTTTCTGGCCTCTGTGTCTTCTGAAGCCACCATTTTAATCAGGCTCAGGGCAAGAAATTCATTCATCTCTGCTCTCTGAGAAGCTCCCATTCCAAATTCTGTTCAAATTCCATAAAACCACCAAACCCTAAAACCCATTGGCACCATGTGCAGGAGAAACTGTATGAAAATACAGAAAAGCTGAGCTGTTTGCAGGCTCTTGGGCTTTCTCATCCCCATTGAGGGACTTCAGCAATAACACTAACGAAAAAGGGTTTTCATAGTGATGGAGCAAAAGCCTTCATGTGCCTTTCTCACAGAGATGATCTCAGGATGTTTTCCTTTACCCCCGATTTCTTCCCACCCCCCTGACAACTCCAATGCTCTCTCTTCTCTTCTTCCCTTTTTCCCTCTTTGTCTTTCACTGCTCTCCTCTTGTCCTTCACTGAAAGCCCCGCTCATTCAGTTACTTGTTGTCATCTCTCCTTGAAGCCACCACCACTGCTGCTCTGGTCAAGAGGTGTTATTTAAAACCCAGCAGCTCCCTAATGTTGTGCAAAGGCATCATCAATCATGCCAGGAAAAGAAAGCACGGCTCATGTGGGTTCAATTAGAGGCACAGTAGTGGGCAGAAGTGGAAGAATACTTAGAGGGGAGGGCACAGCTGTTCATTTTTAAGGAGAGGAAACTTCACACGTGAAGCATCGCTGGAAGAAGGAGCCGGCTGGGATCTTGGGCAGCAGGAAGGAGACACGAATTCTCCCAGGCTGTTAAAAGTCCCAAGGAACAAATCTTTCTGGCACCAGATTAGTTTAAGTTTGCATCCTCTTCACTGTATCTTTGGAGGCCCTTTTTTGTCCTCTTTTTCTCCTCCTCACCCGCCCTCCCTCCTTGCATAAGGCTCTTTTGGAAGGCAGGACATGAAGTGAAGCGGTTGCTGTGATGCCAGTCAAAGCAGCACAAAGTGCCCAAAGTGACAGCTAATAAACCAGATGAGAAAGCCAAGCGCTTCGTGTGGACTGCTGTGAGCTGGGTGACCTTGTCAGATCAGACAGGCGAAACAGGCACGCGCCTGCTCAGGCTTCGGGTGGGAGATCTGCAAAGGCAGATGCAGATGCTGCTGCTAACACCCAGCGTTGGAGCTGAAGGCAGCACTGCTCAGGCCAAGTCAACTGGAAATACCCCTGAGGTTCAGTGTGGTGCTGGGGAGAGATGAGCTCCGGCTCAGCAGCCTGGGGTCCTGCCCCTGGGCACTGCAGTGGTCCCACCTTCAGGTGGGGCATCACAATAAGGACAAGCTGAAGGCTGGTGAGCACCATCTGCAATGATTTCCACAGTAGGGTTGTCCCCTGTGCTTTCAATCAAAGCCACTGGTCTTTGTCTCCATTGCGGGGAATGTTCTGTTGCGTTCTGCTGCAGGAGTGCATGTGCTCCTATTGCTCGAAGTGATGACATGATAGACATGCTCTAAAATGTGCCATTATTATGTCTGACCTTGAAAACCTCAGCTTCCATCATACAAAGTGTGGAACAAATTACTGGAAAAAGCTGAGAAGCCAGGATCTTACCCACACGGGCACAGCTCCTCTATGTGGGAATGGCCTTGCCAGTGTGCCAGGAAGAGGAAAAGCCATATGGGTTTGGAAGGAGGAGACTCCTCCAGATTTGGTTTAGTGTTTTTATTGGGAAAGTACCATAGGGCAAAACCCCATGTTAGCTTTCTGCTAACAAAGACCGCGGCTGCAGCTGAAATAGTCTCACAAATGTTAGCTTGGCCCATTTTCCATGAGCTGTGACTGTCATGAACAGATATTGCTTCTGTTTAAATGGTTGTGTTGTATTCCACATCCTGAATTTGCACCTTTTATTTGGTGTTCTGTAGAGGTACATCTGATGTGCAACCTTATCACCAGAGAAACTCCCTTGTGCACCATAGTGTGTCTCAGCAGCCAGTATCAGCCAGCAGGAACTATCATTTGTTCTTAAACTAGATCACACCAACACCAATAACTGAAATCTCCTATCACTTCCTTATGCTTAGTGTGGATTCAGCATCCAGCAAGATCCAGTGTAAGACCCACATCTTTTCCATAACATTTGGATAGCCCCTGACATCAGTAGCTTGGGTTTATGTTTTAACCTCCTGCTGTTGAGGTGCTGGAGTGTTATTTGATGATAGCATCTCTGAAGGGAAAAAGAGGCTTTGCTGAATGCTGGGGCAGATGAGCCTGGAGTGCAAATGTGGTGGTGATGCTGTGCATATGCATTATGAAGACATGGAAATACGCTGTATCATCCCTTCTGCTATGGCCATCACACCACAACTTCCTGGAAGCACAGTCATCTTCCAGTTATCGACTGGCTACAGATTATATATACTCTTTAATGGTGCAGGTGTTCTGATCGGCAACAAAGGCAGAACTAATAGCCACTGGGGAGCAAAATGAGTGGGAATGAGAGCACAGAGTGTCCCTTCACCTGAGCGCTCCGGGAATCCCAGAATGTGCTACTCTGAGTTTGCAGAAACAACATTTTTTTCCATCAGCAGTGCTCCCTCTTTAAATAAACTCCACGGTCTAGAAAAGGGGTTTTGTGCCCACTGGGGAAGTGTCCAGTTTCTCAGCTCTGGGACTGCTTTTTCCATTCTGCATGCAACCATATATCAAAGGGAGACAGGTCTGAACTTCTGTTGGAACCATTAGGGTGTTTTTGCAAAAAGGGAATCCAGGTCCCTTTGATGTGTGCTAGAAAAATTCCCCTTCCTTTTATAAACCCAGATCAATGGTCAGCAGTGCAAATCTCCTGTGAGCCTACCAGCCCTGAATAAGATATTCCCTGGAGGCAGAGCAGTGCTGCTGTACGGCTCGGTCAGATTCCTCGATGGTGTCTTCCCCTTCTTGTGTCTGGGTTTCTCACATTGTTTTTTCTTCTGTCATTCTCTTTAATCTGGTATAGAATCAAGGGTCTTGCTTTGAGATTCTTCACTTCTAGTTGTTAATTTTCCCTTTTTAACTAAGAAATAGACATGTTGTTTGGTCTCTTTGTCAACATCTGTTTGTCCTTTGGTCACCCAGTAAATTCTTCATCTTAGCTTTAGGTTGCTCCTTTACCACCACCACCACCCCTCCACCGCCCCTTATTTTCTCTCTGTCTAGCATTTCAGGATTTCAATCTGCTGCATTAGAATCATAGAATCATAGAATAGTTAGGGTTGGAAAGGACCTTAAGATCAAGTTCCAACTCCCCTGCCATAGGCATGGACACCTCATACTAAACAATCTCACCCAAGGCTCTGTCCAACCTGGCCTTGAACACTGCCAGGGATGGAGCATTCACAGCTTCCCTGGGCAACCCATTCCAGTGCCTCACCACCCTTGCAGTAAAGAATTTCCTCCTTATATCCAACCTAAACTTCCCCTGATTAAGTTTTAACCCATTACCCCTTGTTCTATCATTACAGTCCCTAATAAAGAGTCCCTCCCCAGCATCCCTATCGGGCAATTCCACTGGTACAGAACATCCTCTGTAATAAATAACAAGACATTGGGTGCTTTATTAGCCTTTGTAGTCCTACAAGCCTGTTAGTGAAGATTAACAAAGCATAATAATGCTTGGATTATTCCTTAAATCCATAGAAATGTAGCCTCTGTGTAGCTATGGTGTAGAGAGTCTTTAGGGAAGTCACAGCACAGGCACTGGCTCTGTATTTGACCTCTCAAGTGCCAGGTAAATGTATGCACAGGATGCTCTTGGATCTCTCCATTGCAGGTCTCTCCAGGGAAAAGCCTGTCTCCTCGGGTATTTGGGTCCCCAGTGCCAGGACAGCAGAGTCCTGGTTTCATTTGGAGCCTTGGGGCACTCTGACAGTAGAAGCCATAGCAGCTGTCAGTATATGAACACAATGTTGACGTGTCTCTGACCACCTCCCTTGGTACCCCAGCCCAAGGGTGACTGACACCTTCTGGGAGAGCCTCAGATGGGAGTCCCAAATGGGTTCATGTCAGGTTGGCTTTTACTTCAAACCCAAGAGCGAGTTTGACTTTCTGCGAAGTACATAGGGATCCCCTTGGTGTGGTTGTGTCACTGCGCAGTGACAGGGACCAGGGATGGCTGTCAGCTCCAAACACCTCCAAACAGCTCAGCCGGCTTCCCGGCTTGTCTCAGGAGGCAATGCAGACAAGAGTTCTGATTATTTGTAGTGCTCTGCTGTTTATATTGAAGCACTCTGGTTTCTCACCCCAAGTGTGACAGAAATCCATCCTGGTTCTCTGACAGTCTTGTAGGAACTTGTATTTAGTAGCTGCTGTCCAAGTGGTGATGGTGGAGGTCAGGCCCAGTGTTGTTTAACTTGTGGCCACATTAATGGCTGTTACTAGGCTTGGAATGGTTTTGATCTTGCTGACTCTGGTGGCTGTAGGCATATATGTCTTTTTCCAGATGGAGTCCAGCATCACCATGACTTGCACGGATGGGAAGTGGAACAAACAGGTGACGTGTGAGCCTGTGGATTGTGGTGTCCCAGACCAATACCATGTCTACCCAGCCACCTTCAACTGCAGCGAGGGGACTACCTTTGGCAAGAAGTGCTCCTTCAGTTGCCGACCTCCTGCTCTTCTGAAAGGTATCAGAAACTGTCTATGCCATGACCTGGGGAGAACACTGTTAACACAGACTGCTCTTAGTAATCTGTGCAACTTCTGCTGTTGGTTTAGAATTATTCATGATATTTTAAGTATGAAGAATTATGAGACTCTATGGGAAGGTTTATTTATATTAGAAGTTAAGTTCTTTTGCATCTCTCTATTACCTTCCTTTGACCTTTCCTTGATCACGGCTGGCCAGGCAGTAATGACAGTGAATATTACTTCCATACAACCAAAACATGGAAAAGTCATGGGGATAAATCAAACTGAACTCTCTCATCTTCTTTCCCATGCCTTCTGTCTTCTGTTTCTGTCTCTCTCCTATGTGTCCTCCATGTATCTGGAAAAGCAGAAGACTGAAAAGTCCGATGTGCCAGCAGCACCATCCCCATCACTGTTTTTCCTAACCTGCCCCATCACCTCTCTCCTTTTCCACACTCATCTTGCTCTCCCTCTGACCTTTCTCTTCTCTTCTTGTTTGGAACTCTACAGTTGTTTATTCCTTAAAGATAAAACAGTCTGCTGCCTTCTTTCCTTTCCTCCCCCACCTTCTTCCCTGCTGCCTTTCTGCGGGCATCCCCATCATCTTCTCAGCACTATCAACTCTTCTGCTCACTGGCACATTACCCTTTTTGATCTGGTCCTCAAGAAACACAAAAAGATATCATTGTTCATTTGAACGAACTTTGCAGCCAAATGAACTTGTCACCTTGCACTGGAGTAATCTCAACTGCTGTTGCCAACTCGGGTACAAAGGCTGTATAAGCTGTTCTGTACATGTGGTATCACCTTTTCTGCTACGATTCATTGCAAATCTCCAAAGAGGTACAGGAAGTATTTTTCATTTCAGTGAAGGGATATGTTGATTTCTTCATATATAACTAAATTGCTTAATTCTTTTACCTCCGATTTAGGAGGGTAACCACAAGCAGCCAACACACAGTGAAAGTTAAAACTACTTTGATGGAGATTTTTATCAAAGAATTCCCTTTTCCTGTTCATAAAGGTCATCTTCAACAAGAGGTGTTTTTTCACTGAAAATGCCTGGAATTTTTTGAGGGCAGCAGTGCAAACAATGACACTCATCATGAACAACAACAGCTTTAGCTGATGACTCTGATGGGGAGAGCTGGAGGGATGATAACCAACCCCCTGGTGAGGGTGTGCAGCTCTGGTGTGTAGGATCACTACCCTTTTGTCCTGAAACCCTGTGAGCTGTGAGGTAAAGGCACCATTTGGTGTAGAGCCATTGGTGATGACTAATAGATGTTGCCACTAAGCTTCTGGAGAATGGCTTTGGAGTGACTCATGCCTAATTCAATCACTGACGTCATGACAGCCACTGTTGGTAATGTCACAGCTTATCACTTTGCAGCGGCAAGTATGATATCACCATGGCTGGTCTGCAGAGCTGCTGCATGAGTCAGAGCAGAGGAGCATGCTGGTGCTCTAGAAAAGAGCTCCCTTCGGCACAGATTGCCTCTGCAATCATCTGCAGTTGGGGAGGGGAAAGAGAAAGCCAGGCCTGATTGAATGCAGCTTCTCTTATCTTTGTGGGTAGGGCAGGAGGGCTCCTCTACATACCTTCCTGAGCCCTCCGGAGCCTTTTGTTTTCTTCTTCTTTGAATTCCAGTCTTTTCCTTTCCTCTCATTGCTCTGGGGTTAGCAGTTTGTCAGTATTATTTGGGATAACTCCCGAAGTTGGCTTAGTGTTGAAAATATGCCTTGTGGGTTGAGAAGAGTTCCTGCAGCAATGCTTGGGGATTTCAATAGAGTATTAGGGATTTTTGAAGGGTTAGTGGCTCATAGCTGTGCTTTGTTTCTTAGGAAAAGCTTATTCCTTTTCAACATACAATATAAAATAACAAAGAATGTAAAATACACTGAGACTAGGCTACTTTTAGCTTAACCTTCTGAAGTCAAGTAGGTCATAGCAGAGGCAAATAGATCTATTGTACCTTTTACCTTTGAGGTGCTGGCCAAGAAAGCTTCCTAAGGAAAATGAGTCTCTAATGAGTATTATGAATCGTATTTATCACAGTAGTCCCCAAGGACTGACTGTCCCCAGCTGAGAATGGCTCCTCATTGTGTTGGAGTAGTGACTCTAATACTAACAGATGCTGCTCAAAAAGGCTCAAAATTGAAATAAAAAGGACAGATTCAGGGAAGAGATAGAACACAGAAGCAGAATGAAGAATGTAATGGAACCAAGCGCCCTGTTAATGCCATGACTTTGGAGAGGAGGGGGTTGATGTACGAAGCAAGTTTCATTGCAGAGAAGAACAAAAATAAGGAAGAGAAACACAAAAGATTACAAAGCCAGTGTGGTTTCCCCTATCCTATAGCGTTTCCTGAAATGAGCACTGTCTGCCTGTCATCTGAAAACAGAGTCCTTAATGATTTAATGCCGTCATAGAGAAAATGCCTGACATGCACAGTTGAATTTGTCAGACCAACCGAGGTGGCTTTTGATGTATTATGGTGTAACAGCATGTCAGAAAGAATGGTCCTGCCGGGCGTTGTTCACTTTGCTCTCTGTTCTTCTCAGGAAACAACAGCAACTTGACCTGCATGGAGGATGGGCTGTGGTCCTTTCCGGAGGCCCTCTGTGAGCTGATGTGCCGAGCACCCTCCATTGTCCCTAATGCAGATCTCCAGACAAGTCGCTGCCGAGAAGATAGGCACAAAGTGGGCTCGTTTTGCAAGTACAAATGCAAACCAGGTTACCATGTCCCTGGATCCTCCAGAAAAGCAAGAAAGTACGTGCAGGAGTAAAGCCATGCCATCAGCATGATTCAGAAAGCCATGAGCTAAAATTATTTTGGGAAATGGATGGGCTGTTTATAACAGACTATGTGTGCTGTAGGGAATATCACTGAATATTTGGTAAGGCACTGGCACAGGGTGCCCAGAGAAGCTGTGGCTGCCCCATCCCTGGCAGTGCTCAAGGCCAGGTTGGACACAGGGGCTTGGAGCAAGCTGCTCCAGTGGAAGGTGTCCCTGCCCGTGGCAGGGGCTGGAACTGGATGAGCTTTAAGATCTCTTCCAACACAAACCAGGCTGTGATTCTATGAACAATTCATTCATGCAGTTTCAAGGGGATTTAGGCACCTTCCTCACTTAGGCTTCTTTGAAAATCCTAACCACTGCTCAAAAACAGACCTTACCTTAGTAATACCCCTTTGATATGCAGTCTGGGGAGTCCTCTCTGAAGCTCTATAGGAAAGGGTTAGTGCTATCATATGTTTCTGACTTTGCACAAACCCACTTCAAACCAACCACAGCCCACAAGCCTCTGAAGCAGAGTTTTTGGGAGATGTGTCCAAGGCCGAAAGAGGAGTTTAAGCTGGGCAGCTCAATATTGGCTTTGCAAATAATCATTATTTTTGCTCAGAGACTTCATGACGCAGATTCACAACTTGTCCCCCAAGTGTTAAAAGCTGAAGCACACCCATCCCCTGCAACCTGCTTGCAGAGCTGAGAGGCTTTAGAGGCTCCTAGCTGACTCAGCCACTCACTGAATGGTCTTGGGTTTTCCTGCACCAACAGGCGAGCCTTTAAGATCCAGTGCACACAGGATGGCACGTGGCTGCCGGGAGCTTGTGTGCCCGTTACCTGCGACCCTCCTCCCTCCAAGTTTCATGGGCTCTACCAGTGCTCCAATGGCTTCCAGTTCAACAGTGAATGCCGGATCAAGTGTGAAGATGATGACAATCAGTCGGTGAGTCTCTTGTGTCCAAGCTATCTCAGCACACACAAGCGTGAGTTTATCCTATGTTCCATAAGGACTCTGATCTTGGAAGGACCAAATGCCATTGAGCTCTTCTGAGACCAGAAACAGAGAAATGAAGAAGGAAAATATGTCATTAAAGTAGAGGGTGAGAGAGCTACTGTAGAGAGCCTGGAAATACTGGTTTTATGATAGTAGTAACCATTACCCACAAAGGACTAACAGTGAGTGACTTACTGTTTCTGGACAATAAGTGGCTGAAAAACCTGCCACAGTGGCTCTATGATCTAGCCAGAAAATAAGGAGTAATGAATGAAAGTAAGTAGGATATGAGTTGCCCACACTTGTCCTGGCTGGTCATTCTGGTTTACCTTGCTTTTCTCTCCAATTCTCTTTTCTCATTATTATCATGTATATGTTTAATATGGTAATTTAACTTTATAGGGGTTACAATGATTCAGGTGAATTATCTCTAAATTTTCATGTTTTTCTGGCTGTGAAGCTGTCATTTAGCATCAGGGGTCAGATCCTCATCTGGTGTTAATCAGACTGTTGCCTTTGACTTCACAGAGCTGTGTTCACTGATGTGAGACGGTCTGGCCTTTAGTATGTCGTTTGAATTGTTTAGTTTTCCTCACCAGAGGTAATTATAGTTTGTGAGATAAGTAACTTCTCCCAGAAGTGCTGCTGCTGCTTAATACACTTGGGAAGAGAAAGTGGGGATGTAGAAGCTGCTACACTGCAGAGAGTAGGGAGTGCTGTGTTAAAGGCCTTTTAATATCATTCCAGGTTCTGAGGACACATTAAAAGGGAACCAACCATGCTCTAGCGCTAGTGAAGACACCTCTGATACCTGCTCCAAACATTAAGAGCCAGTTGCTGCCCCTGTTCCCGGCTGGGTTGGCATGTCCTCTTCACAGGGACAACAGGCAGAACCCTGGGGTTTTGCGTTAAAGGTTTCCTTGTGTAAAGCTTAGATGAGGTTATGAGCCTTATGAAATGAGAAGCTGCACATGTGGGTGCAGTTTGGGTGGGAGCATTGGGGTACAGCATCTGTGGCTTTGTAAATCTATCACCAGTCAGCATGGCTGGAGAGGTGTACCATTGCTGCCAGTGCAGGGAAACTGGGGCACCAGTGTAATAACAGCTGGTTTGTGTTTGCTGTTAAATGAACTGGACATTCAGAGGAGAAGGCAGTGGAATCAGAGTTACAGCAATAAAGAAGTGGCTCTGGAAAGTGAGATATACGGCTATGTCTTTATTCACTGTGAGGAAGAGTGTAGTGACTGTTCAGCTGGGAAAGCACCTTGAGCAGAGGGAGCAGATAACATCTTGAGAAAGGGATTAGCAGAGAAAGGTATTTCCAGATATCCCAGAAAATAGACTACAGAAAGGGGGAGGGCTCCTGGCACAAGCCAGAACCACTTGAGAGGTGTTAATTATTTAAGGATTAAACCCCACTAAGTCTCTCTCAGCTATATAAGGTGATAATGCACGTTGCATCCAAGTAAGAAACCCAGCAGGGATTTTCACAAGAGATTTTGCAGGTCAGGGAGTGATGGGCAGGATGTTACTATAGCAATAGATATCCTGGGATCTCAGAGTATGTTGCAGAAACTGTACAATAGTACCTTTAAACACAACCAGCTCCAGCAACGTAAATCAGGTTTCATGGCTCACCTTGAAAAACAATGTTTGAACCCTGGCATGCAGATTGCAATGGAAGTGCACCATGCTTGCTACCCCAGCAAATTGTGCTCAATTATCACTTAGCAATCTCTTCCTGAATTTGTCACCATGCTGTACTCAGCTGTACATATGGCATCTCTTAATCATCAGCAACATAATGGTCATTTAAGCAGGTACTTCCCCTGGCACCCAGGGCAAGGGTCTTCCATTGGAGAATATGGTTCACAAATCATATGAACAGTCAGATCTAAATTAATCAGTCTCTGCCAAACTGGCCCTTAGGTGAGAATCACCAAGCTGGATCGCACCCCGAGTCCATCTGGTCCATTATCCTTTCATATGATTTTCTTATTACTGCTGGCAATGGCCAGATGTCTAGAGAAGGGGAAGCAGGTCCCACGCAGTAGTCTGCCGATGAGACCACTTTGCATCTCACTAAACACTGTGCTCATCAGCAAAGCTGAGCAAAGAAAGCATTGGGGTATTAAGGACAAGACTAACATTGAAAGCTGCTCAGTCCTCCATGCATGTTCCAGGGGCTTGTGCCCCTGTGCAACAATGGGTGTGGGTCATGGGGAAGAGCTCCTGCGGAGAGTTCAGCAGCCCTGCTGGAATCCCAGCATGAAGAGAACACGAAAAGATCCCCAGATAGCCAGCACAGTTTCCAAGAGCAGGGTGGGTAGGTTGCAGGCAACATGCCTGACATAAAATGGGCGAGGAGAAGCAGAGATCGTGCATGGTTCTCCCACCCAGAAAGGCCCCCGTGGGAGGTTTGGAGCCACACCAGCCATCCTCCTGTTGAGTGTCCCACATTACCCCATGGCAGCTGGGCTCGCAGATCCTGCAGAATAGCTTGTGCAGAAATCCCCAATGCCATGAGGATAGATCTGACAAAAGATTGCCTGTGCACTCCTTTGTTGTTTCTAAAGGGCATGATATTTCCCCTCGGACTTTGGTATTCATTCTTCAGTATCATACGGAGAATCTTCTCTATAAGAGAAATGTCATATTGTGTTCCTTGCCCATTCCCACACCAGAAGATTTTTTTTCTCCTTTCCACCTGCCTCTGTGCGTGTCTGTCTCAGCCTCTTCTCTCACTGTCACTCAAGGCAGCCAAGCTCTAAAGAGCCCGTTCTGCCCTGCTAAGCATCCCTGCTCGTGTCCCGCTTTCCTTCCTCCTTCAGACGGCCATTGGGGATTCTTTCATTTTTGAGACAAAGATGATGCAACCAGTTAGAAAATGTGAAGAGGGAAAAGGTTGTCTGCATTCAGCACAAACCTCTCAACAAGATAGAAGGCAAATGGGGTGAACGCACTTCTATCACAACTAGAGTGGGTCTATTTTAAGGTAGAGACCTTGCAAGGGCCTGGTAGAGACTTTGCAAGGGCCTTGTAAAGACATTTCATCGCACAGAAGAGGGGTTTGTGTGTATGCAGTGCAGGTTTCCTTCTTTTATTCTTTGGAAGAAGACTCCTTCTTGTCCCCCAGCACTGACATTCCCAACCAGGGACTCTTCCAGCTCCAGCAGAACTTTGCTTCTGGCTCAGGTCTGCCCACTTCTCACTTCTCAGCCTGTCTTTGCTGTTGTTTGTGTGGCCATCTGCATTATCTCCTCCTCTCATTCTAGGGCCGTGGAAGCAACGTGATTCACTGCCGGAAGGATGGCACCTGGAGCGGCTCCTTTCATCTCTGCAGGGAGATGCAGGGCCAGTGTACACTGCCCACACAGCTCAACAGCCACCTGAAGCTGCAGTGTGCCGGCGGCTACGGCATAGGTTTGTGAGCTCCAGCTCCTGCAGGATGCAGCTTGGGAAGGAGTGGGAAGCACAGGGACAGGAGTCGAGGAAGAAGATGGGAATGAGAGGGAGGAAGGAAGGAGCCTGCAGTCCTTGAAGTCCTGTGGACCTGTTTGCCTGAGTGAGAGGCTGCTACGGGAGGTTTTACAGGGAAATGCTTTTAGGAAACATGAAGCTTTGCGAGGCCAGGCATCATGTTAACATGATTGCTGGCTCCTTGCAATGCTTCCAGTTTCATCATGTACCTTCTTGGCCAGCTGGTTTTAATGGGCAGCCAGCAGGCCAGACCATGCCAGAGACACATCCAGTCCTCAAAATGCAGGCACAGATTGTACCTGTGTTTGCTCTTTTGTCATGTCCCCCTCCTTCAACCACACACACACATAGACATGCCCCAGAGGCGGAAAGGCAGGAGGCTGGCAGGAAAGCGCAGCACCAGGGTAATTCAGGTCTTTCCATAAAGCATATGAGACCAGCTGAGCATCGCTTTTGGTGTGACAGTTGTTTAAGAGCTGCTGTAAGAGTACGTTTTCCCCATTCTTTCTGGGATGTCTGCTCATCCTGCAAGGGGTCATTGACTTCCTGCACTCAGCTTTGCTTTCTGTCACCCAGGCAGAGGGAGGGATAAGACTCCACACTGTACACACTGTACACGCTGTGTTGTATTTTCAGCCCCTGTTTTTGAGGTCTCCATGCTGTAAGGGCTGCAACCCACACAGACCTCTGAGGCCCCTTCTTGCAGCCCCTCTCCCAGCCCCTGCCAGCCCCTTCCTCCCTCTGCCTGTCCCTTTGAACCTGGAGACATTTCCTTCTTGCTCAGCTCCCTCATTATATTGCAGCCATGCGAAGGGACCACGAGCCTGCTTGTGTTCCCTCCCCGGGGAGGAGAACACGACCTGGATGAGATCACCGCTCTGTAATGATGCCAATTACAGATCATATATCAAAACAATTCCGACCTGCTCCTTTCCGAGAGCGTAAGGAGCATGGCAGGAGAGCGAGCGGCGAGCCCCGACTCTTAATGTAGAGAGGTGTTTTATCCTCGAGATGAGGTTACCTCCAGCCTGGCCAGGGTTTTCCAAGAGAGGAATACCAATTCCTCCTTTGGAGGGGAGCATCTCAGTGCTGGAAGCAGGAGGATCTGCAGCTGCCCACCCAGTGGGTGCCTGACAGCCCTCGGTCCTCTTGCAAGGGTGGCTGTCAGGAGGTACCAGTCCTGCATGCAAGGTCTGGTTGCCTGATTCTGGGATGGGACCACACAGACATCGTGGAGGTGGGGGTCTCATGGGCCAAATCCTCCCTAGGAGTGTGGCTCTTGCTGGAGAGGAAGAGCTCAGTGAGGGCACAGCCGCCTTTGGCTCTTATCCTCAGCAGATGGGAACATACCACACGCTTTGGTAGGCTCGCCCAGCACCACCTTTTGGGATCAGGTTGTTAGGTTTTCCTTTTCTTCTTTATCTTTTTGGAATCCTGGTCCATGTCCTTCCGAGAAGCTGTTTTCCTGCCACTCACTTGCAATGGGGCTGCTGTCAATGGGCCTCACCCAGCCGGCCCATGGAGCTACTGTCACATGCACTGGGAAAGCAAAACAAACCTCAAGTCCTCCCTGTCTTCCTGGCTCAACAGCCCAGGTCTGCTCTGCTCCCAGTGAAGCATGCTTCCCAGAAGCAGGTGGAGAAAATAATAGCATCCAGTCGTGGTCACTATGAATCCCACACACCTTCAGTTATTCCTCAGACACCTAATCTGCCCTTCCAGGCTGAGGTGTGTGTAGAGCCAAAGGTTCAGCTCTCCAAACCAGTGTGGAGATTAATTCCTCCCCCAGCGCTGATTGGAGTGCAGAAATCCTAATGACATGTTTGCAGCAGCTGTGCCATTCAGGAGTGATTTTCCAGGGGGGAAATGGTAATGGTCCAACACACTAGGGCTTACGGTTGTGTCACCACAGGGCTCTGGGATATTGCTGGAGAATATCGCAGCATGTTTTAATAAAGAAAGGACAGGATTCCCACTGGGCATGACAGTTAATCAGGGAAAAAACAGGTTTATGTGTGAACAAAGCCATCATTACGTCTCCGCATACTTCTTATCGACTATGGACTTAGGTGCTAGCTCGCCTGCAATATTGTTAGGCTTGGGCACCCTCTGCAAGATGATTATTGAAGGCCTGTAAATGTGACAGATCAAACGGTAGGTTTCTGTCATGTCATAGGTGAGATGAGTTCACTGGCCTCTGCTCAATCAATCCCATTGCTTGAAAGAGCAGTTGAAATGGAAAAACCTTCACATTTCCTTGATGATCTGAAAGTGCAAAACCTGACCCCCTTCTTGGAGTTAATAGCCAGAGATATGCAGCTCATACATAAAGGCCTTGGAATATCTGCCTCCCCCACGATCTGCTGAGGTGCAGGGCTGTACTCAGCATTTCATGTGTGCCTAGAAGATATGTGATAGTTCTGGTTGACTGCTAATTGCAAGTTAGGAAAAACGAGCTGTAATCCTGTCCTTCAGCTGGAGGGATGCTGAAAGGGTCAGGAGCTGTTTGCTTTATCCTTTAGCTTTATCCTTACTGTGTTTCCTGCAGGCACGGAGTGTACCACCTCATGTCTGGATCACAGTCACGAGCCCATCCTCCTGCGTGTGAACGAGACCGTGCAAGACATACAGCACTGGATGAACCCGCAAAGAGTGAAGGTCAGTGCCTGGCAATTTCACTGCCTACATCCGTTGTTGTGTGTTGACGTGCAGGGAGTGAACAGCATTACCTGTGGTTCATTCAGCGAGGGGAATAGAGGGGGAATTCTGCCCTTTAGAAAAGAATTCCTGATTTTTGTTGTGTCTTTACATGGTGTTCCAGTAATGTGGTGGCTTCCTCTCCAAGTTGCTTTCCCTCTATGATTTCCCAGTGAAAGTCAGTTCAAGGTAAAGGCCCCAAATTAGTGTGCTCACATCCACCTGGTACCTACAGTGGGTCTGATCTGGAAACATGATTCATGACACAGGAAGACAGACAGAGAAAGGGCACTGGCCAGGCTTTATTTGCTTCCTCCCGTTCAGTATTTTGCTTTCCTTGGGTGGCAGGGCTGGATTTTTCTGCACTGCTTTTGGATGACAAAAGAAGCTGATACAGAGGGTATTTCATTTCCCGAACCAGCAGAGCTGGCTGAGTCCTTCCCCCCACCCCTTCGCCCGCATGCAAGAGATGCCTGCTCAGCACAGCCCCGTCCAGAGGTCACCACTTCTTCCTCCTGCCTGCAGCAAGCACTCAGGCAACATTAACCACTCATGGGACACCATCCTGTGAGTCCTCCAGGTCTACCCTGATGGAGGCCTGCACACCATGTACAGTGCCTTGCACACCCTATACACACAGGCCACCTGAAGCAAAGAGCTGTTTGGTTTTGTGCCTATACTTGGATACCGGTGGGAGACACTGGGGGACACACTCATCTACCCCCTCTTAAACCCCCTTCCTGCCGTTTACACAAATCTGCCCTCCTGCCCCTAATTGCATGTAACCAACACTTGTGCCTGCATGGTGTAGATGTTTATCTGGCCATGCTCAAGTGCATGTCAGAAGACACCAGCACATCCCATGTCACTGGGGTGCAGGTTGCTGGTGGTGCTTGAGCAAACACTTACTGGCTTTCATACACTTGGCGCTGGCTTTGCAGGAGTCTGTTTTACACACTGGAACTCTCCATTTAGGAGGCAAACAAGCAGCCAGCACAGCCTCAGCATGTTTTGAGCAGCTTTGACAGTCTATTTGCTTCTCTACATGCCTAAGTATGTACCCAAGGGTTGGGATTTTTGAAATCTGGCCTTGGCTGTGGATCGTGAGCTGCTCTGAAAAATAACCACTTTATACTTCCTTGTTTCACACAGAGCAATAGAATAAATCCTGGAAAGCAATGGGGAACCTAAGTCCAGAGAACAGAACAAGTTTGCAATGTCCTTCCCAGCTTCCCATTCACTCCAGATGCCGAGATTATATTATTGCCTAAGCCTAGGCTTTGCCAAGTTTCTGGCATGAAGCATAAAAAAAACCCCTATCTCTGTATTTGGGGCAATTTCTCACTGGTCCTTTCCTGAGCGCTAGACTTTAAAGTGGTTTTGTAATTCATGGTGAAATAAAGTGACAGCTTCCCTCCTGTTCTCTGCTGTGCTCCCTCGTTTATTGATGCGGGTGCGCAGAGGGAGCTGTAACGAGTTTTATACCTGCAGGTCTCTGGAGGGCTCATTAGGCAGCAGGGAAAACATAGAGTAGTAAAGGGGGAGACGAGGGGAGTGAGGGATGGAGGAGAAATCATGCTTTCCAAGAGTACAGTGGTAAATAAGACCTTTCTTGCCCTGATGGTGAGGATCTTGCAAGAGCTTTAGGCTGTGAGCAGAGAAAAGTCTCACCCCACAAACAATTTGTAACTAAAGGGTGGGATTTGGGGTTGAAAACTTCTTTGGGAGGTGGAGGGGAGCCTTTAGGAGACAAGAGGGACGGCGCTGAGACATGACGGAAGGGATATTTTGGTAGCTGTATATCATCCATCTTCTTCAACTCTCCAGATAAGGGGATGTCACCCACAGAGAGTGATACTTCATGGGGGAAATGCTGCTGCTGGTGGGACTCGGGAGACCCTCTGGAGAGACAGGACTGGGATGCCTTAGGGGAAGATCCCCATGGCAATGTGTTATGTACCAGTAATAATAGGTGTCTCTGTTTATGGTCAGTGACAGCTTGCTGCTGTGCCATACAAGTTGAGGGAGCAGCTGGTTGCATTTACACGGCAAGTCTTTGTGGATCTCCAAGTATTGGAATGACACAAAGGAAACACTTCTAGTGACTTAATTCAGGCACAAGTAATGTACAAATGAGAAGCAGATAAAGGCAGAACTGACCTGTGGAGCTTACCTTTGAGAGGACAGGCACAGATAAAACCCAAGGAAGAAGAATAGCATCTGTGTGTAGCTGCTCAAGCAATAGCTGTTATGGAAGCAAACAGGGAAGAAGGAACCATTGCTCCTCTGGGGGCTGTTTCGAGCAGAGCTGTGCAAATCACTTGCTTTTTCGGTTCACTCGAAGTTGTGTCAGATGAAGAAACAGAATGTTTTCTCTTTAATCGAAGGGCCTGGTTTGTTGTTGTGATTTTTTAGTGAACCGAAAAATGGGAGGAAAAACCATATTGGTTTGAATAGAACGTGGCAGTTCATTTCCAAGGACTTTGGAAAAGTTTTTGTTTAATGAAGATGACGAAAAAAATAATTAGAAATTAAATGTCCTCTCAAAGGAACAACAACAACAGATATTTCATCCCGAAGAACGTCTGACAAACGCATACGACTCTCTTTGTCAGAATTGGTTTAGGCCGAGTTGCTTTGCTGGATCTGAAGGAGTTTGCTGAACTCAGTGTAAGTTGGCAGTGCCTTCTCAATCAGCGCTTCCAGCAGGAAAAAAGAACCACCTGAAATCTTGTGGGTGTCTGTGCTTCTGCTGGAGGCTGTCTTCAGAGCAACCACTGCTGTTCCCATGATTTCCCATTAACCAAGGGGCAGCGAGCTGTTGAAGACACCTATAGATAGAGCTGCCAGGACTGACTGTGCAGGCAGTGGAGAGAAAAAAAGGAAACATCTCACAAAGACAGCTTGACAGCCCTGTCCTATTGACTGCAGAGGAACAGGGCAGACACTTAATTTCTTAGGTTGTCTGAATTTGGGTCCTTGCCTTTGTGCTGAGCAGTAACAGGCCAAACACTGCACAAGCATGTGCGTGCCTGGGATGACCTGCAAAGGGTTGGCATGCCCCAGCTCTGCCTACCAGCAGGGCTGAATGTGTCTATGGCTCCTCCACACTCCTGGGGTGCTGCACTACTGATGGTGATGTGTTTTCCCATATACACTGCAAGCCCTGGGATTTCTGGATGCCCATAACTCATTAATAGGAATTCTCCTTAAATCCCCTCTGTTCTTTAAAGCTTTGCAGTTTTCTTCCTTCCTTTCCCTCTCCCCTTTCTGTGACTGTTGGGTTCAATTTGCAGGCAGGGAAACTGAGTCATGGAGCGGTGGAATGACTTACTGCAGCGGCTTAGTTCCTGGCATGTCAGGAGTTCCCACCCTGTCTGGAGCTACAAGAGGAAACAGCCACAAAGCTCTATGTCTCTTCTCTGTTGGCAGCAGTAGCCGATCCCCTCACCACCACCACTCGGTTGTCATGTTCATTTAGTGGCTGAGGAGAGAGTTAGCTGAGACCAGTAGATACCAGTCACTGTGCATAAGCCCTGGGGGACACTTGACCCATCTAAGGTGGAGGAGAGCTCTCCACCAGCCTCTCTTGGGGAAACCTAATCCCCTCCACAGCCCGCAAATGGTTGACATAATTGTGTTAGTCCCACCATGGGAGGGAAGCGCTGTGACCGGAGGCACTAGGTCTTCCCTCACAAGGAGTAAATGACAGCTTGATTTGCTTTCTTGGCTCTTTGTTACCTACTGTGGGAGCGCATCCTGGCTTCCTCTCCCCTCGCAGCAGATGGAGTCACAGCCAGCAAACCACAGATGTGTCTGGATGGCGTTTCTGGGATGGGGACACGACCAAAGTCAATAGACCCGATTGCACAGCGTGGCCGATGCAGCTGCTGAGCTGCAGAAGCCGATGCACAAGGGGAGCTGGGGCCATGAGGGTAGCAGATGTCACCACAGTGGCAGCAAGGGAAGGGATGGGGTTGGCAGAGGAAGTAGCCAGATGGGCTTTATTCCCTGTGCACCTCCTGGCACGTGTCGGATGTGGTCCTTCCATCCACCTCCTTCCATCCAACATCCTTTGTTGACCTTGTGAGGTCAGCTTCCTTTCCGTGTGCACTGATGCCATCAGATCCTGGTCATGTCCCCCACGAGTACCCTTCCTTGCTTGCTCTGCACATGTTTATTTGTCTCAGTTACCCCATCCAGCACCCTATGGCACCTTGCGTGTGCCTGTTTGCACTGCAATAGACACGAACAATGCCCAACAGCCCGAATCATCCCCAGTTGCTCAGTTTCCCAGCCCAGTCTCTCCCTCTACCCACACCCTTTCCCATCCTGTTGCACTGCACACACCCCAGAAGCAGCCTGAGAGTACAAACAGGCTTGGTGGTAGGTGTTCAGGGTGTGGAAAACCAGTAAGAGGAGCTGGGACCATGACCCTTCCCTGAGCATACTCTGCTTCCAGCTCCATGAATTAGCATGAAGTTAGCAGGATTGAATTCAGCTGGAATAGCTCGAATGGTCTCCATTAGGAAAGCATCATCCAAAGAGAAAGCAAAGTAATTGGGACTAAGCTGCTGTCAGGTGCCACTCAAGATCAACGTAAATGTCCCACTGATCCAGTGGCTAATCTAGCATGAGGTCAGTTGGCTTTCCTACGCAACCTGGGGCTGCGTTCACATTCCCTGGGGGATGTCCAGCCTTGGGC
Source organism: Lathamus discolor (assembly GCF_037157495.1). Classification (NCBI taxonomy): domain Eukaryota; kingdom Metazoa; phylum Chordata; class Aves; order Psittaciformes; family Psittacidae; genus Lathamus; species Lathamus discolor. Next base: position 8,272,462 of record NC_088898.1, on the reverse strand, counting down.
TGTGCAGCCCTTGGGATTGAGGATAATCTTAAACGAGAGCACTGTCCTAGCACAGACTTCACCTTCCATCCATTCCTTTAAGGGAGGGTGCTGGGGTTTTAATATTGGCAGGGCATGGAAAGTAGTCAGTGCATCTTCTGCAAGGGATTGCTGGAAACCTCCTCTCTTCAGAGCCTGTTTCAGTGCTACCCAGCTGCTTTTGTTAACTCCACGTGCTCACACACATTCACACGTATCGAGAGGCTCTTCTTACCAGGGGAATGTGAGATGCTCTTTGGAAGTGCACTTCTTATTGTCTGCCTGGCCTCGGATACGGGAGGCGACCGCCTGAGTTTTTCCACTTTGCTTTAATTCCTGGTTCCAAATGCTCTTGAACTGCTTCCTTTACTCTTCCCCCCTCCCTGCCTGTTGACTTGCCTTGTTTGTTTTGAAACCTAGAAAAGTTTCCTTTCTTTTCCCTGTGAAATGCAATAAACAGAAGAGGGGTAAAAAAAAATCAGACTCAAACCTTCACCATTTGTGGCAGGCAACAGCCTGGAAATCTCCAGCTGTCTGTCAGGAGCGTGCTGGGGGAAGGTCTGACACTGCAGGGCCCCCGCACCTTGCAGCCTGCTTCCCAAGGGATAAACAACGTCCTCCCCCCATTCCCGGCCGCTTCTCCGCTCACACAGACGGGCCCTGTTGCGAGGCAGGTGGGGCAAGCCGGGCTTGACTAATAGTGGAAAATCCAAGAGCATCGGAAAGATAAACAGCCCCAGTCAGATAGTATAAAAGTCCTTTCTCTAACCCACGCCAGGTAAGCCTCAAATGACAGAAACTGTAAAAACATGCTGAGGTTCCCCTGCAGATGGATTAAATTAGCCCTCAAATAAACAGGGGAAGGGATGGCTTGTGCGTCAGGTCTTCCCAAATGTTAATCCCTTTCCTTCCCCAGGCCTCCATCCAACCCTGACCCCTGGCTTTGGGTGAACACCAATGAGTTCATCTTGCCCAAGTGGACACTGTAGTGTTCCATCTGTGGATGATAACCCAAAATGAACCTGTGATGATATCCTGGTGAATGGATGGGAGTCCTCTCCCCTAGACCTCATTGGTATAGAAACACCAGCTCCACTGTCACCCCAAACTTTTCATCCACTCTTTAAATCCAGTTTTCCATGTCTAAAGGCAAACAGTGGCTCCCCGGGTATGCAGTCATTTCAGTAGGATGGTCACAATTTTAACCCCAAACTAAGGACTTCAACTTTCTTCTTCTAGAAAACCTATAAACAGAGTTTATACAGGAATGATAAAGCTCATGAAATGTAGCAGATGATGCTGTCCTATCTGGGAGTTATTCTGAAGGTGTGTAGTGGGAGGTGCTTTTATTTAAGATGGTGCGAAAATGTATCTGAAAGTTGACCTTTAGCTGTTTCCATCTTCAGGAAGCACAGGTCTGATGGGTGAAGGAGAGCAAGGCTTTGCAGCACCAAAGAATCCAAAGAACCACCCCCCTACCTAAAAGCAAGACAGCGGACCTGTGCCTTTGCCTTTCGTTGCCACGTTCCCCCACCATGAGTGAAATATTGGACATGACATTTTCAGAGAACCTTAAATATTATTTTAATCTCGAATGTTCTGTTATTGCAAGTGTCAAGTCCAACACTTCTTGTAAATACCTGGAGGACAGCCAGGTCCTGAGAACACAAGAGGTGTTAGGAACTGAACTTCATTGGTTAAGTACAGGAGAGCAATAGGAGCCGGTGGACTGGCTTTCTGTACACTGATTTCTTTGTCTTAACCTGTTGGGGTTTTCTCTTCTTCCCTCTAGAGCGTTGTCTGCACGGCGGGACTCAAGTGGTACCCTCACCCTTCCCTGATCCATTGTGTCAAAGGCTGCGAGGTGAGCTTTCACGTTAGCTCAAGTGGTCCATGCTTGCTCTCCCAAATGTTCTGGTAACCATCACTGCAGACACATGGGATGTAAATGCTGGTTTTCAAGTGGGACAAACAGGCTTTTGCCCTGACTATGTCAGACTGTGTTTGCCTGCGTTAGTTTGTACACTCAGTGGTGAAATTGGTGGTTTTCCTAGAGCCAATGGTTGGGTGACTCTCATGGGAGTTAAATGATCAAGGAGCTCAACAACACTGGTAGACGATCAAAATTACCCAGGATCAGGGAATTTCTGGGAAGTTGCAAAAACCTTCAGATGTTTTCCCTTGATTTTGACATCCAATTAGAGGGCTAATTCTTCCCAAGCCCATTTAGTCTTTGAGCATTGGTGATACCACTGGGTGGATAGTGAGCAAATCACACAACCCTCCACTGTGCACTTCTGCCTGAACCAGAAAAAGTCCCAGGCAAATGCAGTTACATTTGAGCTGTGATGCATTTTGAGAGTCTTACCTGGAAAATGCAATTATATTGAAGGATGTTGTTTCTACTGGTAACAAAAAACTCTGAGAAGTGTTAAGATGCTTCCAGCGGTTAAATGGGGCTAGAGCATCTCTCGCTGGGTCATGGTGCTCATGCGGTTTCCATCATGTCCTTGAGTATCTCACCCATGTCAAGAAGTCGAATCATAGAATAGTTAGGGTTGGAAAGAACCTTAAGATCATCTAGTTCCAGCCCCCCTTGTACTGCCTCTGTGAGGCTGGGAAGCTTCATGTCCATTGTAGAAGTGGGGTAGCTCATAAGCAGAGGGATAGATGGCTGCTTCAGTTCCATGGACAGTGAAAGAGCTGTGTCTTGACCTCCCACCTCCTGACCTTCTGCAGCACTGACTGTATTCTCAGCACCCAGTAACCCAATTTTACAAGTTATATGCCTGAAGTGGCAGAACATGGCACAGAATTCCTAAGTGTGACACAAAACTCTAGACCACATTGCTGTGCGACGTGATTTGTCTTGAAGTGAAAGACAGGTTTCCTTCGCATACAAATGTTGGGCCCAAGAGGGTAATAACTCTCCAACAATGTAATAGTTTCTGTCTAGTTGTTCCCTAAATGAAAAGCATTCTGCTGTCAGTGCTTTGAATGTCATAAGCCATCTCACGCATTGCATTCATGCAGGCTGGCTAGGCGCCCTTATTCTCCAAAGAGAGCTAAAATAACATCCAGCAACCATTAAGAAATGCCATTCAGGTGCTGATGCACCACTGGGTAGCCATTCTCCTGCTGGTTAAGGGTAGTTGTTACTGAGGCAAAGTTTGCAATGATGTAATAATTTACCAGAAGCCATTATTACTGACATGCTTTTTCTCAGCATTTTCTTCCCTTCCATCATTGTTAATTGCCAGACCCCACTGCATCAATAGGAACTTTCTTCTTTTCATCATTCATTCAGCAGTGTCACTGCATCCCAATCTATCATCTTGGAAGGCTTTGCCCAGACAATTGATAATGGCTTCTAGCATCATTTTTAGAGCCTGATGCTTCCAGGAGCCACGAATGGGCCAGAGCTTGTTCTCTGCCGTTGAAATACCATATTCATCAAGCCTTTTATTCATGACTATGGAAATGGGGACTAATAAGCCAGTAGGTCAATTATACTGGGCCATTAAGCTGATACAATCCCTAATGTATTAATATCCTCAGCATTAGGGAAGGTTCCCTGAACAGAAGGCTGTAAGCGGGGCAGTACTTTACTCTTGGTGGTCGCAGTGGTAACCCAGACTCCTGCTGCAATGTGATTTTTTGTCGCTCCCTAGTGGCAGGAATAGAGGTTTTTGAGTGAGCCCCGTACTCCTCGGCAGCTAATTTGGTTGTTTCAGTAGAAAACCAGCCCCTCTGGACAACCTGTATAGTCCTCCAAAAGTATACGAGCACTGTGATAGGCATGAAGCCCTATAAAGGCTTCACCCTCCACAGCCTCCAAGGTCTCCCAAATGAGGATTTTGGTACCACAGCAGAATAGATGCTATTTGTCCCATTCTTCTCCTCCAAAGGACTGACTCGCCTGCTCTGTGCCAGTGAAAGGCAAATTTTTCCACATATTTCTTTTACTGATTTTTCCAGTGTTCATAGGTGTAGGATATAGGCATGGAAAATTAAAGTCAAGCCTTTCTTGACAAGCAGGCAGAGCCAGGCAATACAAGAGAAATATGGAGAAACCTACACAATTTCCTGGGAGGTTGGACAAAGTTTGTATTTTTGACTATGACCAGGTTGGCATACAAATATCTCTCCATTTACTTATAAATCATTCCCTTTTAACTCTTAGCAGATTCATTAAATTGGAAGGACTTTTGCAAGGCAAAGTCGTTGTCTGTATAAAGAAGTCAGTCCCTGTGGAAGTCACAGTGGAGTTAAGCCAGGTTATAGGGACAGGAGCCTCACCTTGTAACTCCAAGTTCTTGGCGAGCTTCTGTAGTATTCGCACGTAGCTAAACAAGTGATATGCAATGAGTCTGTTCCCTCCTGGTAGTCCTGTTGTAGTCCATCATTGCCTGGATTTCATATACCCCAATAGGAATACTTAAACCTGCAAAACGTGAGCAGCAATAGCATGCACTTACACCGCTGCATAGGGCCCATTGCCCTACTGATGAGCACAGCCATGGCTCTGTTTGGGTTCTCAAGGCTGGTTCTTCAGATATCTATCATCAGGGAGACTTTGGTACTGCAATTGCTGCAGAATCCTCCCAGGAAGCCTCCAAAAGGCTCCCCACCTGCTCTGCAATGATGCCTTCTTGTAGGAAAAGTCCCTGGTGTGCTTTTCTCAGTGCAGAATAAATGAATTTTCCAAAGAGCAGGTAAAATGGGAATGGCCCCATGAGCCCGTGCATGCAAGACCTATTACAGATATGACCGTGCTCTCTGCTGAGCATCCGTTTCTCTGAGCTTTCATTGCTTCCTGGGATTCTCATACCTGGCAAAGGCCTTTTTGAACATCAGGCACAGTTTTGACGTTCAGGAAAGACTTCTATACTCGCTGACCAAGAGGGCTTCAAGCCTTTTTGTTAGAACTGTGATTATCATTCAGGTCCTGTGCAGCACATAGACCTAGTGATCACATTGCGCAGACTAGTGACCACATTTTCTTTCCCAAAGTGATTTATGAATTTTACTTAATAGCTCTCCACAACATCCCTCTGAATGATGGCCATTATCCCAGCTCTGAGCTGTGGAGCAGAGGAAGATGACGTGTCATGGCCAAGGTCACGCTGGGTTACTGGTGGTCAGAGAATGAGAACACATGGTCCCTGTGCTGAGCTCAGACCACTTCCATTTCTCTTTGTGATATGTTTTGTGCCCTCATTGCTGACACATGTTGCATAGTTAGGAGAACTGTGGTGCAAAGTACAGCTATTAAAAGCAAGCCAGTTTTGCTGCTATACATAACCTTCTTCCTATCCCACATAGTTTTGGAAGGTTAGCTTAAAATTATCAAAAGGTGCCACAATTTTAGATGCCTTGATGCTGTCTCTGGGCCTAGTCACATTAATATTCCTGAAGCATCATCTTATGTGGGATGTGAAAAGCCAACAAGGGCTCATTTCCCTTCCATCTAGTGTCCTTTTTTTCCTCTCTGTCTGCTTTGAAGGGAGAGGGAAATAATTCTCTCTTGCTTTCCAGGGCAGTTGGTAATGTTACAAACTCTATAGCTCCTTCAAGTTGCTCGTTTTCCTTATGACTTATTGTTGCACGGTTTATTCATGTCCATGCTCTCAGCCTTTTTCTGCTTTTTCCTTTTCAGCCTTTCATGGGGGACAACTACTGTGACTCCATCAACAACCGAGCCTTCTGCAACTATGATGGTGGGGACTGCTGTGCCTCAACAGTCAAGACCAAAAAGGTAGGGATGCCCTTCCTCTTTTCACCGGGAATTCCTTCCTGAGCACTGCTTTGTGTTTGGAAAAGAGTAATTTTTGCTAGGACAAAGGAGGTCCACGTTCTCAGAAGGACCTTCAGTCCAGGCATCAGCTCATAGGGACTAGGGTTTTGGTTTATTTTGAAATCCTCTCTTGATATACATGTGCATTTCTCATCATAACCCACCTTATACCCGTGCAAGGCAGGTTCTGCAATAGTCAGTGGCATTCATTCATTCTTACTGTAAATAAACCTTAGCTTCTCTATAGACAAAGGCTGGCTTCCTCCAAAACCCTGGCACATACCCATCAGCAAAGCTACACCTACTGCTCAGGAGCCCTTCACACAGAAACACTGACAAGGGTATATTTGCCTGTCCTGATATCCACTCTCAATGCTCAAAATGGAAATGAAAGGTTAGGAGTCATTAGGAAAAGAACAGAGAGCAAAATGGAAGCATCATTGTAGGTCTGTACTTTGATCTCTATGTACTCTCATGTACAAGGCTCACTGTTGACCACCCTATCTCCTAAAGGACAGAGTGGGACAGAGAATGGTGTGGAGCAGGGCAGCAGGGCCAAGTAGAGATGTGTTATATCTTCTCCACAGAGACCACATAGACCAGGACCTGCTGCCCATTCAGAAGAGGCAGTGGGCATGGTGAGTAGCAGAGATTCATAAAAACATCATCTAATGCAGGGAGGAAAATAAACCCCATTGTTTCTTATCATGCCGCAATAAGGGGGTGAACTGGTAATACCTGGAACCAGGATCTAAGCAAATGAAATGCACTTCTGATTTGCATAATGTGTATTTGAATGATGGGATGCATTGCCACCGAGGTACTAAGAATAAAAATGTATTTGAAGTCAAACAGAGAACAGGTGTATTTGTGGAGGTTACCTCCTTCAGTGGTCATGAAATCCTTTGATCTGGATGCAGTTTATGGCTCAGGACTATCTAAACCATTTAGCTTTAGCCTGGGGAAGGATCCCTCCATATATCCTTTGCTTTTGTGCTTCTTTAACACCTATTTCTGGCTACTGTTAGAGGCAGTGACTGAAGCAGTGGAACCTGTAGTCTGAAGCAATACAACATTTCATGTGTTTCTAAGCAGGATAGATTTTAAACTTGTTTCCCAAAGAAAGGAAAGAAAATCTTAGCTTCTGTCATGTGAGATTTTTACCTTGTCTTCAAGACTTGAGTGTGCATCAGAGTGACAACCCAGCTATGTTAAGTATCTGATATATACGGCTAACACTTCAAATCTTCAGGGAGCTTGGGCTCAGCAGCCATCATTCATTTCCCTCACCTGAGGAAGAAGTTCCTCTCTACCACAGCTGTGGGAATGAAGACGTCTCTGCAGGGAACAGTCCTGTCTAAGACAGCTTTAGCCAGAAGCTTCTTTTCCTTGGTTCCACCAAAGATCTCTTACCAGTGGAGCTCTGTGGGCTATGTCTGGCCCATGTGGGAACACTGGGATAGGGAAGTGGACATGTCTTGCAAGTGGAAGGAGTTCATTTCTCCGCTGGGGAAGAAGTAGTTTTCCTAAATGTGCCTTTTTGGACAAATTTCCCCTGTATTGCTGTGTTTCTTTTGTGAGCCACGTGCTGGGAGGGAAGCAGAGGCAGGTGAGCTCCTGTGTTTCCCAAGGATGGAGTAGAGCATGGAGATGCCACACAGGGCTCCCTGCTGAACCCACCACTGCAGAGACGAGCAGGGTGACAGGCAGCAAATTGTCTTCAGTGCCATCTCCAAGAAGAGATTCCCATCTCTGGCTGCTTTTCCACCTCCTTGGGAGGAGCAGCCCAAGGGCAAGCTCAGCTTGCTCACTGACCTCACAGGCCCACCAGCTAGGAGGGCAGAGCTGGAAGTGGCTGGTAGCTCAGCATGGGTAGGTCTTCCCCAACAACAGCCTGCCTGGGAAACTTTATCTTGCTGCCTTCAGGCTTGAGGATGAAAAAGCCCAAGAGGTGCCAGAGGAATGGAACTGAGGTGGCTGGGATGGGACCGACCCAAACCAGCCCCATCAAGACAAGAGCTGAGGGCGCAGTGTATCGCCAGGGTGGGGATGGGAGTGAAACACGAGAGATGTGAGTGCCGAACTGATGGGAAAACGGATAGGATTAAGGTTTGGGATAATTTATTGCTGGGCAGGGAATTGAGACAGAGTGGGATCTGTACAGAGTTACGAGCACTTACCAGCCAGGCGAGTCACTCTCAAAGTATCTGGCTGCTTCACTGCCACCCAGAAACCAAGTGACCACCCAAGAGGGGGAAAGCACTTTGTAGCCCACTTGGTTACTGGTTTCTGTGCTAAACATGCCCAGTGCAAAGGGCAAGTGGTTCAGAGACAGGCAGCTGGTCACACATCTGATGGGTTTCCTCATAGAGGGGGAGGTTTTGGAGATAAGTCTTAGGTCTTCTTCCACTGACTTCACTGAGAGCCGTATCCTTGTGAATGACCGGGGAATTGGAGTGACCCTGGGCCGTCCTTTAGAAACACCCATCCTAGGGATCACATGGGTTGAGGGCTGAACCACAGAGCCCATCGCTTCCTCGGCACGCATTCAGCCTCCCAAATCTCTCTCTCAAAATACCCAACACTATCCCAGGAGCTGAACAAAGCTCTCGGGAGAAGCAAGAAAACCGCCGTCTCCTCAGACCTTCCATGCCAAAAACAAGATGCTAAGTCCCAGTTTATTACATTTATAGGGTAAAGCAGGGGATAATAACCCAAGCGGGGTCAGAGCCGAAGAGGCAGCACCTCTCTGCCTGCAAAGCGGCCGCCGCCACCTGCGGCAGCAGCCCTGGGGCTCGGCTCTGCGAGTGATTTTCCCGTCTGAGGCCTTTGACTGAGACCAGATTTCAGGCCAGGCTGTTCAAATACAGCCTTCCCTTTGAAGAGGTTTATGAGTGGAGTGTTACAGGAGATATTCCAAAGGGAAAAACAATGAAAGGTGAGAGAAAAGGGAGCTGAATAAAAATACTCCGCATACCAAATCCTTCCAGCACAGTTTGCCACCTACTTAAAAAGGCACAGTTTTAAAATACATGTTGGGTGTAAAAGCCAAAAACCTGGAGGAGACGTAGGGAGGGGCGAGTCCAGCTCTCTTAATTCCAATACCAGATGAGGATGTATTTTCGTTCGGTTGTAGAAAGAGCGAGACACATGAAAGAGCCTGCTTTGCTCCTTTCCTTTCAGGGTTACATACTATGTGGCAGATGTGTCAGTCTTTTAAAGCCCCTGCAAGTTTACCCATAAATGTCTAACATTTATGCAACACCTGTTTTTCTCCCAAAATGTCACAGGACATTTTACAAGCTTGAGATTTATCATCTTTTCACCGTTGCAGCCATTGCCGAGGTGACACATGGTTCACATTTAAACAGAACATAGCAACTCCGCACATTATTTTAGGAAAGGGCTGAAGATTAACATTGCATCATGTGAAGATTCAGGAGTTAACAGTCAACTAAAAGCTGGTTGCAGATCTTTAATGTCCGCAAACTGTCAAGACTGAGTTTCACTGCAATCCCACCACCCTCCCAAACGCACTCTCAGCTGCACACAATGCTGTGAACCAGGCTGCGTGAAAGCAAAATTACTCCTCAACCCATATTCGCTTTCATGCTGAGCCTTCTTATTTCATGCGAGATTTTGCACGCTCCTGTTTTGTTGCCCTGAAAATGCACCAGGGACTTCCACAAGGCAGTCGCTTAGGCCATGTTTTCCCTTTGCATTTGAGCATTAGCAGCAAATGACCTTGTGCATTTCTGCAGCGAGAGGGGAACAGAGCAGTGTGACTTATCTGACCAGCCGCAGACTAATCAGCACTGCTGCTTAGATAGGGAATAATGAGTATTTGCCCTGTGCTATTCACAATCGGGCTAGGGAGCTTAAAAGAAATCGTTAAAGCACTCTTTTGATTGCTACAAATGGCAGTGAATAAATTCACTTATATTCTGGGCATAAACTGGAGGCAGCCGCAGTCAGCAAGCGGGAAAAAGAGACATTCATCAGCTTAATTATTTGTTGGGCGCTAATTGATCAGCATCCCCCTGCAGCGGGAGGGAAGCCAGGGCTGGCCCAGGGACAAGTGCCACCCAAGGAAGCAGGGACACGAGTCCTGCAGTGCCTCATGGGGCAGGTGGGGAGCATGGGGCCAGTGTCTGGGTTTGCAGTTGGGGCAGGGGATGGGGCTGCGCTGCTCACAGCTTGCCCTGTGCGTGACCCAGGAGCAGCTTTGAGAGACAGGAAGGCCATTGCCGGCCAACCTCCAAGGGAGAGAAAGCTTCTGTTGTCTATCTGGAGGGGATAAAGTCTTCCGTGAAGGACAAAGCAAAATCCCATCTCCTTTTAATCTTCCTACCCTCCTGACCCAGCACAGGTTGCCAGCTCCCTTCTGCCTGGCTGCTCTAGGAAGTTGCTTCTTGCTTTGTATCCTGCCACAGATAAAAGAAGATGATGTTTTTTAAAACATTAAATACGTGACACTGCTAAAGTGGGAAAAATAAATAACTTGGGCATAACTGGCTCTCTCTGGGCTGGCGGCTGCCTGCGAGTTGCTCCTGGGGTGTGTGGTTGCAGGGAGAGAGGCTATGGCTAGTTCTTTCTGATTCATCTCAGGAAATCTCTCCAGTCACTGTTCTCCTTCACTTCTTTTCTCTTCCCCTTCCCTTTTACAAGTTTTCCCTGGACAAAGCTGTCTAGAAAAGCCTTGCAGAAATGGAAATGTCTCTCTTTAGGCCCTGCTCACATGTGTTGTTCCAGGCTTTAAGCAAATCACAGATTTGCTTAAAATCTGATTCCTGCAGATTTAAACCCAAGAATTTTGCTGGTTTAAAATCCCCCTAACTTAAGCCATTCGAAAAGGTGAATTTTCATCTGTCTTTCCTCTCTGCCTTCCCTTTTCGTCACGGAAGGGGTAAACCTACAGCTCCCATGAGAAAAACCTGTCTCAGTCAGTTATCACCCAGGTTTTCCCTCAACCACTTTGCCCCACAGCACTTAGAAAAGAGAAAGAAAAATCATCCCACCCCTTCAGCCTCTTGACATTTCTGTCCAACACCTTGGAGAGGAAAACCAGCAAGTGCCTCAGCGGAAAACAAATGAGGACTTGCGGTAGATAGAGGACCGTGTGGGATTCATCCCAAGCTTTGCTTATCTAAAAGATAGGCAAGTTATCAAAACCTCTTCAGAGACTTTATGGCCGAGAATTCAAGGCCTAAAGAAAGGAGCTTTGAACTAAGGGGCTCCTGCTGGCTCCAGCAGGGATTTCCCAAGACTGTCCCTGTCTCCTCAGAAAGGGGGGTCTGCTACACTCCTATCCCAAGAACAGAAATAACCACTTCTTGGTATTTTGGAGATACGAGGACCTTTTCCCAGGTCTCTAACAGCAACACAGACCTGACCTGGGGAATCTCAGATCTTGCTCCATCGGCAGAACATGGTTTTGAGCCAGTTGGTGCAATTAGCAGCCTAAATGACCACCTTGGCTGAAGAAATTCTGCTTATCCAGAAGAATTGATGATCCTGCCACGATGCTGCTCCCAACAACTTGAATGTCCCCAGCTGGGTGTGTTTGTCAGCTCTATAATTAGCTGGTGAGATACAATGAATGGTGGGTGAGCAACAGAGGAAGGAAGGATGCAATGTGGAGTGTTGCTTCATGCCTCTGGAAGCAGTGCTGCATGCTCCAAGCACTCTGGGTCACCCAGACCCGTGGGTGAACTCAATCCCCCATGAGCTGCTGGTCGCAGCCTCGGTGGCTCGCTCTTTGCCATGTGAGGAGTGTTTTCAGTCATGGTTGGTTAGGATGGGAGCTTATTTTGGGGCTCAGAGCTATTGATTTCATAATCGTTCAGGGAGACTTTCCAGGCGGCGATAAATTGAAAGCAGTGATGGTAGTAGCACATGTTGCCTATCCTGCGAGAATGCTCTTGGCTTCAAAGGACATGGGGCTTCCCACAACATACAGCATTCCCAGGGGATGTGCTAGTAGAGGGTGTTTGCTTTGCTATCCAACCTCACTTCATTAGCAAGTGTTACAAGAACCAGCGAACAAACCTTCCCTGCTCCACCACCAGTTCTTTGGCCTCTGGGTGGTCTGGCTCCTATTAAATCTTTGGTGATTATTTAGACTAATTACATTCATGTTTGCACAATCAGTAGCACGAGGGTAGGAAGTGCAGCTGATTGCTGAGCAACCGAGCTCCGAGTGGTTTGGCACCCGTGCTCCCTCGCTGCGGGCAGGCAGGGATGCGGGGATCCATGCGGGCAGGGCTTTCCTGGGAATCCCTGCTGGCTTCGGGCCATCCTGCTTCCACCAGTTCTGGTGAGGCTGCTCCCAATTCACACCCGATAGAGACAGAGGAGATCTGCTGGGTTCAGCGGAGCTGTGTCTTGTTCCACCACGTCTGCTGGCTTCAATGGGTGGAAGCCTGGTTTATGGCGGGGCAGTGAATTAAAGTTCAAGCCTTCAAGACTGTTTGTGCTGCACAGAGAAGAGAGCTTCATCCTCGCCTTTCCCAGGCCCTCCGGAGCGGTGCCCTAGGTGTGAACCTGCATACCAGCGCCGAGTTAAAAGGGGGCTCGCTCTTGTTCCGTTATCTCCAAACAGCCCCGGTGACCTCAGCACCGAAAACCACCAAGAAGACCCTCACAAGACGCATTTTTGTCCCACAAGGGCCTTGTCAGGGAACAGAACACTCCCGGTGTTTGAGCAGGGAGGGTCTCCGGAGGCGCGGGGCTGCGGCACTCGGCACAGCCTGCCACGCTTATCTCGGCACGCCGCGCTCGCCCGCAGCGCCTCTGTCTGCAGCGGGGCCTTCAGGTTCCCTGTTAGGTTTGTCTGGGACATTTCGCAAACACTTCAGGCCTGAAATCTAACAACAGGCTGTTTCCCAACACTTCGCAGCCCTCCTCCACTGCTTCCCCCTCGCCTCCAAGCCACCCCGGGCCCGATTCTGCCTGCCTTGGTGATGCTTTGATGGGGTCAGCCTGATAGGAGCCTCTGCGAGGGATGAGCTCCGACCCTTTGCAGGACTGTTTCCCATCCCTCCCTGTACCTGTCTGGGATTTCTCCTGTCAGCGTTCCCACCAGTTCCCTATAGACTGGCCTTTCTCAGCTGGGATCTGCCTTGGGATGTCACCAGCCTCTTCAGATAGGTGCCATGTAGTGAGGATTTGTGGCCTCTCACTCATTTCATGACCTTGATCCTAGCTCTGCACTGGTCTGTTGTATCGTTGTCTTTGTTCCCATAGCTGGGAGCATGGCATCAAGGACAAAGGCAGCCGTTTCCAAGAGGAAGCTTGGGTTTTATCCATGGTCTCATGGGAAAGGATGCTTAGGGGTCCCATTCCTTTGCGGAGAGTGGAAGTGGGGGTTCATAGCGCTTCACAGCATGCAGCATGTGTTGGTCAAGGTGGAGGTGTCTCAGATCTCCCATGCATCACACCCTGGTGTCTGTGCTTGTCCTGCCTAAGCCACAACCCTATACTGCTGCAATTGCTCCTTCAGGCTCCATCACGCTTCTGCAGTGACAGACATGACTTGGGTTGTGTCTGTTGAAGATAGATGGGTCTATGGTTTAGGTGACCCACATCACCCTCAGTGCTGTTGATCCACAGCTCTGTTCTAGATCATACACAGGAGATATGTGTGTGTGTGTACAGCTTGCATGTACATATGCAGAGCTGTGTTCTCCAGTTTTGCCTTTGCAACCTATTTTAGTTAGTTTAAGGAGGCAATATTGTGCATTACTTCGTCAATGAACAAGCCAGGCTCCAAGTTTAATTCTTAGCCTTTTCTCCCTGCTTTCCTAAATAGTAGCCAGGTTTTCTATGCGGGGAGATAGATGTAAGTAAGTGAAATGCAGGAAGGAAGAAGAGCCACTTCTCTAATACTGGCTTTACAATGGGTATCTCTGGAAATACCAGTACAGGTCATATATTCTGTTAGTGAGTTGGGCTTTCACAGACCTATTTAAAAAGAAAAGCACTTCATCTTGGAGTATGTAGATCTGGGCTCCACACCTAAATGGGCTATCATTCAGATAAAGGTTCAGCATTTGTTATTCCTAGCACATCCAGCAGCTTTATTCATGGCTCTGTACTCCAGAGGGCTATCACTGTGTGAGCCCAAGGCCAGAGACACTCCTTCTTCTAAGGGGCTTTATGGTTTCTCTCAAATGGGTACTTGTGGCAATCCTGGTGGATGCTGTGGAAAAAAACCTGTGGAAATCAGGTCCCTGGGGAACTCAAATGTGCATTGTAGATGTTGTTTAAAGTGGAAACCCTGTATTACTGCTAAGTGTTTGGAGATTTTTCTCTTGTCTAATATGACCGTGGATGTGCTCATTACCCATAGAAATCTCTGCCTTTTCACATAATAGAAAACTGATCTCTGGAGCTCACTGCCATAAGACAAAACAATTCATCTATCTGGACAATAGCACTGTAAAAATCAGATTGCATAAAAAAGCTCTGTAAGGGACATAAAGTGAATAAGACTAATCTGATCAGGAAGGAACCCTCTTACGCTGGGGCTACCCACTGCTGTGAGCTGCTGCTGAGCCATGAAACTGTCTGCTCGCGTCTGTCCCAGAGAGAAAGCTTCTGCTCTTCTGTCCATGTCACTGTTAGGAGACCAGAGGGTTTCTAGAGGACACCACACAGCAAGACATCCCTTCTGTATTGGCTCCTTCTCACCAGAAATTGGCTGCAATGTAGTGGCAATGTCATAGTGTTTCATGTGCACCTTTTGTTCTGGTTGCTCCAGTGCTGAGTGCACACTTTTCAGTGACCTGTAAGAAATCAAAAGGGGGAAACTGGGGGACTTGCAAGGAGAAATGGGAGGGCAGAGGATGAAGAAGGTAGATCACTTCAAGGCAACACCAAACTCATGCCAGTTTGGGTTTCTAAGGCTACTGCTTCAGCACAGGGCAGGTTTGGGGAGTGTGAGCTCGTAGTTTGGAAACGTAGCCATGCAGGACTTTCCCTCTTGGCTCCAATGTTCCCATAAGTGAAATGTCCCTGCACGTCCCAGCATTTCTGGGATCTCCATGCCTGCAACACGTTTCCCTGCCCCACTTGTGCAGGGACAGCAGCAAAGTGCAGCAGGATGTGATGGCTAATTTCAGCCACTACTGAGATGCCTGAGCTGGGTGTGTGGCTGTCCAGTGCTCGCTGCAAGATCCACCTTCCCTTTGAGCCTGTCTCTGCTTTGAATACCTTTGTTAGGCTGTTGCAGACAAACACAGTGAATCCAAGGCAGGGAGAGGAAAAAGCTTGATCAACACAAATGAAAGAAGCAGGTTCCCAACTCTCTCCTCCAACCAGTAACTTTGTTGTACAAAAGGGAGGATTTTAAAAGTCAAAATCAATTGCAAATCCAGACTGAACAGAACGATTTAGGATAAAAAATAAAAATAGGGGAAAACTCCGATTTAAATCGTTTTGTTTGAGCATTTTCTAAGTCAAATAAGTTTTTATTTCGAGACATAATTTTTGGTTTGAAATAGTCTGTTATTTGTATTGTTTATTTGGGGGGAAAGGTCAAACCTGAACTGTAGCAGAGATCTGAAAGCAAAATATTTCCTTCTACATTGAGCAGAAAAAGTCAATGTTTTCTTCATGTATCTTTTTTATTTTAATTCAGTCATTAAACAACCCCTCCTCAGCCTCCTCCCCAAGCCCCATTGTTTGCAGACTTCTCTGTTTCCCTATCTAAGAATATTCATAACACTGTGATATGAGACAGTCTTGCTCTGGCTGGCTGCTGTTGGATGAAGTGACCCTTAAGTTCCTATTGTTTTCTGCAGTTTATAAACTTCTTCAGTTTCTAATTATTTCAGTTCATTTGCTTTTGACTTTTTGGACCATCTCTCTTCTCTTTGCAACCTCCACATTTGCACAATTGCAGATTCAAATCGTTCGCTGGTTGGTTACTTAGCACGCAAGCCACCAAGGCCATGGCTTGAATTAGAGTCATCACCCTGTTCTACCTGGTCTTCTGGCAATGAAATCAAAAGCAAGGGGGGGGGGAGGCTCTCTAAACCCTCATTTGGTGATGAGCCTTGTCTATCTAATGTCTCTGTCAGCATGTCCCTGCCTTAGGCTCCCCAGTTATGAAATAAAGATCCACACCCCTCCATCCTGTTCTTGTGTGCGTCAGGAGAAAGGCACGCTAGAGATGGACATGCAGGGACATGTATGGAAGGTCTAGGTGGAAATGACAGCTCTGTGCTCACACACGGTGCTAGCTCCACATTCCTAGATGTGCTGTCGATGATACGTAGGTAACAGGCACACTCAGGATTCATAGCCTGGAGAGAAGTGTTTATGAAAGAGAGAGCAAACATGCGGCAGCACAGCCAAGAGAAGCAGAAGGAGAATGCGTGCAGTCCTCGCCGGGAACGTTGGAACAGGTTGTGGCACTGCCTTGGAAGGGGTGTAAAGGAGAGGAATGAGGTCACTGCTCAGTCTGTGCAGATGGGAGAAGTTCTTGGGAATTCACTTCAGGGCAAGCGGGGCACCGTTCCACTGCCACCCCCTTTTCTTTATGTAAAGGCTGTGATGTGATAAGCTAAAATCAACTCCACTAGCCAGGTCTGCAGGCTGTTGTTTCAGCTCCTTCCCACTCCAGGGAGATTGTGGACAGATGACAACTCATGCATGCAGAAACCTCTTACTTGCATTCCTTTGCCATTCCTCAGTGCCCGTTACCTGCATCTCATGACCTTCAAACACAGCTGGTATTTAGAGAAGTCTCTGCTGGACTGCAGCTTCACTGATGTGCCAGGTAGTGTTTGGTTCGGTTCCTGAGGAACTGGAACCAAGAACATTCATACTTCAGTGAATAGATAGATTGGCACTCAAGCAACATCCCAAGCCACAGGGTAAAATGCTACCCTACAGCAGGGAATTATGGCCTAGGTTCACCAAACCCCCCAAGCTGGGTAGAAGTGCTTGGGGAGGCTGGTGCTGGGACCTGGTGTAGTGTTCGGTGAGCATTTCTGTTGACCATGGGAGATGAGGGGTCAATTTTGCTGTCATTTAGTGTTTGTAACCTTTGGAGTAAGCGTAGCTTTCCAGAGGAGGCTGGAGGTGTAATAGAATCCAAGCATTGTGGTAAGTACCCCCAAAAGCCCTTGAATTGCCTGAAAAGCACATGCTCCCAGCCAGCTACATTCATGTGCTTAATATGAAGTGTTAAGGGGGTATCTGCTGACCAGTAACGGCATGAGCGAGTTGAACAGGTTCTTCTTTACACTTCTTGCAGCCTTTTTTATGGACAGGTAGCTCACCTGAAGCCTCAGTGCACCACTACCTCAGCACAAAAATCACTGTAGAAATGACATAGCTGAAGGCTGCATCTGATCTCTGAAGATACCACTCCAGAGGTCTCATTTGTTCTCCAGGGTGCTGTAGTTGTAAATCCCTCCTTCATGTCTTTGTGTCTTTGGTTTCTTTCCCCAGGTTACTCCCTTCCCCATGTCCTGTGACCTACATGGAGAATGTGCTTGCCGGGACCCCAATGCCCAAGAGCACAATCAGAAAGACCCCCGTGGCTTCAGTCTTGGGTAATGCCAAGTGACATGGAAAGGAGGACCACACTGCTCAAGGCAGGCTAGGAGAGACACCACATCCCTTTTGGTATCGTTTTTAACATTTAGCTGCTCAACTGGATGGCATTTCTGCACCAGGGACCCTTAGAATTCAACCAGTCTGCCTTTAATTTTTGTCCAAGGAGAACTCAAAAGTAGGGGTTTATGTATTAACTATATCCTAAATAGTGATGACGAGAAACAAACAAGAGTCAAGTCGAGAAGACTTTTCATGTATCAAAACAGCATGTTATGCCCACCTAATTTGAACAGTTCATATTTAGATTCAAGGCGAGAAACAAGCTATTTATGTACACATATTTATAGAAATAAGTAGAGAAAGAGAGAAAGAGTGAGAGATGATGATCAACGCAAAAACACTTTCCCCTCCCCAGCACTCACAACTCAGACCGTTCATGGAAGAGGCTGTGCTCTTGGAGGACTCCAAGCTGAGCCTTTTCTGATGCTGAATGCCAAGGTATCGCATGCTCGGGGCACTGAGATTGGGGTGGGATCTCCACAGGGCTGTGCCTCTTGGCAAGTGACTTGCCAGACGCCCAGCCAGCTCGAGATGTGGGATGCTTCTGCTCCTCACAGGAATGCTACTTCCAGCCAGGGAGCTCAGCAGACTGCAGTGGCCTTTCTGTACAGCTCCTCCTTCTCCCCCTGCCCTCAAAAAGCCGACAAAAAGTCCCCTTGTAGCCTGCAGGGCTGCTGGGATGTTTCTGTGTGGAGATGGGCAAGTGGTCCCATGGTGGAGTCAGGGAGTGGGGAGTCTAAGGACTGGCATTGAGGAAGGTGGATGATTGCTTCTGAGGAGCAGAGAGGGTAACTCGCGCCCGCACTTGTCATTTGAGCATGTCTGCTGCTGCTACTCCTGCTGCTATGTCCCATACAACTAGTTTCCTTACTGTGTCAGGACAGGGTGAAAAACAACCCCATGCAACCAAACAGTCTGCCTTAAAGCTTACCTACAACCTGCCTTTCAAACCCTCTGGTCTCTTCCTCAGCATTGGGGCAAGAAAACAGGACACCAGCCAGCCAAAGGAATCTGCTTTCTGGTCTCCATCCAGCCAAGTGGTTCTCTTAGACCTCCTCCACCTCCTTCTTGTGGTGGTCTATATCTAACAACCGCTTCATGCTCCTGTTTTCTCAGGAGAGGGGAAGAGCAGGAAGAGGCACGTGCTGTGGGGAAAGGACTGTAGGAGACAGTATTAGAATTTTGGCTGTATTTGTCAGTATTAAGCTGCCAGGCCAGTGGGTTGAACACTTTCGATAGACCAGGAGCTTAGCTGCTTGTAATCTTCCAGAAGGAAAGGGCATTAGCTGCAGCAGACCTCACCCTTCCCTATCATATAGCTTCATCCATGATGTGCCAGACCCTTGGCTTATTTCATTATAGGGTTCATCATGTTGAGTCACTGAGATGCCCAGTGCATCTAGTGCTGCCGCTGCTGCTACAACCCATCCCATGGGAATCCCACAGATCTTTCCACTGTAGCTCGGGCTTGTTTTCTGCTGCTTCAGGCTCTTGCTAGGAAGGACATGCATCCAAAAGAGTCTCCTTCTATTCCTTGGGGCTTTTATGACTTGTACAAGCATAGAATCATAGAATGGTTAGGGCTGAAAAGGACCTTAAAGATCATCTAGTTCTAACCACATCTACTGGGTAAAGACAAGTTGGAAAGATTTTTTCCTACTTGTGTTTGGTTGAACATTTAGGCACTGGAGCAAGGCAGAAAGGTAAGGAAAGGGGTCATGGAGGTGGATGTAAAAATGTGTAGGAGAACTAGAAATGGAAAACTGACAGAGTTGTAGGTGCAAGGAGCCAGGCTCTTGTCACCCAATATTGGGGTTGTTTTCATCTGAATAAACCAGAGATGAATCTCAAGGACTAAAATGTAGAGGCCTGGAGAGGTGATTGTCATAAGAACGTAAGGAGCTCTGTTGTGAAGCTCCTAGTTATTCCTGCAGAAGGCTTGGCCATGGGAGCTGTGCGGATGGCTCTGCGCCATGGGACAGGGGTGCACAGGAAAGGGAGGTGTGGTGGAACCAGAGCTGCTTTATGGAATTAGGCTGAACGTCTGCCGGTGTGGAGAGCAGTGACAAAAACTGGGCCCGGGCAAAATGTCCACTTTTGCCCCTTGCCATCTGATTAACAATGGAAGTTAATTGTGAAGAAGTTGCTTCCTTCTGGTCCCTTCGACCTCCTGTTTTGTGTTGGCAGTTTGTTCATGTGCCATCCGTCAGAAGAGCTCACAACCTTTCAGACTGCCAATGCATCAGGTCCTCTGTGAGGCTTCTTAACATGATCTCTCCCCTCCACCCCACCTGGGTTTTACCCTGGCAGGGACCCTCAGTTCAGGTCCCTTGTGCATCCTGATGGCAGCCCGGTTTCCAAAATCCCCTTCTCAGTGATGCAGCTCAGCACGGAGGAGATTTTCCGCCTGCTTGTCCCACCTAAGACACTGCCCACAAGAGACAGGTCTGTATAAACGTTATTGCCACTTGCTGCTGTGGGCTTCCAGGAGCTCAGGGCCTGATGAGCTCCTCTGCCCAGCCAGGGCCAGCCCCTGCTCACTGAGTTGGAGTCCTTCAAGCTCAAGGGAGATGGCGACTTCTTGCCAGCAGTCTCACACCTCAGCTTCACTCCTGCAGTCCAGGGGTGATCCAGCTCCCTTTCCCATGGGCTTTCCATGCTGCTATTTGATTTTTATTTTCCAACTGCTATGTTGGCACTGTCCATCTCCTCCAATGGGAGCAGAAGTTCTGCTCTGAGTCATGTTAAACCCAGTAATCCAATGGCATTTTTTTTCTTTGGGAAAAGATAGCACTGGGGCAAAGCTTTGCCCTCTGCATTTCAGGTGCTGTACCGTGCATCCAGGGGGATGTGGAGAGGGGAGCCATGGGGCAGGGGCTCAGCTCTTGTTCCCTGTGCTCCCATACTGGGTCAAGGCCAGCTGGATGGCCTTGCAGCATCTACCACTGTAAGGGCCTTGAATGCCCAGTGGAGTCTATAGGAAAGACCCTCCATGGGTGGGGGGCGAGAGAGGGACATTTCCCACCATGTCCACCCACTGACCCAGTGGCGTAGGTCAACATCAAACAAGAATTTGGGAGGATCAGGAGAGGGTGCTCATGCTGATGACATTTAGCTGCTCACAAAGTCCAGGTCACATTAGTGCCAAGATCTTCTCTGTCACAGATAGTGAGACAAGGCTGCACCCTACCTGGGGCCACCAGCCAGCCTTCTAGCTATTGGGGTTGTCCATGGCCTGCGGGAGGGAAAGCTGGAGCAGAAAGCGGTCAATGGTGCATGGTGGGGTGGGAAACTCCTATCAGCTGCTACCCCAATCCCTCCCCACCCTCTCGCAGACAGGCTGAGCTGGTGTCCTCCTGCTTTTCTTGCATCTTCCGCTGTCCCCACCCCAGGCTGAGAAAGGAGGATGGCACCAGAGGACTCTTGGAGTCGGGTTCCAGCTACCTCCCTTCCGGTTTCGGTTTCACTTGGTTGTAACTGTCGGTTTGTTCTAGGTTTTACCTGTGTTTAAGAAAAAATAGCAACAACAAAAAAATAAAAAAAAAAAAAGACAAAAAAAGGGAAAAAACAAAAAAGAGAGGAAAAAAAAAAAAAAAACCCAAGCCCAATAGCCAACAGAAGTTTCTTGCTGCAAGTGATTCAAGTGGGGGAATAAAATAGCAACCGAGGCTTTAGAGAGAGGAAGAAAAGCAAAACCAACCCACACACACACGAAGAGAAAAGAAAACCCGCATAATCCAAACCCAAAAGAGCAAAGCCTATTTTTGTGTGTTTGAAAGGAAAACAGTGATTCCGCCAGCTGAGTAGAGAGCTAGATACTGAAGTGTAGATTTCCCTAGAAGTACCGTGAGGTTTTATAACGTTGTCTGGTTTTGTTTTCCTTGTGCTTTGTGAGAAGTCCAGGAACTGAGGCTAAGGTGATTTTTCCCTGGTCTGTTGTCATTTGGGGGTGGGAAGGGGATGGAGTTTATGAGGGGTTTTTTTGGTTTTCCAGATTATTTTTTTAAGTGTGTATTTGTGCTTATTTTTACGTTATCCAACTGTACATACGCATTTAACCAGTATTTCACTGTGCTCTAATTACTGCACTCAGAAGCATTGCACAGTCTGAATCCCGAAGAGCTGCGAGGGATGGGGAGTGAAAAGGGAAGGAGAAAGCTGCTACGTGAGCAGACAGGTGACTCCCGTCAGTGGGAAGTGGGATGTGATCGTCCCCTTCCAGCACTCCAGCCCGTTGTTTCCATTTGAGGCCAAGCTAGAAGACAGGAGGGGTTGGGGTTAAGTCAGCCAAGGCTGGGATGCTCAGAGGGGTTTCAGAGCTGGTGATTTGGCCTTTGAACTATCGGAATGCTGTGGAAACTCACAGCTTTTCGGCAGCATCCTGCTCTCCCCTGCCCAATCCCTGGATGCCCCAGTGAGAATTAATGGGCATGTTCATCTCACTGGGAGAGGACCATACGCCCGGCTTAGATACACTCTTCATGACTGTGGGCCCCATTTTGGTCTCAGTGGTGCAACTGAGCAGATTTACTTTGTGTTTCTTCCACATCAGCCCGTCCTCTGGGGAAAGCCATCTCCCTGCTGGGGATGTGGAAGTGTCCCTGCCTCCAACTGACCTTGGGCACACAGGATAGTCCCCTTTCCAATGGAGGACCTTGACCACTGAGTTCAGTGGGAGCATGACCAAGACATCAGCAGGAGCCAGGTCCAGGTGGCCCAAGATGTATTTCTTTGGGACATGGTCACTCTGGGCAATAGGGGTTTGGTGATGGACTGTTCCTGCCACCCGGGGAACCCGTGTCCAAAAGCCCCGGTTGTTTCAGCAGGAGCAAAGTGGGGCTTAACGTTTTGTTTCTGTCTTAGTTTGGCAAACTGAACTTTACACGTTTTGCCTGATCTACACATCCAAGATTCATTAAGAATAATAATTCCTTCCTCTGAAGCCAGAAACAAGAGCTTGGGTTGGCTTCAGGTGTTAGATGAGGAGTCTTGGTGCTACTTGGTAGTCCTGTTAGGTCGAGATGCGGAGCTCACGAGTCCAAGTTGTCTTTGGTTCCCGTTCTAGTTTGGTTTAGTCTTTTGGTTTTTTCCTTCCTTTGGTGAGGCCACAATTCAGCCACCAGTTTCCATCTTCTGAGTGCAAAGAACCAGGGCTTTAAACGGAACATTTCACCAGCAATTAAAGAGGGAATTGGAACCATTGCGGAGTTTGCATTGTACGGCCTCTGTAATTACTTACCTGTCTGCAGATGAGAGGCTGAATTTTGCTCCCATCAAGTCAACAGGGGTTTTCTGTTGTTGTCGTTGACTTCACTGGGAGCAGGATTGAGCCATACTATATATATAAATATATATATAAATATATATGTGATATATATATAATATTATCTGTGTAATATTATATATATATCAGTGTTAATATTTACAAATAAAACTGTGATCTCGTCTAGAGAAAAAATGTATTCATATTACCAACTGCTCTTCCATATTTATGTATCATATTGTATCTTTTTATTATTGTTATAATTATTATGATTATTATGGTTATTATTATTATGATGATGATGATGATGGAATCTTTCTTGGCACCTTTTGGAAGCCATGTCAACCAATACTCCAATGAAGTGCTGAGGATCTATTTTCACACGAATTCTACTGGTCTACTGTATAAAAGAGAAAAGACAAAAAAAAAGAGAGAAACAAGCAGAATACAGCTCAACCCTTAATTCTGTACCTCACGCCTGTACGTTTGCTGCTCCGATTTTGGGTTTTATTTTGCGTTCGTTTGTTTTTAACGGATCTAATTTAAGTCTCCAAGCAATATATAAAGATGTAAATAGTAAAGCTTATTTATTAAGATTGTCATCTTTTTTTAATTTATATTTACACAGTTGTTCATCTAATTTATTTTTTTTTTCAATACAGTTTTTAACAGTTGTCCTTTTTTTTTTTTCTTCCTTCGGTTCATGATGGTTTTGATTTAAATCCTTTTCACAGAATTTCTTTATACAGGTTTTTTCTCTTTCTTTTGAATAAGCAACAACTTCCTCTGGTCTTTCCAAAACAGGTCATGTTTCACTCCAAAAAAAAAAGAGAAGTTATGTCAGATTCATCAGAAATATTTTGCCATTGTTGATTCCTATACCCTAAAGTTCTATATTATATAAATATATAATACCTTGTATGCTTAAATATTTAACTGTGTGATTTTGTATATATCTTCATACACATGCTCACACACATATGAGGGTTAATGTCCCCAGATGCTGGGAGAACAGAGAATCAGAAACACAAACAATATAAGCTTGTATTAAAGAGTTCTGAACTGGACCACTTGCTCTTGCCCCGTCTCCTTTGCTTTTGGTCGAGCGGCGCCGGGTACCCCTGGGAGGGTGGTGAGTGTGGCTGTGGGGTCCCACATCTGGCTGCACATCTGCACATCCACATACCCCTGCTGAGCTGCAGAGCTTCAGTTTTGGGCAGTGGTCTTGAAAACCACAACAGAGGTTGAAGCAACAGGGTCTGTTTCAACAGAGCCCTGATGGGAGAGGAAAGCAGCACTGGTTGGAGCCAAGTGATAACCCAAGAGACCATTTCACATCCACTGGGTTTGGTTCTACCAAGGTGGTTCAGGTCCTGCTTCACTCAAGCAACCTGGAGACTGAAGTAGGTTTTGATGTCAGAGATGTGTGAAAATTTGGAGGGTGGGTGCTTCTGATCTTAATTCTTTTAAGTTATCCATGGACTCTGCCCACCAGCTCCCTCACATGCAGAACGTGGTCACCCAGAGAATGAGTCCCAATGGGAATGTGCCTCGCCTCAGGGGTATCACCTAGGAGGGAAGGCTCATAGCTATGTGCAGCCACAGAGCTGATGCACAAAGCCTCTGGACACACAAGAAAACATACAGCTAAAGATAAGGGAGTCTCCAGTGGTCAAGAGATAGCTGAGCTTGCAGTCCCCCCATGCCAGATCAAGGCCTTGTAAGGTATGCACAGTGAGCTCCTGCACATCTGGTGGTGATAAAGCACTGCGACCGGTATAAACACACACACACAGAGACATATATGCAGTGTTACAGCCTGTGCTGGTCCCAAGCCCTCCTCAGAGCTGGCTCACCTGCAATGAAGATGCATTTCTTCCTCCTGGACAATGAGGTTCTGCAACCCAATAACACTGGTTTAGTGGGTGCAGTGATGGACGCTCACCAGCATGCATGGGTCCAAAAGGGAGCAGACTGGACACAAACCCCAGGGCTGTTTGTGAAGTGACATGAACTGGATTAAGAAAGTTGGTCCTTCAAAAGGGTGGCTGGGTCCTGCATCCCCTGCTCAGAACCCACTGTGGCAGGAAGGGTAAGGGACTTTATGCTGAGAAAGCTGTACGGTTCAGCTTCCAAATGGGAATTGATTCAGTATCGACAGCTCCAAACCTTGAGGATGCACATGCAGTCAGGATAGGTGCCATTTAACCCTGACAGCTACTGACCCCTGAGCCTAAAGAGAGTCATTTTAACCCAGTTAACTCCCAATCTCATTAATGATTTAACCCTCCAGGAAGGCCCTGGGTTGACACAGAGGCTGGGGGCAAGGGCAGAAGACAAGAAGGGGGTGCATGGGGCAGAAGAGTTAAATACCAGCAATCCTTTCCCTGTTACACATTTCCATTTGCATCTGGTTTAGTCAGGATTGGGCCATAACACCAGCCAGCTCCATTTGCCAAACTGATGTAGTTATGGTGCTGGCTCGTACCACTTTGGTCCCCTTTAAAAGTGTAGCATTAATACCATAGTGTTTAAACAACCTGTGGGTTGAACAATAAATCAATCCCACACCACCCAATCCATGGGACGTTTGGGGGCAATAGACTGAAGGATGAAAATAAATTGGTTTGGTGTTTTTTACAGTGGCATAAGTAAGTCAATACAAAATTAGTTTGCATGCTAACTGTCAAAATCCACTGCAATATACTGAACAGGGGAGAGAGAGAGAAAGAGCACAAGCAAGAGCACATCATGCTTTCTATATCATCTTTGTCTCTGGTCAATGCATTATTAATCGGGTATAAGCACATCATGGACAGCCCTATCAATAGAACATCCTGCAGATAAAAAGGCCCATAAACAATGTATTCAATGGCTTGTGTCTATAGCACTATACAAATCAATTGGCTGTGTGTAGAATTATCTATTAAGCATAAATAAGGGCTTTAAGATGGGAGCAGCCCATAAAGCAGTGCATAGCGGGCAGCTCGCTCCTGCTGGGCTGAGTTTGCTGCTCTATGGTCACAACCACTCAAGCAGGATCAATTGAAACGCACAGTCAAAACAACAGTTTCTATGTCCAGATTACGTGTCTGTCTGAGAATCAATCGCTAAAGAGAGGGAGAGGAGAGAAAGAAGATCAATACGTGCGCTGAGCAGGTTGAAGGCACCGTCCTGTGAGATGGCAACAGAGCTCATGGCCACCAGCAAATGTTAAACCTGGCTTTAAGATTTAAAGCTGCGTTCATATCCCAGCCCTGAAGCAGTAATGCCTTGTGCAGTGACCAGCCCAGGGAGTCTCATAACGCACTCAAAGTCACCCAGACTGAGCCACCAGCCTCTCCGAGAGCCCTCCTTGCTGAAGCGGCACCAGATGTGGCTCCTTTCGGCTGCGTTAAATCAGAAGGAGCTGACTGTGTTAATTATATATGAAAGCTCTGGATTCATACAGCAAAGTCCTCTCCCAGCTGAAAGCCACAGTTTCTCAAGCAAATATGGCATTGCTAAGTGTGGTAATGGGAAAATGAAGCTGGTTTTGGGCAAAAAGACACAGAGGCTTAATAAAAACTTCCATGGAAAGAGTAGAATATAAAGGAAACTACTCACAAGTGTAAAAGAAACCCTCTTCCCATGTAATCAAGGGTATCTGAAGATGAAACGAACACAGAAGCCCAAAAAGACACACACACACCAACCCAGCAAACGCTCTGTGCTCCAGCTCTATATTTTACTTGCTCATCCCACTGCCTCAGTTTCCCAGTCTCTAAGGCACACATCTGAGAGGTGAACAGTTCCCAGGCCAGAAGTCTCCTTTTTGCTGCTCTTGAGCTACCACAACACTACAATGGCCCCATATTTTCCCTCTGCCCTCCATTGGAATAACCACTGCCTACATCACTCAAGTCAACAACTGGCCTAAGCTCTCTGATAAAAGGCAGCCAAAGGACCAGGGTCTTACTTTGGTTTTTAAGTATAATGAGGCAATATTGTGTCAAAACACTTGTAAAGCTCTTGAGAATCTTTTGGCTGACTTCTCCGGGGCCTGAGGAGGATTGTTAGTGGTTAAAAACAGCTTTGATGGAATTCTATTTGAGTATTTTTCAGATAAAATGTTATTCACGACTTGTTGATCGCTTTATGTATGACAAATGAAGAACTAGGCCAAACAGCAACATGGTCACTTCTAGCCACCCCCTGCCTGGCTCTTAAGATGTTATCATCTGTGAGTTTGCCCATCTATAAATCACCCCCACTCATGCAGGTTTTATGGCCTTGGAGCCCCATAACTAAGCTCACTGCTGCTCCATCCCCTCTGCTGTCACCCAGCCCACAGGGATGAATCAAACACTTCAGGTTCATTGGCATTTTTGAGGAGAGGTGAAACACGGGGATGGTTCTGGCTGAACTTCAAAGCCCGGCTCTGTCCTTGGGCACTTGGTAGCACAGACGTGCTCAAAACGCGCAGGTTCTTTTCCTAATGTCACCCCAAATAACATGATCTTTCCGAGCCCTGACACCGCTGTGTTTCCACAAGGCATGAAGGCTCCATGCCACAGTGGCTGCTAAATGGGCTTGGAGACATGGGAAGGGAAAGGGAATCCTTTTTATGGCACACTCTATTAATACCTTGATGCTCAGACTTTCCACCCAAGCATTTAAAGCCTCTCAATCCCTGCACTATATGAAATGCCAGCACTGAACGAAATACACCATACTGACTCAAGCTGTTCCTCGAAGTCTTTGCAGTTTCTGGTTGCTGCTAAGAGCCCTTTGGACCCAGCTTTATCTGCCCCAGGCCCAGTTCACGATGGTGAAAGATACCTGAAAGGCCAGAGCTGCCCAGGGTATGTGTCCTTACCATGGTGGGACTATGAGCAAGGGTCCCTCCTGCCTTAATACCACGGCCACCAACACTGAAGGAGGCAGACCAAGTGTGCTTAAGAAACCAACCAGAAGCCTTTTCCTTTGTGTCTTGCAGTGCACAAATTGATTAATGTCGGAGATGCTCAGTGTCTGAAGAGCTAATCCCCACTCTGGCCCAACAGGTACAATGTGCAGTTAACATCCTCCCAGAGGCAACAAGATGTGAGCTCGCAGGGCACTGAGGCATCCATCACATCATGGGCATCCTCATAGCTAAGCATTAGTGTTGCTGCAAGGCTTTATCCACCCCAGGTACCCCCCAAGGATGGAGAGGGCCCAGGCTGGCCATGCTTGAATAGCCTCTGGCACTCCCTTGGCCTCTTCCCCAGCCTCAGCAGAGCCAGGCAGAAAATTAAAATGAAAAAGCAGAAAAGAAAAAAGGGAAAAAGCAGAAACCAAACAAATAAATAAAGGAGCAATCACAGCACTTGACTCCAGAGGCCTTTGCTATGGGAAGAAGCTGTCCATCGGCATCACAGCAGCCCAAACAAGCAGCCCTTTTGTGCACGGTGCCAGCTCCAGCCTGGCCCGGGATGAGGGTGGTGAAGAACAATGGCCGTGGGGACAATGGGGATTGTTCAGGGAAGCTCTGCTCCTCAGAGAGGATGGCCCCAAGCAGCCCTGAGAGGGACCTGCTGCTGTCACCAGCTCTGACAAACAAGTGTCAGAGCTGGGATGCTCACAGGGACCTCCAAGGGATGCTGGAAGTGGCAGTGAGGACGTTTGTTAAGTGTGACCACACCTATAGTGAAGAATGAGCAGTATCCGCAGAGAAACCATCTCCTGGTGCTGAGCTGGAACTAATGGGGTGCTGGGGGGTCATGGATGGTGGGAGTAGGGTCAGGCTGTGCAGGGACCCCCTGCACACACCCGTGACTGCTCCACTGACATCGGTACCTGCACACACACTCACTGCAAAGGCACATGGAGGAGGTTGGTCCTTTTGTCCTGAGCTCATCCTAAAGGTGGTGATGCCATATCCAGGAGCCACTGATGCAGATTCCCTGCTTCACACCATCAGGCAAATTATTTCAGCTTTGCAAATGGATGTGGGTAGTTTATGTGTTAAAGCAGGATGATCATAGAAACATAGAATCACAGGATGGTTCGGGTTTGAAGGGATCTTAAAGCTCCTCCAGCTCCAACCCCTGCCACGGGCAGGGACCCCTTCCACTGGAGCAGCTTGCTCCAAGCCCCTGTGTCCAACCTGGCCTTGAGCACTGCCAGGGATGGGGCAGCCACGGCTTCTCTGGGCACCCTGTGCCAGCACCTCAGCACCCTCACAGGGAAGAGCTTCTGCCTAAGAGCTCAGCTCAGTCTCCCATTTAAGTCTGAGCCCATCACCCCCTGTCCTATGACTACAGTCCCTGATGAAGAGCCCCTCTCTAGCATCTTTGCAGCCCCCTTCAGACACTGGAAGCTGCTCTGAGGTCCCCACGCAGCTTCTCTTCTCCAGGCTGAACAGCCCCAACTTTCTCAGCCTGGCTCCATACAGGAGGTGCTCCAGCCCCTGAGCATCCTCGTGGACTCCTCTGGACTTGCTCCAGCAGCTCCATGTCCTTACGATGTCATCTTTTTGTCCCTCTCCCCACTCACTTTTCATGTTTCATCCACCCTTGGTGCTCTCCCCACCCAGGACAGTGCTGCCAAAGCCCAGCCAATGGCACAGCAAAGTCAGGGTACAGCTCGGCAAGAGGAGCCAGCTCCTGGGGCAGCAGCGACTTGCTTTAGAGCAAGGATCCCTTTTCCCTACGGGAGCCAGCGGGATGGTGTGGGATGTGTGTGCACACGCACGACGGGGCACGGGTCCATCTGCCAGCATTGCTGCGCTGTGACTACAAGTGTTTATCTTGAAAGCCGGAGGGTTACATTCCCCAAAGTTTCCAGGGAGCAAACACAGACCCTTCCTTTCAGCCGCGCGCCGCAGGATGTGCAGCCTCCACGAGTGCCTCGGGTTTGTTTGGCTTGGGTACACTGGGAGCATCGCTGGCCAGAGGCTCCCCTGGCTTTGATCTGGGAGCTAGGTGCGCTTCTCGACAGGTTAATAGCTGTCTAACTGCACAGCCTTCCTGCCCAGGAGTCTAGACTCTTCCACCTGCTCTGTACACATCAGCACAGGCTTACACACAACTTGCTCTGTATACGTACCCGTACGCAACAGCCAGCCTCACCAAGGATGTGAGGTGAGGCTCTTCAGCAGCTTTCCAAGGTAAGCAGCAGGAATTGAGCCCCTGGTCCTTGCAGCGTGGAGCCAGGGAGGATACACAGCCCAGTCCTTGTGCTGCTCGTGTTTTGTTCCCAGCAGAAGTTAAGACGACCAGAGTTGAAGGTCTCCATTCTATCGCCATCTGCAGTAAAACCTCCCGATGCTGCAGGCTTTGCCCCCTTTCCCCTGCACTCTGCTGCTGGGGTGGGTATCCCATGTGCAGAACGCACCACCGTGGGGAGCTTACTGTGTCAGAGAGGAGAATAACTCCTGGATGCTGAAGGGCATCCAGCCAGCCAACCTGCATTTTGGCTGGCATCTCCTACTCCTAACACCTAGCACCACACTTATGATGGTCAGGAGTCCCATGAGTAGCATTAGTCCCATCACACCTACCACTGCCTCCAGTCCCAAGTGAGAACACAAGTGATTTGCCCATCAGGTCGATCACCACCTGCAGTGAAACCATGGAGCTGCTCCCTATTGCACTGCACGCGGCTGTGCAGAGAAATGAATCATCTCAAGCCAAAACCAAACAAAACCAAAATAAACCCAGGGAAAGGCTGTGGGCCAGAGCCTTGGAAAACAAGAAGGATTCAAAGCACATGGAGGTGCATTCATTGGGTTGGGACCAGCCAGGTTGCTCCTGACCTGTCACTCCTGGTACGTGACATGTCCTGTGGGGTGACGGAGCCTTTGTGCACTCTGCAGCTGATGGGAGGGAAGGATCAGCCCTGGTCAGTCTGTATCAATAGCTCCAAAGAGGGATTTAGGGTTCCCCCCAGCCCTGGCAGTGCATGTGCCATGTCCTGTACTCAACCTCAGTGTAACACCATGGTGCCAGTAACACCGGTCCAGGCTCTGGCTGGGACACCTGCACACCTGGATGCCAAGGGGTTTGCTGTGCTTTGCTTTACACAATAGCAAAGCTGAACAAGTGCTGCCTCACCTCTTCCCACACCAGTGTCTCCTGCCATGGGAGGTGCAAGATCTGCGAGCTCCGGCCCCACTGCACATCACAGACCCCTTCAGTCCTGGCTTGTGCATAGGGTGCTGGATGGGTGCCGAGAGCTACACCAGGGTTCAGCAGCTCTGGCCAAGCAAATGCTAAGTCTATGTTCATCTGCAGCAGGTGATAGAATCATAGAAGAGTTTGAGTTGGAAGGGACCTTCAAAGGTCATCCAGTTCCAACCCCACGGTCATCTTCATCCCCACAACGAAACTCCATGGCCAGCAGCCACTTCTGAAGAGTAAAGGGATGGTTGACAGGCAGAAACCGTTCTGGGTGCTGAGAGAGGTTTTAACACACATGGCATCATGGTTCTTCCATGGCCCTCATGCTCAGTGCTGTATAAGCCTCAGTGACAGTGTGGCCACAGCCCAGATCTCCATCAGTAAAAGAGATTTAGCTCAAAAAATAAGACCTCAGGCAACCTGCAGGGATTTGGTTCTTGCTCCAACAGCTGAACTCCAGTAGGTCTTGGACCAGGTACTCAAAGCCTTCCAGTGTGCACCATCAATGTGGCTTAAGATGAATGAAGAGACAAAGAGACACCCCAAAGAGGTGGTGGAAAAGAGCAGCCCTGGAGAAACAATCAGGATTATCTGAGTGGGTGCAAATCAGGCAGATAGGCTCAGTTCAAGGAGACAAAGGTCGCCGAGGTCTCTGGCTGAACTTCGTCCACATCAAATCCTGCACCTTTGGTTTCAAAACATTTTCATTTTGGAACTCACCTCCTGCTTCTTTGCTTTTACATTAAAGGGTTAAATAACCTGAAAGACTAAACAAAACTATTTGCTCTGGGCTGACCAAGCCGATTCATTCAACCCACACTGTTCCCTTTCCCCACTCCAGGTTTTGTCATTTCGCTTTAAAAAGCAACAGCTTTTGAGCTGATCTTTGTGTGTTTTCCCCTCTCACCCTCCTGCACTTTCTGGTTTGGCTGCCAGGCTGAGAAATCCATTACCCACAGGGATCTTGGGCCAGCCTAACCCACATCTGACAGTAAAAGAAACCAGATTCTCTATGTCCTTTCAGCCCCTGGCTTCCTTCTTGGGCTTTCCCACATGCCTCCAGCTCCCACTGGGGCCAGTGGCCAAGCTGGGTGTTGGGAGGGAGAAGGACCCTACACAAAGAGGCTGCACTTTCCCCTTGTCTCTGCACATCCAGCTCTTGGGGTCAGCTCCGGTTTCCAAATACAGCTCCTCATAGAATGATGGAATGGTTTGGGTTGGAAGGGACCTTCAAAGGTCATCTAGTTCCAGCCCCCTGCAGTGAGCAGGGACATCTTCAACTAGATCAGAACCACATCCAGCTTGGCTTCAATGTCTCCAGGGATGGCGCATCCACCACCTCTCTGGGCAGCCTGTGCCAGTGTTTTACCACCCTCATTGTAAAGAATTTCTTCCTCACATCCAGCCTGAATATCCCCTTTTTTAATTTAAAACCATCACCACTCATCCTGTTGCAACAGGCCCTGCTAAAAAGTCTGTCCTCATCTTTCTTTAGGCACCTTTTAAGCACTGAAAGGCCATAATAAAGTCTCCCTGGAGCCTTTTCTCCTCCGGGATGAACAATCTCAACTCTCTCAGCTTTCCTCATAGCAGAGTTGTTCCATCCCTCTGATGATTTCTGTGGCCTCCTCTGGGCCCTCTCCAACAGGCCCATGTCCTCCCTGTACTGAGGACTCCAGAGCTGGATTCAGGACTGCATCCAGAGCCGAGTAGAGGGACACATCCCAGGAACAGCCATCAGTGATACCTGGTCCTGAAGCCCTGCGAACGCCCAAGCAGCTCTGAGGTGGTGTCAGGAAGAAACACCAAGGAGGCAGCAGAGATGGACTTAATATGAACCTTTAATGCACAGCACAAGCTGCCGGGCGCCGGCTGCGCACGGAGCCGCTCCATCGACTCGCAGTGGTACAAAAGCCCAGCTTGCCTGCAGCATCCCGGCACCCGCCTGGCATCCCAATCCGGGCATCCTGGCTGGCAGTGCGGTGTCACCGGCCACCCGCGCCACCTCCTCCTGCGTCCTCGGCCACCACTGCACCGGGGTCCCTCGCCCCAGAGGCAGGGAGGGGGTCACCCTGTGCCCAGCAGCTCCCCTCTGCCTGACGCTGGCTTCCAGCACGTTATCTCCTCCTGTCAAGGGTTTTGGAGCGTGTAGTCCAGGAAATTCAGTAAGAAAAGATTTAAAAAGGAGAGGCTTTGATGCAGAGTCAAATTAGGGAATTTCTTCTTGGTTTTTTTCCTCTTGAAAAATTGAAAAAAAAAAAAAAAAAGGAAAAGAAATTAAAAGTCCAACTTGCTGATTTCTTGTTTCTCTGCTGTCTGCGTGAGGAAGTCCTGTTTGGCCTCGCTGTCCCCTTCCAACCCCTCCAAACACCACCCGTCCCCAAACCCCACCAGCACTCAGCATTATCACAAGTCCTCGACTCCTCAGAGTCCCTTTGCCTCCCACAGCTCCAGGCCTGCACCTTCCCTCACCGCCCCTTGGACTCCCCGTACGTGTTGCGCAGCATGGAGACCATCTTCTCCTCGCACGTTACTTTGGTGTCCTTTAGGATGCTGTACCAGACCATGCCGGGCGGCCGGACCTCTTCGCTGCGGCAGAACAAGTAGGGCATGGTCTCGGTGCGGCTCTGGATGTAGGCACTGCGTAGCAAGGTGGAGCAGTGACTGCTGACCTTCTCCAGCCTCCTCAGGATCAGGTGTGCTTTCCTGCAGGGGACAGAGATAGAGACAGAGCAGTGCGGGCAGTGCAAAGAGACCAGGAGGCAGGGCTTCTGGGGTCCACCACCAGCTCTGTCTATGAGGGTGCTGAGGCGCTGGCACAGGGTGCCCAGAGAAGCTGTGGCTGCCCCATCCCTGGCAGTGCTCAAGGCCAGGTTGGACACAGGGGCTTGGAGCAAGCTGCTCCAGTGGAAGGGGTCCCTGCCCGTGGCAGGGGTTGGAGCTGGATGAGCTTTAAGGTCCCTTCAACCCAAACCAGTCTATGTTTCTATGAAGAATGCATGAGACCCATTTGGCTGACATTGTCCTTCCCATTTCAAGCGAGAAGCCCTGTTTTGCTCAGATGTTCTGGGTGTATCTACTATTCCACAGCGCCAGGCTGGAGGGACCTCAGGCCTGACCCAGAAGAGCAGCTTGGGTGCACAGGGTCACTGTCTGCCCTTGCTATACGGTCACCATCACCACTACGTGCTCTGACAGGCTCCAGCACATGTGCTAGTCCCCATGCACCCTGGTGACACCCTCAGTACCCTATTGATGAGCCCAGCCCTCCCTTCCCTGTTTTCCCAAGTCCCCAGGAGGCAAATGGCCCAAAAGGACTGACACTAGAAAAGCGAGGGGAAAAAGCACACCACATGAAGACAAAACAAAATAAACCCATAAGAAACCGAGAATCCCCTCGTGGGAGCCTGCAAAGTGCTAAATCAAAGGGAGGGGAAAAGGGTTTACTCCAGTGGCCTGAAAGTCGCAAGATCACAGATTATTTCCTCTCCCCTGGGTGCCACAGGAAAGCTCCGGATTCAGGGCTTGGGGATTTCGCAGTTCCTGCAGGAATGTAAATTCCCGATAATGCTATGTCAGGGGCAGCGAGGCACAAACACAGGGATTAGTTGGTTATGAAAGCTGAGTGGTGTTGCAGTGCGGGGGGAGCCCGATGCACCCACAGGCACCCGGCGACAGGACGCCAGGGAAGGGCTGCCTGGAGCCACCCAGGGCCGGAGCAGAGGGCAGAGACGGTGGCAGGAGGCAAGAGAGCATCCCAGCATCCCAAACAGCTACAGACCAATCCCTGCAGAGCAGAAACAGTGGATGAAAGGCTGTAGTAAACCACTGCTCCTCCAGCGCTGCGTGTGGAAAACTGCCCTGCTCCATCCCCAGGGTGATGGGATCAAGGTCTGCTTTACAGGGGAATGGAAGAGTAAAGGGAGTTGGTCATTCTTGGACCACACTACGTGGTACCCATGTGTTGATTTAATGTATGAAGACAAGCCTGACTAGGCAATTTGAGTCATTAGCTATACACACATATATAATAACGGTGTCATGGGCTGAGCTGAGCTCAGCTGACAGAATCCTCTACTCATCCTACTCTTCATAGCAGCCACCTGACCTTCTGCGGCATCTGGTGCTCCCACTGCTGAGAACAGGCCCTCCACTGCCTCATACCTGCTGCAGATGCTATGATATCCTACGATGGCATTAGATGCTTTCAGTACTGATCGAGTAAAGCTCAGCTCAGCAAGGTCTGTAGTGACTGTCACTACAGTGAACAAACTTCAGCAGATCACAGTCACTGGTGTTGGATGGGACCAAACACCCTCATCTGTGCCATTTCATTGCTGGGAACAACCTGCCTTGATGAGTATCTGTCTGACCTCTTAGAGCCATGAGCCCATGGTCAGCTCCTAGGATGGACTTTGATGTGACAACTGACATGGGGAAGTCATCCACCTGAAGGCCACCCAAACAACCCAATGATTTTCCCCAGACCTACTCCATAAGGCCTTTCCCAGCCATAGCAAGAAGGGAGCAACAACGAGTGGCCATGATGAGCCCTTGAGGCAAACCCCAGTGGTGATAACCACAGCTTGGCCCTAAATAACACAAGGAGTGGACTGCCCAGCACATTCCTGTACATGTGATGGCCAAACTCTTCTCTTTGTCTCCTTCCTTCTCATCACTTCAACTTACTGTTCACACACCACTGCATCTGCAGGCGTGCTTGGTGCAGTCATTCCCAGGAAAGAATCAGTGTTTAAGGCTGGGATGCAGCACACAATGGGTTGGTGCTACGAGGATGCTGAAAACACACTGCACTGTGGTCAAGGAGGAGACAGGGTGATGGGGAGGGAGGGAATCAGGCCCCTGGCTTTCAGTGCCCAGTGCCAAAAAGCCCCAGTTTTAATGGGTTTCACCACTTTGAGTCATTTATGTTAGTGGGGTAATGAAGTCATGTGTAAATGTTAGATTTAGCTTTCGGCTGTCAGCTGTTCCCTCTTAAAACAACTAAGGAGAAGGAGACCCAGAGCGGGTGAGGGGAAAAGAGAGGCTCTCCGGTGAAGTGGGGTAATAAATTACAGGAGCAGTTCTTGGGCTGCCAATTTAACACCATAAATCAAGGCCTGGGTATTACCCAAGCGCTCCCTGTGGAGGGCTGTCGGGTCAGAACGACCACCTTTTCAAATCCTGGAAATGAAATCTTCCTAAATGCTGACCAACCTCATCCCTGCCAGGAACGGTAATTTATTGCCTTATTAAAGGGCAGGAACAGGGAGAGGAGTGAGTGAGGGGGGAGCTGCCTGTGGCCAAACCCCCAGCTCTCAGCCCCCAAAGGGATGAAGCAAACCCTTTCCCCTCACCCCATATCCCAGCCAAGGGGTGCCCCCACATTGGCATGAGCAATCCCACCTACCACGTGCCCACCACAGGGGCTGTTGTTTTAAGTCAGCGCCAGCCAGGGACTGATTTTGGTCTCCACTTCTATGATGGATTTAGGAGATCACAGCCACAGTCATAAATGATGAAGAGGGGGATTTAAAAATAGGCTCTATATGGCTGTTTCCCTCTGTGGTACCTTGTGGCATGGTGGGGGAGAGGAAAGGGGATGGGTGCTGCCAGCGCATCTTCCAAGTGCTCGTGCATGAACCAGTGGCCCCACTGCAAGGGAGTGCAGTGCAGTGATTGCACAGGGGACAGGGCACCGAGGTCCCTGGTTGCCAGCCCCAGCTCCGCAAGGACGTGACCAAGAGCAGGAGACATGCTATGTCCTGCTCTGCCCAGCCCAGGGGTGCTCCCACAGGGACATTTGCCCCCAGATGCAGAGGGGCCAGTGATCACTCGCGTTGAGGGCTGGTGTGGGATGAAAATGTATCCAGAGCCATCAGAACCTTGCCTTGTCTCACCTAGGAGGAAGGTATTAAAAGGGAATGAACCAGAATAAAGAAGCAAAGAAGAAATGATACCTGGGGTAGAGGGAGGATGATATTCCCAGGACTGCTGCCTGGCTGCTGTGCTCCCATATGGGGTGATTTTGTCATAAATACAGATTTTTCCACTCTACTGAGGACTGACCTGGGTCTGTCAGACCCTCATAAGGGAGGACAATGAGTCCAGGACTTGATGGCCCCTTATCACAGCCTCCCATCAGAACATTGCATTCCTCCTCGGTACCAGAAGGCAGCTGCTCTGGAGATGCACTTCATCCCCTGTGACTGTCCCAGCTGCCTGCCTGGTGACTTGCTCCAGCAAAGGAAAGGCTGCAAGCCCTGGGCTGATGCCACATCCTGACCCCTGGTTGTTGCTGGAGGCCACAAGTAGGGGCATGGAAGGAAGATTTAAACTTAATTACTTGTCCTGCCTCCTCATAAAGCCAGTGGTCATCAGAATTGTCCTGAAAACACAGCGAGAGAAACTAATACAGAAACCTCCCTGTTGCTGTGTCAGGAAGCCCTCTGGCTGCACACATCCAAAGGTCTGAATGCACAGTAGCATCAAACCTTCACTGCTTTAGACAGATTTTGTTGGAACAAATTAACTCTGTGAGATTCACTCCGTGTCTGCAAGAGGACTGGGAAGGGAAGCAGGAAAGGGTTTGTTGTTGCTAAAGGAGACTAGCAGGAAGAGGCAAGCCAGGTGCCAAGATGCTGCTGACCACAGAAAGTCCTGGTTTAGGGCCACCTATGAGCTAAGTTTTTAACGTCTCCTTAATGTAAACGGTCTGGTTGGGACATCTGGCTGTCAGCATGGCTCCTCGCAAGCAGCTGTTTGCAGTAACCTGCGGCTTTCATGGAAACTGGGCTCACGAGGGCTCTGGGGTGATGTATTTATTACACAGCGGCAATCAACTTCCCTCTTGTCGCTCCGGTTTATGAGGGAACATTTACTGCGAAGCTGAGGCTCATCTGATAAACATTTCAAGGTAGGAAAATGAACGTCCCCCTGGGAAGGAGAAGAAGCTGTCAGTTCCAATCGTGTCACAAGGTGGCCTGCATTGGCACATCCTTACTCTCCTCCTGCTACGTCAGTGCCTCTGCTTCTGTCCAAGCTGGATGGCAGAGCTTTGCTCTTGTCAAGGGCCTGGCACTGACTGCTATGGTGTTTGTAGATGCTTCCCCTTGGCTGCAAGTCACATATTGCTCAAGCAGAGAACAGGGACACCGCTAGGAGCTCATCTGGCTTGGTGAGGGAGGCAGACAGCAGCCGAATCGACCACTGGCTCTAGATGTAGTGTGGTACAGTCAGGAAAGATGGGCAGTTTAAATGTCACCTTGTAACTCTCATGGCTTGATGCAGGTATCAGGTTAGATAGCATCCTTCAGTGAGCGTGTTGGGTCTCAAGTAACGGAGGAAATAAAGGTCTGTAAGAAGAGGCTGATGGTTCCCAGGGATTTAAAGAGAGAGGAACAACTGAAAAGGACAAAGGAGTCTGCAGTGTCATCAAAGGAGTCTGCAGTGTCATCAAAGGAGGAGGAGGGCAGTGGGGAGGATGAGGATAGCTCTGTGCCAGAGGCTAATGAACTACCAAAGAAACTATGGCCAAGGTCATCTCTGGAGGAGGGCAAGCCCCAGGCCAGCTTGGATTTGTGTCCAGGAGGGATATAAACTGTTGTGAGGAGCCGTCATCTGGTGTTATGGGCAGATCCTCAGCAGTGTCAAACAAGCAGATGGAAACAGAATGCTTCCCAAAGGGCTGGGTGGCAGTCTGGCCTTTGCATCCTGGGTGCAATGTACTTCATGTACCTTTGATATCTTAGAGTCAATGGGGTTTGCAGATGCAGAACCAATCCTCTCCCAGTCCTCCTCGGGGCATGAAACGTATGGCAAAGAGGAAATACTTCTATAAAGGTGTATAGCGGTAACAGATGAGGTGCTGTGCATTTGCTGGCATCCTTGCACGGTGTCAGGGGCACCACAGGGCTAAAATTTAGGAGGACCTTTCTAGTGCCTATATCAGCAAGCTGAATTATTCTTTTGGGACAGAGGGAAGGTGGAAAAGGGAATTTTGGAAACATTTATGGTTTGTATGGCAACCATATACCACTGTGAGAATAAACACACGTCAAGGCAGATAGATAGAGAAATAAATAGAAGGAAATGTTCATGAAAGATACTATTTAGAAGAGCCAAGTTTATCACATATTGATTGCTCAAGCGTTGATCCCTCTGATGGTGTCGAACAGTCACTCTACACACACAGGTAATAATCTGTTCACCAGCACCTCAGCTCTGCCCTTCCAGGGGCTCAAAACTGTTTTTGCATAGGATCAATCCCCCTGCAGCAGGGTGTTTGCATTGCCACACATGTCCCCAACCACACGAGGAGGTAACAGGAGCCCAAAGCTAAATGTGGGACAAGTGGTCCTCTCAGTGTCCACAGGGAATCTTGCCTGGGTGTGGAGGAAGCCAATGTGAATGCAGGATGGCAGAATGGATCTGTCCTGGGCGCAGAATCCACTTTGGTCCTGGAGGTCATATCATGTTCCTTGACACCAGCAAAAACTGCCCAGGAAGGATTCTGCTGCTCCTCATTACCTGGCTCTTTGGCATGCACGAATACTACAGCATAGAGATGGACTTGCCCTGTATTCTTCAAACACCCTGACGTGTACAGCTGCCTCTGTACTGCAGCTCCTGGTACCTAATGCTTGGTGGACACACCACTCAACACATACATACCTGCTGCATGTTGGCCCCATCCCCTCAGTCACCCTTTCCAATCATCCACCCTGCAATTCATCAGGACATCTCTGAACCCTGGGGCAGCCATGGTCTCATCTACCACGGCTCTGCAACTGAAGAGGATCTGAGCTGGTCCCAGTTTACGCTCTTGTTGCAGGCCTAATTTATCCCCTTCAGCTCTTCCAACACACCCAGCTCATCTGCACTATCACCTACCTGGTTCAGGCTGGTTGCTACATGTCCCACAGACACCCATCCAAAGACCTCCAAGCTGCTATGTCTGCCATAACCACTCATCCAAAGATTGAGTGGGACCTGGTGGTCCTAGGGGATGACAGCTTTGTGACCACCAAAAGGGGACTTCTCTTGGATACAAGGAGAAGGCAGAGAGGGTCACATACACAGTGGCCAAGCAGAAGTGTGCTCCAGGCACTGGTGCAGGGGAGAGTGCAGGGAAGGGACAGGTACCTGGGCCCCAGCTCGTCCTCACTACGCCACACGAAGTCTCCAAACTTCTCGTAGTGGGAGTTGTAGTGGTGCTGGACTCGGAAGAGCATGGAAGCGGAGACCTCCATCAGTGTGTTGTAGGCCGTCTGCTGCTCCTTCCCACTGGTGTAGCCGTTGTAGAGGTTGTAGATTTTGTCAGCTATCTCTGGAAAGGATCAGGGGAATGGGATTAATGAACAGCCAGGAGGTGCTAACACAGGAGGAGTGAAGCCTTTGGCAGGGCTGGCAGGAGGGGTGAGCATTGGGGTGGCTGCTGGTCCCTTGGGATTGCCTGCAGCAGTATCTGGTGACTGGGAAAGCATTTAAAGACTCCAGCAATACTCCATGAAGGAATGGGAAGAGGAGGAGGGCTGCAAACACAGTCTTACCCTCTCATGTAGGGCAGGCATGCCCTTCCCTAATTCACCAGAACAAAAGCAATTGCACGGCTATGATGCTAAAGGATAGGAAGAATACAACCCTGTTGGTAACAAGATGGTACTTCAGCCACAAATACTGCACATCATCTTTGTGGTATCTACTAGAGCCGCTCAGATGTCTTAAACAAGAGGGTGAACTCTGCTGTAGAAAAGGATCTTTCTTTAGAGTTGAAAAATGCACAAAAACTCCATTCCCTTCCTTCTCTGTAGTCTCCCGTTTGCTCATTTTTCCTGGTAATGCTCATCAAGAACACGGAATAAAGCATTAATCAAAACTTCCTTTTGTGTGCTTTTCAGAATAGGAGGCAAGGAAGAAAGAAAACAGGGTAACCTGCCTTTCACATAGAGGAATCTTTAAATCTGAAAGCAGCCAAATGCTCTTCTGAGCATAAGAACAAAAGGTATTGGCTTCAAACCCCAAAAATGCAGATGTGCAAAAGTGGCTGGGCTTTTACTGGTGTTTCTGATTCGGAACCAAACCAGCTGCCACCAGCATCCTCCCAAACACTCAGGGCTCAATAGAGGCAAAGCAAAATTAGCAGGAAATGTCTTTTGTCATGGCAAACCAGGCACCTGAACACTGACCTTCTGCCTTGCTGTCATCTACCAGCGGGCAGGCTGTCCTCAGGGTGACCGTGCTCGGCTCTGAGTGTCTCCCTCGCGTATCCACTGCATAAAGGGTAAATCTGGAAGGCAGGAAGGAGAAGGAAAACAATGTCTTTATCCCCCAGTCCCAAACCATGAGGTTGTTATAGGAACCGGCCTTCACAAGAGGAAGGAAGAATGGGGTCCAAGCTCCTATCAGTTGGGTTTG
Organism: Lathamus discolor; assembly: GCF_037157495.1. Taxonomy (NCBI): domain Eukaryota; kingdom Metazoa; phylum Chordata; class Aves; order Psittaciformes; family Psittacidae; genus Lathamus; species Lathamus discolor. The sequence goes on along the minus strand of NC_088898.1, from coordinate 8,231,196 downwards.
GCATCTCAAGGACATGTGAGATGGGCTTAGAACAGGAGAGCACCCAGGGACAGGAGGCCACCACATCCCCATGCAGCACAATGGACCCCCTCCATCCCTGGCAGCCCTGTGGGGCTGCACCCTGCAGCTGCCTGACTGCAAGAGGGTGTAAACACCTCCAGGGTTGCTTTGCCATGTGCTGATGCAAACGTTATAATGCTCTGGCGTCTGCAAGCCGGGCTCCTCTGCGGCCCTCCTGAGACTGAGCAGTAATTCCTGGTGTAAGCGGGCTCTGTGCTGACAAGTGACAGCTCGTACACATTCTGTGAACGGCCTTGAGGTTGTTTTCTCCCTCATTTCCCCACCAGGGTGGGGTTGGTAAAAGGGTGGGAATGATAATTTCGCACTCGAAGCTAATGGAGAGCATCTGACAGTAAAATATGGCTTTTGTGTTGGATGAAGCATTCAATAAACAGGCTGTGGCTGCATGGGATGTCCGGGGATGCTGAGCACAGAGCCCTGGTCAGAGTATCAAAGCTCCAAAAGCTTTTTCGCAGCAGGGGTGACAATCTTCTGTCCACTCTCCTAAAAGGCATTGGTTCATATTTATTCACTCCAAGCCAGGCATGGAAACTCCAGCTGGCTTTGACAAAGTGCAGGAGCTGGCTTGAACCCCTCAGAGGTTGGAGATGCCTGGTGCTGGGGTACCCAGCTCCTAAGAGACAACACAGCCCCGCTCCTAATCCTAAACCCAAGCAGCTCTTGCAAGTGAGTGTAAAGAGTCCCATAAAAGCAGCTGAAGCTTAAATGGGATTGAGACCTTTGGGGTGTATTTACTTAAGGAATGGTCCTAACTTCCCAGCATCCTTAATGGGGACAGAGCAATGCCTCCCTTATCCTCACCCCACACACGAGCCTCCTCTCTCCTCCCGGCTGCACCCCACACACGTGCCTGATAAGAGCTGCCATTTGCACAGTAGCAATTCCCAGCACAGGACCCATTCTCCCTGAACAATTAGCCTTAGTTCCTTAACAATACTTGCTATCTGAAAGGATGCCAGCAGCCTGCCAAGGAATCAGCTTGTGTGTAGGGCAACACCCGTTTTCACTAAGCTGGGCCACGCAGAGGACGCACGTTCTCAGGTCACCCATGGAGATGCTATTTAACTCTTTGGCACGACATCGTTTTCCTTAATTTACAAGGAATGTTGCTCGGAGTGGGAGCAGCTCAGGAAGGATGCCCACAGCTTCACAAGTACCACACACAGGCTGTTCTCCTGCTATAATTAAGGGACAGCCACAGAGCAATAGGGTAATAGTGAATTTAGGGCAGGAGTCTAACTTCAGCATCCCATTCCAGATGTACCACCTCCTTGCAGCAGACAAAAGGTTCAAGATCAGTAAGGAGTCTCCTGCTGTAAGCAGGTAAGGGATGTGTCTCTGCAGCTTGGCAGCATGAATCCCTCTCTTTCCAGGCCCAGAAAGCAACAGCAATAGGAGCACCCAGTGTTGGGTGGGGGGACCTCAGCCCCAGTGAGAAGAGGAATTCTGCATTGAGAGAGCTGGGCAACGCTCTTCTTGCTCATCAGTGTAAGCACAACAAGCAGTAAGAGGGCTCAGCATGCAGGTTACCGCTGCGAGCTGCTCTCCATCCCCATCCTGGGGCCACTTGCTTAGCCACAGCGGCTGGGTTGTTGTGGGTGGGCACAGCTAATGTGTAACCTCTGCTCTGCCTTGTAGCCGCTCAGGCAGCAAAGCTCCATTAGCAATCAGTGCCAGAGCACTTTCCATGAAAAACAGCAGACTTTTATCCCAACACAGTTGTAATATTCAGCAATTAGTGCCCACATCACCTATTCCATCGCCAGGGGGGTCAGGAGGATCGGTTGGGTGTTAAAGCATATCCACCCCTCTGGGTGATGTTAAAGACCTATGTTAGCCCTTTGACTGCACTTTTGCCCTCTGCCCAGCACACACAGGAACAAAGTCATTCAGCTGCCAAGAGCAAGAGCATCTGTACTGGTCAGACCTGGGTTAAAAAATACTTATCAACAAACAAGCCCTTCATTTCATCATTTTTTTTTCAGATGATAGAAGAAAAAAACCCAAAATGTAAATGGAAAACTTCAGAATCAAAGTGATTTTGATCTGCTCAAAACCACTTTTTTTTGAAGAAAAAGAAAAATACTTGCTTTATCTCACCTGAAACCAGCCCGCTTTCAAGAACCTGAGAGGAAAGCTCTTCATTTCCATTCACTCGGAATGAGATCTTTTGGAATCAGCACCAATAAATCCAGTTCTGGTGGAAGCTGGTTGGCAGCACACAGCCCTCTGCACCTCTCCAGCTCCTTCCAGTGAGTGATCTCAGAAGGTTTTAACATTAATTATGGTCCAAAAGATCACCCTGAAGCACAGCAGTATTAATAGCTCTGCTTTATCGGTGGTAAACAGAGACACACGGGGTGAAGCATCGTGCCCCGGAGAGGCTCGGTGACACGAACAGTTTGGAAACTCAGGAGATGATGGTTTCCAATCTTGCTCTCAAACCACTTGACCACTCAGCAAAACACTCTTATGGGCAATTAATGGTGCAGAGCGCTGGGGTTTATGTTTTACTTTTATTCCCAGAAGCAGACAATAATGAAGAGAAGAGAGTGCAAAGTTCTGCAGCTCAGAATAAACCTGGTATTAACGGGAGGATCTTGCTTACTGCATCTAAAAGAAACCTCCAGCAGATGCAACTGAGGTGCCACCAGCAGGGATAGGACCAGCATGGGACCCAACAGGGCACAAAGGTGGTGGGACACGAGGGAGCACAACCACACGGGAGGGATGGGGAGGTCTGCATATAAACAAGGGGAAAGCTGCAGCAAGCGCGACTGAGGGAGGGAGCTGAGCAGAGCACGTGGTGGGCTGGAGTCCAGTGTTCTGAGCCAAGGACCGAAGCAGGCAGCATCCCCACCGACAATGATGGAGCTGCACCTGATGATGCCAACCCTGATAATTTGCAAAACAAAAACAATGAGGCCGAAGAGTGGTTCTGAGTGTTCTGCCCAAGGCAGACGATCTCTGGAGTGAAGTCAAAGCCAGAAACAAAAAGGTCCCAGACCCACACTGAGTGCCTGAAACACATCAGACAACCTGGAATGCCATATGGTAGCTATGACCTGACAGAGCCTCCCTCGTAACCTGGAGGTGTTTTGTTTAGCAATCAACTTTCCTCACGATGGTTTCTCATGTTCTCCTGCGCTTCACAAAGGAGCTTGGGGCTACCTGCTACTGTCTCACAGCTGATCCTCTTTTCCATCAGTGCCTTCAGTAAGAGCACACATGAACACTTGTTTTTCTACAAATACTAAGACATATTTTGCCCAAAGAGGTCCCAAAGAGCATTTCACCACTCCAAGCACGTATGCTCTTGGCAGAGATCAGCCCTCCATGCCTGGAAACGCTGCCACCTCTGCAGCAAAACATAGGATGAAGTCCTATAAAGTAATGCTGCTTAAATGTTTACTACTAAACTCAAACCTATTGGGACCTGAAGGAACTTTTAGAGAGGGAGAGAAGGCAATTAACATTTGGCCTCATGAAATGTCAACACCTTCCTTGTAGATACCCCACCCAGCATTGGCTGAAGCCTGGATTTTATCACTAGGCTCAAGATGCTTCTTGGGGGAAGAAGAGAAAGCAGAGGGGGATGTGAAAGCTCCGGTTCCTGGAATCCAATGAGTGTGGAAGATGGTTAATTGCATTTAAAATAAGGAATATTAAAGAATAGAAAAATAATAGAAATGTTTCTATTTTTCTAGTTTTCTATTTTAAATGTTTCTCAGTGAAGAGAAAAAAATAACTCAAAATACTAACTTCTACAGGCACTAAGGCTCTACTACTTCTAAGGCTGAGAATGAAGCCCCAGAACATGTTATTTATTTATAGACACCAATGTCAGCTCATGTTTTTTTCACTTCCTCTCATGATACTCATGTTTGAGTGCTTTACTCATGATCTTTACTTGCGGGAAGAGAGATAAGAACTTCTGCATCTGACCTTCCTTAGCTTGGCGGCTGATGTCTTTATAACCCATAGAGATACCACAGGCATTTCTGTTCTCCCTTGTGCTCTGCTCTTCCTGAAGCCTTTAGGCTTGTGTAGCTGTTCGATGAGAAGCTGTACTACAAACAGGCTGTCTGGGCTGCTGAGATATGGGTCCTATAAGGAGTCCAAGTCCTGCAGGTGCCAAACACCCATGCTAAGTAACTGGGTGCCTGCAAGTAGCTGGCTGCATCCAAAAGCAATGGCTGTGGGACAAACCTGTGCTGTGCTAAGGAAACCCCTGCACCACACGAATGGAAGAAAAGGCAGAGGTGCGGCTGCAGAGCCCAGCAGAAATATGGTCTCATGCTTTCCAAAGTGATGCAACCACAAGATGCTCTCGACAGTTGGCTGGAGCCTGGCTGATAAGCCTGGGCTCAGCACCTTGCTCCTGCGGCCACAAGACTGTTTCTAGCTCCAGGAGCTGCGTGCAGGGTAGACCTGGCCACTGTCACACAGTGCACTGGATTCCCTCTCGCCTGGTAGTGTGGGTACCACTGCCTGTCATGCTGAGCACAAAAACACAGATCCCAACCTGTGTGGCATCACCTCGGTGTTACGTGCACATCCTGCCATCACCCTCTTGTGGATCACAGCTTGTCCATGCCTTCTGCACAGCCCAGGGTCTCTGGGCTCACATTCAACCAGCGTTGCAGAGGCTGGTCCAGCGTGCTGACACGCACACATCACACCCCTGCTTTGCCAGCCCTTCTTGCTTCCTGTTCCAGCTGAAAAACAAGTCAGAGGCCCCTGTTTAAAAGCTCTCGATGGACCAGCTCTTGGCAATCCCTGTGTCTCTGCTCCTCTGTCATGTCAGCATGGGGACTGAGCGTGAGGGACCTGGGGCCAGCAACGCTCTGAATGTGCCCAGACAGAGGAAAGTGCAGAGCAGAGCAGTCAGGAAGAGTACCACAAATGCTGCACACATCTTTATGTTTGGGGGACCCATGAGCACAAACTATTCTCTCCCAATCTTGTAGTACCTTCAGCTCCCAGACAAGATGAGGGGCTTGCAGGAGGCAGCCCAGAGATGGGAAGGCTGACAGGGGGTGTGTGATTCTTTATCCCAGTACTCACAGCACAGCATCATTTTGGTGAGTGTAGCAAAGCTTCTTCTGGCTGCTAAAAACAGCAATAAATTTACCCCAAGTTTCCCTGGAAGACTATTCCTGCAAGGCGGGGGAGCCCAGGGGTGCTGTGGGGAGGAGCAGAGCTATGGGTGCTTTAACTTCAGCTGCAAGCCACAGGGTGTGCATGGTCCACAGGGCACCCATCACTGCCGTCTCCCCACCATGGGCTCACACATCTCCTGCTGAGCCTCCCAGGCACTTTCATTGATGGCCACGGAGCAGGAGTGGAGCTCGCCTGTCAGCAGCATGCATGGGAAGGGGTGGGTGTGCTTAGTGCAAGCATTCCCAATTCAGAACCCATTACAATTTAAAAAGAAATCAAATCCAGTAAAAAGCAGCCCATCCACACAAGCCACAGGAATGCAGCTCAGCTTATTGGCAACTCTGCCATTTGAAATCATCTAGAAAGGTAAATGAGAACAACCCCCTCAAGTCTCTGCAGCAAATAGCAAGCAGACAAAGAGCAGGGAGTGGGTTTTAGAAGGAGAGGATTCCTTGGTGTCTTTGCTGGGCTCTGACTTTGGGCTGATCGCTTATGCCATGCCTGTGTCTATGGCACTAGAAAGCAAGGCGGTACCCTGGCATGACCACACTGCATCCCTACCAATGGCTCCACTGGAGGCTTGGGATTTGGGCTAAGCTTTACAGAGCAGTGGACATCCTTGTGCTGTCTTCCAGGCTGGCACCATCACAAATACTACAGCAATCAGATGCTCCTGTTAGGGCATTGAAGCCTGGCAGGAATAGGGTGTTGGGCTGAGGACAAGGGGCTGTGCTGTGACCTCAGGCTGTCCCAGCACAGAGGGAACAGCTCATTGTGGAAAAGAAAGAGAGGAGAAGCAGCTCATCATGGAAGAGGGCACAAAGGGAGGCAACACCAACCTGCTACCCGCCAACTGCTGCTTATGCATCCCACCTCTTCCGCAAAAGGACCCATGGCTTCTGTTTTGCACAGGCATCATTTTTGGCTCTGCCTTTCTGCAGAGCCTGCACCGCACTAAGGGAACAGTGCACAGAGCCATCTTGAACACAAACCATCTTTTAGAAAGCTCTCCTCACAGTTCTACCACCCAAGAAAAGTACCTTTTATAACTGGGCTTATTTTAACCATCTGCGACAAGTGACCTTGCTCCCATCAGTGTGATGGAGGAACAGGTTAGCAGCGACACTGGTGTCACAGCAGAGCATGAAGCTTTGCTGTTACACGAATACATGAGGCTGTCAGAAAACTGTTCTCGCCATTCACACCTTTTTTTTTCCAGGACAGCAAATACCGTGAGACTAATCGTTACCCTTCAACAGATGCCTCCCAACAATACCCGAGCACCGTTGTCAGATGGAAGGAAACAAATGTACCTGCCACAACATACCTCAGGTGTTTGATGCCTTTTGGAGGTGTATAAACCAGTGCCCATCAAATACTCCTGGCAGGAGGAAGAGCATGGGATGCTCAGCAGGATAAGAGACTGCTTGCTCAAGTGGGGCTGGGGACAGGCTGGCACAGCCCTGGGTCCACCTCTGCTCTGTGGCAACCCTGGGAAAGTCACCCAGGGTTACCCACCCTGCAAGGTGACCCTGAATTGCAGCTGATGCTATGTCCATGCTCCAAAACACCGACTTGAGAGCATGGTACTTCTCATGGGGGCTGCCATGGGGAGGACAGGGCCACTTAATGCTGCTGCATTATGGGGATGCAACAAGGGACATGCCACTTTGGTGTCACAGCATCCTACCACTGAGGTGTTCTCCAGCACCCACAGCATGTACCACAAACCCCACTGCTACCATGCACCCCTGCACAAGAGACACAGAAACTAAAGCAGCATCAGATACCTTCTTACCCAACACCAGGATTTGCCTGAGGCAGTGGCTGCCGTCCCCTGGAAACTGGGTGGCACCGGGGAGATGACGAGAAGGAGGAGAGGCTCATAGGACACGTCTGTACACAAGGTAGCACGAACAAGGTAGCTCAGTTCCAGTCATATCAGCTTGAAAGCTGAGGAATGCGAAAATGCTGCTCCCTGACTTTTGGCACTGAGATGCTCTCTCCACATGGCACTGGGTCAGCATCGCATGCTGCTCCAGGTCTCCTAGGCTTGCTCGCTGTCTCCTGAGCTACAAGACCATGGAGAGCCAAAACCTGCTGCAGGCAAGGTGTCAGTGCTGCTCCCCCTGATTCCCCCCTGCACGCACGCAGATGCTGCACGCCTGAGCCAAGCTATAATGCAGTTTCACTCAGCTCTCACTCCTCACAGCGCTTCATCAATCTTTTTGTTTCAGATCCCTGTCAAACAAGATCCAAAACAAGGACAAAAGCGAAAGAAAGAAATTCATTAAAAGCCCTGCTCATTTATGGCTACTGCCTGGATCCATTGCCCGCTCACTAGAGAAACCCCTGGTAGGACATTCACCTTCCCAGCCGCAGCTGCAACATCTCAATATCCCTCGAAACTCTGTCAATAAACCCCACTAGAGCAGCGATTCCCAGTACTGCCATGGCTGTGAAAGACGGCCTTGATACACAGGCCACCTTCTGTTCCCTGGAGCCCTGCTCCTGAATGATACCTGTGTTGGAGGGCCAAGATCCCACAAGGAGCCCCTTTGCCAGCCGGACACCTTGCAAGCGCCAGTGCCAAGACTGCCTGAGGCCAAAACGTGTTTCACTAGAAACGAGGGAAAGATGCCAGCCGGTGTCAGCAGGGCCATGGATTCGCCCCAGAAGGTGCAGCATGGTCCCTGCAGCCCTCCTGGCTGCTGTGTCCATAGGGTGCCTTCATCACCCCAGGGCTGAGAGCACCAGCAGTGCCCCGTCCCCCTTGCCCTTTTCTCTACCTTACACATATCCTCCTTTGTCACCCCTGCTCCTTGCAGCCACTGGCAAGGAGTAGATAATTGCTCCCTCATTCCTCATCCTTAAAAAGGTTTCTATTTCCCCAGTGCGTGGCTCTCTTTCAGAGTACATCCTTTTAGAGGCAGCTTTACACCAAGAACCAGCTTCTCTGGAGAGCTGCACAAAGCTGCTGGTGGAGATGCGATGTGCATGTGAGAGAACAGCTCCTTGGCATGGCAGCAGCAGAACAGCACACCCAGAAAAGCTGCCCTGACATGAGATAACATTAACTCAGCCTGTGTTGCAAACTTGGGGCTTTAGCTTTTAGGCGTGCTCCAAGCAGCAAGTGTTTTATTAGCTTTAAGACGCCCAGTAGACCCCACAGGGATTGTCCCTGAATTCTGAGGACAGGACAATGGCAGAAAAAGCAGGGTCACTATGGAATTCCCAGCACTGGGAGGATGGATAATGGGTGTTTGAGGTCTGTATTTCTTGGCAGCGGTGGCCTTGCTTTCATCCTGCTGACTGTGAGGATGAAGATTTGCAGATGGGCTTTATAAATGCAACGCAGCAAGAACTGGGCCAGCTCTTCACTGTCTCTACTGCCTATCCCAGTGCTTGAAGCAAGGTGTTCCCCAGCTCTGCATGGCAAGGCCAGAGAAGGTCCCAGGTGACCCAGGATGTGATTCTAACATCGTCTGGTGGAGAGAAGAACCAGAAGGAGGTGGTGCTGAGCCACTAGCAGCTGGTGCTTTTGCCTCCAGTGAAGCAAAAGCAGCTCACTCCAGCCTGTTGAGCACCATTCCCTGTTCTGCTGGGACTTCCAGGAGATCCCAAACAAAACCCTTGGAAAAAGGTCAAACGACCTGCCCCCGACTCCCTGTGCTGCTGGAACAATTCCCCCCATGCCATGGCTCAGATTGATGCCAGAGGCTGCCAACTGCAGGGGTTCACCCTGCTCCAGTTGCAGAATATCAGTGGAGCTGGTGATGGATCGAGCTGCTCTGGGTGCAGCATGGCCAGGGAGGGCTTTCCCCAGGCTCTGCATCCCACATGTCCCTGCAGCCTTCACACGGGATCGTGACACCCATCAATCCCTCCAGTTCTCCACTCCCAGGGCCATGGTATCCCCAGGCAGCACCCGCATCCTCTCTCCCTCCCACTGCAACACCTTCTGCTCTCCCATTAGGCCAGGGACAACCCTGCCCCTCTTCCCCCAGCCACAGACACCCCAAAGCCTCCAGATCCATAAAGGTTACATGCTGAGGGGTAAGTCATCGCTCTGGGGTTTTGCTCGTCTTCTTTGCACAGATCTATGGCTGGGTGGCTCTCAGCCTCATCTGAAAGCATTAGCCTTGTGTTCTCCTAAGAGAAATAGATCACTTTAGTACCTTCCTTAGGCTACTTCTGGGATGGCTGCAATCCTGCTTCTATGAAGAGACAGCAGGGCTCGGGGAGGCTGCGGCCGCAGGAGATGAGAAGTCTGCTCAGAAGGAGAGAGGGAATAAATCAAACTCTTCCTCCAGTTGTGCCAGGGAGAAAGGAGAGAGGAGCGAGGCCCTGGACCCCTGCGGTGAGCTCCACAATGGAAATGTTCACAGCTCACCATACCAGCCGCTCAACCTACCGATGCTCTGCAAAGCTTGGCCATCGCCGGCCCTGGGGAGATGTGGGGAGAGGAAGGTTGTGACCCTTGGCAAATTGGGAAACGTTTGCCCCTCCCAACCTCACAGTCATTCTAAACAAGAACCAGACACTCCACAGTTTGCTACCCCTGGAGATCCCCTTGGTAGGGCTTGTTCTCATCGTCCTGGGGGCTTGGCTTCCATCTGGGCTGCTGGTTGAAATCCAGCCCCGGCTGGTAGCGACTTCAAAAGACAGTGTCATCTGAGGAGTAGTGGGTGGTCCACGTCAAGCGAGTCAATGGCTGACTGTTCTTATACGAGCCACCACAATAGGGCCTCCTGCTTGACAGCCTCAGAAGAATGGTGAAGGGCTGCATTGACTGCAGGGAGCGGGGCCGAGGGTGGTCCCGCTGGTGCAGGGCCAGTCACCTTCGCAGGCTGGCACGGGGAGGTGGTTGTGCACCCCTACGAGCAGAGGCTGTCGATCTATCCACATTGGGTTTGTCCCCGAGCACTGTTGGCCAGCCTTAGCTTCACCCTTTGCATGAAACAAAGCAAAACAAAGCACGACAACAATAACTGCCCACAAGGGAACTGTTCAGAGGAGGGGGATGCCTCCGTTTGCCGCATCCCAGGATCCAAATGAGCAAGAGACATCCGCCGTGCCGGGTTATGGGAGCAGCAAGAGCAGCCAATGGGTCCCTGCAACGACCCCACGATGTTGGCATAGGGGGAGGACAGTGGCAATGCAGGGATGCTGCGCGCAGCAAGCCCCAGGTCCCTCTGTGCCCTGAGGCCCTGAATCAGGAGGGAACAGGGCAAGGGGCTGGCAAGAGGCAGGAGATTCTCACAGCACCACAGGCAGGGAGGGAGGAGGGTGGTGGGGAGGACCCGAAACAAATAATAAAAACAAAATCCCAGTAAGCACGTTAGAATTCGTTTGAAGTGCAGGGGAGCTTTCAGGCAGGGTTATGTACGTCTCCCAGCCCGGCGTGATTTACACATTCCTTGCAGGCAAAGGAATCTTCCCTGATTTGAAGTAAACCAGATGTTTTGGGGTTTTCTCCCCCACCCCCTTCCCTTTGAATCATTTCTTTATTGAAATGATGGCTGTACAGCTCTGCTACCTCCAGTTGGCCTGCCCTGGGGCCAGTGACTTGCTCTTCATTTCAGGAGAGCACCTCGTCATTGCCATGGCCACGCTTGTGAGCATCCAGAGGTGCAGAGCCAGCCTCATGCTCCTGCAAATGTTGCTTAGGGGGCATTGATCCGCGCAGGTTTCTCCCTTTGCTTTTCCTTCTACATGGAAGGATTGCAACTCGCAGCAGTTCTTCCTCCTCTGCAGCTAGAGCTAACGCATGGATCCTCCATCCCTGCTCCATCAATCCCAAGTCCAGGAAAACTTCTAACCAATACTACTGGTCCAGGAGACTTATGTTTGATGGTGTGATTTGCCCTTGCGCCTGCTCCTCAGCTTCACACCTCATCCTAGTTGTGCTCCATCCTAGCAATGTTCATTGAGAAGGGCAGCCTGGCCAGCGAGCATGGACCAGCAACAGGGCCCAAGTGAAACAACCCAGCCCAGGGGACAGCGCTGGGCAGGCAGGATGGAGCTGGGACTGTCTCTTGGTTTGAGCATTATACATTCTCAGCCAAGTTACTTCACCCCTATTTTTGTCCCATGTTTTTCACCCAGAAAACTCCTCTGAGGAAGGAATTTCCTTTTCCCAGAGGGATTCACAGCACTGAGTGCAGTGGGGGCTTCTGAGTGCTGGTTGATGCTGCAAACTACCAGCATAGCCATACCCTTGAGTTTACGCTCAAGAGCAATAACTCATGGCCGGTAGCAAATCCATCCGGCTCCCCCCATCTTTCTTTTCTTTTTTCCTTTCAAACCCTGTTGTTATTTCTCAGTACTTCGTTGGTGGCAGGGTGGGAAGGCTTTTTGTAACACATTCACGTACCATTGGGACTCACTCCCATTCCCGTCTGGTACAAGAGATTGCACAAGAGAGAGAAACAAACGGGGATGAGGAAACGCGTGTTTATGAGAGGCAGCTCTGTCATCGTGAGCAAGGGACCCCCCGCAAAAGAGCCAGCCTGGGAGCCAGGGGAGAGTTTCCATTCTCTCTTAACACTCCATTCATGCCTTGTTTCATACCTCCCTGGAGGCTCCATGACTGGCCACGGTCCCACAGCACGGTGTGGGCCTCGCACCCCCCGTGTGCTGCCTGCCCCGATGTTGTTGGGTGGAAATAGGGAGATGTTGTTGTCTCATAAAGATAATGAATTGAGAAAGAGCAGCGCCCTTTGCTGCTGGATGCGCTCCGGGTTCTGCTGTGGTGGAGGAGCAGGTCCTCCCTCCTGCATCACTCAGCACCCTCTCTGCCATGGACCTCACCTCTGCCCGCTCCCCTCCTGAACCCAAGGATGGGCTCTCCAGTAACACCCACCACAGAGGCCTACATGGGCATTCCATGCTTGGTGTGCTGCTGTCATTGCAATGAACATCCTCCTGACCTGGCTGGGAACCCTCTGTATAATCCAAACCACATTGCTCCTGATCGGATGCAGTCACCGGTAAATAACCTTGACTGCAGTGGTCTGGAAGAGTGAGGGATCCTGTATCACTGCTATTAATGATTTTGCATCATTTGCAGATGACACAGAGAGGGTCTCAACCCTTGCTATGTCTTCTCCAGGACAGCCCCTGTCCCACCTCACCTCACATAGGCTCCAAGTTAAAGCCACCCAGGTGACAATTACTCCCACCCGATGCTGGTGTGCACACAAGGAACTGTGATGGGTGATCTCTGCTCTCCGCTGTGCACTGCAGATCTACCAGCAATGGGTTTAGGATCCCCCCCACAAGCAGGTGGGGTATTAAAACCAAAAGCAATTGGCCATGCACATACTACAACCCACCTGGGGCCCTCTCCCTCCTACTCCTGCAAGCCCCCTGCCTCCCCCTGCCTTCTCCACACACCTCAATTTCATTATCTCTGATCTCGAGCTGCCTATTACATGCTTTTTGCCAACATAAATATTTAATCCCGGTGCATTGCACAGAAAGGCCCTTGTGGAGTTAATACTTCAACTCATGTTTCCACTTGGAAAACAATTCAGTGTGCGGCAGTGCAGCAGGTACAAGCCAGGGACAGAGAGGAAAGCTTGGGAGCGATGTGGGGTGATGTAGGTGGGCTTCACACCATGGGGTGGGCTGCACCGCGCAGCTCTGCTGGAGCACCAGGTTAGGATACGCAATCAAAGAGCCCCAGTGAGCTCAAAGCCACTGTGAGCTGCTGCCTGGGGAGAATGGCGTGGGTTACACAGCCAAGGGGAACCTGAGATGCAGGCCTCTGCAGTAGATAGGATATTCCACTCTCTGCAGTACATTTGGTTGCAATGATGTGGAAATCCCTGCACAAAGGGTTTGCTTCACCTGGCAGAGCATGGGGCTACCCATCCACACCATCACACGCTGCTCCATGTGTGCACGGCCACACGTGTCCTCATCAAACATCTCAAAACACACCTGCACAGCCAGGGGCTATTTAGAGCAGGATCTGGCCATGATTTCACCTCATACAGACTATAGGAGAAGGGTTATGGGATGGTGGGTGTATGGGGCTATTAGGTAGCACTAAGGTACCAGCTCCTGCTGCTGGTGTGGGAAAGACTCCCGGTAAAGTGAGGTGTCCCAGCGACCCAGATCCAAGCCCATAACCAGTATGGACAGAAAGGCACACCAAGCCTCATCCATACATCTCCATGCATTCAGGTCTGGCACCACAAAATGTACCCAAACCTCACAAACCCCCAAACCCAGAGGGGAGAAGCACAAGAGACAGAGAGGACAGGGAAGGTGACACCAGTAGTGCTGATGCTCCTCAGAGGCAGCCTGTCATTCAGGCAAATACATCACAGCCTGTGGCAGTGCCACAGAGGGTTACCCCAGGCAGCTTCAGGTCCCCTCCAGTCCCCTCCATCCTGCCTTGATGGGGATGAGGCCAGCTGGGAGGGCAAAACAAAGGGTAGGGATGAGACAGAGTCCTTCATTCTGTCTTTATACTATGGGCATAAAGTAGGGAGAGCCACGTTGATGTGACTCAGGCATTATCCCAGACCTGCTCTGGGACAGCTCAGCTCACAATTCATCAAGAAGATGCTGTTATTAAGACAGCAGCCTCTACTGGAGAACAGGCTGACCAAGCCAGGGACACTCATCAATCCTTGCCCATGCAGGATAGATGCTCCTGCAAGAAGGGCTCACTGAGCTCTGCGCTGGTTCCTGTCTAGCCAGGGCCCAAGGTGCTTGGGATCTTTTCTCCCAGTGACCCAGCACCAAGCTCCCTGAATCATGGCTCCATTTACACCCCTTCCTGCCAGGGCAGCAAATCTCCAACCCCAGCTCCATCAGCTCACCTAATGAAGGACCCTGCCCCACCATCCCCTGAACAAAAGCAACCCTCAGACCTTACTTCTTTTTTAAGGAACATTAGAATTATGACATAAGCTTTGGCTCTGAGAGGTTTCAGTGAAAGCCAGGGTATTTTCTTTCCCCTTTTCGTAACAGAAACCATATTGCTCTATAATCAAATTTATCTCATTCCTGATGAGGGAAGTGAGTGTGTGTGCGAGGTGACCAGGAGCAATGAGGGCATGTGTGCTGAGAGCAATCACCCTGAAGGTATGCAGAGCAAATATCCTTGGCAATACAATGCGCCATCAGATTGAGGAGACCAAGCAGAGACCAAGTAAGCCACAGCTGAAGCTGCCCTGGTACACAGGGCAAGTACCACATCACCGTGTAGATGCCACCTCTGCAACAAAAGAAGCTATTTCTTGTCTTTCCCATTTTATGATGCTGTTTTCTTCACCATATAGGAAACCTAGCAAAGGGTGAAGCTCACTTTTAACACGTTTTACAGGTGGGAAAACTCAAGAAGCAGCAGCTACTTTGAGGTTAGTTGCTAAACACCGAGTGTCTCCATTTCACGTTGACCTACTCTGGTGCAATTTCAGCTGAGGCCAATGGGAGCTGTGGTTCTGCCTGTGAAGCCTTGAGGATGATGGTCCCAAAATGGAGATGCTTGAATTCAATGGCTACTTTTGCAAACACGGGTTCTGCAGCAGGGATTTGGCATCTAAACACTAACATAACTCGAGACAGGCAGTGAGGGCTGTGAACAAGTGAAGTGAAGGGATTTCTAGTCTAGATACAGCCAATATCCTCAAACTAGGAAAATACAATCAAAACTCTTTTGCAGGAGGGAAAAATCCCCAAACCCAAGGAATAAGTTAAAGGTCACTTGAGATGTACTGGAAAGGGGCTGAGTTCAGCAACCTCCTGTGCAGGTTCCATCACTCACACCCATCAGCATCATCTCTCCGATGATAAATTCCCTGCAGGTGGGAAACAGCCCCATCCCATGATTTTGATAGGGAGAAGGGGTGGAAGAGCTGGAGGGGATGTTGTGTGCTGGTAAACCCCAGTGTGGCACAACCAGGAGGTGGATGCTTATCGATGTAATGCGCTGCATGAGTCAAAGACTAAAAGAGATTTTGGCTTTTAAATACACACCCTAAAAGAGAAGGAAAATGAAGACACAAAGTGCTCTCTGACAGACAAGGCTGGTGAGGGACTCTGTGCTGCCGTTACAAGAAAAGGATGGGGTGGGATGTGCTGCAGGTGTCCTTTGGCAAAATTCAACAACAAAAACCACTTAACTAGATCAATGGACTTGCAAGCTATATATGAGATATATGCACATTGCTGGTCTGAGCTGGGATGGACCTTGTAGGTATGGCATCCAAACTTTGCCTCTAGAGCATGGAGGAAAAGATGGGCAGGTAGGATTAGCTTGTGGCTTGCCTGATTTGGATAAGCAACACCTTTTGGGGCAAACATCTCCAGCTTTTGGGACCTGGGGCCCCATCCAGAGTCTAAGGTGATCTACACCCTGGGCTGAGGTATGGCTCTAGGTTTGGATAAGATCTGTGGGTGCAGTAGTATCTGAACACCTGGGCACCAGAGCAGCTTCTCACATCCTTCCTGGGGCATACTCATGGATACAGCTGAGCTGCTTCTGGCCACTCCTGAAGGAATAGAATTAGCCTATGAAAAGCTTGATTTGTCTGCAAATATCAGTCTGAGCTGCTACTGGGTGCAAGGAAACAGTCGAAGGAGACAGCAGCTTTCAACCCAAACATACACATGTTGGTTAGTGACCCATGAACCCACACATGGCAAACCCAACCATCATTTTACAGAGACAAAGCCAGCCTGGGGTGTACAAGAGCTATCGAGCCACAGAACAACACACAGCAAAGGGACAATCACCCTAATGGGACCTGAGCAGGAAAACATCATCAGCACTGTATTAAATAGGGCACCAGTTCCAACTGTGCTGCAGACCAGCCCTGCTTCACCCTGTCTGATCCCCCTTTGGTCTCCTCTCACTTGGCAGGGCAGGTGTAAAGCCATGGGACTGCCAAGTGGACACGGCCGTGCAGCGTCTGGCTCGGTCTGGCTCGCACACAGGCTGTTTGGATCCCTCTGCATCACGCTTGCCCATATTTTACATTCCAGGATCAGCATGGGCAGAGCTTGTTTTGGGCTGCGTGCAGGACCTGGAGCTGCACACGCGATGTAACACTGCCTCTTGGTGTCAAAGCCCCGGTGCTGCCCCCCGCAAGGCGAGCGAGCAGCGCTCCTGCAAAGTGATGTGAGCAGCCGGAGCTTCTCTTGTGCTCTGGCAACACAGGGGTAGCTCTGGCTGGCAAAGTGGCACCGTCACCCACTGCCTCCAGTACTGTGCAAAGAAAGGCATTTTGCTGCCTGATTTGGCTTTGCTGGGGAAAAAACACCAACACACGGAGAACAAGAACAAGAGAGAGGGGAGGCAGCAGCACTGAGGGCATGCCTCAGGTTTCGTAAGTGCACCCTCAGGTATGTGGCCCCAGACTGCATGAAGAAGTTAGGAAGAGAAGATGGCATTTGCGCAGGAGGCACTGCTGGATCCCCTGTTCAGAAAAGCAATTCTAGTAGTCCTAAGTGTGAGCAAGGGCATCCCTGGACTCTGCTCAGCTCCAGCCCAGTCACATCACCTCTCCCTGCCTCAGTTTCTATAGTTAGGATATAACCAAGAAAAACAAAACCCATTCGCCTTTCTTCTGACCCATTTCTTCCCTACAAGATAAAAGTAACACCCACACCAAGCAGTGAATTCCTTGTGTCCTGGAACGGGAGAGAGGGGTCAAACCCTGCTGTAAGAATCAAACCAACACGGCCCTCAGCTTTCCAGCCTTCAGGAAAAAGGTGCTCTATACCATGGAGAACTGCCGAACAAAACAAATGCCTCCAATCAGTAGTACAGTGCAGCTTTTCCTGGATTAGAAGCAAACCAAAGCCAGCAACGCCTGTGTTGATATTTATATCGCATCTCTCCCATTACTCAATGAGATAAGACTTGGACGGGTCTGTGTTAGTGGCATTAGGTTTCTACACACTCAGAAATGGGAATACTCTCCAAGTCTGTAACTGTAAAGGGTTGGTGACAGGGGAATTGCTGACGGGGAAAAGGTGGAATTGCAAAGGTCTATTTGCCAACAGAAGAAGAGGCCAAACTCCTCTCCACCCATGACCATTTCCAGGAAGAATCCTACATTCACACACTGCAACACCCTACAGAATGACCTGTCCATGCCTCCTCCTCCTCACTCCCCCACTGCCAGCCTTCCTCCAGCCATCCCCAGAGGAGCAAAGCCAATGGGCCTGGACCCAGCCAGATTTGGGGTTCGGATACTGGGAGGTTTTAGGACAAACCCAAGGATGTTATTTCAATCTGGATGTCCTGAGGAAGGGGTGGGGAGGAGCTGGCCACAGGAGGTAACAAAGGCTGTTCTGTTTCTCTTTGTGGCATGAGGTATGAGCAGAAACAGAGAATTTGGGGTGGATAACCTGATCTTTCCAGCATAAAGGAGAGAGATGCTCATACACTTGGCAGATACAAGGGAAGCAGGTTCCAACTGAGGTCACTGGAAAGGCACCTCCTGACTCCAGATCTGTCCCAGGTGGCTGAATACTGGTGGCAGAGACAGATCAGGAGGTGGATTCGGGCAGAATCCCAACTTTTAGAAGAGTGATGGCAAATGGTTGGTGTAGCAGCATTGGAGCAGCACATGGAGGCCCTGATCTGATTCACCCAGGCTGGGCTGTATAGAGATAGTGAGAGAGATCTTAAAACCTGAGCTGACAAAGTGACAGGAAGAGAGTAAAGATGAAAGTGAGACAAAGTGATCTGCTTAAATCACTTAATAGAGTAAATGGTAAAGTTGGGAAGAACCTCCAGCACTTTGACTTGACATGAAGACAGCATGAATGCCTTCTCTATGGCTTTTGCATGCATACATTCTTAATGCTGGAAACTTCAACAGGAGCTCAACCTTCCTCAAGTTCCATGCATGGGACTTCTTTAATATCAGCAGAAAGAGAGATTCTCTTCTTCTTCAGCTGAGCCCCTGACCTCCCTGTACAGACCATTCTTCATGGGGCCAATCCACCCCCACTGCAGCGATGTGCACATAGCCCAGATGGGCGCAGACAGCACGGTACTGGACCGACTTCAGCAAAAACAACCACACATCTGAGCCAGCATTTGGCAGCTTGGTTCTGAAGCAACCTTAAGCTGTTGAGGAAAGATGAGCCTGCATTCAGAGCACAGCCCCGGGATTAGCAAACACTTGTTTGACTCCTGACTTGCCTTGTTTGAGCTTCCGCAAGCCAGGAATGCCTGAGAAGAAACTACAGCCATACACCGCTCGGCTTCAGGAAGCTGGAGAGCATGTGGAAGAGAAGAGGTGGATTCAATGAAGCAGCACAGCTCCTGTGCACACAGGGGACTCAGCCAAGGCTGTAACAGATGTGTTTTAACCCATGCCACTGAGCTATTTGGGATCTGTCTCCAATTGCTCCAGTGCTCATTCATGTGTCTTCCTGACAGAAGACCAACAATAACAATTAGTATCATATAAGGAGCAGGGGGACTGCTGCCAGCATTAGCACAGTCTTGAGCACCAAAGGTTTCCATTCCACTCTTTATCCCAGCTATGCGCAAGGCAGAGGTCAGTCAACATTAATCAGCCTTGCTCTGGGCCAGCTCCTTTAGCACATTCTGCTTGCTGCGTTGCAGTCGCTGTCTCTCCATGCTATGATGGGTTCCCCCTACTCAACACCTTTGCCTCTTTCCTTAAGCTCACCTAAAACAAAGGTATTTTCACTGTTAGGCAGCACATGATGGCAAAGGGTAAGCCTGGCCACGCTGGAGGTGGCCTGCAGGCTCTACAGGGGGTCACGTTGGCCAGGCAGGTTTTGGTGGGTCATTGCTGTGGATGGGAGCCTTGTGCTGTCATTCTGAAGTCTAACTGTATCCCCTTCTATCCAATGGCAGTGCCTTACCTTCACCCCTAAGAAGGGGTTTCCACCTTTCCAGCACTCCTGGAACACTCTCCCAGCCATGGTCATTGGGCTGGGTCAGGATCCCCCTGGGGAAACCCTGTCTGAGCCAGCAAAGGGAACACAAAGTGAAGGCTTCTTCTCAGCACACGAACGCACTCCAAGGAAAGGCTCTGGAAGGGATCCTGATGACTTCCATATTATTTCCAGTAAATTTTATGCTGATTCTTGGCACAAACACTGGAAATGAATAGGCTAGGTCAGGAATGTAAATAAAGTGAAACATTAGGATTTAATCTAATCTATAATTATAGTATCTGTGGCACGGGGAACAAGTTGGTGTGTTTGCACTGCAGCTCCATTGAGGAGCGGGAGGGGGTTTACATTTCTCTCTCCAGAATTTCCCTTTTTGGCTGAGGGATACTTGGTGTGTCCTCAAGTATCTGAAAGGAACGTGCTGGGCTGGCAGAGCTGCTTTCCATCAGCTGAGCAGGTACAGCCCAGGGAAGAGACATCCCCAGGCACTCATGGAATGACGGGATGAGAAACTGAGATGGATGAGCTGGGCTGAAGGCTCAGGGGGGCTGTGGGATGTACAAGGGAAGCTCCTGTCTCTACAGTGAAGAGACTGGTTGGGTTCGTAGGGTGCTGAGCTATGTAAGCTCAGTCCTCAGACCTCTGAGACAAAGCAGAGCCCTTTCTCTTGACTGGGGTTTGTTGCCTGGTGCGTCACAAGTTCCCTGTCACAGCACAGTGCTCCCAAACCATCAGTCTGACTGGCATTAACTGCTGCCCACGCTCGCTTGTCCATGTAAGACAAGCACTTAACAGACACATAGACATCTCTCCCTCTGCCCTCCTCACCCCATCCTCGTCCAGATCCACCTGGGAGGAAGCTTGACAGGCTGCTCTGGTCTAGCTGATCTCGGGGGAGAATAATCCCCTCTCCTGTGATGTATTTTGCGAGAATTGAAGACTTTTGGTTTTTAAGAGCTTAAATCAAACTCAACAGTCTTTGAGGACCATCTTCAGTGTCCCTGTGTCTGGGTACCCAAGTGCATGCACACGGCTGCAGCATGGATCTCCACGCATGGGCACCGTGACAGACCAGCAGCAGTGTCCACTCGTGTACATGAACCTACAGTAATCATATTTGCTGACATGAACTACTTTCCCTCTGAAAGCCCTCTGTGCAGGGACTAGCATCCCAACCCCAACATACCACAGGCAAGGGCAAGAAAAGAGATGACAGGCAATAGATTTTCATCAGACTGAAATTGCAAAGGACAAAGGAATTAGTTCTCCTTTTGTTAGCTTATGTTTTGAAATTTCAGAAGTCTCAAAAGCAGAGGAATCAATCACGCTCTGTTTATTTATTTGCTTCTAGAGCATTTCTTGGTTTTGTTTTTCATACTCAAGCCCAGCTTTGATCTCAGGCTGGTAAGACTCCAAATAAATGGTCAACAACGGGGTGTAATTGCCGTAGGTACTACAAAAGAAAAGGGACAGGGTGTCCAACACATTTACAGAGCAGAAGAGACTTCCATGATCTGAGTCCCCTCTCTCGGTTTACATGACACCCTCAGACTACCAAACAAGCAAAAGCATTTGCTTTTGAAGAGCTCTGATGCTGCACCCTATGTGCTCACCCAACAGCCTAGAGAAAAGCACAGGTCCCTGCTGAGTGGCTATAATCAGGATTATACCCAGGCCAGAGCCTTCCAAGATAGCTGTTTTTCCACAGTAACAAATGAAACAAGCAGAAGAAATTCAATTTAAGCAATGACCCCGTGCCTCTGTTTCTGTTGTTGTTCTGTCTGCGCGGGCTCGGAACAGAGTGTTAGCCTCACATTTCACTGTTCTGGCTTCCTTCATGCTGTGTTGCAACTGTGTGGGCATCTGAGCAGAGGAATATTTAATGTGTGTGCCTATGTATCTGAGAATGCACACACGCCAAGTAAACACACGCTGGTTAGGTCCCAGGCTGGAGCAAACGTGTGTGCTGGATCTGCATGCATCCATGGCAATGCATTAGACAGGTGTATCAGCCCATGCATGTGTGCTGGGGCACGCACATCTGATATTGATGCACATCAATATGATGCCCAGGCTTGTGGGTCCATGCCCCACAAGTGCCAACATGGACATTTATCCATACACGTGTCCATACATGCGCACTTAAACGCGCACAGCCCTGGGAATGGTGTGCCAAGCCCTCCTAAGCATTAGCTGCTGGATGGAGCCAGAACTGTGCGTCACCCTAGGGCCTGTCCCCACACAAGGATGTGGTCCAAAGCTCCTAAATGCCAGGGGACTGCTGCCTGCAGCCACAGCTGCCCATGGAAGCTGTGTCCCATGTCCCATACCCAGGTGCACCCACAGAAAGCAGGAGCTGCCCCCAGCCACCCGCAGGACATGAGGCATCACTGACTCTGCTTACCCCCTCCGTGGCAATGTGCCTCATGACTGCGAAGCAGAAGCCTGGCTTGGACCAAAGGGATGACAAAACCCTGGACAAAGCTTTCCGCCTTCCACCCAAGGCTCTCCCAGCCCTTTGCAGACATCAGGAATTAGATCACAGAGTCCCTAAAGCGACGGGTGAGTGCAATTATCCCTGCCTGGCAGATGGGGAAGATGATCTGGCAGCCCAGGCTGCCCAAGAGCCAGACCTTCTGGCTCCCACCTCCATGCATTCACCTCGGCAGCAGCCTCCCTGTCAAACCCAGTGGCTCTTCCCTCACCCAGTGCCCTCAGCAGCCAAAAGGCTGAGAGCCCACAGCCAGTTGAGTTTGTGGGTGGTGGGTTGATAGCAAACTCTGTGGTTGCTCCAGCCTCTCCCTGGCACCTTTTCCGAGCAGCCCAGTTCACATAGATACCAATAATGATATTGATGCATTATGTATATTTAGCAAGAAAACATCTAAACCCATTCAGCGGCAAGAGGTATCACTTGGAGATGCTCCTGGACACAGCCCCACTCAAGAGATCTGCAATAAAAGCTTCTCCTTCTTCAGAGGCTGTCAACATACTGAACTGGGGAGGTGGTGGAGGGGGAGGCAAAGGGAAAGTATTAATCAAGATCTTTAAAAGTTCTCGTTGACAGACCATTTGCCAGCTCTCGTTTTAAATGCTTTTGTGGTCCCATAAAAAGTTTCATTACTCACTACAAAATGCGTTTTAATTATTACACTCCCTCTGACATTAAGCCCTGGGTGTTTCTCTCTTGCTTACTCTGTCTCTCCTCTGTCTCCTTGCCTTTTTTTCTCTGTTTCTTTCTCCCTCTAAACAATACTGAAGGAGAAGTTAACATCCAGATCCTGAAATTATCCCTTGGCTTTGGACACTAATGGCTCCACAGGATTCACATAGAAAAGCCAATCGCATGTGCTCAAAGAACATCTCAGAAGACACAAGAACATCAGCACAGGGGTGGCCACCATCCCTGCAGAAGTAACTGGGTGGTGGGGAGATGGATCTGGTGTCTCTCTGATCTGCTGTATGCATCTTGATATAAACAGCAACTTCCATAAACATCACCTATCACACTTCTGACATCTGGCTATTTCAGTCCACCAGGCATTTGACAACTTGCTTCAATCTGACCACGTTAGCTCAGTTCATCCATGACACATAACCATGAGCCATGGAAGAATACTGAAATATGTGCATTTTCCAGTTATTCCCTCAGACTCCCAGTGCCTCCAGTGCTGTAGACACTGGTTTTCCATTCCAACAGCCCAAAGCAAGAGTCTCATCATCTGGTGCAACACAGCATTGACCAAAGAAGTCAGTAATGATAATAGCATTGGAGACCCCTCCTTGCCCCCAGCACATCCCCATGTGCCTCTCCTTACTTGTACAGACCATCTGGTTCCAGGCACTTGAAAATGACTGAATAGATGCTGGTTTCAGGGACATCTCCATGGCTCCTACCCGCTGCCACACAGGATGTTGCAAGGCCAGAAAGCAAATCATCCGCAAAGCTCAGGGATTCTCCTGGAGAGCAAAAAGATGAGCATCAATACAGGTGCGAGACTATTTCTGACCATTTAAAAAACACTGTAGGAACACCTCTACATAGGACAGGCAATCAACACACTCTAGCTGTGGTAGGAATGGCCCCAAATCTATATGGAGTATGTCACCTGTGGACAAAGCAAGTAGAAAACACTGGGGCCATCAGCTGATAGGGACCCACTGCAGAAACCTGCAAAGTCAGTTCTTAGACAGTGGAAGGTGCACTCACAGAGCATCCAGGCAACAGGTAGACTCCCTGCAAGCACCACATGGGGACCACCATCCAAGGATGGGCTCTGGGTCCCCAGGAGAGCTGGAAGCCTGCATAAATAGGGCTCTCCTAGTAGGGACTTCATCTGCAGTCAGTCCTTAAGGGGAACACGGCCTTTCTCAATAATCACCTGTGACAGTGATATGTATTTCTGCTGTGTTAGATTACCAGGAAAGAGACATTTTTAGAGCTTGGATGGAATTTCTCTCAATGTGCTGGGGCTTTTTGTGTGTGTTTTATTTTTATTCAATGAAAATCAGGAGCTTTGCATTCCCTTTCCTATGCACCCTGCCAGCTCCTGGAGCTCTGACTGGAGCTCCTTCAGCTGTGCTCAGGAACACTCGCTCCTTTACAAGCTTTTGAAGAAAAAAAATCCTAATTAAAAATGATGAAAACCCTTTTTTTTCCCCTTGGTCTTCTGGTTTTTAAAGCTTATTAAACACTTAGATCATGACCCAGCTGAAACTGAAAACGCTCCATTTATTAAGCTTTTGGGGCATGATTATCCACTGCCGTGCAACCTGTCTCCTTGCAGTGGGCAGGTTGTCTATCAGTTAGAGCTCATTGCATTCAATTCCCATTTTACATCAATGCAACCAAAAGCCCAAGGTCTCAAGCAGTGAAAAAAGCCAGAGCAGCTGCCCTAGTTGTGCCCCCATTCCCACTGATGGGAATCAGAGAAAGAGCTGTTGCAGCTGATAGAGTTATGCTGGTATAAGCAAACCTGGATGCAGATGGCTGTGCCAGGTACCTTGTGCATGTGTAAATGTCAAGACACCACAGCAAAGGAAGGAGGAGAATTCCCTACTCAGCACTTCATATTCCTAAAAGCAAAAGTGACTGAGGATGACTGAAATGAAGCAGAAGTCTAAGTTCTTGCTATAGACCCTAAGAAATAACCCAGTGCTATAACCAGCCCAGAAGGTCTCACTGTGTGGCTGGATTACCCAGGTAGAAGAAATCCCCTCCTCCCAAACCCCTCCAAACCACATTGGAGTCTTGTCTCAAAATACACAACTCAGTAACAAATGTCCCCCTTGGCTAGAGAAAAGAGCAGCAATAAATTCTTTTCCTCCCTAAAGGAATCCAAGCCTTAATTATTCATTTTAATGCTCCCAGCATGACTTGTTCTTTCCAAACTTTTTTTTTCAGGCAACTCTGTCACCAGTCTCTGTAGTTTAACCCAGTTCCCAGCCATGGTCCATACCAAATCCCAAGTCAACTCAATGGTCAGGTTGGGTTGGCAATGGTAAAATCACTGCTTGGAAGTCACGAGTGCTGAATGGCCTTGAGCAAGCCCCTTAGCTCTGGGTTTATGGTTTAAACAAACAAACAGAACCCTATTGCTCATTTCCAACTTTCATTTCCATCCCTTTTCATATGACGTTGGGCTGGATTGGGGAACTCCCTGTCACCAGAAGTCATTGAGAACAGACACTGCCGTGACTTACAAACCAGATGAATCACAAACACATAACAAAGCACCAGATTGTGCTGCTGAACTGGAGCAAGAACTCTTAAGCCTCTTCAGACCGCAAGAAACCTCTCTTCTGACCAGGAGGAAACTTCACAGGGGGAACATCATCCCACAGGGGCCTGCTGTGGGATCTCACACCTTCCTCCAGAGCACTCAGGGTTGAGAAGCAGCCAGTGAGGGGTAGGAAAAAATACAGCTGGGCAGAGAGACCACGATGAGCAACTGGGCAAGACCAAGTAGAGATCTGGACTGGCAGTGCATGGGTACCAGGAGCATCCGTCAGGACATCTGTGCCAGGGAGCAGAATAGATGGGACAGGAGAGAAAAACACAGGGTTGAGGCAGGGAGTGCAGAGGGTGGGACTGGACTTGCAGAGGACTGGAAACGGGGTGGAAAATGTCATGTTCAACCAGTGATTTTAAGAGTGTATTACAACTGCAGCACTAACTCTGTAAGGTACCCACTACCTTCTGAGTGCTCATCTTTCATGGTCTTCCTGTGCAGCTTTGAGGGAACAGCGTTGCAGTGAGCACTGCCCTGAAACACAGTGGCAGCTCCATCACACAGTGGTCTGTTGTGGATTAAATCTGCACAGACAGTTGCATTGCTGTCCCCCTGCATGTAAGGAAATGGAGCTCTCAGTGTCCAACACAGTGTTGGCTTGGGTTAAGCCAAAACCCTTGCAATAAAATCCTTACGGCAAGACGGTGTTTAGTGTTCAGCCCTGAGCCTCTGGGGAACTTTCCCTTCTCATTGGATCTGCTACAATCAACCAAAAGCAAAGAGGTTGTTACGAAAATAGCAAAACAGATGCTAGCAAAGGTGCTGAAACCTCAGCCCCAAGGCTGGGAGTCTTTCTGCACCTGTATAAGCAGCAGTGAGGTTGCTGGCTGTGCCAGACTGTGCAGACCATGGAGCAAAGATGGAGTGGGTAAAGGATGCCCCAGGGACAAACGGACTGCCCAGAGCTGTCAACCCACACTGAATGCAGGGAGCTGCTTTGCTGTGCTCTCCCCTGGGTGAAGCAGAGCACACAGCAACATCTTGCACAAAAGAAGTCGGAGGCTGTTGTTCAGTCCATGGTGCTCTGAGAGAAATTTCCTAAGCCTTCTCCAGGGCCAGAAAATAAGTTATTCCCTAGATTTAGACTGGATCCTGGTCATTGGAATGTCACTAAGGCAATGAGTGCTTTTGCTGGCATTACAAGAGGATAATGGAGCACTAACGTTGTCCTACCAAGGAAAAGTGGTCTTGGGATGTAGCAATAGAGGAATACCAACCTAACTGCACAAGGCCATGGTGAAAGATCAGTATGTAACATTGCTCATCCGTGCCTAAGAACAAGGCATGCGGAAAGCAGGAGAGAAGGCTTCACAAGGAAATAACAAAAAGGACAAGTTTACTATGCAAGCAGAGACATAAAACGACCAAGTGGAGATACATAACCCTGTTAATACATCTACAGGGCAGGCACTCAGATGGAAAAGAAATATTTAGGCTAATGAGCAGTAATGGCAAGAGAAAGTAAATTGGATATGAATAAACAGGCTACTCCTGAGAAGGGCAAATAACGTAACTATCTTTTAAGGAGTTTGATCACTTTATAAAGGGGATTATATGGATAAGTGGTGGAAAGCAAAGGGGCTTCTCTTTCCCATCTGGACTTGTGCTCGCACACAGCCCGCCAGCAAATATAAAGAAGGATTTCAGCCTCCCCAAGCAGCACTGAAGCACAAACCTTGTAGATTGGTATCTTTGCTTGTGTTATTAAATTTCAGAAAGAATCCAAAGGTTCTCTGCAGAGTAAATGATAGCTAAATAGATCATCTCTGTGGAGCAGAAGATATTTTACTGACCAGCCAGCCATCTGTGTCCTTCATTAATAGTAATAAATAATTGATGTCACACTAAATAAAGCAACAAGCTGTTACAGATATCAAGGAAAAATGACCAGCTCCTGTGAGGATCCCTCACCTGTGTTCACTTCTCAGTAGTGAAAAATCCAGACCAGAGCTCAAGCATCACTCTGGCATGTGCTGTGCACAGAGCAAAAGATGCTAATTGCTGCACACTGGTTACAGGTAACGGTGCCATCGTGCTCAGCAATGGGATGCTGATACTCCCAACTGCACATCAAATCTCCGCAAGAATCTTTCCATACCACTGCCTTCCCAAGGCTGGTCTGCCCCAAACCATTCAATTCCCCAGGTAGCTTCTGAAAATCAATCTCTGCTCTACTACTGACGATGATGAAGATGCAGCTCCCTCCAGGTAGCATTTTCCTTCTGTCTCTAGTGCAACCCCTCGCTACTGCCTCAGCCTCTTCTGTACACATGCTGTGGAGTCTGGCAAACATCCTCTTTGTTTTTGTAAACATGCATCTTATGCTGATGCTGGTGTTGTGTGGGTCAGAGCTTGCCCTGAAACAGAGGAAAACAACAGCAGAGATTGCAGTGGGGTGGGATGGGCTAATCCCATTTTATGGAGCTTTGCAAACTTCTGGCCACAGTGAAGTATATAGGTCCATCCACCGGTGATGGCTCTCAGATACCCATCTGGGAACTGCCTGGTCTGGAGAAGGACTTACTCAGCTGCCTGCCTGCAAGGTTCAGCTGTTAGTCTGCTCTTGAATGACCACATATCTAGTGGCAGGAGGTTCAGATGGTCAGGAATGGGGACTGAGGAATGATAATTGGTGGGAGCAGGCTCAGACCGCTCGCTCGCAGCATCCAACAGTCTTAGTCTGTCTCGGTCCTGCCACTGTGAGCATTACGAGCACCAGTGGTTAGGATGAATTAACCATCAACCACCCCACTGAAGACAACAGGAGTTATAGACTAAATCAGAGACCAAGGCCAGGAGCCTCCAGGAAATTAGAGGAGCAAAAGGAAGCCCTCTCTCTACAGGCATTCCCACACCTTCAGCTCATGTCCGGGTGCTGAGTGGCACAGACATAACTCAGTGCAAACCAAAGTGGAAATGAAGATGAGATACCTCCCTGCTGCAATTTACCTTTGAGATTCCTAGAAAGAACAGAAAGGGGAAAGTAGGAAGGCACCAATGTCTCTGTCTTGACATCTTCTTTACTAGCCTGGGTGAAACCAACCCTGCAACGTTACCAGTCACTTTCTTCTGATTGCGGTTTTCTCTCGCCGTCTTTCTCCCTTTTGCTTTTTTTCAACCTGTTTTCAATTTACTCTTGTGGCATCTCTGTCTGTGACCTCATTCTGGTACTTAAAGGGGGAAAAAAATCAGAGAGAGAGAGAGTGTCCTTTAAAAAAGAAATGAAAGAAATCATATTTTATTTAGCTTGATTGGTTTTGAAGCTTTAGCAGAAGAAAGATTAACCTTTTCTGCCTAACTTAATGAAAACAAGGAGAAAGCCTGTATGGATAAATAAATATCTGTGTGGGTATGGAGCAGGCACGATCGTGTTACAGCCCCGGTGGAGCTGTAATGGGGAACAGGCGCGTTCCTGCGCAGCGGCTCCCAATTCCCGATCCATTTTCAAGGAAAGAAAAACAGAGTAGAATGTCAGAGGCCCAAGTGGGCATAAATGAGGGAGCCCAGGGAAGGCAGATGGGGCCCAGCGAGGACCTCCGTCCCCGACAATGACCTCCGGAGCAATGCCAGTGAAGCAGATGGAAAAAGAGACCTTACTCCACTTTCTGTTGCCAGGATTTGGTTCCTGAAATGAGGAAACAAATGGCGTGCCCAGCCCTCCATGACTGTCACCTTTTGGGGGTCCTCATCCCACCCTCCTCTTCCTCCAGGGCTCTGCCTCCAAGGAGAAGAGGTGCAGAGGAAGGCCTGGACTGGGTTTTTGGATGGGGAGCACAGGCTTTGCGGGGTGGATCCTCCACAAGAAGGTTGTTCCTGGGTTTAATGTGCTTCGGAGCTGGCGCTTGATAGGGGAAAGCAGTGAAAGGTGGTTTGTCTTGGAGATGATGGGCTGATTTAAATTAGTGTAACATAACTTTAGGCGACAGAGCTGTTCCGATTTACATCAGCAGATGGTCTGTCTTGCTGCCTAGATCATTAACAGCAAACCGTCCCTACAGATCCTGGTGGAAGGATGTCAAAACCTCCTTCCCTCCACGGCTTGCCAGATTCTAAAAGAAATAAAAAGACCTAGTTACTACTAAAAGAAAATCTTCTGCCCACGTTCTGGGAGCATCCATGCACGCCAGCCTCTTGTGTTAGATGGGAGCTGAAGCCCCATGCCCATAAAACCTGCAGCCTCTGGGATAATTTCTTTTCTCTAAGACACATCCATCAGATATCCCTCTGGCTGGGCACAGGATGAAACAGAAAAGCCAGTGGTGATGCCGGGCAACTTCAGGCACAGTTTATGCCTCACTTGCGAGCTTGTACAAAGGTGCAAATGGCAGAACTTCTCTGAATGACTTCATCTTGCTCAAGTTACGATTTTTGGGCATTAACTTCCTATATCTAAATGCTACTAGACACATTATTAATGATGAAGAGCTCTCCTCTGTGCTTCCCAGTTCTTCTAGAAGGCTGCATTTGTAGATGGCTGAATGTAAGGAGTGATGCTTTAGCTGTGCTAAGAGCAAAAGTTGCATTCCAGTGCCACAAAAGTCCCTCGAATGACTTTACTGGTGCTCTCCAGGGCTAGAGCTTGCTCCATCCAGAGTGACCACACGGAACTGAAGGATGAGCTGTCTTGCACTGTTCTTATCAAGAGCAGCCAGTTGGACAGAAGGAAATGGTCTTCATCTGGATGAGCTGTAACGTTCTAAAACCGTGATGCACAAGGGTAATCACGAGCATATTCTGCTTTCAGGCTCATCAACTGGACTCACTGCTCCTTCACCTGAGCTCTCTGCAGACTGCTTATCACAGTTCTTTCACAGTCAGTATCCAAGACCTCAGAAAAACTGCTTCAACTCATGTAAAAATGCATCACCTCCTCCATCTCCCCCAAGGCTGTACACTGCTGGAGGAGAGTGAGAATTAATGCGTTTCATTCTGTGCTAACAGCCCTCCAGTATTTCTCAAGGTTCAGTGGGTTGCTAAGGGTCAACCACAGCCAGACACAAGCTGACTTTGCTATGCTTGGAGTCATCCAGGCATGAGCCAGTTCCAATCTCGAAGCCACGTATTCACATTAGCATGGTGGAGAGTCCAAGTGAATTTATCTATTCCCTTGGAGTTTGTTTCGGGCTCTGCAGTATGTTAAAGCAGTTACTCGATTTCAAGGCGAAGTGGGAACCCATTTGTTCTGGGAGTTGTGCAGACACAAAACAAAGACATCAACTTTGTCCTCAGACACTTTGTGTCTGGCAGAAGATCTTGTCCAACACCACAGATCTAGTTCGCACTCTCGTCACTGCAGATCTAGTTCCTACCCCCATTCTTACTTCCCTTTCAGTTTTAGATTCTTTTAAATTAGAGATTTCTAAACAACGGACCAATGGTCTGGAACACTTGGTAGTTCTCAAGGTCCATAGTCAGCAGTCTGTAGCAGATCCAGGGACTGCACAGAGCTTTATGTTCACCGGGAACCCCACCAGCCCCATAGCCACTCTTCAATAGCATAAACTGATGTTTCAGATGCTTCAGACAGAGCAACAAAACCTGTACCATAACCTCTTTGTTCTTAAATGCACAAAGCTACTGTACTCTTGTGGCTCCTCGGGAACAAGCTAGTGTCTGAAAATGACTCCCAAAGTTTGGATGCGAAGATGGCACCAAGGACCTGGACTCCACCAGTTCAGAGTAAAGAGGAGGTTCCATCTTCTGCTGGGATTAAGATGATTAAACTTGAGGTGGAAATCCCAGGATCCTTCCTAAGGGAAGGTCAATGACAAGGTGGTTCTGACTAGTCCAAATGGGACCTGGTGCTATACTTACACAAACCTCCTAACCTGCCTACTATATGATGCTCTATGAAGAAAGGAGGGTCAGGTCTTTCATTTCCAGCTCTACTGAGCAGTCTCTTACCTTTATTTTCAGCTCTTTATGATCAAATACTGCAGAAGTTTAATGCCCCACAGAACCCCACTGGCTGACTTGCACCCACTGGAGCTCAAGCCTTACAACATGTATGCAAATACCAGGCTAGCAGGAGGAGGAAAGCACATTTCCTAGAAAGAAAGTCAGTGTGCAATTAATCACTAAACCCATAATTAGCTCTGGTAATTTGTCAAAGCTAATTAATGTAAAGCTTTGCTGAAAAGCCATCGGTTGGTCTGTGCTTCATTTCTCCTTGCAGTTATTAGGAAAGTGGGATTCTTGGACTTCTAGATCAGCCAGTTTCTTCTATATTGCCACTACTGCCTGACCCTGCTCCCGGTCCCTTCTTACGCTTGATGCCTCAATGGTGGAAAGTGGAGCAAATCACTGTCTGTAGTGTCAACCAGCTTTGGTTGGCCCCATTTCTTCTAAACAGAAGTAATATGCGTAGATGCTGATGAATTAGCGATAAGACTTTGGACCAGTATATTCCAAAGGGCTCAGCTCACACAACTGCAGCCAAATCTGCAGCCAACGAACACTTACAAAAATTGGTCCTGATGGAGGCATCCACATGGAAGCAGACCTCTTATTTGGCCCTAATACGCAGTTTTGGACATTTGAGAATGTGGGGGCAGGTCCTCAGTTCATAAAATCTCCTGTAGCTCCCTTGAAGTCAATGGAACAATAACAATTTACACTAGCTGAGTTTCTGCATCCTGGCTGTGAGCTATTTGGAACAACTACACCATAATGATTATTACAGATATTTCAGACCACTTGTCCAAGAGAGAGAGGAGAACACCACTGCATAAGAAAATGGAGGGTGGGTTTGCTATGATTTCCAAAGAATTATTGACCCGTATCTTGCAAACATTTACACATGTTTAGCTTTATTCATGTGAGCTGTTCCATTACACTTGTGTGCCAGATAAACTAATGTACATGCTTGCAGGACCAAGGTTAAAACTTGTGCAAACACAGTGAGTTCTAAATATTTGTATAGATACGTCCAGTTACCTTGGATTCAGACTAGAGAGCAGGTCATTTCACTGTGCCTCTTTTCATAACTCCCCATTTATCCAAGCAGGTATCACAAGAGAAGCCAAATGTGATATCAGGATAAAACTGAGAAAATAAGCAATTATCTGACCAAACTCAGAAGCTAAAAAACACCCACTCGGTCAGGATTAACATATGCAGGGGTTGACATCAGTTCTTGAACAAGGAATTACCTGGGTTACTAAAGTATTTTCACCACAGCTTTCTCCACACAGCTAATGAATCATTCACTTATTGATTTCCCCATAATGAAGTTAACATTTCTCTTCATGGTTTTGATTTATGAGAAGACACAAGCCAGTGAAGAGGAGAAAGAGCTGGGAATCTCTTGGCCATGAGGAGTCTACTTCAGCATCCATCATCATATCAGCAGTCACCCCAGTTTTCTTACTAAAACTACAAGGTGAGACGGGATCTCCCTCACCACCGCACAGTCCCACTGCCCGCAAGGACAGAATACAATCCCTGATTTCTTAAACTGAGCTGATTCTGTTTCCTTGAGGACAAAACACGTGTTAACAAGGTGCTGACACCCAGAAACTTCAGTGCACTTCACAAAGGCCATTAATACCTCTGACAACGTGGCAGCATTTGTGAGCTCCATCACACCTGCATCGCAGAAGGCTGCAGCCTCAGGAGAGGCGACAGGCAAGGGAGCAGGGACACAAAGAAAGGAAATGACTTTTTCAAGACAGCAAAAGGCAAATTTGAGGCTATAACACAGAGCCCCAGCCCAGATCTCCAACCATTAATACATGGCTTTCATCTCTGAAAGACTATTCACCCTTTTTCACACGTGAGCAAACTCCAGGCACTGTGGATACCTGCCGTAAGTGCCCAGCAGGATGCTGGCACAGAAGGAATGCCGAATTTTAAGTCAGAAACCAAGATAAATCAATCTTGGCATCCACAAGAAAGGGGAGTTGTTAGTAGCCAGGGCAGCTGTCACGGATGGTGTCCCCTGGGAAACCATCTCACCACAGGCCCTCTACGGTGGGAACAGCAAAGTCCTAGATGATACCCTTGGCAAGGCAAGGTATCTCAGCACACTTGCCATCCCCAGGATCACCGATCGCTCTAGCTGGAGACACGTCATCACCAGCAACTGTGCAACATCCGACCACTCAGACGACAAAAGACAGATTCCCAGAATGAGCAGAGCAGGATTAAGCCAAGTGGTAAATGGATTCCAGGGCTGCTCCAGAATCCGTGCTGACGAGGGAAGCCAGTGCCAGGTAGCCAACCCGGAGCTCATATGGCAAGGTTATCAATTCCCTCTTTTCTTCAAATCCCTAAATAGAACCCAAACATCGCTTGGGCCATGTTAGAGAGATAAGGTGAGTCTCCCCCATCTCTTGCAAAGCTTGAAATAGAAGTCCTCCTACTCTCCAAGCATAAGGCGTAGGATGTTGACATTTAGCAGTAGGGAAAATTACCCAAACAATGAACCCTCTCAGGTCTCTTTTCTCCCCTCCCTTCCTCAGTCCCCTGGAAAATGTTCATAAAGTGAAGTGGAAAAAAATAACCAACAAACCCAAACCAACCCCAGCCCCAAGAACCAACCCCCAACCTTCCTAAGGCTGGAAATAACATGCAGAGAAGAGTGAGTCAGGCTCTGCTAACTGCACAAGGGTCACCGGTCCTGAAGGCAGAGATGATTCACCACGGCAGCAAGAACAAGAAGGTAGAAGAGACTCAAAAGAGAGGGTGGAAAGAAAGAAAGGGAGGAACTAAGCAGCAAAAAGGTTCTGGGTTTCATGTATCTTGGTGTTTATTGAACACCACTCAAGTGGAATTGACCCTGGGTAAGTCACTTGATAGTGGTGAGATTATTCCCTTGGTGCTTTGGCCAGACTTTCTTTATGAGAAGGAGGGCAAACAGGCTCTAAGACCTCAATCCATCCTCATCCTCTGCTCCTCCTTCTCTTCTTCCCCTGCCTGAGATGCTCAGTGAAGCCTCGATTTCCTGCTGCCTCTGCTTCCACTGCTCATTTCCTTTGCCCATTCCCTTTCAATTCAGCAGCATTAGGGGACTGTTTTCCCTATAAAGGATGCCTTCAAGATGAGAAAAGCAGGACCTGCTCAAGAGCACAGCATGCCATGGGAAGGCCCTCCAGGATGCCACTGGCACAGAAAGTACATTGTCAGAAGAGATGGAGAGGAGGATGGGGCTCAGGTGCCTGGGGAGAATCCTGCCTGCCAGAAAGCTCTCCTGCTATTCCCCCATTCATCCTTCCTCCTCATCTTCCCCTCGCTTTTATCTAATAACCATAAGAATTCAAACACAGAAAACTTGCTCTGAAAAGATCCTAAATATAAAAAAAAAACCACCCCACCAAAACCCCCCAAACCCTCCCTCTAAAGTTCACAATGAGAGCTGTAAAATTGTTTCTGCTTGGAAAATTCTCCTGGTCAGTTTTTCCTACTGTTTAATCCCCGCTTTGAGTTACACAGAATGAGTAAACACATTTTATAAGGTTCTAATTCATACCTAACCCATACAGTTTATAGCTTAACATAGTAAAATACACACACGCGCACTTTTTATACATATATATCTATATATATATACACACACCCCTCCACTCACACACACATGCATAAAACAGCCTTGGTCCCACTCCTGCAAGCCTCCCACTGATCGCTCCGGCATGTGCTGTGCTATGGAAGCAGCCTGGCGTGCTTAGGTGTGAGTTTGCTGGCCTGGGGAGTAGTTTCCACTCCAGATTCCTGCAACCTCCTTTGTAATAAATAATTAGTCAGTCTCGTTAAGGGAACGGCAGGATCCACCGCTCCATCCTTGGAGGACTAAGGAACGCCACCACGTGGTATCCCAGGACTTGGAGCAAAGCCCCGTGGCTGGGCTGGAGGAGCTGTGGGAGCAAGGATGTGTCTGTCTGAAAGGCAGCTTTCTGCTGGCAGTGATGAGAGGAAACCTGAAGGTGGGAACTGGGATGAAAGTGGCCCACGGTGTGAACACCACCAGTGGTTGCTCTGGAGGAGGGAAGGCAGCCCTCACATCACACCTCTCCATGCGGGCGTGGGTTAGGGTCAGCCCTGATGTCTTTGTCCTGTGCCAGCCTCAGCACTGAGCTGCGGGAGAGGTAGTTCCCTCTCTGCATTGTAACCATGTCCTTCACCTTTGCTTGCGACCATGGATGCAGACCAGTCATGATGTGTTGTGCATGGCACAAAGGCCAAAGAGCTACCTGAACCTCAATCGCCACTCCAGACGGTTGAGAACAAGCCACCACAACCTGGCTTTACCTCCCTGGAGGCAGAGCTGACCGATTCATGCAGTCAGACCTGGGCTGTGCCTCAGGTCTCTCTTATTCAGCCTTTAACTCAGTGTGGGCAGGGGAGATGGAGTCCTTTTGACTAGTAGTTAATGATAAGCTAATATCATGCAGGAAAACTACACTACCCGGCACAGAGAGCTTGTGAACAAGAGCACACCCCAACAGTCCACAAGGAGGTTTACCTTTCTGATGTGTGCTTCTGGTACTCCCAAGCATCCTCAGGGTGAATGCTCTGCACATCAGACCAAAACCATAGCAACAACACCCCCAAACGCTGCACAGGGGGGACCTTCTGAACATTTTGAGCTGCCAGTGGCTTTGAACTTGGCTGCAACCTGAAGGCAGGAGAACTTTACAACTACTGACTAAGGAATTGCCTCTACCATTGCTCTGAAGAAGGTGGTTTCTCTCGAGCATTTGTGCTTTGGGTTTCCCCGCAGCAGCTTGCTATTAAACACAGTATCTCACACAGTCCCATACTTCTGCCATAGAGAATAACTGTGACTGAAGTACCAGTTTTGCTATACCTCTGCAAGACCACACTAAGAAGTCATTTCCAAAGAAAACCAAAGAAAAAGTGGGAACAAATGTAACCCCCATCAAAAGACTGGGGTCAACCGGAAACCTGCACTGCAACAACACAACTGCCTGGTCTAAGTCTTCTCAACTTTATCTTCTCGCCCTCCAGCACAGCCTCTGCTCAAGCTGTCAGGAAGCCAAATCCCAAAGCAGAAATGAGTTGAACCTTGAAGTCGCCCTTTAAAGTAAGGGTTACCCTGCATCCTTTAAGCCCTTAAGCAGCCTTGCACTAAAGCCACCTCCTAGGTGGGAGTTTGTCTCTAAAGATCATGCTCCAGGTCTCTGCTAGCAACCATGGCTACACCTACTTGAACCAAGTCCCTAGGGGAGCGAGCGCCATCACCATCCCTGCTCTTCTGTCTTTATTCCTTCTGCCTGATGCTCCTGTTAAAGCCAAGGTTTCTATTTTTCAAGTGCAAAGATTGCCTCGAAGACTCAATCTCATTTTTCTCGGAGCTTATTTTGGTACGCTGTCCCTCCAAAGGTGCAGCAAAGCACTCCAGGTCATCAAGGTGAAATCAGGGGCATCATTCAAGCCCACTCTGGCCAGCCCTGTGCTAACCTGTCACTTGAAGGCACGGACAAAAGCCATCACTCAAACTAGTGGGTTTGAAGCTGCTTCTGGCCACGCTAAATGTAAGATGTGGGTTTCAGGCCCCCAAATGCTATTTTCATTTTCCTCCTCCTCCAAGAAAACAAAGCGAGTGTTTATTTCCTGAATGCTCTGGTCTGAGAAAGGGCAAAACTTTCCTGCGGGAGCCAGGTGGCTGGAAAGGGGAGGCACAGGCAAATATTTGTCGAATTTGTCAATGAGCTCTTATTCCATATTTCTTATTAATATTTATTTAGCCATAACGTGAGAGAAACCTGCTCAGACCACAGCAATGTGGGAGATTCCACTGTTATTCTCCTCCTGCCAGCTACTGGCGGGGAGGGAGGAGAGGAGGGAAAACAGAGACAAAGACAGCGTGTCAGGGAGTTCACCAGCAATTTAGAGCAAGTCACGGGCTCTTGTCTTAGCAGAAGATGGGATGCCTTGAGAAAATCAATGCATCTGTGGACCACGCGATGGGTCAAGGAGGTTGAACAGCTCAGCCTTCCTTGCTGATATTCAAGGCGCAGGTGTAGCTTGGAGAAAGAAAATGATCTCATCCTACAGCCCTCTTTTTCCTTTTCTTTTAAAGGAAGGAATCCTTAATGACATGGAGACAAGGAGAATAAACTGCAAGCCCAGGTTTAGTAAATTGCGCGAGATGAACCTGATGCATTTCTTCAATGAGACAGTTCATTCCCTAGACACGAGAAGCGTGGTACAATCTCATTTATCTGGGTATCAAGAGGCACCACAACACAACACGGGCAATTATTAGGTAAGCTTGAAAAGGTGGGAATTATAGAAGAATTATAGAGAAGGTAAGGAACTGAGTAATGGACCAATGAACACAGGCTGTGCTGAAAAGAGGGTGATGGGAACTGAGTTATAACTAACAAGGTTCTTCAATGATCAGACTTGTAATTCATCTTATTTCTCACTCGAAACAGTGGTGATTTAAGTGCTGAATGAAGTGGAATGCAGTATTAGTGCACAGGAGATCAGAGGCTCAGTCAAAGCAAATTAAAAGATCTAGAGGGCTGTAGTAATACAAGCAGAAGGGATTTTAATATTTAAAAATGCAAAGTAACCTAAAGATGGACATTAAAATAGTGCTTTTGTTAGCAGGAACCCCCGCAGATAGAAACAAAGGAGGATGAGGAGAAATGCCTGGATGCACTGGCTGGTCACAGCACAACTATGTGTTGCTGTTGGGTGAGAGCTGGAGAAAAGGAAAGGAGATTCTTGGACCAGCTTAGAAACGCTCCTCCAGCTGAAATACAGAATAATCAAATCCTGCCCATGGCAGTGAGGTTGGAACTGGATGATCTCAAGGTCCTTTCCAACCCAAACTGTTCTATCATTCTATGATTCTTTTGATAGCAAAAGGCTGAATATGGTGGCCCTCTACCTGCCTCACCATCAGAGAAGCTCAAAAAGTCTCCACCCCATCCTCCTCAAAGCAAGGCCAGGGCATGGTTGCTCAGGGCTTTACCCAGTTGAACTCCGAGTACCTCCTGGGAGTCCTCCAAGAACCACAAAGCTGGTGTATAAATAATCACTGCTTGAAGCAGAAATCCCACTGGACTGCGGTGTCCAGGAGGAAAGACCTGGATGGCACAAGTTGCCCACAGAAGCTGTGGCTGCCCCATCCCTGGCAGTGCTCAAGGCCAGGTTGGACACAGGGGCTTGGAGCAAGCTGCTCCAGTGGAAGGTGACCCTGCCTGTGGCAGGAGGTTGGGACTGGATGAGCTTTAAGATCCTTTCCAACCCAAAACATTCTATGGTTCTATGCGTTTCTCCAGGGCTTCAAAGCCCCAGCACTGCTGCCTCCAAAAACCAGAGGAAGGGCTGTGAGCGTGTCCCCTGTTGCCCTCCACTGGACAGAAGGAGAATGTCACACTTCCGTGTCACATCTGGGGACAGCACATCCTAAAAGCATCTCCTCTTTCAGCTGCGGTAAGAAGTCTGTGCTCTGGGAACAGAGCAGCTGAACTCTAGCTCTGTTTTTGCTCTGTCTCATGTAGCAACAGCTGGGGGACATAGGTTCGCTCAAACCACAGCCAGACGATTGGAAATAAAAACGATATTCATATATTAATTAACATCTGGTGACTCGTCTCATTACACGAGACAATGTGCCTGAGCTGTTTGTTCCCTTCATATTTTAT
Organism: Lathamus discolor; assembly: GCF_037157495.1. NCBI lineage: Eukaryota > Metazoa > Chordata > Aves > Psittaciformes > Psittacidae > Lathamus > Lathamus discolor. The sequence goes on along the minus strand of NC_088898.1, from coordinate 8,192,636 downwards.
GCATTGAATGAAAACTAAACAAATGTTGCAAAAGCACAAAAACCAACTCAAACACTACCCAAGTTTGCACTTCTAACACTTACTGACACATCAGCTTAATTAACATGTAAAGAAGGCCATGACTAACCCATCACACGAAGACGGTGGTGACACCAAGCTGGAATTAACATCCAACCTGGCTAATTTTTCAGTAAGCTGGGTTTCCCTTTACACATATTCTTCAGACAAAAACCCCATCAAGTCACAATTTGTTCAACTGAGCAGTTCAGGGCCTGATCTAGCAAATTATTACTTACCCATTCTCAAAAACCACTTTTAATGAAAACTGGCCCTAAACATTTCAGCTGGAACATAAAGCACCATCCCAAAGGAACAGAGCTGATGTCACCCGGCCTGTGCCACACGGCTGCTGCTTGCTGCCACATTTTGGGGACAGAAAGAAAGAAAGAAGGAGAGGGAAGGAAAGCCAGCTTAATTAAGAGAACTTATCACTCAGGTTGCCCGGCAGTAATACATTACCCTGTGTGTGTGGCCGTCCCCATGGGGCTGGTGGTAGATGCCTGGTGGCCATCACTGAGGTGACAGGGCTGGTGTGCATCTGTGTGAGGATGTGGAGAAGGGAATGGAAAAGCTGGAGGCTCGGCTTGGCACTTGGTTCCAGGTTATGCTTGAGGGTTTTGAGACAAGGGCATTGAGAGGGGAGGCAGAGGGGGGAGCAGAGCCCCTCTTCCTTCCGCAAGTGACCTGGGGGAAATAGATGCCCAATAAAATATGCCAGGCTTTTACAGGATTAGCCATGTTCTTAAAGAGGCTGAAGGCTCCACTAAAAACACAACAACAAAACAACCCTGGGCTCACAAACTCTTTTCTGAACAGGAAGAGTGGAGTAAGAGGAGCTTTGGGGCTCACAGAGGTGGAAAGTCACAGGCTTTTGGGAAGCAGCTCGCACAGAAGCACGACTCCCCAGCACTCATGTGCAACTAGGTCAAAACCACGGCTCTGTTTGATACTGATGCCACAGAGGGAACACAAAGCAACTGCTCACGTTTTGGGTGGCCTGGTGCCCATGCTGGAAGCCTCTTGCCAGCTCAGCAGATAGGTACAACTGGGTGCAACTGGGACATGAGCACACATCTCAGATGTGAGCTCTGAAGGGTTAATACCACTGCCCAGCAGCTGGTGTCACCTTCTGTTTGCTAAAAGGGACCAGAAGCAGAGAGGATTCCTCTCCTCATTCCAGTTTCCCACCTTCCCAAAGAGCATCCCAACCCCACCAGCACTACCCTGATGCTGGTGATCCAGCTCCCCCAGCTCATCCCACCGCAGCATCTCTGTGAAGGTGACTGGGCAGGGTCCCACCAGAACAGTGATTGATGGTTAGCATGCAGATTCCCGTAACCCAGTGTAGACATTGCCATCCCTTACTCCGTCCCTGCAAGCAGAGCAGGTAGCATGGCCTCAGCACGCTGAGGCACTTTCCATACGCTCAGTTCCTATGCCACTGCCAAACTTCAACTGTTTGGGTTGAAATTTTCCACACCGGGTATCTGCCTCGGGCTGAATTTTGTTTGGAAAGTTCCAGATAAAACAACTGCAGCCAATTCCAACAGAGCAGTTCAGCAAAAAAATACACTTCTCCTCATGGTAAAAAAAAAAAACCCTAAAACTAACTTACACCTTTAGTTGTGAAACCCCAATGTTCAGAGCAGGGACTTGGCATTTGGCATGGGGTGGTCACTGTGTTAATGACATAGTTTAGTTGCCCCTGTAGAGATTCCATTCCAACTGGCAGCACTGCCAAGCCAGCAGTGCTCAGTGTGCAGTCACTCCACAGAGGGATCCTTTGGCTTCTCCTGAGCTCCCTGAGATGCTTCAGCCCTTCCCAGCTCCTGCACTGGACCACACCATGCACACATCCCTCCTGAAGGGTGGGTGAGTGTGTCCCAGCCAAAAGGCAGCTCTGTCACTACTTATTTAAGGACTGAAAAGCATCACTTGATGCTTCCAAGGGGCCTGGTGCCTGCTGCATCCCGAGGAAAAGCCAACATGTGCATTAAGCACTAATGCAACAGTAGTGCAGAAAGAGCAGAGGGCAATGCAGGAGCTGCAGATGATGCTCTGCTCGGTCTTGAAGAGGCTCTGCAAGAACTCCACAGGTGAATGAATGCACACAGAGATCTCACTATACGAAGAAGGGCCTGAACTAAAGGGCTTCAGCCGCCTCCTCCAGAAATGCACTGGGGAACACCAGTGACTACTGTAGGGCAGGATTTAGGTCTTATAAAGGAAAAACAGAAAAGAGAAAACAATAAAATCCAGTCACAAAGTGATAGAGAAGTTTCTTGGCAAAGTGTATATGAATAAGCCTCACTTTCCTTGTTTTAGTGCATTGGGGTTTTCTTATTATCAATGAGGATGTGTCTAGGCCTAAGGATACAGCTAAACCATCACGGAAACAACCAGACTCATAGGCAGGCTTCTACCATACACACATTCAACGAGGCATAACTCAAATGTGAACATGGGCTGAGCTTCAGGAAGGAGGACCACGAGATGCTATCCCACAGGTCCACCTTTCCATCAACGTAGTCTCAACTACTTTGATCACAGTTGTAGTCAATACACCCCACCAATACATCTCTTGCAGGGCCACATGGACACTGGCACATGGGAGCTTGCACCCACAGGCTAAAAGCCTATCACTCTGGCCAGTGGGCACTAACTGGGCTGGAAACCCAGGCAACTAGCAATGCTCAAGCCAGCCCTTGTCTCCAGGGCTGTTTGCTTCTATTCTACCTTTTCCAAATGGGAATAACAAGATTTCTCTGCCCCATAGATCGCTCCTGAGAACAAAAACCATAAGACATTATAAAATACTGATAGAGTAACACCTCAGGTACAGTAAAAAGTCAGACTTTCATCAGTTAAAGCATCCCACTCCCCTCACTCAAGCTCTTAAAACCATCTAGCACCAAGTGAGGCTTACATCTCCCTCCCTAAAGGAGACTGGGACACTCGGTAGGTAAGAGCTCTTCCTTTATCTCTACCTGCTCCATAGTCTTCAAGATTGTTTCAGTCTTTAGCTACTGCCCTCTGATCCTTCACCAACATCAGGAAACGTGCCAGGAGGAAGGAACAGAAAGAAACCCGGAGGAGACAACAGTCATGTGAAACTGTGGCATGAATGGCGCAACCGGTTGCATGTCAGGGGGCTTGGGAAGGGGTGGTGGGAGCTGGCAGGGTGGGCAGTTGCTCAAAGGAAACCACAGAGGACTTGACCAAGCACTTGAAAGATTCCATGCATACCTCCCAGATATGCCGGCGTGTTACAAAACCCCTGCCCGGATTGGGTGGCGGCATGCACTTGGAAGAGACAAAAAAGGGGAAAAAGAAGAAAAGAAAAGGAAAAATCAAAACCCCAAACAACCATTCATGGGCTACAGAGAAGGCTGCAAGTCGTCTGCTTTAACGAGACGCCGCAGGCATTGCTCCCTTGGAATTTGGGCTATGTTTGCGGTCCATGAGGAGACTTGCGAAGCCTTTGGTCACATTAAGCAACATTACATGATAATGCTGCAGCCCTTTCAGACTGAGGGAGAAGGAAAACAAAACAGATGGAAAGACATTGCTGTAAACCTGGGAGGAGAAGAACATTCCTCCGGATACTCTTTTTGGCTGGTTGTGTCCTCCCCTTGTACCTCCCACCTCTTTCTCCCTTTTTTCCCCTCTCCTCTTCTTGCAGAATTGGTGACAGCAAGTGTTTTCTTTTGCTAATATTTCCATATTAAATAGAAAGGAAGAGTGTGAAAGGCTACGCGGCGTGGTGGCAGCTAGACAGTGGAATCTGCAACTGAAGGGTGGAGTTGGAGCACTGGAGAGGTGCCGGTTATTTATAGGGTATGAGAGAACACAAGAAATGTCTGGCCCCTTTAAGGCCCCTTAATCCAAACAACCAATGGAAAGAAAAAAAAAAAAAAAAAAAGGTTAAAAAGAAGAAAAATGGGAAAGAAAAAAAAAAATATAAGCAGAAAAGGCATCTCTGCACCAGACTGCAAAGTGTGAATGAAGACGGGGTGATGGCCTGGCAGGGTCCTGCTCATCCCTGCAGCCAGACCTGTGCCCATGGCCCTCAGTGCTGCAGGGCAGCACCGAGCTCGGGCAGAGGGCTGGTGTTGGAGCTTTGTGCTCCCCAGGCAGCCCCGAGATGCAGCTGCCTGGAGGGTGGGACGGGGCAGCTGTTTAAGCCATGATACAGCAGGGCTGGACGGGAAGCGGAGATGAGTGGCGCAGTCAAGGGGAATCAAAAGGGAGAAGCTGAGTGTGTTGGGAATACGGGCTGGAAACTCCCTTTCTTCAGTCGGCATTTATGGAGCAACCAGGGACCCTCGTGCTCTGATCTGAGAAGATGAGACTATGAGATGTGCCTGTCCATTGTACTCACTCACTTTGGGATACATAAAGTGGAAACTCATCTTCTCATGGCTGGGTATCTCAGCGCAGGTGTGGATGCTCTGGGAAGGCTGCTGGTCAGACCATTGTCACGGCTGGTTTAAGCAGGGTTATTTGGCTCTAGGCCTAGAAGACCATCACTTCCAGTCCTTTTCTAATATTCCTGATAGATTTTAGGTCATCTGAGTAATGTCTGTCCTCTACAAGATGCCTTTCCCGAAGAGGAATGAGAGGGACCTGAGTGCAAAGAGGTGCCATGCAAACCACAGCAGTTTTGCGCTCTAAGTAAAACTCCTTTTTCCTTCTTTTCCAAAAGAAATGCATGAGGTTATGCCTATCTTTTCTAAGCAGACATAAGGGAATTGTGAAATGGTCCTGGAGGAGACTCAGCACTTGGGTGATTTAGTGCGCAACGAAGTGGATAAGTCATCAGCTTCCATGAATATACACCTGGAACCAGGGAAACTGAAGACAGACAATTCCGTGGACAGAAAGGGGTCACTAAAGAGATTCAAGAGCTCGAGCAGATGACAGTGACACTAAATCCTCAGGTCTTTTCACAAGCCCTGCTCTTATTCCCTAGGATCCTGTTGAACCCATGAGCCTTCACTAACAGGTTTCGTTCTCCTCTGCCAATATCAAATAACAAATGTCAGATCTCAGATGGGACTCTCGAACAACATAAAAATAAGATTTATATGGAAAGATGAAGTTCAAAAGAACAGTTACAAAACCCAGAAAGGTTTTGGTTTGTACCCGAGCGCACACACTTAAAACCAAAGTCAGAACACTGCTGTTCAGCACTGCATTGTCATCACCATCATCTGTGACCTTCTCCCACCATCACTGTGACTTTGAATGCTGGACACTGGCTACAAATAAATATGCTGAAACTGAGGAAAATGCTTCCCTGATGTGTAAATAAGAAAAGGCAAACGTGCATTAGGTAATCCCAAACTTCATTTGATCACCTCTAGTTCACACAAACTGCATGCTAATACTCCCTCTAGCTCTCCCTTCCTCTAAGAGAAGAGCTCCAGAGCTCTGGATGTGCTCCCTACCTTCCAACCTCATCAGAAGGGCAACAGCATTATAATGTCTAAATCCTTAACTGCCAGTTGGTGATGCTGGCTTAGTTTTCTGGATGCCCCAAGCATCACAGATCTGGAAAGAATGGAGAGGTGGAAAGACCTGGACAAATCCTCAAGAGGTGTAAATCATTACAGCTCTTCTGATGTCAGCACCCCAGGGGGGCTGGACCGGCATCAAGAGGAGCAGTGAGGAAGAGGAGGGCTGCGCCTCTTCCTGCTTGTCACAACATGATTCCAGGAAACTCGGACCTCGGCTCTCCTCCTGCTCTGGACTTCAGCCACTGGCTCATCCTGCTCAGAGAATCTGTCAGCACACCTCAACCCTTGAAAACTGGGGCTGGAGCCAAGGCCCTCAAAAGGGAGCAAAGGAAGGATGGGAGATGGAATCCAAAAGCGTCTTTCCGCCCTAAAGGTGAGCCCTTTGGAACAGGCTCGAGTCCCGTCCGCCCGCCTGGGGACAGCCTGCCAGTGGCTGTTTGATATGTGGAGTGAATGAAAACGTTACCCCCACGCGATGATGTTCCAGCATCTTTCAGCACCAACTTGTCTTTTCCTTTATCTATCTTTGTTTTAAACAGAGACTCTCGGGAAAGCAACTTAGCAGACCAAGCTGCAGAGCAGAGACAGAATAGAATTGTCTTTTTTTTTTGGCTTCCAATACAAGAATGCAAAGCATTGTCTCTCTGGGAGGAGAATTAAGTATGGGCAAGTGTTTTGGCAAGAGAGCCACAGAGGAGAATGGAAGGCGAGGATGAGGCGGGGGAAGAGGAGGGGAGGGAGAGCTGGGGGTCAGATGGATGGTTTCGTCTTTTATAAATCTTGGATGGGGAAGAGGCACACAGATGGCTTTGTGTTTTAAAATGATTCTAATAAATCAACTCCATAATCATAATCAAAATGCCCTTGTCTCTCTTTTTTCCCCCCTTTTCTATGGATCACAGCTGAGCAATGAGGTCGGAGTGTGTGTCTGGCGAGGGAATGGCCGGTACATGAGACACAACCGGACTGTGGTGGAAGAGTGAGGGGATGTGTGCGAGTGAGCATGCAAACCTGAGTGCACGTGTGACCACAGCTGGGTGTGGGAGCCACCACAAGCCCTTCCTATGTCAGGCTGTGAGTGAACTGATGACATGAACGAGCACTGTGGGCTATGCAGCACACAGTGGGCAGGCAGTTTCCAGGTCAAGGGTAGGCACATCCCTGCAGGAACCTGGACTATTTCTAAGCAGGAACGTGGCCATGCATATAGGAAGAAGGTCCAAGTGTGAGAGTGAGCCTGCAAAGAGATCTGCAAGGAGAGGAGCTATCCTGATGGCTGGGGAAGGAGTGGGAAAAGGCAGGGTCTCGTCTGTCCCAGGAGAGCAGGCGTGCTGGGGAAGAATGCTGCGTCCCCATTCCAGCGCTCGGTCTTGGCTGCGAGGAAGGTGCAGCCTCTCCTCCTCCAGCAAGAGCCACTGGGCCTGGACCGTGGGGTGAGCAGAGGCTCTCACTGTCCGGGTTTTCCATTTGGAGCTCCACATGGCACGAAATCCCATCGGTTTCCTTGCCAGAGGGAGCCAGGTGGAGAGAACAATAAAAAGCAGAAGGAGCGGGGCGGGCCGGGATGGTCCAGAGCGGATGCAGAGGATGGAATTAATCAGCTGTCCGGGAGGAATATTAGAGCTCTTCGGCTTGTCGTCAACGCCTTCTCCTCCTTCCCAAAGACAGACACAACGAGAGACCAAGGAACATTTCCTATTGTTACAGGGGATTTGTCCACAAGGTCCAGCCCCATGTGGAAGTCATTACCGGCTGGGAGTGGTAGGTATCTCGCGCAGAGCATGCAGCTAGATGGGATGGGGGAGGGCAACGGGGAGAAAGTCAAGAGACCAGAGATGATGTGGCCCTGTCTAATTGATTTAGGCATCTCGAGGGGGACTGTCACCACAGCAGCCAGGCTCCAAGTCCAGGGATCACTGTGGGATGAGGTACTAAGTGTTTTGCTCCGTATCACCCCTTGGACTGAGCTGAAGTCCTGCGTTCCTGTGAGAAGCCATCAAGGGTAGCTCAGCGCCAACAGGAATGGATCATGAATTTCACTGCTGCTACCAGACAGGGAAAGGAGGGACAGCTACGTCAAGGTTTGCTTTTCCCTGCCTCTGACCCTCCCTCGATAGAAAACAGAAAAGGGGCTGCAGCAACAGCTGTAGGAAGCACGAGGTGAAGAGCTGACCACTGCCCACCTGCACATCCTCCGGCTCCAGCAGAACTTGGCCTTCAGGATAATCCGTGGAAGAATGTAATTATCCATGGGTGAGAGCCCAGGAGTGAGTGATCAGAGAGAGTCAGCACCTCCGTGCTCCCGGGGGAAGGCAGATCCTTTTAGACACATCTAAGCTCAGTTGTTTCACACTAAATCATACTGAAGGCAACAGCATCTCCAGAAGTGATGATGTCAATGTCCTCAGGACAGCCAGAGGGAAGGGGTACCTCGGAAAGCAGCAGGAAATCAACATCCTGACTCACTGGCTGCCACTTCTTGGTCTCCCTGCTCTTACCCTGTTGAATACTGAATAGGATTGAGATGAACAGATGTTGCTGCAAGTAAAACACGACAAAGCTGCCCTCCCCATGCCTCCCAAGTTCACTCATGACTTCCCCAGCCATGAAGAAGCAGATAAAGTCAGTCATGCATATCCGGGTAAAAAGACTTGTATGAAGCCTATTTGGGCCATTTGGTTGGACAGAAACCACATAATGCACTGCAAAGAGAAGTGAGAGTGCTGAGGTCCAGGGGAACAAGCAACAGACAACTGGCAGCTTGACATTACCTGGGGCAGCAAAAGCTGTTATGGGAAGTGTGCCCAGAGGACATCTGCTAAATGCCACCCACCACTGCTGACATCTCCCAGGAATCTCAAGCCACATTGAACGAGCAGCCTTTAGGCTCCCAGGAAGAGGAGGTACCACTTTTACCTGGATGACATTTGGAGCAGGCATGCAGCTCCTTTAAACACCTCCCTCTTTTGAGCCAGGCTCTCCAAACCCACTCAACATATACATACATAAATGGGGAGTGATGCCAGCACTGAAGGTTGTCTACCCATAACGTAGCCTTCAACCAGCAGGGCTTCTCTTTCACCCAGTTGACTTGCATCAAGTTTCCACCAGGGTTATGGCTTGGACAGAGCTGATCTGCAGGCTGCACATGGGGTCCATCTCCAGAAGATGCAATACCCAGTCTCGTGCAATTGCTCTCACAAAACTTTAGTATCAAGGGGAAAAGGATTTGAGACAGAAAGTAGGGCAGGCCCATAGTCAAGAAGACCATGAGGACACAGTCAGTGGGACAAGCAGTGTCTTCTAGGGTCTTCAGGACCTCCAATAACATGATACCACACTTGCAGATGGGCACATGCAACTGCACGAGGGGAGCAGTGACCATTGCTGTGGGGGCAGACCAGGAGAAACAAGGACTCTCAGCCACCCTGACATGTTGCAGGACCCCAAAGCTTCTTTTACACCACAGATTAAGCAGATTTCTCCAACCCTCTGCCCTCAATGCAAGGCCTCTGTCCCAACCCAACCACACGGGTATTTCTTGCCTGCATCAAGTCCATGGCACACTAAAGCCCTCACCAAACCAAGCGCAGTGATAGGATGCTGTGCTGCTCTTTTGTAAAAAGTCAATAAAAATACAACAGAAATACTTGTTATACTCCCATGGAAATTATCCCCAGGAGGTTCAGGATGCTCAGCTCATTTGCCTCCAAGGAATTTCTTCTCAACTGAGCAGGATGTCCTTCCCCACAGGATACTGTATATTTGGGTGCTTCCACCAGCACGAACACTGCAGATTTTTCTTGTAAACAGTGTGAATGTTCTCCTCTATTTATGTCCTACAAGAACCCATTTTTACCAACATTTATGCACCATGACACATAGCCCTCATCCTGCAAAATCTCGACACGGGCACAGCTTTGTGTGTGCCTGAGATCTCCTTGGGTTCAATGAGCAGCTTGCTGGAGAGGCTGAAGCTGTACTCATGTTTTATGTATCTGGGAAGATTATTACATAGCAATAGGGTTCAAACAGGAGCCCCCAGAATCATCAGCTGTTTGACTCACTTGCTACACGCAGTCCAAAATGGAAACAGGGGATGGGAAACATAATAAAATATAATAAAAATGTCTTTAAACATTTCAGGTTATTGGGAAAAAGTATCTGTCTTTGTAAGGTCTTCAGTTTTGAAACCATGAACGCATCTTCTCACAGACTTAAAGAGTAGCTTGTATTTGATTTAAAATTGCATTGTTCCAATTGTACCTACAACACACACACACCAGGCACATGCATAAAACACGTTATTACACTATAAAATCCATGTTTTCATTATTTAAATTTAAAATTAAAATCATACTGAAACTAAACGTAGTTGGTCGCCATATGTCTTTGGGGGACACACTATCCTCAGTCTGGAGTCCTAAAGAATATAAAAGCTAGATATTGAAGTCATATAGCTGTTTTCTCTTTAAACTTCGTTTTTTCTCCTCTTTCTAGACGTCAGCTGAATTTTTAGGCAATCTTTTTAACATCATGTACATCATACTGCAGGATGGAAGATCATAGGAATATGGCATGGAAAGCGCATCCCCCCTATGCCCAGCAGTGGCAGGAGGAAGCAACCCCAGTGATACCTCATCGGCACCAGCATCATCTCCTGCGATAGGGAAGGGGCAATGACCACCATGGGAAAAGGGCAGATACCGAGTCCCTAAAGCCACCAGCCCACAATGTAGTGGCCTCCAGGGCTCCTCTTTGTGCAGCGCTGCTGGAAGCAGCCCATTCACAGCAGCACCTCTCTGCCACCTTCCCTCCTGTGCTTCCCGCACACACGGAGCTTTCCTGCTCCTGCCTCCCTCTCTCTTTCACTCTCCCACCACAGCTGGTTAAAATTATGCTGGAATTTTGTTTTTCTGTCAAGTGAATTTGGACCTGGTAAATCCCTCCCAGCCATTCCAGTGGGCTCCCTGCGAACATCGGGGCTGCGTGTAGTCATACACATGATTTAAGAAAGGTGCTGCTGGAGCTATTTCCGAGCACGTTCACCATACAGGGTTCAGGGCAGCCAAGAGGGGCTCCAGCAGCTCACAGACACCCAGGGAGGGATGCTGGGGTTTCCACATGAAGATTGGGTGGGGGAAAGAGAAGAGGACCAAAGACCTGTCATGGCAGCTGGAGCAGCTCACCTTGCAAGGACAGTGTGAAAACAGACAGCAAAACAAAACCAAACCATCACAGGCTTGGAGAAATCCCAGTCCTTTTGTCTTGAGAGAAAACCCTCCGGTGAGCCAAGCCAACGGGGAGCTGTGGTACAGGAGGAGGAGAACATGTTCTTGGCTGACCTGGGGAAGCTGAGGGCTTGCAAAACCATCTAACAATAAATCAAGGCTGCGAGCATGTACCTGAACACACTGACCCGCACCCAGCACAGTGCAGGGCTCCCAGTTTGTGCCTGGGGGTCCATCCTGGTGGCGTTTGACCCACCAGAGCACAGAGAGTTCCACGTGCATGGGGCAGTGGGTGGTGGGACCTGGAATAGGGATGTGCCCAAGCCCAAGAGCCTCCCCTGGTCACCTCTGCAGCTTCAACGGGGAAAGGGTCCCAAAACTGGCACTTCTTCCCTGCCAGTTTGGGCCACCCCAAATGAACTAGAGATCTCCCAAGAGACCAGGCTGCAGTTATGAGCAGGGCTGGTTACTAGGTCAAAGCCAGTTGTCCAGTAAAATCATCCTTATGGTTAAGAACAGGAGGTTTAGAAAGAGGCACACAGGTCAAAGGCATTCTGGGTTGGGGGAAACGAAGTGAGGCAATCCCTTTGACAGTGTTGAAATGGCCCCGTTACGACATGTTGGGAACGGAACAATGCAATTTCAGCCTTCAAAGTGACTTTTTAAAAGACAATCACCGACGGTTAAAAATGTGAAGTTTTTAAAAGGTCAGGAAGAGAAAAAGCTCTTCTCTTTTGCCCTAAGTGGGTGCTAAGAGGAGGCAGGGAAGGGGCTCTAAGGAGAGATTTTATTTAATGGAACATTTCCAATTATTAGAGGAGGGAAAGAAGGGGAACCATTCCCTTTGGCCATAATTAAATACATGCATACATATATATATACACATATACATATGCATACACACCTCTTATTTCTTCAGACCAATATCCAGGCCCTTTCTGGGTTTAACTGATACCTGGTTGCGCTGGTCATGTAGACACAATCCCTGTCCTGGACAACTCCTGATCCCAAAAGAGCAAAGCAAAGGATGAACTGGGATCTAAGGGGTGAAGCAACAGCTCCAAACTCCCTCAATGGGTCAGCAGCAAACCTGCAACCAGAACCCAGGGAGCTCTGGGTATCACTCACTGCATTATGCACTTGGCCAAGCCCGTGGAGGAAAAGCTATTTACAAGGTGATGACTGAGCCGTCTACTGGGCTGGGTTGGATGCAAGCAGGAAGGAGAGGAGAGAGCTCGTGTGTGCACGCGTGCATGCCCGGAGGCACGTCTGTGCCCACCTCCTGGATGGGGCTAACAACCAGCCCTGAAATCACTGCAAGGAGGTGTAAAGAAAAGAAATGAAACCAAAGACTGAATCTTGGTCCTGCTCCATATTTCTCTTCTCCCCCATCCACCCATGCCAAATACAGCTATAAAAATGGTAAATTAACTTTAAGGCATTTTTTTTCCCCCTCCTTCTTGGTCTAGCGTAAGCTTCAGATGATATGAGAAGATTTTATATATAACCTAGATTTATGGCTTTTTTGTTTTTCAGCTAAATGCTGGGTTATGAAAGAAAAGGAAGTCATGTTTTGGTCATAAACAGAACGCACGCAAACAGAAAGTCATTTAAGTATTAGCTTTGCAAGCTTGATGCCTGCATTTTTATATCTATATAAAAACACCCCCCCCCCCCAAACATAGAACCAAACCCTGTGTTATACATCATGTTTATACACCATATTGATGTGTACTTACAGAGAATCCACTTATTGACTTACTGTTGCTGTTTCAAAACATGCCAGTAAAGAGCCAAACTGTCAGTGAACACAGTGGATATCATCAGTTTTCCCTTTTCAGGTTGGTTTCCCTGGTGTACAAAGGTCAGCCCCAGCTCCAGCATAAATTATTACTGCTTATTTGATTCATAATAACATATCCAAATAATGACCAACACATGCTGGATGCTTTATGGATGAATAATTCCAAAGAACTGGCAATTTAAACAGTTTAGAGGTAGCAAAAGTAGGGCAAAAGTCTCATTGCCCAAGTTGGGTAGCAAGGGGCAGAATAAATCCTATGCCTGTGGCAGCTCAGAAAGTTGCCTGGATCAAACCACTGATCCCAGCACCTCCACTCCCACCCCTTGCTGGACCCAAGGCAGGAGAAGTACCCAGGGCAGGCTCATGGTGGTCAAACCTCTGCTAAAACCCAGCAAACCTTTGGATGCTTCAACTTAGCATGGAGCTGTCGCGCTTTGAGACAGCCAAGTGGGTGCAGAGGAACCGTGCAAGCCTGGATAGATGGGACACTGCCTTCCCCTTGCAGGACAGGGTGGGTTTCACCCATCCCTGCTCTGGTTGAACATGTGGCTGAGACCCCATCAGCCTCCGTGATGCTCCATGTCTCTCCTGCATGTGATGAGCACAAGCACAACCCTGACTGCTCCTACGAGCCCATCCTCAGCCTTTGCTGGCTCCGTCCCTGACATGTAAATAATGACATACCATTTCCACGGCTTTCCAGCCTATTACGCTGCTCTTTGGACCTTGCCTCCCATCCGAACAGAAAACCTGTGTCCCTGCGTGACCCTCCTGGCGCAGCCAAAGCAAACCAACGTGCTATATTTGTTTTTCAAGCCTGGGCCAGGAATGATTCCCGTAAGGCTCAGCCTGGCTTAATGGAGCTGTGTCTGTGCTGTGCCTCTAAGCCTACATTTGGCCATGAGGCCGGAGCTGCTTTTTCGCCTGGCTCGGGTAGAAGGCAGCGGTGTTTGCTGAAGGTAACTCCATAGCGAGAAGCAGCAGCAGAAAGTGATGATGGGGCAGAGGAGGAACAAGCAAAAAAGGGAGATGGGGGAAAATGAGGAGGAGGGGCAGTGGAAGGTGCTCCCAACCTTCCCAGTGTGCCTATTCTGAGACAAACCTGGCTGAAGAGCCCCATTGACAGTGAGAGAAGAGCCGGGGCTGCATGAGCATCACTGGGACCTCCTCACCATGCCTGTGTCACACCACTGCGCTCACCCCCTCCAGCCTCCTGCTCAACCACAGCAGCAGCCGGGATGTTTTTTCTTGGAGGAGGAGGCTGCTGCAGTTGTTTGGGGACAGGCTGGGCTCCTGCCGGTGACAGGGGGAGAGGTTCGGCGCCCAGAGGATGGTACCATGACTTGTGGTCCTGCTGCATCACCTTTGCTTCATGATAGCCCTCAGCTCCCTTGTGTAAATGGGGCTGTCCCCAGACCTGCCGTGGCAAAGCATGGTGCAGTGTGGCACCTGCACTGCCTTTCTCCACAGGTCCCGCTCTTGGGCCGTGGGTACCCAACCTCCTCCCACAGGAGCATCCTCAGGACTGCACACACCTTGAAAGATGCAGAAACCACTTTGGGTCCTGCATCATCACACACCTACACCAAGACAGTCACTTATTCCAATCACTCCAAAGAATGATGAAAGCAATCTTGTCCTAAGACAGACGTGAGATCCTGAGCTTTTTTTCGTTATAATAATGCCCTGTTCTCTTGTGAAGCCCCCTGCCACCCTGCATGGGGACCTGCTTTTTGGTCTGCAGTGAAAAGAGACTCCTGGATAGTACCCGAGCAGCACCTGCAGAGCCCTCACACAGACCCTCCCAGTATCAGGGCATAGAAGGATTTATGTTTCCAGGAGATACCTTTTCCCAGCAGGATTTCCCCACAACACCCAGCAGAGGAACAAGCAGGTTTGTCAAAGCAATAACGTTTGCAGCTGATTGAGTGCATGGTCATAGCCTGTACTTAGTAGGCTACAAGATACTAATTAGATGGGTTAATGGCAAGTCCTGCTAATTGCATCAGTGAGATGCAACTGTCCCCCTACACTGGTGTCTATGCAGACACCCAGGCACTTTGCCCTGCAGCCTGGCACGCCCAGAGCCAAGCACACCAAAGCAAAAGAGTTATATTGGGTTCAGCACACAAAAACTGAGTAGCTGGACTGCTGCTGGACAGGAAAAGCTTTGGGGAGGACGAGGAAAGCAAGGCTGCTGGACCCAGATCTTCTACTAAGTGCCAGAGCAAAGCAGGAGAAAGGAGACAGATTGAATCTGCAAAGCTTGGCTTAAGAGCCAGAGCAGAAGCTGAGCTCGCTCAAAGTTTGGATGTATTCAGACCAGGACAAGATTCAACTCCTTAGGAAGAGCATGGCCATGACGTTTGGACCCGGAACTAAACTTGTGCGAGTTTGTGCTGTGCCACCTACACCCTCAGGGGTCCTGCTGTGGGGTGGAAGCAGGGGGCTGCAGGGCATGGCTTGGGCATGACATGGGAGATGCCACGCTTGCTCTGAAAGCCTGGATGGGCAGGAACATGGGCAGAGCCACAACTCCGCTTTGACACTGCCCGTTCTGCCTTGGGAAGGGAGGGAGTGATGGAAGGAGGGAAGAGGTGATGGGGCACATGTCCCTTGGGAGCTGCTGGGTGGCTGGAGGCAATCGATGCAGCGGGCTCTGCGCTGTCCTGCTGGCAAGGGCAGGCAAGCCATGGACAGGAAGGCAAAGGCAGGCACAGCATGGACAGGCAAGACATGGACAGGCAAATGCAGGCAGGGCAAGGTGTCAACAGGCAGGGTAAGGCACGGACAGGCAGGGCAAGGCAAGGACATGCAAGGCAAGACAAGGCGAATGGCAGGGCTGGGGCTGCCTGAGCGCAGCGCGACCCAGACGGGGCCCCCTCGGCTTCCCGGCCAAGGCAGGACGGAGCAGCCCAGCTGCTCGGGCTTGGCTTCTCCTCGCATGGCAGCCAGGGGGGAGAGCCAAGCGCAGGGAATGCCGGCAAGCGCCTGCGTGCACGGGGGGCTGCGAACGCCCTCCCCTCGGCTGTGGGGGGGATTGAAAAGTAAAGATGAGGGATTAGTAATTAGGAGGTGAACTCGGGACATCAAAGCAGCAGAGAATCCTCTCAAAGGGTGCTTTTGCTTTTTAAAGGTTTCACCAAGATTCCTGCTTTTCCCCAGGGTGTCCTTTGCAAATCAGGCCTCACTGCAAAGGCTATTGGATCCGACTCTGACGTCAGCAGGGAAAAGGTCCCCAGACTCTCATTAGAAAGGGGAAGAAAAAAGTCTGTCCTTTTTTTTTCCTTTCCCCCTGACCAATTTAACCTTTTCAGGACAATAAACAGGCTCCTCACAGGGTGAAACCGAACAAGCAGAAGGGCTGTGGGCTCTGCTTCCCGGGCTGAGGGAGCGTATAGTGGATAGGGGCTCGAGCTGGCACTGTGATTCCTCTCCTGGATGGCTCAGCACCATGCCCATGCATGGGGTTGTTTGTAACCCTTTGCTAGCGTGGAAGCTGATGCTGATTTCACTACCTGAGCCAGCGTGTTTGCACCAAAAGTGGTCCTGGGATGATGTGGGATACAGGGAGGCTGCTGTGGATGAGCCAGAGCAACGAGCTGTACCCAAAGGCAGCAGTGAGTTTTGCTTCTGGTTCTGCTGCTGAGGCAGCCCATGGTGCTGTGTGAACCGGTGAGCACAGTGAGATGCTGCTCTGCCCTCCCATGGCACCCGTTCCCCAGATGTTTGGTGCCAAACTGATTTACTGTAACCCATCTTACTGAAGGGGGTGGATGGGCGAAGTGCCATAGCAGGATGTCCCCAGCAGCTCCCCAGGTGCCCCTTGCAGACCTCCCACCCATTGCTTAGATGTCAAGTTCCATTTGATCCTTGCACATACTTGCCATATAGGAGTAAGTTTATGGTTACCAGCAGCTACACATGCCAGAGGGGGAACAGCTCCTCATTGCAAAAGTAAACCGTCAGTGTTTACAGCCCTTGGTTGCCCTTGCAGGGAGTAACACAGGTGTGAAAGAGGTCCTAAGAGGCCAAGCTCAACCTAGAAAGGTCCCAGCCATAGAGATCGTGCTCTCTGGAAAACAAGAGATGTAAGTTTTAAGATGGTAAAGGGTCACACCTAAAGGAAACAGGCTTTTCTGAATGAGGAAAGTGAGGCTTGTCAGCATGCAGCGCGTGGGTCAGCACTGATGGAGCCTGGCCGGCGATACTCGGGATGGGCAGCGACCCAAAGGGAACATCTGCTCATCGCATGGTATGTTGGGCCCGGTTTTCCCAGTCTGGGATGGGCAGGGCTCGGCGAGCAGATCTGGCAGGGCTGCTCATGAGAACTGGGCCGCTGCCCTTCCACAGGAAGCGAAGGACAAACCACTCCGAGGTGGGAAAAGGAGGCTGTGAATGGCAGCTCCGGTTGTCAGAGGAGGGAGGACCAAAAGGCTCAATGGCTGCTCCATCCTCCCTGCTCCATCAGCTCTCCATGCAAGACCCCATCACTCCTCACACCCCCAGGCAGGCTTGCTCTGCTGGGGGATGCTGCACAGCTCTTCTCTTTCTGAGTGCCCTTCCGCCCCAAATAGCCCCGTGCGATTAGCCTGTACTTGCCCACGCTGTCCATGCAATCAGAAGGTAAATTCCCACTCAACATGGTGGGACTCTGCTTTAAACCCTGCCCTGCACCTCTTGAAGCCACAACACACCATCCCATGCACTCTCCCATCCCATTCAAGGACTTTCTCCTTGGCCCCCATCACACTACACGGATGCACAGCGCCTTTCCCTGCTGTGATGCCCGCATCACACTGATGCTAGATACCAGTTACCCTGGCTCAGCAGCACTGGTGAGTGAGAGGACGAGAGGATGGGCCAGATCTCCACCCAGCCACGTCCCTCTAGGGTGGAGAAGGAGGAAGCAAGGAGGCCCCTTGCTCCCGGCTGCCTGGCCCCCGGGCTTGGCTTGCCTGCACAGGGGTGTGCGTGCATCAGGCCTCCCTCTTGCCTTTCCTTTCCATCCTGCACTTCTGGGCCCGTCAGCCCAGAAAGCTGGGAATGCTTTCCCACCGCTCCCCCGTCATCACCACCGTCACGTCCGTCCTGTGGCGCTGCCTCCCACACTCGGGATGAAGCCTCAGCCCTTCTCTGAGGTTTGACGGGGGTGTGCTGGGTTGGATGAGCTTCTGGATGGGCTGCAGGGACCTTTCTGGGACAGACAGAAGAGATAATCCCTTTGCAACAGGGCTGACACCTCTACAGGTCGTGTCCTAGACATGTTCTCAGCTGCCACTGAACGCAGGGGGAGGTGGAGCTCAGCAGCAGTGGACAGAAAAAGCAGTGTTGTTATTTTTGGGATTAGGATGCAATCTCCTCCAATTGCCTTCCCCTGACCCTGTCGCAGCTCCAGGCCTCCTCAAACCCCACGGGTTTGTCAAAGGGCATCAAAAGGTGCTGAATCTCATCAAGGAGAGGCGTCAGAAAACAACAAGGGGGGTCCTGGCTCCTATTGCTCACCCCATCTCCACCCTGCACCATTGCAGACATTCATCTTGGCTTTCCCCAAGCTCGGCTCTCCCCTTTCTTCCCCATCCCAGCTAATCCCCAAGCCCAGCAAGGCCACCCCAACTCAGACATCACCTTCATTTTACCCCAGTGAGGCTCATGGGGTGATGCCCACCCGCCAGCACCGAAAGCAGCTTTGTTCTGCATAGGCTAATCCTGGGAGGGGGGTGATAAAGATCTCCTCATCCCCATGGAAATTGAGCCATGTTCCTCACATACCTCCTCTAATTCAATTTTACACTGTGTGAATAGACCTGCCCAACCTTTATTATTCTTTCTTCTTGAGAAGCTTGCACCAGAGGGGTAGGGCAGGCACAGAGGGGTGGGCTCCCTCCAGCCTCTCCCAAGCCTGATCTCTGCAATAAATGGTCGTGCTTGGTCCTGCTCTTTTCAAAACATGGCGCTGAGGATGGAGGAAAAGAGAAGTCCAAGGCCAATGTGTAATTGCTTCGAAATTCCTGGGGAAGGAGGCAGTGGATTTGGGATTTAGGTGAGTGTAAGGGAGAGAAGCACCTGGAGAGCATCCTCTGCAGTTCTGCTAAGATGGTTTATCTTGGTCTGGACCACAGCTTGTCCCACTCTTAGTCTTCACTTCTGAGATGTCCCATGCACAGGTCTGAGCGCCCTCCCTTGCCAGGTCCCCCCAGCACACCTTGATCCTGCCCTGCACCTCCACAGCCCCAGTCAGCACTCATCTGGAGTCACACATCAGCATCATCACATCTGGTCACCCCAAGGCGAGTGGGCAGTGGGGACACTCAGGGCTTTGGCACACACCACTGCTCCAGGGCTGGTTCTGTGGCAGAGACCTGAATCAGTGGGCAGCCCTCAGGAGCAATAAGAATGCTGCAAAACATCCTTATGATGCTCTATAGCTACTTGCGGTTTGCAATAGTATCTGCAGCTAAATTGCTCTGTAAACCCGTGATAGATCATGCAACATCTTACACAACACAGGAACTGCTTGCAATGCATGGGTACAAGAAAACCAAAGAGATGCCTCTAGAGTGGACTTTTAAAGCCCATAGATGAGAAGACCCATTCAGAGGATATGCACAGGGAAACTGCCAGCTCAGTCACTCAGTCTGCAAGAGGGTTTCCTGGATGGGCAAATAAATGAACAAGCAAATGGGCTTTCACAGAAGACTCAGTCTGCTTGAGCCCTACATCTGGTCCAGCACCCAGGGTTGCCAACAGAAAGCACATGGAAGGTGGCCTGTTGAGCCATCAGAAGTGGAAAATCAAGCCTCTCACTGCAACTTTCCTCCTCACAAGCCCCTCACACGTGGTCTCCTGCATGTGGTGCAGGATGTACAAGGTGCATCATCTAGAACAAAGATCATGCACCCAATTCCCAAAGCTAATCCGATTTTGAGCCATTTAAGAAATGTATCCCAAGTGGAACAGGGATTAATGAATTCTGTTGGTGACTTGAATGCAACCGTTCAACTGGGTTTGGAAAAGTGAACCAAGCAAGATAAATCACAAGACACTGGCGAAATTACTAATGAGAGTGTGCAAATCTCAAATTCCCAGTCATCAGAGATGGGAGGCAGGAGGAGGATGAAACTTAGAAGCTAGTAAGGAAATACAGTTATTAGACATAAACACACAGAAAAGTTGGAATTCAGCATTGTTTGCAAGATTTAAACAGAATAATAACATGAAAAAGCTGATAATGTCCAACATGCACGAAGGAGCCAAGCTTGACAGGGTTTTTAACTGTCTTACATATTACTGAAGCTTTGATGTATTTCATACCCTCAAATGGCAGGACCTACCCTAAGTAGATGTAATATCTACAGCCTACCCTGGCTCCTTGAAATGCAAATTATCAACGTGTTCAATCTGATTTAACTTCCCTATTCAATAACTCAGGCTTTTTTTCCTCCTCTCTGCCCTTTTTGGCTAATTCTGTTGCGAGATTACCCACTAGTTTCCTTTGAAACCTGAAATTACTCTTATGCATTCTCTACATTAGTTCCACACTGAAGCTATTTGTTTGGGATTAGTTATACTTACCTAACTCGAGGGGTGCTGAGAGGATTACTGGCAGTTTGCAAAGGGCTCTGCCAGTGGAAAGCACTATCTAAATGCTAAGTATTATGAAGTCAGATGAGCTATTTACTGACCCCGATTGGTAATATCCCCTCCTCCAAACTGGACGCAGAAACTGAAAGAGCAGAATCCTTTTTTTGGAGAGACAAATAGTGACAGAAGGCCAAGGCAAGGTCCACAAATAAAAGAAATCCTAGAACATCACTTCAGGTCAAAAAAGGGCTTTAATCCTGGTATGAATAAGCACTAAGTGAGCAGCAGGACCCAGAGCACAGGCAGGGAAGGTTGCAGGAGGCAAACCCACACCTTGAGGGATCTCCCTTCCAGCCTTCTGCAGTGCTTCCCCATCATCCATTACACAAACCAAACACCCAAATTGCTCGTCTCACACCAACCTGCAGCTTGGCTCTTAAACAGAGAGATAGACTGAGCTCCTCTTCTTTACAGGGATGAGTTTTAGTGATGCAATATTTGACCGTTTGTTGGGCAATGGTATTCGATCGTTTCATCTTAGAATAGCACCTCAAGGTCACCAGAGAGAGCAGGGTCTTGATGGGAGAGCTTTTATATATGTACACATGAGCAGGTAATTCCTACTTCAGGGAGCTGGACTCAGTGATACTCACAGGTCCCTTTCAGCTCAAGATACTCTATGAAATATAGGGACTATCATAGTTCCATAATTGCTCTCTACAGCCACAGATGATAGAAACAGCCCCTATGTCTTCAATAAATACACCACAACCATATTTATCAAGGTGGGAGGGTCAATGGAAGCATGACTCCATCCCTAGAGCAGACACTGCATCCTGCACGTAGAGCTGAATCCCTCCCATACACAGCTAGGAGAATCCAGATGGAGATGGAGGAATGAAGGAGAGGGGCATAAGGACGAGAAGAGAACTGTCTGTTTATACACAAAGCAGCTTTTGGAGAAAGCTTTGAGAAGAGCTTTGAGTGAACATGATGAGGGGATGGGGACAGCACAAGGATCCTTGTTATACAGGCAATAAAATTCAAAGTGCTGGGAAGAAACTCAGAGATATTGATGAGGTCAACAGCAAAGGGAAAAAGAGCAACACTTCAGAGTCAAATACAGGCTCTGGGGTGGGATTTTTCCACCAGCGAACAGCCAGCACAAAGCCCCAAGCCCTCCTGTTCCCAAGCGCTCAGCTCCTAGCATGGGCAGAGAGGGAACAGGCACCCAAATTCTGTAGCGAGAGCCTCCATGAAGAGACATACACCAGGATAACCCCACTCCACAGGGCTGAAAAGAAGGATAAAGTCAGACCATTTGGTCTCTTCCTCCATCTTCCTACAATGAATTTTCCCATTGTGCGGACACTTGGTCATCAAGTTGGGTTAAAGGCAAGGTCTTTGAGACCTGGCTTAAGACTCCAGCTCCCCTCTGCAGAACACTTTGGCCAGCTAGTAAAAGCAGCACCAAGCTTTGTAACCCGGCTTCCTGCAGGGCTTGTGCTCCCAAAGCAGGGAGATGGCAAAGATGACCTGGGGGAGAAACTGCAGTCAAATGCAGAACCAAAAAGCAATGCTCCAGTGTACCTTGCACTGTCATCCAGGGAAGGCTTGGAGGCTCCTGGATGGAGCTATTCAGGCCTAGCAGTGACCCCAGAGAAGATGCGAGGCTGCTGCTGCACACATGGGATGGGGAAGGGGATGCTCACTACAAGAGCCATGAAGATGCAAATAGGGGAAAGAATCTCCGAAGTGGAAATTTGTAC
Organism: Lathamus discolor; assembly: GCF_037157495.1. Lineage (NCBI taxonomy): Eukaryota > Metazoa > Chordata > Aves > Psittaciformes > Psittacidae > Lathamus > Lathamus discolor. Next base: position 8,170,669 of record NC_088898.1, on the reverse strand, counting down.
AGAAAGAAAACAGGACAATGAGCTTGGTGGGAGGTGATGGGGACCTTCAGAATGATGGACCACAGGATCCTCTGGCTGCCCAGCCAGAGGGATATAGAATCATAGAATAGTCAGGGTTGGAAAGGACCTTAAGATCACACAGTTCCAACCCCTCTGCCATGGGCAGGGACACCTCACACTAAACCACGGCACATGAGGCTCTGTCCAACCTGGCCTTGAACACTGCCAGGGATGGAGAATTCACAACTTCCCTGGGCAACCCATTCCAGTGCCTCACCACCCTCACAGTAAAGAATTTCCTCCTTATGTCCAATCTAAACTTCCCCTGTTTAAGTTTTAACCCGTTACCCCTTGTCCTATCACTACAGTCCCTAATAAAGAGTCCCTCCCCAGCATCCTTACAGGCCCCAAGTACAATATATGATACGATAGTGTGTGAGGAGATGAGCAAAATGGGCAGAGGTCTACACCTCTCAAACAAGCCACTGGACCATGAGGAGGGTAGAGCGATGGTGTTTGGGACTAGCTAGTGACTAAGGGAGGGCTGTGTGCCCAAACCTGGGCATTTTTTCCCATTTCCTTCTCCTAGTGCATCAGTTGGCCTAATAAGAGCTATTACCTGCCCCAACAAACCACATCTCACTAAGCATTTCTCCAAAGTGGAATTCAGCAGGGAAAAGAGAGCACAAGCATCGAGAGCGCATCTCCAGCGATGCAGCCTCCACCCCATGGCTGGACACTGCCACCAGGACGGGAAACCCGCATCCACAACCGGAGGAAAAAGAGGAGACAACATCCTCCGGCCCCCACGCTTCCCCCATGGGGACCAACCCGTCTGTATTGTTCTTTTCCCCATCCAAAACCATGCAGCAAATCTGACCTTACCCTTTGTCATAGTTTGGGGGTGAGGAACATGCCATTCCTGACGTAGCTGATGTTTGCGAACAAAACAAATGAAGAAAGAAATAAATAAGCAAAGGCCCGGCCGCAGACTGCGCTTGGTGTCTCTGTGGTCGACATTTACAGCCTACGGCGGCTGTGGTGAGGATGACAAACCAGGGTGGCCACTGCTGCTGCCGGGGCAGGGCATCACTTCAGCCTTCAATTCCCTCTGGCAGAGCTGAACTCGTGTTTGCCCGGTCTGCCTGACCTTGTACCCAACCTGAGGCAGGTCCCTCCTTCTGCTCAGACCATAGGCAAGGAGCTGCCCCAACACACAGCACAATGGGGCTATCACCCCAGCAGGGACCATCAGCCCTGGCACAATAACAACAGGACAAGGGGTGATGGGTTTAAATTGAAAAGTTTGGGTTGGATATAAGCAAGAAGTTCTTTATTGTGAGGGTGCTGAGGCGCTGGCACAGGGTGCCCAGAGGAGCTGTGGCTGCCCCATCCCTGGCAGTGTTCAAGGCCAGGTTGGACACAGGGGCTTGGAGCAAGCTGCTCCAGTGGAAGGGGTCCCTGCCCGTGGCAGGGGTTGGAGCTGGATGGGCTTTAAGGTCTCTTCCAACCCAAACCAATTTGGGATTCTGCAACACCGGGTGGAGGACTCTTGGGAAGAGCTTTCTTAATTATTCATGGATCAAGACAAGCTTCCTAATTGGGAAAACAAAACCCCTTGGTGGAGGTCAGCTGCTCAAGGCATGTTTTGCTGATTGCTCCTCCAAGCAGAAAGAAGGGGTATGCCCCTCGCTTGCTCGGCAAGGTTTAAGAGCATGCAGAAGAGCATTTGCAAGATAATTTGGTGGTCACAGGGGACTGGGTTTTATTCCTGAATTGAAAACTGGCTATGAAACATCATTTAAAAGAACAAAATAAAAATAAACCAGCAATTTCTCATGTTATTCTCTCCCTATCATCATCATTAACTGCATAACATCCCTTCACCAAAGATCTTCAACCGAGCAATAAAATTTTAGTACCTAAACCTTACCAGTGCTCTGCAAGGGAGTGTTCTTCTCATTTCAGAGAGGGAAACCAAGGCACAAAGAACTGAAACGACCTGCTCAAAGTCACACTGCACATTACGAGTGGAGCCAGGAATAGATTCCTCGAGGCCTGGACCCCGGGAGGCAGCACGCCCTCAGGTATGCTGCTCTTACAGGCCAATTAGCTTTTATGGAAACGTTTAAGGAAACATTTCCTTTCACAGACTCTGCCTGCTAATTTACTCCCAAGCTTTGTCATCCGTGAGCAAAAAAGTGTCTTCGATTTAGGCTGCCGCGGAGCGACTCAGCCCCATCCCTTGCTTGAGACAAATGCGCTTTGAGCAAGTAAAGATCTGACAAAGAGCACCCCGCAACACGCTGGGTAAAAAAGGGCTGGAAGAGGTTTTCCCTATGGGTCCCTGCCTACTGATTAAGACTGATTGCAGAGACTTCATCAAAGCAGAGGGCTCTGTATGGAGACGCAGCCATGGGGACCGCCGGGGCTCTGGGTGCAGAGGCACGCTTTGCTTTCCAACACGCTGCTCTGTTTAGCTCTGCTTGGCTTGGTGGGGCAGAGCTGAATCATAGAATCATAGAAAGGACCTTCAAATCGTCTAGTTCCAACCCCCCCTGCCGAATGTTCACCTAAATCCTCAATGTCCTGGGTTCTGCCATCATAGGAGCTGGGAGGGAAAGGGCAGAAGAGAGAAGGGCAGAAAGGATGGGAGCAGGAAAGCAGACCCTTGTTTTGCTTTCCATCTCTCTCCGCTGAGAAACAGTTAACGGGCTGCAAGGTTTCCACCCTTCCAGGACGGAGCCTTTTCCTCCCCTTTCGAGTGCCCCCTGCCTTCCTCCTCCAGCGACTGGGAAGCTGTGACTGCTCTACACCGCTGACACCTCGGCTGCTCTGGAAACCCATGAACTGCTTGAGAAAGGTCAGCTGGCAGCCGCTGCATCCCTTCTGCTGCCTTCCCAGCCTTGGGCAGTGCAGGAGCCCCCTCTGTAGGCAAAGACCCACATTTACCAGCGTCCCCGGCTTCTTGACATGGATTTTTTTCCCCCAGCAAAAGCCTTTTCATCCGCCCCAAGCTAGGACGTAGGGCTCTGCCCCACTGCTCATTGCTGGCCCCATTACATGCGACATGAACCGAACAGCACAACCAAAGGAAACCCACCACTCTCAGTGCTCCTTTACCTCCTCACCCCAGCACTGCACATCAACAAAGTGAGGCTCTCCAGGTCTTAATACACAGACTTAAACCCAGCTCTGGTTCAAAATGACTCCACTTGGTCCATTAAGATATGCTGCAAAAATCCCACTCCCCTCCCAGACGTTTGCTGAGGCCAGCAGTGAATTTAAGGGCAGATGAACACCAGACTGGGAAGTAGCCGAGGCAAAATTCCTGCTTGGATGCAAACAAGCTCTGTCCTTCCCAAAAGAGGAGTCTTTCTGGGGGTGGGAGGTTAGCAGCTGAGTCAAGGGCTGCTGGCAGTTGTTATCAGGCACTACTCCTACAGAACAGTTTGACCACAGCTTGCAAGGAAATGTGTGAAGCTGCCCGTGTTTACTGCTCGCTGTCCTCACCAGTTACAGTGCCTCCTCCTTAGGGATGCTCAGCCTGTGCTCACGACATCCTTCTTCACCCTTCCCCACCCCTCCTGCTCAGCCACACAGCAGCGTCTCTGCCAGCAGCCTCATAAAGAGCTGCTAACCTAGAGCAAGAACCCGCTCGGGATGGTGTCTAGTTGGGAGTAACATTTACTCTTCCCCACTCCTCGCCCCCTTTGTACGAAGCCCAAAGCCATCACTCACACAGACATTGTGCCCCATGACCAACTAGGGGGTGGCAACAGTAAAATTAGAAAGGAAGCTGACGAAGATCTAAACAGGCACCCTGAAATAATTTGGTTTCTTCGGTGTCCTGAGAGCACTTCTGTCCGAGACAGTAACATCACTCAGTTTCATTTGGAGAAGTTCAGCATGCAACAAAAATATCTTGGGCTCAGTAATGAGGCAAGAAAGAGATGGTGCTTACGCAGCTGAGCAAGGAGCATCACTTCCCTGTCCTTGCGGCGGAAGAGAAATAACTGGGGAATAAATTAATTCTAATAACTGTAGGGTTCTGATCAGGCATACATAACCAGCAGTGCGCCTGCAGGATGAGCAATTGATGAAGTCATTGCTTCAAAGGTGCCTTGATGCAATTAGTCACTTGTAAAACATGCAGCAGAGGAGAAAACCCCGCTCCTTTTGTTCAGGAGCATGGGACTGCGCCGTGTGTCGGGGTGATTTATGGGTTACAGCGCAGCAAAATCAGAGCTGGTGGCAATTAGGGTTGTTCTCTCATGGATGAAAGAATGGGGGGAGAGTGGAAGGCTGGGCAGGATGCAGAAGGGCCAGATGAAGACGAAACACCAACACCCCATTTCCATGCTGTTCGTTTGCAACGGGGATTATCTCCCCTTTACACACACCACTGCAGGGGGAAAGAGGGTTTCACCTGTAAAGCTGGTGCCACTGAGGATGAATCAAGTCATGAATCACCAGCATGAGGATCTGCAATTAGAGCTACTGGGAGTCACAGGAGCAAGAGTCAAAGGCTCTAACAGAATTATGGACAGATCTGGATTGTTTTATGACTAATATTAGCAGATAAAGGGAATCTACCCCATGCTCAGGGAGCAGGGAGGAAGGCATTTCCCATCCCCAACCCCGCTGTAAGGCTTTAGCGTCCACTGCACCACCCACCCGAGGCTGTCGAGGTTCACCCCAGCACCCAGGGTGCAGGATGAGCCCATGGCCAAGACCCAAAGGGAGCTGGCTGACCCGGCCGGGGGGAAGCGAGGTCGGTCTCGGTGCAGCTCAGCTTGTTCCCGATGAACCCGCCAGCTGTTTGCAGCTGGAGGATGCAGGCAGATGCTGAGCAGCCGACCCTCGTGGTGCACAGCTGGGACAAGCGAGGAGCGCCTGTCCAGATACCCACCTCCCGTGCTATCCCAGCCTTGCCCGGACAAACCCAGTGGCTTTCCTGTGCTCCCCCATCACACTCCAGCTCACACTCTCCTTCTTCCAGCCCTGTTCGGAACAAGCCCCAGCATGTCTCTCCACAGCCAGGAGGAGCAGAGACGCTGGGAGCTGAAGTCAGGCAGAGCAGGAGCCAAATGTCCTCTCAGCACCCCTGGGAGTGGAATGTGCAGCCTCTCTTTCGGTATAGGGGCCCCAGTGCCCGATTCTAAACAGTTATTGCTGTTTTTTTTGAGCTTGAGACTTCCTTGAGGAATGAGAGCTTTCAAAGCAAGCATATTTTAAATAAGGAGACCATAACCTCATGCCTGTATGTCCAGAAAACAGGATGCCGAGATGGGGCTGCACTGCTGGACACCAGTGCATCATCCTGGGGGTGGCTGGCAGAGGAAGCAGAAGCATCCATCAGCTGCAGGGCTGTGGGAGGACCCGCAGTGAAGTCAGGACACTAAGTGGGAATAGTCTCCACGATCATTGCATGCTGTCCCCACAGGGTCTGGCACGCCCCAGGGCGCCCAAATGCAATGGCCATCTCCCCATCCATGAGAGCTGTGCACCAGGGCAGGGCAGGGCAGACCGATGGCCTCCTCATTGCCTGGGGGTAACAATGGCTCCTGCTCACCTTGGTCCCTATCAGGATGGGCACGTTGACATGGGTTTGACACTCTCCAGCTACCAAGACACCACCGAGGTTCTCCAGAGGAACTGGAAATTGAGATCTGAAATTGATCTGCAGCCAAGTGTGAACTTTTGAGCCTCGGGAGCAGCAAGCCCAGTAAATATTAACTGTTCATGAATTTAGACCCCTTGCATTCAACTGGCTCCTCTGGATTTAGAGTTCATGCACAATTTCTGGCCGTTACTGCCGAGTGCCTCCATTTCCCAGGGCGCACAATGAAGCTGGTGAGATGTATTGATTTCCATGGATGGCAGCACAGGATAAAGGAAAGCCAAGTGTTACCTGCGACGATGCACAAACCCTGCTGCGCTCCTGCCCTCAGTGTCCTCACAAGCACACACTAGAGTGCCACAAAGGGGGAAATGGAGAGTGGGGTCCCTCAGCCATACCTCACCACTCTGGGAATGTGTTCAGGATAACAAAGAAGGAACTTCACTAAAGCCAACAAATGGACCTAGCTGCAGAGGGCCGTGGATCTCCCTGGAGCTGAAAATCAGAGGATCTCAGCAGGGTAATGTTCATATTGGTGAGGCCAGTCCCAAGCACAGCACAGCCAAGTGACTGTTTAGCCTTGCTGCTATGTAGGAAGAGCCTTTGCCACGCTCCAAGCTCCAGTGAGGCATTTCCTACCCTGCGTTACCCTGTTTCATCAGGGTGAATCATCAGACCACCACAAAAACCGCAGGGCCTCGCTTCTGCAGTCGTGATCAGAAACTGCCTTTATTAAATTAGTGACCAGCCCCTATCTGTCATCTCGCTGTTAATAAAAAGAAACAAGGGCTGGAAGGAGGCTGCAGACCAGTGCCTGGAGCCAGGCTCAGCTCAGCACAACTCATGTCCAGTAGCACCGCAGAGCTGCTCCAGGGCACAGCACACAGGAACACAAGGTATTAACCCCACACCAAACAGGTCTGCAGCATAAACGTGGGGGGTTTCCTTTCTCCAGTACCCCTCAGGATGCTGTTTCAGTGCAGCATCCTTCATCAGTACAGCTCAAGCACTCACGTGGCCACAGGGACAAGCTCATCTCACTTGCTCTGCCTGGACTGACATGAAATCCTTCCTCAAACGCGTCTCTCACATAGGACAGATGAAAGCACACACTTAAATGTTCACTGCTCTAAATGATCCCCATGGGATGTATCAACCCCTTTCCCACAACTGGCATGACATGGGCTAGCAAGGAAGAATATCTTACTTGGTCCAAACAACACCAGTTCAGAACATGAAGCTTTTTCTCTGCCAGGGTTGCTGGAGACCATGACACCCATCAGATGTTCTCTCCTTTGGGAACAAACCCCAGCAGCCGGTCAGCATCACACACCCCTCCCTGCAGCAAAGGGGGGGTCATGGTCCTGCTCTCTGGAAGAGCAGGATTACAGGGGTGGAAAGAGCTCAGAGACAGTCACTCCCAGCAAAGACCAAGTCAACCCGATGTTGAGATAAGACCACTCCTTGACCCCACCACATAGGCCTGACCAGTGGGAACCCAGCATGGGAATGCTGCAGAATATCCACCCTATCCCCCAGTAACCCAAACTAGCCACAGCAGTATTTCCTATTATGTCTCCATAACCTAATCTGACCCCCTCTAGGGTCCCCCGATTAATATCAGAGAAACCTCACAAGTCCAATCACCCAATTACAGGGAGGAAAAGTTTATCCTGTCTAAACAGCATGAAATGTAACCTAGATCCAGCTGCCCTGAGACTCCTGAGGGCCAGGTCTCAATCCCTGGCAAGCTGAACAAACTGGGAAGGGGTCACAGGCGAGATGGGGAGGGTCTCTCCCTGCTCCTGTATTGTATGAAACCTGCAGGAGAAGAAGCTATTTTAATTGGTAAATCCCCAATTTAATTGGTTTAATCCCTCTCCATTTTCACTTAACTTCCCTCACACCAAAGCTACACAAGGAATAGATGACATTCCCCACCTTGACTTGCCCAACAAAGGGAGCCCCTATCATCTTGATGGGCAAGGCGGAAGGGGATAATGGTCCTCAAGAGGCAGAGTGCGCACAGCCCAGCTTGGGAGATGCAGGGACGACCATGTGCCACCTAACACAAATGGTGTGGGTTAGAGCAGCCTTGATGCTGGCAGGGCAGCAGACAGGATCACAGCAACGTCCCCAGAGTACCTCCTGCACTGGGGTTGAGAGGTTTCAAACAGGACAGAATAGGCTGCCCCAAGGCAGCCTTTGTGCCTCCTTGGATCCCCTTCCCTTCCTTATTTCCCTCCAGAGGAGTGTGGAGGGATGCTCTCTAACTTCTTGGATTCTCTTTCAGCCACCTGACAAAGCTGAACGCATGGGAAACCTCAACAGCAGCCAGAGGACTGGAAAGCAGATTCCCCATCCCGCTCACGATCCCAGCTCAGGCTTTGGCTACAATGAGAAGAACACGCAAAATCTCCAGGAAGATCCTACCCTGGTGTGGAATTCCAGCCTGGTGTCATTCAGAGCCCATCCAAAGGGAAGACCCTTGTGCTTCACTTGGCGAGCGTGCCCAAGTTCCCTCCCATAGCAGGGTTGTGTTGCATCCAGAGATGCCCCTAAGCCTAAGTTTTCCAACCAGCTCAGGGCTGCACTGCCAAGCACCAGCTTTGCAGACACAGACTGAGCTCCCCTCCAAATTCCAGCCGCAATGTATTGATTAGAAAAGCCTGTTTAGGCAATAAAGGTTCCTATGAAAACCTGCCACTGAACTGCACTCACATGCCATGATCCGTCTGTCTGCGTTAGCAGCCTTTGCTTTTGATGCTTCCTGACAAGATGGATTTGTGGCCTTGACTTTTCCAGATCAGGAGAAACGTAATCCTAGAGGATAAAATTACAGACCAGTATAAAAAACTCCATGACTGGCCTCATTAACTGCTGTGTAAGAAGTTCAGAGCCTCCTTAGCTGGAAGGGAGCATCTACAGCTGTCCTTTGCCTTCAGGGAGAGGTAGCCCTGCACAGGCAGCACAAAGCCCTTGGCTCTTAAAGTGCATGACATACTCGTGGCACCATCCAGGCTGCTCCATCCTCTGCAGACAGCAGGGAACGGGCAGACAGTCCAGGCTTTCCACCTACTAAATGATTTGGGAAAAAGCAGAGATAATGCCCAGTTTTGTCCAAAAGGTGTCTGGGCAGATAAAAATAAAACAACCCTGGAACAACCATATGGAAATGTGAATTAATGAAATATTTCAGCAAGTGACTCAACCCTAATTGAGAGCTGAGAACCCTCCACCTCCCTTCTGCTTTCCAGGATACAAAAATGACACTGGTAGGTGGAAATAACTACAGCTGTCCCAGTGGGAGAGAAATCAGTGCTTCACAGCAAGTGTGATGGCCAAACTTAAGCACTTGCTTGGTGCTATTACACAACATATCCCAGGAAGCAGCTTCCAAAAACTTGACCTTCTCTTCAAAGGCTCCTTTTTTTTGAATCATCTTTGCTTTTGCCAACAAGTGAAATTGATTCAGCGCTCCAGAAGGGTATTCTGGGTGTTGAAAACATCTTTACCCATGTGCTAGTCATAGGAGAGGCAGTAGCAGTGACAGCTTCCACACAGCAGCCCTGTCTAGCCAGGCTCCCTGCACACAAGCATTCATGGATGAAGTTCTGCTGCATTTCCAACCCCAGACAGTCCTCACCAAGTGGTGGTTGTGAGCAGCCAGATAGCTGCCCACTGAGAAACCAGCTGAGATCCACCAGGTAGATGCCAAGGAACAAGCAGGTAGAGACAACCAAGCAGGGGCATCAGCTCCTGACCATCATCAGGTCCTCCTCTGCTTTGGTCATGTCCAAGGACCTCCTTTGAACACAAGGCAAACACACAGATGACCCCTGAAAGAGCTGTTTGTTGCTTCGAGGCCGAGTGCCAGCCTTCCTGACCACCAGCATCAGTATGCTGAGACCTGTAGTGTGGTGTCATAGATGGTGAGAACAGAACTGTTCTGAAACCAATGGAGATCGTAGTGTCTTTCCTCTGCAACCTCTGGGCCAACTCTCCAAACAAACATCATCTATGAAAATGGCACCTATATTAACACAGGTGCCACAGGTCTCTACAGAGAGAGCTTTGCCTCCCCAGGGCTTTACAGAGATAGTCAACACCATCACTCACGCTCAAGATCTAACAACACCACCTCTAACAACAACTGGTTTAAACACTCCTGCTTTAACATCCTCCACACTTGACTGGCATGAATTAAAACTCGGGATGTCCACGTATTTACCCAACTTTGGGCATCAAGCCCCTACAGCTTTCCAAGGGCAGCATCAGTTCCTGGTGCTCTCTTTGGTACCAAAGCTGTTGGGAAGTTGGGACTCTGAAGATGATTTTAAGGCATGTAATAGGCGCACAGCCCGGGTGTAAGAAGATTGCACTGACTCCTCACTGACAGGCACACTATTTGCTCTGCCCAGATACTTTTTCCTCCTCTTCCAGCCTATCCCTGGTTTTCACATGACAATAGCAGCACAGCTTGTACGCAAGAGGGTGTCCTGGAAGCAACAGTTGCCATAGCTATATACCCATACCGTCCCGGCCATCCAGACACATCAGAATGATGCTCCACAGAGTTAAGTTATAAATGAGATACTCTCAAGCTTCGACTCAAGAGCACAACTTACAAACCACTAAGCCTTTTGCTTTGACCTCTTTCTTTTAGAGACATGATGTGTATTCAAAGGCTCCTCTGCAGAACAGCATGGCTCCAGAGAAGCCGGTGATGCTGGCAAGGCGCTGCACATAGGTTTTATGTGCTCATACCCTTCATTCTGTACATCATTCTATCCAGCCTATTCTCCAGACAACCTCCTGCCAGCCCTTCTCCATGCCACAGGCTTGTGTATAGAGGGCCCTAGCATATTAGAAGAGTTTGACCAAGCTGCCAGCGTAGCATCTTCATTCTGCTCCGAGGTCTACATGGTCTCTAACAAGCCCATCCAGCAGGTTGTGTTTCTGTTCTGCTCCTTTCCTCAGGAATTACAAGCTATTTTGGATGAAGGCAACCTCTTCTTTGAACATGATCAGCCAAAGAGATCCAGGAGCAGAAAGGATCCCTGAGAAAAGTCTTGGAAGGCTTGGAAGTCTTTTCTTATACATCACCTGAGGATTTCACCCTTCATCTTTCACTTGTGGTCTCCCACATCAGCTCCCAACCCTCAAACCAGGGTAAGGATCCTTCTGCCCTTTACCCATCACAGGCTGGAGGATGCAGCTCTCCCCACGCAGGACCATCTCAGGCAGTGAGGCTCAGGGGACCTTCTAAGCCAAGGCCACCATAACGAGTGACACCCCAAGTACCCCATCCAGCATGGCCTGGCTACAGCAACCAGAACTGAGACATGAAAAGCACCTCGCACCACGGTCACGTTATCCCCTCGTCCCTCCCCCTCATCCCCTTCGGAGCTTCTTAACTTCAGAAACCTCCCTCCAGAGGAGTGTTGGAGTGACAGAAAACATTTTCCAAGCCCTAATATCAGTTCCAGATGTTCACAGCCATTTCAGTTTGTACCTCACCCTGTAAAACACATTTCTCCCTCTCCCTCTCTCAAGCGCAGCGCCTGCTTCGCCCATGACATAATGCGCTGGCGGGCTCGGCCATGCACACACACACACACACACACTCTCACCCTCTTTGAGAGCCTCATGTTCAAACAAAGAGCATCACTCAACTACAAAGTGGGCACGCACATGCAGCTAGGAGCAATTTCCACAAGTTTTAATAAACAGTTCGGGATGTAATTGCTCTCCATCTTCTCCACTCACTCCCCGCGCGGTGGTGTTGAAAGCGTGGTTTGTTTCGCACACAAGTTCACCTCCTATTAGCCTCACATTGTCCAAGGGCTGTGTTTTTCTAAGCACCAGTAATAAGCCTCTTTAAGAGGCACGTACAGCCTAGGGCAGCCAACCCATGTGAGCTCCCAGCTTCTTCTACCCCATCCCATAGCATCACTGCCCTGTGCACAGGGGATGCACCTTAGATCAGCCTCAGAAGTCCCTCCTGACTGCTCCAAGAGGAAGTGGAGCAAATACTTCCTGGCTGAAGGAAAAGGCTCCATGTTCCAGTTGCAAAGGCCAAGGAGTTTGGCAAGAGTGAGTGACCAGAGGTTTATGGGGAGCAGGAGGAAGCCAGAAGGTGCATAAGGCAGAGGCCAGGTACCATTTAGCTTGCCATGTGGCTGAAGAGCAGGCTGGCACAGCTCTAGCCCCAGACAATGCCAGGAATCCCAATAGGAAACAGCTACAATTGCAATAAAACAAACCCCTGTACAAGCACAAATGACCCACACATTTTAACTCAAGAGATGCAAGGGATGAATGGCAGCAGCCTCAAGAGCCCTCAAACCTTGCACTGCCACACTCTACAAATCCCCATCATACATGTCCCAGAAACAGAGCAACCTGCACCTACCTGCCAGGAAATTGATAGGGAAGGAAGATCTGCCTCAAAGATATGCCCAAAAGCCATCCACATTTCATGTCCCACACCCGTCTCCCAAAGCTTCTCCCTTCTGGGGTTGCCTTGTTTAGTGATGCTGCTCAGATGTGATGGAGATGAGGTGCAACCGCACTGGTAGGTGATGGTGATGAGGGAACACCCACAGTAGGGCTTTTGGCTGCGTGAAGCACAGTACAAGTGAAGCCTGGAGCAGTCAGCATCTCTGCAAACCTACACAAGGTATTTGCAAGTCATCTGGCACTAGAGGCCTGTAGAGTAATAAAGGAACAGAGGCAGGAATGCTGTTTGGTTCTAAACAACATAGAAAAAAAAAAGGGAGACATTTAGGATTGGCTTTTCTCTGTAATTGTTAATGGGGTCATTCTGTCCCAAGCAGTCCCCCAGAGCAAGGTGAGGGGAGAGCAGCTCCCCACAATGAATTCAATCGCCTGTCAAACACATGGCAGTCATAAAAGGGAAATAATACTAATAATCATCTCTATTTCCTCCTCTGGCTGCCAGGCAGAAATCCAGCCATTTCAAAGGAGAAACCCCACGTTTCCCTGGCCTGGCCTCACCTAAGTGATGTGTGAGCAATATGGCATCCCCATCCAAAACAAAGCCCCTCCTTTGGTGGCTTGTTTTCTGTCTCCATTACTGGAGGGTGCCCCTCCAAGATAAAGAACAAGCCTTCTTCCATGCCAGGAAACTAGAACCATAACCCAGGGGCTACAGCTGTATGGGGCAGCGCTGGAAGTGGATAGGAGAGGCTGCAGATGCAGAATAGATTGGCCTGCGATGAACAGCGAGGGTCAAGACTTGCCTGTGGCTGTGAGCTGGAGCCCTTCATGGCAGCTCATTGCAGCACGGGGTTTGGCTCAGAGATGAGTAAGGAGAAGAAACAAGCCACCTCCACAAGCTGAGAAAGCTTCTGACCAAGACCTGAGCACTGTGCGCAACTCCTGAGATTGATGTGAATAATCTTCCTGAAATCCCCTTCCCAACACAGGAACACAGACAAATGCCTTGCCTGGATGTCCAGGAAGCCCCTGCCAGAACACAGGGAGGTTTCCCCTCTCCAGTGCCAGCCCTGTCCCTACCTCCAGGCTGGTTCCTTGTCCTTGCAGGGAGCCTGAGCACACACACACCTCACAAGCCATAAACCAAATGAGGTTTTAATGACACAGAGTGGGAGCTGTTGCTGAGCTCCAATGACAAAGCTGTTCCTTTGCTCCAATAACAGGTAGAAGCCTTCTTCATGTTCCCTTACCTAGAAGGGCTCGAAATAAGGCACTGCCAGCATCTGGAGGAAGCAGCCTTCACAGAAAGGGAAATCTCTGCTTTGGTCAACACCACCGGCTGCCCTTCACACATCACATGAGCATCTTTAACAAAGTACATCCCAAATGCTCAAGCAAAAAGCAGTAGGAGGCTTTGCCTGGCTTTCCATGCACCAGCAGCATCACTTCAGGTCTCAAATCCTATTTTCCAAAATAAATCACTGATTCACCCAAATCAACCCCCACGATTCACACCCCAGCAGCTCCCGGAGCATGGCTTGAATTGCTGACAAAGCTTTCACAAGGCACAGAGCATTCAGTCTAAGCCTGAGCTGGGAACCAAACTCTAACCCAGGGAAGTTTCAGGTTCCCCTGGAGAAGTTTTGTGCTGCTTAAATGATCTTCTTATATATTAGAGGCTTTGAGTTACTTTGCTATGTGTGCAAGGCAACCCGAAGTGTCTTTTTGAAGGCTGGCATGCAATGCAGTACTCACTAGAAGTGACCAGTAAAGCCCTTGAGCTATCCAGAGCTGCCCTCTCCCCGCAGCCACTATCCTGTAGCATTTCAGACTGCTCAGACCAATCACTTCAGTCAGAAGCTCCAACTCGGAGCTCTCCTACCCCCCAAAACCAAATCATTTCCTTCTGCCATGCTGTGTCTTTGCATTTCCCTTTTCTCTCAAACACCCCTATAACACCTTGGCTCTATGCACCATTGTCCACAGACGCAGCAGCTCCCAGCCAGGCAGGGCACAGGATGCATCGCCTTGTACCCTCAACACCGAGAGGAGCAGCACCCACCTGTGTAGAGGTCCGTGTCCGTGTACTCATCCACCTTCTTGTGCTGCAGGACGTAGTCAGACACCTTGGCCCCGATGGCAGGCTGCACATCCAGCCACTCCAGAGAGACCACGGTGCTGGAGGGCTCCACGCTGGGGGAGAGCCGCAGGCTGGGCAGGAGACAGGAGAGACACCAAGTAAGACATCAGTTCCCTTTATTGGGTGGAATCCACCTCCGCAAGCAGCACAGCCCCAGGAAGAGCTCACACTCATCCACAGCGATGTGCACAACAGGAAAGCAGGTAGGAGAGCATGGAAGAGCTTCCAGTCGAAGGTCAGTTGCAGCCTACTCCAATGTGTCCTTCTCTCCCCCCTCCTCCTGGAAAAGCCTAGGTCATGCAGCCACAACCATGCAACCCAAACATCCATAGAACCACAGAATGGTTTGCGTTGGAAGGGACCTTAGAGCTCATCCAGTTCCAACCCCCTGCAGGGCCACCTTCTAATAGAATCCCACCTAAAGGAACTTCAGCAACCCCATGGGAAACTAAGGAGCAAAAAAGACAGGGAAGCTCCAGCTTAACCTTCATATAACCCAGCAGGGTTGAGCCTACAGGAGGGGAGGGTCCTGTGTGCATTGCCAGAGCAAAGGGAGGGAGAGAAGGGGCAGGTGTGGCTGTGAATTTACCCAGCTGCAAGTGAGCAAAGCTCTGATGGGTGTGAGCATCAGCCAAAGCAGGGCAGCTGTGCGGGAGCTCCTGCCCGGCTCAGGGATGATGTGGGTAGGGGACAAGGCAGAGCAGCTTTGTGCTCCTGGCTATGTTAGTGAGAAGGCATCTGCTCTCTTTGCACCAGGGTAAATGACAACACGAAGTACAAGGCTACACAGAGTACAGCTCCAAACATGCAAGTGCATTTGTTGGACTTGGGATGGGAAATGAATCCCCTCTGAGGATACTGGCTCACTAAGAAGGTGCTCTGCTCCTTGTGGCTCGCTGGAGCCAGTCTTCCTGCTTTCTCAGCTAATTCCCCATCAGTTTGCTCCTGATTTGCTCTTGCTCTGACAAGCCACAATGAATTGCACTGTAATTCCATTTCTTTCAGCATTTGAAATCCCATTCTACAAGCCTTGCTAATCAGGTGATGAAAATCTACAAGGAAACCTTCCAGGGCCACAGTCGGAGCCAGGATATCCTAAAGGCATCAGTCTCACAGTGAGGAGTGCTGGCCTGTGGCCCCTGGGCTTGCAGGTGAGGGGCAGGAGGTGCCCATAGGCTGAGCCTGCGAGAATGGGATGGTGCTGGGGGGCTGAGACCCATAGAAAGGTCTCACATGGATACGTACACGGGTGGAGGGAGAGGGCTGCAGTTGGGGAGTCCATTCTCATCGAAGGCGTTGAGGTCGCACCTGCACCAGTCTTCAATAACATCGCCTTTCCCCGAGCACCAGTATGAGCTCATCAGGGCTCCCTTGAAAGCCTGATGTGAGAACAAAAAGCATGAACACGTGTGCTAAAGACTCAGTGAAATCCAGCCAGCAGCACGACTGTGCAGGACTCAGCATCAGGGATACGTGTGTACAGAGCCCCCGGATCAGGCAATACAGGGTGGATCTTCCCCACCTCTGCCACAGACCCTTCGCATGGCCCTGGGTGCATCCCTTCTGCTCCTTGTGCTTTTGCTCCTGGGTATCGAGTGATGCTGGTGCATCCCTGGGTGGGGATGGGGAGCATCTGCATGATCCTAGAGAGGAATCCTGTGTTGGGGGACTAAACTGCCTAAAGAAACATTAACTGAAGCCTGTTGTGACACCAGACATCATAGGGTATGTGCTGCTGTGCACAATGAAATGCATCCCCGTGCCTGCCCCATAGCTGTTACTGTCCCTCATATATTAATTTCTCCATCCCCAGCCACACTTCCATCCTTCTCATAGGTTATTCATAGGAGCTGCCCTCCTGTAAGCAAATTGCTGCTTTATTCACTGTGTAAGGAATACTCACAAGCAAAATAGCAGCATGTGGAAGCAAAAGACAAAATCCCATTAAACACTTGCAGGGTGTTGGCCCAGCCGGGCAGCCTCCTCTCTGTCCCCAGCCTGACCAGGAGCCCTCCCAATGCTCTTAATGATGCCAGTGGATCCCCAGAATAACAGCTTTTCATCTGCTGAATCTGAGGCTCAAACACCCACTGAATTCCCAAAGCCCTATCTAACCCTATGGTGTGTTCCCTGCAGCTTGGTGTTGGTCCCCACACTGCAGCACGGAGCATCCCTCACTCCATACCCTGCTGTAGTTCAGACTACATGGATTTACAGTGGGTTTTCCTGCTACTCTTTGCCTGTTGTGCCTAAACCAACCCCCAGCTTAGAAGACAGGTCTCTCCCTGCACACATACACAGTGAATGTTCACTCCAACCCTGTAAAGCCGCAACGCTCTGCTAGAATAATCATAACACCAAGACTCCATCCATTAAAACAAACCCCTTTGTAATGCTTTTGACCTTTTACAAGGCACTTCTTGGGGTTGAAACGCCCTCACAGGTCCTTGTCCATGTAGAGCAGCCTGGCTCGCAGCAGCTCTATTCCACCCATTCAAAACTGCCTGTGGATGCCTGGCCCCGGTGATACCACAGGTCACGCCTTAAAGATAAACCCCTGCCCTTTGAGGGGGACAGGGACAGCTCCAGCAGCTCCAGGACTGAGCAGAAAGCTCTAGGAAATGCACCATCCAGGGAGGTTTCTGAAAGCAGGGATATAAATAGAGCCTGACATCAGGGCTCTCATTGTCCGGAGCCAAACACCCCGAGCACCTTTAACCAGGCGCCTCAAAGCTTTCGTGTCGGAAACAGTTTCTGCTTCCAGGCATTTAACAAAATAGGACTGTTCCAAAAGGTGAGAAAAAGAGAAAAGGAAGGAAAAGCCATGTAAAAGAGAGAAAATGTGATGTTATTTTGCTTTGTTCTTTAGACTGGAACCAAAGAGCTGGGCTGGAGGGGGTACTGCAAAGTGAGGGAAGCAAGGACAACAGAGAGGAGTTTATCTGATACATGAATAAATGAGTGCAGACACACTTGTGTACGGAGCAGCAGTGCTGTGCAGGGTAGAAACACAAAATGATTCATGTAGATGGATGGGGAAGTGTATGCTTTCCTTAGGAAGCAGGATAGATACGTGTGTTGTGGGTCCGTGTGTGCACAGACATGCACTGCGGGTGAACGCAGACATGGGTAGATCTTTGTGCTGTCACCCTGACCCTATCCCTGACCCTCACTGCTCTCCCTGCACATCCCAACCCAAGGACGAAATCTCACCCGCCCCATCCTTGCCCTTTAGCCAAATCCAATAGTCAATTCCTTCCTTCTATTTCCTTATTTCTGCTGGTGAGTGCAAGGCAGGATGAGCAATCCCTGTTCTGCCCTGCACACGTTTCAATTAGATCCTGCAGGTTCCCAGCCATCATCTGCCTTGTGTCAACCTTCACACAAACAAGGTTAGCTCAGCGATGCATCCTCCCAGTGCTCTCATTAAAGCACCTACGTGCACTAACCAGGTTACTCAGAGCACGGCCAGCCCCCGCTGCCAGCATCCAGCTGACGTCAGGGACCGGGACTCACCTTGTCTCACTTTCCAGCAGGATTCCAAGCCAGCAATTTCTAGGATCTTCCCAGGAGAGTGCATGGCAAAAGGTGGGGAAGTGGCAAGAGCGAACTGATGGAGGGGAAATGGGTAAGACCATATAGAAAGAAGGGATGGAGCTCCCTTCACAAAGATGCTCACCATCACTTTAGGAAGCTCTACACCCTCCATGAGGACACCAGCCTGCTCTGTGGGAACAGTTGCACCTCAGAAACTCCAGGACAAGGGGAAGGTGTCCATGAGTGTTGAGGACTCTCTGGTCTTCCAGCACTGAAGTCAGACACAGTGGTTGCTATAGCTCACACCCAGCCCACCCTTCCTGCCCTCAGCTGCCCAGCCTGCTCCAGGCTCTGGCTGCAGTGGCAGAGGCTGCTCTCAGGCAGAGATCAGCAGCTGAAGTTGCCTTCTCCTGCAAGAGCGATAGCCCAGCCCCAAAGGTGGCAGCCACGTAAAAACCTCTCCTTCCCTTTCTCCTTCTGACAACACGGCCTGCGAGGTACAGGACTGACCACACAAACCCAGAGGAACAGCAGCTGCCACCCAAACCAGGAGCCCAACAGCACAGAAGACCAAGAGCAGTGGACAAAGGATGCAGTGAGGGTGTTGAGTCCCATGGGCAGCAGCAGCCTTTGGGAGAGCTTTAAGTGGGAGTGCACAGGGACCTCCCTGGTTTGTGGTGGCTGAGGATGCTTCTTCATTTGCCTTGGAGTGGGAAACTCCGCATGTCATAGAATCAAAGAACAGTGTGGGTTGGAAAGGACCTTAAGATCATCCAGTTCCAGCCCCTCTGCCATGGGCAGGGATGTCTCACACTAAACCATGGCACCCAAGGCTCTGTCCAACCTGGCCTTGAACACTGCCAGGGATGGAGCATTCACAGCTTCCCTGGGCAACCCATTCCAGTGTCTCACCACCCTCACAGTAAAGAACTTCCTCCTTATCTCCAATCTAAACTTCCCCTGTTTAAGTTTTAACCCATTACCCCTTGTCCTGTCACTACAATCCCTGCCATTCCCTGCTGCTATGCTTGGAAATGTGCAGTAAACCCCCTGCATCCCAGCAGGAGACAGCATACACAACAGGGCCATCTCCACCATAACCATCCCACCACAGTGGCCACACCAAAGCTACCAAACTAGGAAACCCCAACAGGCCTTGCCAGCATGAGGGGCTTCCCAGGAGCATCCCTGTGTGCTGGGGACGGCAGTGTGGCCCTCAATGTCCTCACCAACCACTCCTTGGGTTCTCAACGCCCCTGTGTGCCCAAAGGCAACTTTATCTTTCATTTCAAAGTATCCAAATTGTGTTGTTTCCCTGTGAGTCAGCCCATTTAGTTTATGTCCTTCAGTGCCAGAGGGGAAATTTATGAGATGAGAAACTGGCTCGAAACGTTTATTTTCTAGATGACGAGTCATGCCATTAGATATATAGCATTATGAATCATAAGAACAGCATCTAATTTGCTCTTAAAGGTATAATAGGCCTGACTCCCCACACCCATACACACACATCTATTGGATTGATAGTTCCCCCCTAGATGGCTAGTTCATTTGTTCTGACACAAGCAAGACTTACAGGACCATAAAGTCCCATCTTACCATAAGCTAAGCCTATTCATAAAACAAATATTAGGGAAACGAACGATCAGCTAAGCACATTTATCCTACACTCAATTGCATATGGATCTTTCTCCTGTTGTTATTTGTGCTCAGGGGGAAGCAATTCGGGCCCCTTTTATAGCTTAGACACTCTGCAACAGAATATAGAAGAACATTTCCTTTGTCCTCTGTTAGACCTGGCTGATGGAGGGAGAAGCATTAAGTTATTTCAAACTGTGGGGTTTCTGTTGACAGAGAGGTAAATTGCAGGACATGAAGGAACCTTTCAGATCAGCATCAGCAACACCACAGGGGTTGCTCTTTCCAGATGGGATCCTGGAAATGACATGCATTGGGTGTTTATTGGTCAATATCTGGTCTTCTCCATGGCTGGCAGGGATATCGGTTCCATTGTTTCTTTAGGTCTAGGTTTCTTTGTGGTTGGTGCACACACTTCAGCTTCTGGGAGAACTAAAATACATGGAGATTAAAACCACCACAAATGAACACTCAGGCTGGACAGGGATGTGCTGCAGATAGTAGGGATGATCCAACAGCTGGGAATGTGGTCCATTGCGGGGTTTGCACTGTTTTCCCTGGTCTTTGTTTGCTTGTTTGTTCTTTTCCTCAATGCAGAAGGAAAGGAAGAAGAGTGGAATGAGGCTGAGTCGTGCAGGCAGACTGGCCCCATGCATAGGGGAACAATCACTCAGCGATGCTACCCCATATGGAGCCTGGCACAACAGGACCACCGACCTCAGCTCCTAGACGCCGCTGTGCTCCAGGCAGACTGCAGATAGCAACAGCATCAAGGGAAAGAACCCGGGCGTAGGCTCAAGCAGGGATTTCACAGCCTGAACGGGATGTGACCATGATGATTGCCTGGCTGCAGGAAAAGCTTTCCATGCCCTTACAGTAAAGCTCCATGCTGGTCACAGGAGATAAACGCTGCCCCTTAGTCTAGACATGTCAGGGGCGGGGAGGAAGGAGGAGGAAAACTACCGATTTCCCAGGCCAGAGACTCTTTCCAGGATCACGCAGTTCGCGTCTGGAAGTCTGCTCCAGGTTCGCAGCGAAGGAAGATGAAGTTTCCCTACTGCTGTTGGCAGGTGATCTCATCTTGTGCTGCTCACACCCTGCCTGCCTCCGGCTGCCTGTCCCCGGGGAGCAGCATCACCAGCACTTCATCCTGGGGAGGCACACCAGCGCTGTGCCGGAAAGGTCAGGGTGCTGGAAGGGACCCAAGGTGGGCAGAATCCTGCTTTCTGTTATTGATGGGATCCGAGGGAGCAGCAGAGGACACTGTAAAACCTGGCAGCGGGGGAAAGTGAAGCCCCGTGCTGCGGAGCCAGCTCCGCTTTCACACCTCGGCTACAAAGCTCCTCATTCTAGCGGTTACAATGCTGCTATTCTTCCCCTGGAAACGCGAGTCGGATGTGGGCTGGAGCTGCAGCAGGATGCTCGAGTGCAAGGAGGAGGACAAGGGCCAATTAGCAGATATTAAACCAAAGCAAAACCAAACAACCCCCCCCACACACACAGACCCCAGACCAAAGCACTCGCCTCCACAATGTCCCCGTTCCTCCTGGCTCCCTTTCAGCTTTGGAGGTGGAAAAAGAAATCCCTGGCACCGGCTCTCCACGCCTTCAGGGGCTGCTTTAGGGAAGCTGTGTGTGTGCAGGGAGGATTGCTGGCCTCTGGGTGCTGCATAAGGGGCCAAAGTGAGCCCATGGCCTTGGGGATGCCTTTCACCCTAGCACCATAGCCTCCTGCAAAACCTCACCTATCTCTTGCTGGACCCGCATACGCAGAGGACATCAGGAGAACCAGGCTTGAGATACATGGTAATGGGAAGAGCCCAGATATCCACCCTCCCGAATGGGATTCAAGGGGTACAGCCAAACTCTTCCCTGAGAAACAAGTCCCATTTTGACTTATCCAGCCTATGCCTCAGCTCCCGTGTCCCTCCTCTTCAGGCTCATGCTTGTCCTAGTGCTGCTCAAGTCCAGGACCGATCTCCAAGCACATCTCCGGACTCCCCTGATGGAGGTTTGCTTCCCTGAACTGGGATGGCTGCAGGGACAATGTTCACCCATCAGTGTCAAGGGCTCCTCTCCCAGGTGCAGTTGTGATCGTGAGGCCAGCAGCAGGGCCCAGACATTGCCCAACAAGGTCAGCTCCTGCTGCAGAGGGTCTTGGGGTGCCAGCACCAGGATCCTGGATTTCCCAGGTGTGCTCTTTTCCATCTGCTGTGCCCTTGAGGGTAATGTCAATGCCAAAGTGAGGGGTCACAGCACCAGCAATACACTTGGATACTCCAACTCTTTGCCCAGGGAATGGAAAGCCACAAAGGTGAGCCCAGTCCGCGCCGAACAGGGTGGGCTCCCCATTACCTTTATGGACAAGCATTGATGGAGCTACGACGGGCACATTTCACCCCATTGTTGGCCCTTCAGACTCTCCATCCTGGTAATTCAGGGTTGGTATAAACGCACAGAAAGGCTCCAAGTACACTGCCAGGGCACTGCTCCATCACACTGTGCCTCCCAACAGCAATCGCAAGACAACTGTGACCCCAAGAACTGACCAAGAACCAACAGAAGACATCAAAACCAGCTACATTTCTCCCCTCTGCTGAAACACAGCCACCAGAGCAAGTGAGCAGCAAGGGCACAGAGATGGGCTGCATCCAGGAGGAAAAGTGACACTGGTTTGTGCAGCTCCCTCAGAAACCACCACCACCACTTTGCCGTGGTCTGTATGAGCAGCAAGCCCGCTCCAGGGGAGGAAGGACACATGCTCCATCATCATCAGTGTGTGGGGCACAAGCACACTATGGCCCATGCACAGGCAGCAAAGCAGCTCTTGCTGAGAGCCCTGCCAGGGTCCCAGCCATGTACCAGGCTCCTGCTGAGGCCAATGGGGCTGGCAGTGCAGGATGTGCCCCCAGTGAGCCTCCACACTGTGAGGGGGCCGTGGCTGCAGGCAGATGCTGGGATTACTCAAGTCTTGAATTAAATCAAGGTCCTGGGGGTCTCCTAAAATCCAGGCTCCACGTCCATTTGTCTCCTTAAATACAAACAACAGGGGGTTGAATCCATTTCCCACCAGGAGCGAGATTGATCTCTGCTGCCCCACTTCCCCGCATCCCCCTCAGCACACCACCCCCTAAGCACTTCTGCAGCTGGAGAAGCTGCTCTGCTAAAAAGCAGCTTTGAGTTTGTTTCGGGTTTCACAGAACCATTAGGGTTAAAGGGACCTCTGCTCATCGTGTCCAACCCCCTGCCAGGGCACAGCCACCCAGAGCAGGGCACACGGGAGCGTGTCCATGGTGGGTTTGGGATGGCTCCAGAGAGGGAGACTCCACAACCCCCCCGGCAGCCTGTGCCAGGGCTCTGCCACCCGCACATAAAGAAGTTCTTCCTCGTGTTGAGGTGACACTTGTGTTTTAGTTTATGGCCATTGCTCCTTGCTCTGTCCCCGGGCACCACTGGAAAGAGACTGACACCATCCTGCTGGCACCCACCTTTGAGATACTGATCTGCATTAATGGGATCCCCCTTCAGGCTGCTCTTCTCTACACTAATCAGGCCCAGCTCCCACAATCTCTCCTCATAACAGAGATGCTCCAGACCCCTGAGCATCCCTGTGGCCTCATCTGTACCCTCTCCAGTAGCTCCTTGTCTTTCTTGTGCTGAGGAGCCCGGAACTGGGCATCCCTGCTCCTCCCAGTGCCCCTCAGGGTTAGCTGCCCGTTCACCTTCCTGCACCCCAGCCAGGCAACATGGGGGTTTGCAGGATGGGCAAACCTGGGGTCTCATTTGCTCAGCCCATGCCTCTTGGTGGACACCACGGCTATGGGAAAGTCCATTGCCCGTCCCATGGGGTGAGAGCAGGCAGCAATATCTGATGGTGGAGGAGGAAGGCCACCACAATCTGGCTCTCCTCTCCTTTGGCTCCAGGGTATTCACTAGATGGAAACCAGCGAGGGTCACCACATCTCTCTTCTCTCCCATCACATGCACTCAACAGCATCCTGCCCTCGAGTTGCTGGGGGCATTTTGTCAGCAGAAAACCCCACAAGAGCAGTGGAGCTATAAACAGCAATGGTGCTATAAACTTACTTGGGCTAATTTAATCCCACCAGGAGCAGTGGAGAGAGGGCTCCATCATTGCCTCTGTTCCCAAAAGCAGCCCTTTCCCTGTGAAACCTCCCACCCACAGCCACACCAGCCATGTCAGCTATGAAGAAGCCATTCAACAAAGCCCCTTAAAAGGTGCTTGGACTTTCAAACACATTTACTTGACTGTGGGGAGCTCCTTGCCCAGCACTGCCAAAGTCCCCAGCCAGGATAGAGCTAACAGTGACCATGCAAGTTCTCTGACCAATGCTGTTAAACCACAGCAGAAAGAGAAACACCTCTTAGCACGGCTCAGTCTGTAGTTCTCATTGCCTGAATGAAGGAAAAGAGGGAGTATTGCCATTGGCAGTGCCCTGATCCACTGCTCCTTCCCACTGCTGTGAGCGGGAGCGATGCTTAAGCAGCACTGGGGAAGCAGACCAAACCCCTGCTCATCACACACAGCTGAGGGTTTCCTTACACAGCAAAGTGCCTCTGAATAAATGCTCTTTGGGAAGCAAAAGGCAAAACCTGACTCCTGGAGCCCTTCTAATTTCAAACCCTTGCTTCAAAAGGAGAAAACAGCAGCTCCCAATGTCATTGGAAATAAAGGGTTTTCCAACGTTATTCACGTGGGCAAAGCAATGGATTTTCACCTGATCTCCCTCTTCGAAATGGTCAGTTTTAGAGCTGAAATCAAACATGCCCACACAGAAACATCACAAATCAGCCCAAGGCAGACACCCAGCATGAAACTGAAACCCCAGCACTTCAGAGCCTGGTAACCGAGAGCACAGCCTTGTACCGAGTGGTAGCTGTAAGCTTTAAAAGGCAACTCACTGCACTGGGGCAGATAACAAAACAAACCCACACAAACTGAAGTGGGCAAAATGTGTTACCTGTGTCTTGCCTCACCTTTGCTAGATGGAAATACAGGAAATATATATATATAGAATAATTATAGAATCATAGAATAGTTAGGGTTGGAAAGGACCTTAAGATTACCCAGTTCCAACCCCCCTGCCATGGGCAGGGACACCTCACACTAAACCAGGTCACCCAAGGCTCTGTCCAACCTGGCCTTGAACACTGCCAGGGATACCTCACACTAAACCAGGTCACCCAAGGCTCTGTCCAACCTGGCCTTGAACACCACCAGGGATGGAGCATTCACAGCTTCCCTCGGTAACCCATTCCAGTGCCTCACCACCCTAACAGTAAATATATATAAATATATGTAATATATATGTATATACATATAATATGTAAAATACATGTAAATATATGTAATACTTTCAGCATACTTTATAGATGTTCATATCCACCTTATTACTGACCGTGCTTTCTCTCTGTACATGTATATAGTTACCTATGTGGGCATATATGCAAAGAGAATGAACTTCACTGTTCACCCCTATTACTGTGCCAGTGCCTCGCCACCCTCATAACAAAGACTTTCTTCCTAGTGTCTAAACCTGTGCAGAGACTGAGGAAGGCAAACTGAGGGGCGACTAAAGCGGGATCCATCACTCACCTCCCTGGTATCGTTGTCCTGGATCAGAGCGTACAGAGGCACCACACGGTTGATCTCCAGCAGAACCGGCGTGGGGCTGAGCTGCTCCTTCCCGGGGCGCCGGCACAAGTGGCAAGTGGATGGGCAGCGCCCTTTCTCCTCACAGTGAATCTCCACACCTGAGATGAGGTGGTCATCGGACAGCATCTGTGCCGTCAGCAGGCCTGAGAGATAGGTGATGAAGGGCATGGATTTCAACTCCTTCTTGTTCCCGAGCTCGGTTGTTTCTGGTTCGGGGAGAGGGAAGAAACCAAACAACATTAAATAAAGCTCAGCACAGGCGTATTCCCAAAGCCAAGCTCTGCTGCAGCCAGGATAAATGCAGCTGCTGGAGGTGCTGGAGGCCAGGTGGGAGCAGGAAATCAGAAAGGTCAAGGAGAGAAAAACAGGACTTGCAGGTCACTGCATGGGAAAGGGTAGGAAGGGTGAGCACAGACAAGCTCTTCTACAGTGACAGACTGACCATGTTCTCCTCCTTCTTTGTAACTTGCTTATGCACCTTCTGCACTTCAAAATGAAACCCAAGTATATCCTACCTGCCAAAGGGAAACACTCCAAAGGGACCAGAGCAAGGAGCTGAGTGCTCCCAACCCTCACCCCAACACCAGTCCTCTCTCTGTGATCTTTAGCTCTCTCTTTTGGGTGACACATTATCCAGGACACTGAGATGGAACCAAAGGAGGATGCAAAGAGACTGCACTGAGGGATGGAGCCCCTGGGCAGAGGGTACGATGGGTATGGGAACAAACTCACCACATGGGAAGAAATGGAGGCGTTACCAAACCCAAACTGTCAATATGCTGCTTTCAGGAACTGTTCAGCCCTTTGAAACCCATTGTGAAACATCCTGGTGGTCTCAACCACAAGGCAATGAACCCAAGAAAGCCTTACTTTGTTCTGGCTTGGTCCAAACACTTGCTAAGGACAAAGTACAACATCTGGTGCTACCCTGAGCACAGGAGACAGGACTTCCATCTCCATCCTGTGCACCTCTATTTAAACCCTTCATGTGTAGACTCCTCTTGGGTTGATCCAAGGAGAACCCAACTTTCATAACCTGGTGAGGGGCTTGGAGGAGAAAAGCCTTTCTCCATCCTGTGCCCAAATGAGGCTTCCAACACCACGAACTGGATCGCTACTGCCTCCAGCAACAACATCCCAGTCCCATGAAGGAGCTGCAGAAGAACAAGGATTGCCTCCATGCCCTTGGCTCGCAGTGACACACAGCTGCTGTGGCAAGGCAGTAGTCAGTTAGGAATAGCAGTAAACACAGTATTCATTCATGACTCCCAATGGCCTCCAGGCTAGGGCCAGCCTCCCCTGCTGCCTGGCTGACAGGGAGTGCTTCTGTGCTCCAGATCAAAGCTGTCCATCTTTCAGTGGAATGGAAGGGGGGAAAGCTGCTAAGATAAATCAAAACAAGGCAGTGAGGAGATGTCTCAACATCTAGAGACACTGGTGTACAGAGACAAGGAAAATGAGAGTTGGGGCTGGTTCCTGGAGAGATCGTTTTCTAGAAGAGCAGCTCCAGGCAGTTCCAAGCCTCATAAGGGGAAACCATGAAGCCCTGACAGATAAATTGGGTGGCTCAGAAAGAGGGAAGCTACAAGGTGATGCCATGGACCTCTTCTTGCTTCTGGGCAACAAGTCTTTAACATCGCTATTGAACTACATGTAAAAGAGAAAGGAGATGACAGTGACACTTCCGGGCTGCAGAGCTTCTTCACCCGGGCTGAAGCAGTGATTTTGGAGATCCTCCATGGGGAAGGAAGTTTTGGAGCCATGCTGTAAGGCAGAACATGAACACAGAACTGAAGAGAATGTGGACTCAGTTATCACATGATTGGCAATAGGGTATCAAACCTTCCCTCCTGAAATACTGGCTTTATAACTAAGAATTGGACTACTTGCATCAAATGTCTGGATGTGGCCTTAACACAGGCTATGGCTTAGCCTAAACCTAGCTAAGGCTTTTCTGGAGATGTGGCACAGAGTTTCCAGCCTTTCTGACAACCACTGTTCAAATCACACAGACAGGCTTCCACTGGCACCTGGAAGAAGCCCCAGGGTCATGGGCAGTGTGGTCCAGCTGCTAGAGCATCACTCTGGGAATGCCTCATTGGAGGCTCCCTTCCAAGTTACCTGTTCTGTCCTTCTCCCTCCACATCTGCATTGAAGCACAGGACACTCAATGCCTGTGGGCTCAGGGGCTCTTTGAGTGCAAACAAGCAGTGAGGAGTGGGATGAATAAGCAAGAAGAGCAACTTCCCTTGGTCCTCCTCAGTTACAGTCTGGTTTTGCAAGGAGCAAGCTGGGGCAAGTACCCTGTACACTGGGAAAGGGCACTGCAGCTGGGGGTGGTGGTTTCAAGAGCTCTCCAAAGGGACTGGCGTGAAAGCAACGGTTCCTCCTGTCTCCTGAAGGAAACCCAGATGGAGCAAAGGCATTTCAGGAGCAGCAGTCATCAAATGGAGCTGCACAAAGTCTCATATAAACTCATACCTAAAAACTCATATATAACTCATATAAACTCATATAAACTCATATATAAAGTCTCATATATACTCAAAGTAAGGCAGAAAACTGAGTAGCACAGCTCCCTTTCCATACAGCCACACACTCAGCCACAGAAGATTAACCATGGAGCCTTGTGACACATGTAAGACTTCACAGGTAAGGTGGAAATCTCTGTATTTAACCCTCTTTGTAACAGCTGAAGCCCCAGTTACTTTAGGGGAAAGGATTCCTTTGCATCCTTACAACCTGCAGATATAAGGGGATACTGGAGCTGAGCTTACAGGTTCAGTGTGCTGGCAACAGGTCTGCGATGTTCCCTTGTAATGAAAAGGCTCTGGGTGCACCTCCAAAGGAGGAAGACGAAATAGGATGTGGCTCAGCAGAGGGAGATAGGTTTTGCTGCCAGCTCTCAACCAGACAAGCACTTGGAAGTCATCAGCACTGTAGAGCATATCCTGGTAGTGGTTGTGGAATGAGGGCTTAAGTGCAGTCCTGACAAAATATTCACCCCCCTTCTGCTACCAAAACCCATGTGAGAGTGCCAATTGCACACCCTGCTTGGGATCCAACTGATCCAGAGCTGAGGACCGCCAGCGAGGAGGAACTGCTCCTCATATGCTTGCTGACAGGATGGAAAGCATCAGCTCCAGGTGCCTCATCCCTAGAAAGCTGGTGATCTTGATGGAGACTGTGCTTCCTTCTCTTCCCAACCACATCACCCATCACTCACAGCATCTGAGAGGATTCAGAACTGGGAGGTATTGTCCCTAAAACACACTCCTTTATTCCTAGACCTGCCATTGCAACTGTAGCCCAAGGAGAAGGGATCTGGGTCCCTCTATCTCCTTCTTTCCCACCTCCGAGTTCTGGCTTCCTGCTCAGCTGTCTGCCTGCAAGGAGAGTGCTCAAGGGCCAGCCTGCTCTCCCCACAGGGAACTGGAGAAATCACATATATTCCTGCAGGCTCAATCTCTCTTTTGGTTACCTAAGTCCCTGTACAGCACCCATCAGTGCTGAGGCCCAGCTAAACGGCTGCTTCTGGAACAAAACATGGGCAGCCCAAGCCTATTCCTGGTGAGGCCAAAGGAATATTTGCCATTGGATCAGAGCAAATCAGAACCAGACCCTGCGACATCCCATTGCACTGCCATCCCACTGCGCTGCCATCTCCAGCTGCCAACAGAAACCCTCCTGCTGCTTTCACTGCAAGCTGGGCCCAGTCCAGATTAAGTAAACCCAGCTTTAGGATTCAGATCCACATTGCACAAACCCCATCCAGAACCGGACAACGTCCCAAAGCACTCAAACTGCTCTTGCAAAACCTCTGCTTTACTCCTAGGGAAGGGCTTTGCAGGTGACTGCTTCTGGGTGCTCCAAAGGTCCTGTTCTGGCAGGAGGATGAGGCTTGGCTGCAGGAGCTGCAGCAGCACTGGGGATAAGAGGGCTTCCTTATCAGCCCTTGCATCTGAACATGCTTTCGCTGGTGACTCAGTTGGATTCTGGCAACATCTGTTTGGAAGCGCAGCGCCGCGGATGTGGTTAGATACATCACGGCAACTTGTGGGAGTTATTTGTTTGTCTGAAACATGCATTTAAAAGAAAGAGGGGAAAAACCAATCAACAACAGCACAACACAACAAGTAAAATAACAGCTTCTGCCAAGTGTCAAGCCTGGCCTGAGAGAGGATGAGCAGCGCAGCGTGTGCAGAGGTACCGCTCACCGGCCTGGCTCTGGCTCTGGGCTCCATCAGGGTTTATAACCCCACAGCATGAGGTGATTCCTGTGCAGGGGTCCCTGCTAGGGATGCAGCAGTTGCAGATGTGAGGAAATACTTCCAGTAGCACCTCCTAGTGCCTGGACAAGACAGAAGCACCATAACACCACTGTGGTAACATAACAACAGCACAATACCCAGTCCTTCATACTGGAGTTTGTATTGAGAGCTCCCAGAAGATGATGGATTTCCCAGTGGTCCAGCATTCTAATACAGCACCTCCTCCAGAAGATCCCAAGTCATTCCAAAACTGGGAATCACTCCACTTACCACAAGTACGCAGCCACATCAGGCGTAGGATGTGGTAGCTCTTCAACAGCAGAAAAAGCTTGGAACAAGGAGAGGAGAAGGCTCTCCAGCTGAAGCTGTAGAGGGAATGTCAGGAATAGACCCAGGTGGGGATTCTTCCAGGCTCAGCAGGTTAACCCCACCAACACTGATGGGCTGCTCATCTGGCCCTGATTTAGGACCTGGGCTTTGCATTCCATGCATGGAAGAGGTAATTTTGGTCCACTTCTGCCCTAGTGTCACTGCAGGCAGGGCAGTGGGGATTTACAGCCAACACACATCCACTGGCACAGGCTGCCCATTTATTACCTGGCAGAAAAAGACCCCATTTGTTGGCAAATCCATCGGAAAGGACTCAGAAAGAAAATCAATCCTCATGTTTGCCTGGGAATTTCTCTTGCAGCGAGGTACTGTCAGTGCTGTAACTACCAGGGCTGAGAACAGCCTGGACAGATTTAATGCTGCCCACTGTCTGCGATGGGAAAACACTGCCTGGGACTGCAAGGAAAGTGTTGGTGCAATGTCTAGGGGAGCCAGCAGTGCTGTACTATCACACATGCATCCATGGGTGCAAGAAGCACGGTGCCAGCCCTTGCTGCTGCCCAGGAAATGCCACACCAACAGCAGTTCAGGCTGGCTGTGCCAAACCACCAATGCCATGTCCCACGGAGGATTCACCTATGGACTGTCACCCATCATTTAGGGAATGCCACCAGCCCATGGCACAGCATCCTGTTTGGAAGCATGGGTGAAGGCGTGACCACAGCCTGTGCACACCCCAGAAGGGTGCATGCTGATGCTCATAAGCAACCGCAGATGTGTGTCCATGGGACACCTCGGCTGAGCCCATGGAGCGGCTGAAGGGGTGGCACTGGGGTGCTATGGGACCTGCCATGCATGGCAGCGGGGCAGTTGTGGCCACTGCAGTCCGTGAGGACCTGCTGCCCTCTCGTGGCACCGCGGGAGGATGGCTCCCGGGCTGGAGATGCACCACGGCTCTCTCTGCTGCTGTCACCCCACAGCCCCTCCGATGGGACCTCATCCTGCATGGAGCTCCGGCCTCGGCGTGATGAGTCTGGCAACACAAACTCAGAACACCCTGAGTGCCCACAAGTGATGATCTCCTGAATGTGGCGGTTTGTGACCATTTTTCTCCCCCTCTTATGTCCGGAGAGTCGCAACCACATTCCTGCCTCTGCCCCCCTCTCCCTGCTGATAAACCTAATGCAGTTAAACACAGAACCCTGCACACTCTCAGATCCCCAACACCCAATACAAGCAGTGGCTGGTGAGCTGTGCATGGTGCTTGTGGCTCGGTGGCCCACAGGACCTCTGTGTGCCCCTGGGAGTTCCTCTGCCCTGGGGTGATCCCAAAGGTACCAGCAAGGAGAATCCAGAGGCAGACCATTTCCTCCGCAGGTCAGATGAGCAGGCTCTGCAGTAACCTCAGCTTCAGGTGAGACATTTACAGACTTGCAAGCCTGTGGTACTAAAGGAAAAGGCCAGGAGAGCTTTTAGAGATCACTGATCAACCCCTACGAAGGGGGACGGTGCAGGCATCACCAGTGAGCTTGCTTCATCATAGGAATCAAAGGCCCTGCATGGCCCTCACTGCCTGGAAGTGCAACCAAAGCCTTGCCCTGCTCATCCAACCCTTGGCAGCACCTCACTGCTTGTGCCCCTGCCTCTGAGCCATTGCAGCTCCACAAGGATGGTCCCAGCATCACCAAATTCCTGCCCTGGCCCCCATGGGCTGCTGTGTTAGCCCTGTACCAGCAGCTGGCTCCCTCCCTGCTCCAATGCACCCTCCTCATGCCCATTTCCCATGGGATGGCTGAGATGTCCCAAGCCCTGCTGGCTGGATGGCTGGCCACCAGTGCAGGGCAGCCCCAACCCCACTGCCACGGTGACTGGGGTCCCAGCCTCCCTATCCTTCCTCCTCATGGCACAGGGTCCCCATAATGTACATGCTGAGTAGCATCATCAGCTCATTGTTACCACCTCCAATTAAATCCTGAGGGTCCTTAGTTTCTACCCCAAGATGCATTAAAAGCTTATTTCCTTATTCCTATAGTTATTTTTTCCTCATACTGTTCACTTCCAGGTGTGGGTGACCTCACAAATCCACCACAACACCCTGGTTTAATGCTTACACCTACTTTTATTCCATAGAAAATACACCAGGGGCTGAAAGCGCATTCCCGTCGAGATGCCAAGAACCAGGAGTGAATCCCATGTCCCCTTCTGGGACACAGCACCACCCCCAGGGCACTGCTGGAGCACCCTGTTGAGGTTTGCTGCTCAGGGCCTGAAGCATGGCATGAAATAGGAGACCATAAATCTCACCCATTGCAGCCCTGGTCAGGGTTTGCCTCTGCTCTTGCTGCCTTTGAGTGCATCCGCTGCCCATGTTGCTGATCCCTACTGCTCCTGATCCCTCCGGCTCCTGATTGCTGCTCCTCTTGATCCCTGCTTGGATGTAGGTCCCTTCCAACTTCCATTCTATCCTAGTCTAATTCATTCCATTCAATTTCATGTTATCCTATCCCATTCCATTCCTTCATTCCTACTCTATTCTGGCTACTACCTGGGTACCACTAGGACCAGCAGCGATGCCAGCAGCACTGGGGTGTTCAGAACAAGGCTCCCATGGACCTGCCTGCCCAGGCCTTGCTTCTCCCTGCTCCTGCAAGGAAAGCCCCAAGCCCTGACATTCCTGATGTGCTGTGCACACACCCCTCCCACCCCAGGTCACAGTAAAGCTGGGCTCTGCCATCATGAAGCAGTCTCGTGATGGCCAAGTGAAAGCTGAGTGGGAACAGGACCCACTGTTCCCGGTGTCCTTTGCACCACCATGACCCCAAGAAACACCAGGGCAGAGCTAAACCCCTGCCTCTGACCACTGCTGCCAGCCCCAGGCAGCACAGAGCCTGTCTGATGGGCAGGGGGTCAGAAATCAAGGCTCGAGGGACAAAGAGGGTGGAAGAAGCAGGAGGGAAATGACTGGTTCTATCATCAATGACTGCTGGAAAGATCACCTTTTGCTGCCTCGCAGCGTAAGCAGATGAGGCAATGACAAGGGCAAACCCAAACCCACTCCATTTCCCCATTGCTTCCTGCCTGTGCCACAGCAGCAGCATCAACCACCGGCGACCACTGCAATAAAGGTGTCATTGTACGAACCAGGACGTGCCCTGAGCGGGTCCTCACGCAAGCAACCACAGCTGCCAATGACCGTATTTATGTCACTGACAGTATTTATGTGCTTCACCCGATCAACTGATCACATTTGCTGTTCTGTACCTCAAAATAGGCCTCTTTGTCCTGGGAGCCCAGGGGCTGCTCCAACACAGTGGGAATGGACCAAGAGATGAGTTTTCAACAGGCAACACAAAACATGACCAGTGCTCAGAGTCCTGCTGCAGGGTAGAAGATGGGAAGGGACGGGATCATGAGGGACCAGCACAGAATAAACCAAGAACAGTGAATCCCTGAATCCCAGCCTGGGTTGGGTTGGCAGGGACCTTAAAGCCCATCCAGTTCCAACCCCTGCCACGGGCAGGGACCCCTTCCACTGGAGCAGCTTGCTCCAAGCCCCTGTGTCCAACCTGGCCTTGAGCACTGCCAGGGATGGGGCAGCCACAGCTTCTCTGGGCACCCTGTGCCAGCGCCTCAGCACCCTCACAGGGAAGAGCTTCTGCCTAAGAGCTCAGCTCAGTCTCCCATCACCCCTTGTCCTATCGCTACAGTCCCCGATGAAAATAACCAGACTCAATTAGCTGGCAAAACACCTTCAAACGCATGGAGCCCAGCCCTTCCGTCTGCCTGCCTTTACCGTCCCTGCACACCACAAGCAGGAGCAGGAGGCGCCTGGCTGAGCCGGGAGCGCCCTATGCGGGCAGGTCCTCAACTGCAGCCCCCGGCGGCGGCAGACCCAGGCCCACCAACCACCCTGCGGCCCCACTGCCGCCGCCGCCGAGCTCCCTACCCCGTTTACCCTCCCGGTCCTTCCCCCCCGCCATCCCCTCGGCCTCCCCAGCTCCTCCCTCCGGTCCCCGCTCCGCAGCCTCCACTCCGGACTCCATCTCCCGTCGTGCTCCGCGCCCCGCCGCGCACGTTACGTTACGTTACGTCCCGTCCCGTCCCGACGCGCACGTTACGTCAGTGCGCGGGGCACGCCGGCCAGCCGCGCGCGCGCCCGGGGAGCTGCGGGCAGGTAGGGAGCACCCCGGGCGGGACGCGGCGGCGCCCCCTGGAGGCTGGGCGGGACGCGGCGGCGGCGGCGGCTGCGGGCGGGCCCCCCCCTCCTCTTCCTCCTCCTCCTCCTCCTCCTCCTCCTCCTCCTCCTCTTCCTCCTCTTCCTCCTCTTCCTCCTCTTCCTCCTCTTCCTCCTCCAACCGCCCCTGCGGTGCCCCGGGGCCGGGCCGCGGCTCCATGGGGTGGGAGCCCCGGGGTGGGTCCGCCCCGCCGAGCCCTTGTGGAGGCCGCGGTGGGGCTGTGGAGGGGGTGCGGCTGCGCCCTGCGCGGCTGAGGCGAGGGGTGACCCCCGAGCCCCGCCTGAGCGCTGGGACGGAGCCCCCGGGGCAGATCCTGCTGCTGCCCCCCCCCCCCCCGAGCGTTTGAACGGGGGTGGCCCCAGCCGTCAGTTCGGGGCGCCTCACAGCGCGCGGTGGGTGAAAAGTAAAGGGAGAAATCGCTTTGAGGCTGTCTCGGCGTGTCATGCACCGAGGTTATAGCCGGACCCAGGGCTGAGGCTTCCCCCGGCCCCTGCTCGGCGTCAATGGCACGATGGACACGCATAGGACAAACTTCCATCGGGGCACGAGAGGGAAGCGCAGCAGTAAAGTTAACCTGATGTTGCTGAGGTGCGTGCTGGCATGCCAAGGAAGTGTATGGAAAGAATCTTTGACAAATCGTCTGCCTACAAACCGAACTTAGAACTCAGTAAAACCCCTCTGTCGTTGATACTTGAATGAGAACAGTTGTTTTAAAGCTAGTTTTTGATGTATTTCACGTGTGTTGTATGTAATTCCCTATATCTGGTATCTGTGCTGCTCCCTCATCCTCCCCTAAGTCTTCCAACATATTTCCAAGGAAAATAAGAATAATGGAGCTGGTACCCTGTGTTGCAGTTTTAAAATGCAGATTTCTCCGTCCCTCAGAGGATGGTTTCTGATCTACAGAGCCCAGGCTTCTGCTTCCCTGGCTGAGATAGGAGCCAAGAAGAAAAGGGAAGAGCATTCAGCAGCAGCAAGTGCCAAGCATGTCCCTGC
This sequence comes from Lathamus discolor, assembly GCF_037157495.1. Classification (NCBI taxonomy): domain Eukaryota; kingdom Metazoa; phylum Chordata; class Aves; order Psittaciformes; family Psittacidae; genus Lathamus; species Lathamus discolor. The sequence continues at coordinate 8,135,761 of NC_088898.1, read as the reverse complement.
TCCTGTACTCATTGAGCCAGGGATCAGATCCCAGCGTGGGATCAGAGCTGCTGCACCGCTGAATCCCCTCCACAGGCTTTAAAGGACTGTGAGCTGAGGGACTAAAAGGAGTTGTGTAACTCTCGGCATGAACATGAAGAACTTCTCTTCGTTGCAGTTGCCTTCTCCCACTTGAGCAAATGGGAAACTGAACTTTTCTGTTGGAAATGCTCCCAAGGATGAAGCTGGCAAACCCGCAGCAGGGAAGCGAGAATGCTCCATGCACGCAGCCATAGCTCTGGACAAGCTGCCTGTCCACATCCCTCTGTGACCAGCTCTGCAGTTTAAAGACTAACTCTCTCCATCCCCTCCTCTTCCCCTACAAGAAACGTTTCCATCCCCCTTTCTTTTAATAGCTAAGCCATGCAACAGCAACGCTATTGAAACCCAGTCTAGTGAATAACAACAATGATGGGACCCCTGTTCTATTCCTTTTGAACGGCTGCTTCAGTGGGATCTGCTCCCTGCTGGGAGGGAGGTGAGGGTGGAGAAACCTGGATTGAAGCTGAATGGCAACCAGAGTGCTGGAAAACTGAACCAGAAGGGAAGAATGAGGTCAGTGCTGTGAGGCTGAAACCAGGAGACGTTCTATGCAGTTAAGCTAAGTTCAGGAACTAACAATGAGCACTTGGGATGCGTATTAACACATGCTTGGAGTCCTCTGTTAGCTCCATTAGTGCTAATTCCTGCCATTCCACATGGAGCTGTGTTTAATTGGCATGCTGGAGCATGATGCTGCGTGGCAGAGGTTAAAGAAATAACACTGGCATCGAATCTTCACTGTTTGCTTTCAGTATGTACAGTCATTCCCAGAACGAGTGGAAGCTGACAGATCATCCCTCCTAGTTTCCCTTCCTGGCAACTCTACGAAGCCTTGAGGATTTATTTTGGCTATCTAGAAAAAAACGAAGAGTAAAGCAACCACATTTGTTTTGTTAGTTCCCGATGTCACATCTGAATGCAGGTCTCCAGAGGTGATAAATTAATGTCCTCAAGCGTTGCACCATCTGGTTCCTCTTTGGATGCGCAGCATTCTGAATGCTTGGTTTAATCTCTCTGGGTTTCAGTAAATTACGGAAACTCAAGAGGCTTGGCAGCAGGAGATGGGCACCATGAGGAGATGATTCAGTCATCAATATCTATTGGGCTTCCTTATTGCTGCCATTAACACTTCTTTCTGTTCTGCTTAGAAATTTTGCGAGTGAATAGTTCATCACACCAGGAGCTGCAAGTTGGGTTTGGAATTTGCCTACTCTGAGATTAGCTATGACTAATTCATCCTTTCCAAAGGTGGCAATGCTAACTGGGCTGCTTTTTTTCCAGGGTTGGGTGATAAATCAGAAAGAAATTGCATGTATATGTAACTGATGACATAAATCACATTTCCTTTTTTTTTTTTTCTCTCTGGACAGAATTGGAGCACCTTGGAATAGATGCGAGAAGAAGACTTAGTGCTGGGTAAAGCTGCCTTGGAGAGCCATGGCTGCCGCCACTCATCTCAACTCGGATGCACTCCGAGAGGTCCTGGAGTGCCCCATTTGCATGGAATCCTTCACTGAGGAGCACCTGAGACCCAAGCTCTTACACTGCGGGCACACTATCTGCAAACAGTGCTTGGAGAAGCTCCTGGCAAACAGCATTAATGGGATCCGGTGCCCCTTCTGCAGCAAAATCACACGGATCACAAGCTTAGCTCAGATGACCGACAACCTGACTGTGCTGAAAATCATAGACACCACTGGACTGGGAGAAGCAGTGGGTCTTCTCATGTGCAAGGTCTGTGGGAGAAGGTTGCCAAGACACTTCTGCAAGAGCTGCAGCTTGGTTTTATGTGAGCCCTGCAAGGAGTCATCACACATGCCTCAAGGACATAGAGTTGTTGCGATCAAAGAGGCTGCTGAAGAGCGTAGGAGGGAATTTGGGACGAGGCTTGCCAGACTTCGGGAGCTCATGGGTGATCTGCAGAAAAGAAAAGCATCTCTGGAGGGTGTTTCAAGAGACCTGCAGTCTAGGTACAAAGCAGTTCTGCAAGATTACAGCAAAGAAGAGCGCAAGATCCAGGAGGAACTGGTCAGGTCACGCAAGTTCTTCACCAGCTCTTTGTCAGAAGTGGAGAAGGTAAATAATCAGGTCATGGAGGAGCAAGCCTATCTGCTGAACTTAGCAGAAGTGCAGATCATGTCTCGCTGTGACTATTTCCTTGCCAAAATCAAGCAGGGAGATATAGCCCTCTTAGAGGAGGCAGCAGATGAGGAAGAACCAGAACTGACAAACAGTCTTCCAAGGGAGCTGACTCTTCAAGAGGTTGAACTCCTGAAGGTGAGCCATGTGGGACCACTGCAGATCGGGCAGGTGGTGAAGAAGCCCCGCACTGTTAACGTGGAGGAGTCCCTCATGGAAACTGCAGCATCCTCATCGGCATCATTCAGGGAGCCTGACCTGGTGCAAGAGGAGCCCAGCTGCACACCCAGTTCCTCCCCAGCCAAGCCAAGGATGCCTGAAGCAGCCACGAGCATCCAGCAGTGTCACTTCATCAGGAAGATGGGCTCCAAGGGCAGCTTGCCAGGGATGTTTAACCTCCCTGTCAGCCTACACGTCACCCTGCAGGGCGAGGTGCTTGTTGCAGACAGAGGCAACTTCCGAATCCAGGTTTTTACCCGGAAGGGCTTCCTGAAGGAGATCCGCCGGAGCCCCAGCGGAATCGACAGCTTTGTTTTGAGTTTCCTTGGAGCAGACTTACCCAATTTGACACCCCTTTCTGTCACCATGAACTGCCACGGCCTCATAGGTGTGACTGACAGCTACGATAACTCTTTCAAGGTCTACACCATGGATGGCCATTGCGTGGCGTGTCACCGGAGCCAGCTAAGCAAGCCCTGGGGCATCGCTGCTCTGCCTTCGGGCCAGTTCGTAGTGACTGATGTGGAAGGAGGCAAACTCTGGTGTTTCACAGTGGACCGTGGCGTGGGGGTAGTGAAGTACAGCTGCTTATGTAGTGCAGTGCGCCCCAAGTTTGTCACCTGCGATGCTGAAGGGACCATATACTTTACCCAAGGGCTAGGGCTTAACCTGGAGAACCGGCAGTACGAGCACCATTTAGAAGGAGGTTTTTCAATTGGCTCTGTTGGCCCAGATGGGCAGCTGGGACGCCAGATTAGCCACTTCTTCTCTGAGAATGAGGATTTCAGGTGCATAGCTGGGATGTGCGTGGATGCCAGGGGAGACCTCATTGTTGCTGACAGCAGCCGTAAAGAAATCCTGCATTTTCCTAAAGGAGGGGGCTATAACATCTTAATCCGGGAAGGACTCATCTGCCCAGTTGGTATTGCCATTACTCCCAAAGGGCAGCTGCTGGTTCTGGACTGTTGGGATCATTGCATTAAGATCTACAGTTACCACCTGAGAAGATATTCCACCCCTTAAAGGCGTGTCTGTAAACAGAGATTCTTCCAGCCTCGTTGCAATCTGACAGGAACCAGTGTCAAGCATTCAGGAAGATGGTGCCATAACCAAAGGGGGGTCAACATAGAGACCGTTGTGTTTTGTGTTTAGAAACAAAATAGCTTATGTGGTGGTGGTCTGCTTCTTCTTCTGTTTTATATATAAAATCCATACAATAAAGAACAAGTGCCAAGGGAAAGGATCCATCCTGGAGTATTGGTTCCTTGTTAAATGACTGGTCACTCCATAAACCTTCTCACGTCCTTACACCACATCACCTACACTTCCAGCTTCAACTGTTGTATCTTTGTGCCATAAACACTGACTGCTCTAAATCACCTTCCCTCAGAGAACCAGAGGCAATCCTTGCTGTGGAACTCGCAAGGAACTGGGTAACAGTTGTCTGGGCAACTACTTGGGAAAGCAATTTCTGATTGCAGCACTGCATCAACTGAAATAGCCCTCTTAAACTGCGTGGAGAAGGAGCTGTGCTTTCAGACTGGCGAGGGAGGGGTTTCTCTCTGGGTTTTGGGTATTCAGGAGATCACCCCTGTGGTGCCGTTCGTGAACCATGTCTGTTCAACATCAAGTGAGTAGTGGGCAATCGTGGGAGGTTGAGCTGAGCCACAGAACTGCCCTCTGATGGCAACAGGGTTTTTATTACTACTGAGAGTTCTGTTAGGTAGTAGGGGATAAAAAGGGAGGGGGCTAGAGGAAAAAATATAAGGGGGAAGGGAACCTATGGTTGATATTTACTGTTTTATTGTTAAATGTATCCTGGAAACTGGCTTTGGAAGGTATGTCTGGTATCTAAAGCTTTATTGGGAGGTGGGGGGAAAGGGCTGGGGAAATACGTCTATAGTAAATAAGATTCAATGCAACATATTGTACATTCACCTGCACTTCATTATTCTGCATTCCAGACTCTCCCATTTAGCAATAGGCTTCCACTCATCTGCACTTTGTACCTGCAAGCTGCTCACTGCCAAGATGAGGAGGAGAGGGGGGGGCTGTTTTCTGTCTTTAATACTTGGAACCACATCCACTGATGCACTGCTTTTTTTTTTCCCTCCTTGCACAGCAAAACACTACATTCCTCACATACATTTTGTTACAGCACCAGCAGGCTCCAGAGTTCATGTTCATCACGGCTTTGGGCCAAATGAAGCACAAAACTGCAGCTGTGTGAACCAAGGCCCCCACAGTGCTACTCTCCTGGCTGATAAATGTGTACCTCAGTGTGGTGCTGCTTGCCCAGAATAGCTTATTGAAGGAAAGATGCATTTAAATAGGGCACAGTGGTAGCATGTTAATCTGCCACAGATAATAGTTACACTGCAGCGTGTTTATTTGTTGCTATCAACAATGTAGTTGCAAATTTGGGGGCATGACAGACAATCTAAAAGCTGATTTTATGGTGGCTGCCATGCTACAGCAAATTGTTTGCTACTTGTGCTACAACATGGATGCAACAAGTGATTTTTTTTAAGCTCCCATATACTTTCCCCTAATGAAACAGCAAAGTTACATCAGCTTCAGAGGCACTGCAAGCTCCAGCCTGTTGTTTGGCACTTACAAGGTTTGTAGAAGTTCTAGGAGCAGATTTTACTGGGATTTTCTTTCCTCTCCCTGTTTTGCTCAGCCAAAGCACTGAAGAGGCCCAGCACAACACACACCTAGCTGATGGGGGTGCCCCTCCATTGGGGAATCTGCCTATTTCTCTTACTATAACAGGATGGAAAGAGGTTGCGGAGAAGGGAGCAGGAGCTAAGACGCTCCCATGCGAGATGCTGCTGAGGGAGCCCATGGGAGCTGAACCCTCCATGCACTACAACAGGACAAGGGGGAATGGATTTAAACTTGAATAGGGAAGATTGAGCTGAGCTCTTAGGCAGAAGCTCTTCCCTGTGAGGGTGCGGAGGCGCTGGCACAGGGTGCCCAGAGAAGCTGTGGCTGCCCCATCCCTGGCAGTGCTCAAGGCCAGGTTGGACACAGGGGCTTGGAGCAAGCTGCTCCAGTGGAAGGGGTCCCTGCCCGTGGCAGGAGCTGGGGCTGGAAGAGCTTTAAGGTCCCTTCCAACACAAAGCAGTCTGGGATTCTATGATGATTCTATAACACCCCCCACCTCCCCTTTTCGTGTGCTGCTCCTGCATTTGCTGACGCTGCCAACTTGCACATCAGTATTTGCATTCTCTGTTTCTCTTTTTTTGGGTGGGAGGGGCAGTTGCCTGAGGTATCTTACAGCAGTCTGGGGAGCTGATCTCACCTTGCATGTGTGTTTTGGGGAAATGACAACTATTACCAGGCCTTTCTGCAGTTAATTACGTTGTAACTCAAGGCGTTTTTTCCAGTGTTACAGCAATAGCAGTTCCTCTCCTACTGATCTCTTTTCAACATTTCTCCTGTTTCCAAGAACTGCTCCAAGCAGGAAGCTACAATGGACCTGAATAATTGAAGCAATATTATCTATGCTAATATGTACCTCTGTAATTTTCTGTCCACATGGATCTATTTAAGCTCTTTTTTTTGCAATAAACATCACACTACCAGCAATAACAGCTCCTGGAGTGCTTGAAGGGACAGAAAAGCTGGTCCAGTAAACTGAGCAGTTGGTTCCTCCAGCCTGTTCCTGGTTACACAGTTCAAACAAAAGCGTCTGTCATCTGTTTCTCACTCAGATGATCCAAGAGAAATCACACCACCCTGCAAGGCACTGCTAGGGCAGGACACTGCGATCGGCACCTCGGGGTGCTATGTGTTGCCTGTAGCTCTTTGTCTGCTCTTGGCTTTCAAGTGGAAAAGAGGTAAAAGGAGGACCTGAAAACCTGTTGTTCCTCCCGCAGGGTACACACATCCCCTGCTAGAACACAACAGGGACCGTGAGGGGGTTTTGCAGAGCTGTATTTCTCACCCTGGTTCCCTCCCCTCCGATGTTGTGATCATTTGCCAAACAAGATGCACTGGAGTCATTAAGGAGCGTGATGAAATAGTTTGGCTTCTGCTTTCTACCTGGAGAAAGAGCTTGTCTGGTCGTACGTATGTGTTTGGGCTTTAAAGATTGTGTAATAAAGGAGAAATTGATCCAATTAAAAGCGCATTGCAAACGGCTCGTTTTCTTATTAAAAACACTTTATCTCTCCCTTTGGTGGCAGATTGGGTTTTACAGCCACTGGGAATTCAACTTGGGAACACAGTGGCTATGAGACTCCTTTTATGCCATCGGGTTAGGAGGATATATCTGATCTCCTTGGCAGGTCTCACGTAACTTTATCTGATGCTTCCCTACCCACCTCATAAACAAATACTGGAGTTTCCACCTTAATTCATGCTGATACTCCCACAAGGGCAGTATCTTTTCACTGCAGGTGATACCTGATGTTTGAAAGGGCTGGTTCAAATTCACTGGCACTAAATGCTCTGTAACAGGATGTGGAAACCTGGCTGAAAGCTTCCTCATCCGTCCCCCTCATCATCCTCACCATCAAGGGGCTTTCTTCCTCAGCTCTGCCCTGCTGTAGAGGTGACACATTTGCTGGGGCTGGTAGAATCATTTAGGTTGGAAAAGACCTTTAAAATCATTGAATCCAACCATGAACCCAGCACTGCCAAGCCCACCACTAAACCGTGTCCCCAAGTGCCACATCTACACGTAGGAGGGCTGCTGGGAGGATTTACTTATTATTCTGGCTACTTTTGATAAATGCTGCAAATAAACCCTAGCAGAAGCAGTGTGTTTAGGTGGAGCCAAAGGAGAACTAAGCGATTTGCTACTCAGCATTCAAATGGTCCATCAGCAGCATGTGCAGATTCTCCTCTGGTCCCATCATCCAGCTGGGTTTGCTGTGCTGGGTGAAGGATTTTAGCGCTGGGGCTCATCTCACATGTTATGAAGCGGCTCTTTTAGCAGACACCAGTTGCTGGTTTATCAAAGCACACGATGCTTGCAGAACAACTGCCATGCAGGTGCTAGTTCATGAGCAGTTATCATTTCTTAGGGTAGCAGCAACTACGCTGCGAACATTCATTCTGGGCAGCAACCAACAGCCAAGGTCTCTGAAGGGATGGGGGGAGAGCCTGGTTCTTAATCAAAGGGGGCAGAGCTATGGAAGTAGAACCAAAGCCAGATGTTTTGAGTCTTTTCTATTGTATAGCTGAAGTGATTTTTCTGGGTCATTACTCTACGCAAGGATTTAAAGTTATTTCATTCTGCACAACTAATTGCTCGACTTGCCTGGCAATTCTGGATTACAATAGGCAGTGCATGAGGTCATTGAACAGACATATTTTAGACTAAACTAAATTTCACGGCAACCATGAGATTGTTTTTTCCTCCTTGGAACAAAATGTCAGAATCTGAGGGTTTGAAATACATGGAATGACATAAACTGCAAGCAAGATTGTTACAAAGGCAATAGAGTGATTGTTATAGGATCTCAAGGACAGGGAAATTCTATACGCTTTACTTCTGAGCAAGAAGGTGTAAGGGAAAGCCACTATTTCCTTGTCTTAGTTTTGGCTGGGATAGAGTTAAGTCTCTAGTAGCTGGTGCAGTGCTGTGTTTTGGCTTTAGTCTGAGGGTAATGCTGATAACTCACCCATGTGTAGTCGTTGCTCAGTAGCACTGGCTCTAATCAAGGACTGTTCAGTCTCCTGTGCTCTGCCAGTGAGGAGGGGCCATGAGAAGTGAGAGGAAGCAGAGACAGGACAGCCCATCCAAACTAGCCAGAGGGATGTTCCATACCACAGGACATTGTGCTCGGGATAGAAACTGGGGGAAGTTGGCCAGGAAACACTGATTGCTGCTTAGGATGGGCTGGGTCTCAGTCAGTGGGTGGGGAGCGATGCTATTGTGCATCACTCGTCTGTCTGTCTTGGGTTTTAGTCCTCTCTCTCTTTTCCGTGTTCTGTTATTATTAACTTTATTTCAATTATTAAACTGTTCTTATCTCAACCCACAGGTTTTACCTTTTCCCAATTTCCACTCCCCCGGCCCATCCCACCGGGGAAGGTTTAGGGGGATGAGTGTGGTCCTTAGCCGCGGCTGGGCTCAAACCATGACACTCCTTTAATAGATGCAAAGCTTGCCTTACAGCTTTCTTAATGCACCTGATTGCTTCTAGGAAATGAAAACTACAGGTTCCCCCCAAGGATGAGTTCAATTTTAAACGTGTTATGTCAGTATCAGACCTGAAGGGAAATGAATGTGACCTTGAGAGGACAGAAGGGATCCACAGACCCTGCTCAGAAGAATATAGACAGCTATTTTAGCAGAGCTCAGGGCTGTATCATTAATATGGCTCCTATTTTATGAAGATCTTTTGTCTAAATTGCTGAGTCCACAAGAAAGCATGAAAACTTTAACCTCTGAAAGGTAAATGCAGTCAACAACATATGGTCCAAGAGACAAGAAGGAAGTACTGGGGAGGTGGGTGGGCAGGGCACAGCCTCTCCATGGACTGTTTTGCTCAATGATCTGTTACTGAGAGGGAGCATCTTTCACATCTGCAGCAGCCACTTTCAAAGTTCAGCTCGCTGAGCACACGGCTTGCAGCCAAGGAAACTCTATCTAGAAATCACAGGAAATGCAAGGAAAACATTTCTCTCACTGCAGACCTGAACAACTTACCGGGGTGATGAAACCCTCCGAATCTCCTCCACCCATGCATAGAACATCCCCAGCCCATCAGCATCCCTCCCTGCTCCCCAGCTCGGTTTCTCCAGTGGGAACAAGCAAGCTAGAACCGCTCATGGAGAAATCCCACTGGGGCTGTCAGATTTTGCTCTCAGAGCATCAATTCCCTTTCCCTAACCAAGCCTTCCTCCTCTTCTTCATCCAGCCGGACCAAGGGGCCAAAGAGAAACCAGGTCTCTGATAAACCCTTATCAGCAAATGAAGTGGTCCCTGGCAGGAGGGTTTTCCAGATGGAGGGATTGCTCTTTCCTCCCATACACTTCATGAGTCTCTGTGCTGGGGTGAGCCCCAGCCTCTACCTCCAGTTTCCTCAATGAGCACGGCATTAGGTGGTGTGGAATAACCCAGTTTGGGTCAGCAGCCCTGGCACTGTCCTCTCCCAGCATCTTGCCCACCACATCCTATTCCCTGTGGGGACACAGAGGAAGCCTGAACACTGTGCAAATGCTGCTCAGCAGCAGTAACCAACACACTGGGGTGTTACCGACACTGGTTTAGCCACAAATCCAAAGCACAGCACCACAGGGGCTGTGACAAAGCCAGTTCACTCCATCCCAGCCAGACCCAGCACATTCTTGCACACAACAGGAGGTGGCCGAGGGCATCGCGTTTGCCCCAGCTGCCAAACAAAGATGCTCACACAATTGGTGTGAGCTTAATGAGACACCATCAGTGTTAAATACTGGCTTCGACAGGAGAGAAAACCGATGCAGGCTCCTGTGGCACAGATCAATGGCTGGGTCGATCTCAAGGTCCCTGCTTGGAGGCCACTCTGATGAGTTAAAGCATTGCTTGGCTGCACAGAGCCAGAAGAATCAGCCCCAGAAATGGGCTTTTAATCACTCTGCATGAAGCAAAATCGGGGTTTGGGCTGGCCTGATCACGGGCTAACACTGGGGGATGTTTGTACGAAGAGAGCGCAGTGCTCAGTGTGCTGCAGCCCCTGTGGCTCTCTCATTTGCAGGATTTACTCCTGAAACTCCATAGGAACAAGGGCAGGTGCTCCCTCCCCTGCACACACCTTATCTACCTGCGGGAGGAAGGGGAACACTGTACGCTTCGACACCATCCCCACAGGGCACTGGGTCCGGGCAGCGAGACGACACCAACTTCCTGCTGAAATCCCGATCCCTTTCTCCTCCATTTGGCTCTGCAGACACCGACCCATACCCCAGGCTCCTGTGCCGGCTGCAGGCGCAGCATTCCAGCTGCTCCGGCCTCGGCAGAGAGCCAGAGCTTCACAAGGAGCCCGGCTGCCAGCGCGTGGTCTCCTGTTTGAGCCCGTGTTTTCAATTAGGGCTCGACACCGCGACTGTGGCTTTACCGGCTCCTGAGGCTGCCCCGCGATTGATGAACCTGATTAAAACATTAACATTATTCTGTGTGATGCTGCAGACACGCTGCAATTTTGATCCTCTTTGGTGACTTTCCAATTAGCTCAAAACTCCTCTCTCCCTCCTCCTCTCCTGACCTGCTTTGTTCACTAACAAATTGCAGCTACGCCAGCCTTGGTTGTGTATTTATTAGAGATGATGCATATGTGTGCTCGCTGAGCGGTTCGGGAACGGGCTGGCTAGCAGCGGGGAGCCCGGCAGGCCAGAGCTGTTTCTGAGTGGAGAAGGCATCCAGAACCGTCTAGCTGGAGCTATTTATTCCGACCCTCCTTATGTCACTGGCAAAATGAGTGTAAACCGGTGGAGGAGCTGGGAATAGATGCTGTCTACCCTAAATGGCAAGCTCTTTCTCTTAGCTAACAGGGGGTCTCTCCAGGAAAGAGCACTGGGTTTCCCGTGACACTTCTCTGTCATGGAATCACAGCCTGCTTTGTGCTGAAGGGACCTTAAAGCCCCTCCAGCTCCAACCCCTGCCACGGGCAGGGACACCTTCTGCTAGAGCAGCTTGCTCCAAGCCCCTGTGTCCAACCTGGCCTTGAGCACTGCCAGGGATGGGGCAGCCACAGCTTCTCTGGGCACCCTGTGCCAGCGCCTCCGCACCCTCACAGGGAAGAGCTTCTGCCTAAGAGCTCGTCTCAGTCTCCCCTCTGTTCACAGAACCGATCTCTCATTATATCAGCAAGAGCCCTGGGCATCCTTGATATCCTTCCAAGAGCATTTTCCACCCATCAAAGAGCTAAGTACAACACTGGTCCCCTCTGCAGTACCGACAGCCACGAAGTTCAACCTCACCAAGCCCACCAGCTCCCGGAGCCACAGATGGAGCCATGCACAAAGAACAAGGTCGGAGCCAAATACCCAGATACCGCACGGTCAGAAATTGAATGCTTATGTCCAGGTAATACATGCAAACCCCCTGGGGTACCACGGATGCTTTGGTGGTGGGGAAGGATGCTCCGGATGCCCCCAGCACATGGGGCAGCCCTGCAAGCAGCACAGGGCAGGCACAGCTCCTTGCAGGAGCCAGGGATCCTGCCTCAGCCAGCCACATACCATGGACTAAAAAGGAGAATCGCTGCATCTGCAGTGACAGTGCTGGGACCATGGAGCCACTGCGGGTCTGCTCCACACTGACATGTTTGCCCAGGGATGGCAGGGAGTGCTCCCAAATGCTTCACAGCAGCACTGGTACCTAAACAACACACCTGCATGCTGCTTTCTGCTGCTAAACCAGGGCATTGCTATGGCAAACTTCATTTATCACTATTTAAAACCCAAACAAACGAGTACAGGGTGTTATAAATGCTCTTCCAAGATGAGCTGTGCTGGGAATACAGAGGGAATAAATAAGCAGAAAGCAATGGAGGCAGTGGGTGGGAGCACATCTCCATCCATTGGCTTTCACAAACCAAGGCCACTCTCATGGGCAAGGCGCAAGTGCTTTGATGACCTCTGTCACCATCAGCCCTCACACATAGGAAACACCACAGATGTTTCCAATGGAAAACTGTCAGACCCAGGGAATATCCCCCACTCCCTGGAGGACAGAGATGACTTGGCAAATGGA